>NC_134712.1:15561540-16300290 GCF_049634645.1 Pelodiscus sinensis | reverse complement strand
GAGACAAGGGTGACAAAAAATAAAAGTTGGCTACAATTAACCCAGCTACAGTGGCAGTCATAATGTTTCTCCATTCAGAGAATTCCTCTTTAAATAATCTACCCTAGCCATATCCACTTGCACCCATGCTGAACAATTCTTGCTTACAGTGAATTACTTCTTTTTATGTAGTTCTAGTCGCCACTGTGTTTATACTGCATCTGGCACAATAGGGTCCTTGTTCATTACCGGGGCTCTTAGGAAATATGGTAATAGATATAATTGATTATAATAATTATGACTGATAAAGGTAATTGTAACTAATTGCCTTCATTTAAAGATGGAAGCAAATATCATTGTCTAGTCAATTAAAATAAAGGAAGTCATAGAATCATAGAAGTGTAGGACTGGAAGGGAACTAAGTAATCCAATCCAGTGTACTCTAGGAAGGACTAAGTAATAACTAGCATATTCCTGACAGGTGTTAATCTAACTTGTTCTTAAAAACCTCTAAGGAGAGAGAATCCACAACCTACCTAGGCAATTTGTTTCAGGGATTAACTATCCTGACAGAAATTTTTTCCTAAACTGCCTTTACTGCAGTTTAAACCCATTGCTTATTGTTCTAATCTCACAGGTTAAAGGGGAACAATTTTTAACCTTCCTCATTTTAACAAACTTATGTACTTGAAAACTTGTTCCCTTCAGTCTTCTGTTCTCCATCCAAAATATAAAAGTCTTTCCTCACAGGTTATCTTTTATAAATCTTTGATCATTTTGTGTTCCTCTCCTCTGAACTGTCTCCAATTTGACCCCCCATCTTTCCTAAAATGTGGCATCCAGAACTGGCCACTGTACTCCAGCTGAGGCCTTATCAGTGCAGAGTACAGCAGAAGAACTATGTCTTGTGTCTGGCTTGTCTCTTGCTAATGTATCCCAGAATAATGTTTGCTTTCTTTGCAACAGTGTTACACAGTTGACTCATATTTAGTTTATGAACCTCTACAGCCCCAAGATACCGTTCCACATGCTTCTTGCTAGACAGTTATTTCCTATTTTGTACGTGTGCAAATGATTGTTCCTTCCAAAGAAGAGTACTTTCTGTTTGTCTATTAAATTTCATCTTATTTACTTGAGACTATTTCCCCAGCTTCTCCAGAAGAATTTGAATTTTAATCTTACCCTCCAAAGCTCTTTTAACCCTTCCCAGCTTGGTATCATCTGCAAACTTTATGGCTCTCTTAAAATCAGGAATAAGGGACCTTTCAGAAAAGGCTTTATTTTCCGAAAGATCCCCATCTAAACTGGTGCTTTTTTCTGGCAAAGCCCCGAGCCGGAAAAAAGCAGCAGCCATGTTTATACAAATGAAGCGGGGGATATTTAAATCCCCTGCTTCATTTGCAATTCCAACTTGTCTCATCTGCATCCCTTTTCCGGAAAAGGGGTGCAGTGTAGACACAGCCTATGAGAATGGTGGCAAGGTCCTCGCTCAGGCCCCTTTCCCTGGGACACCTTCTGGTCCACAAATCAGCCAGAGGCCCCTTCTGGTACAGTCACCTCTGCCTTTTATTGTCAGTTTCCCACCACCTTCTTGTTACAAAGCTTTTGGATTGTAGCAAACTCAGCCAGCCTCTCCTTCTGGCTTGGGGAGCACACTCAGGCACACCCTGGCTCCTCTCTTGGCTCCTCCCTCCTGGCTCCTTTCCCTTCCCCTCTGGCTGCCTTATATAGGCCTCTTGCTAATGAGGCCCACAGCTGTTTCTAATAGCCCTTGCTCATCTGGTTCTAGTTGAACAGGAATGATTCCTGCAGGATCACTCTTATTATGCCCTTCCAGTATGATTGTGAACAGCTGATAACTACTCTCTGGGTATGTCTACACTGCAGCACTATTTCAGCATACTTCTGGTATCCCGAAATAGCTATTTCATGTCTTTTGAGCAAGCCCATTATTTCAAAATATAACGGGCTCGCTATTCCGACGTCTCTGTAAACCTGATTCCACAATGTGTAAGGGATGTTTCAGACTAGTGCTTTATATAAAAATTTGGCATTGTGTAGACAGCGCCAAATTTCAAAACATGCTATTTCAAAGTTAACTTGAAACAAGATACACAATTTGTGTAGCTCAAATTGCATAGCTTATTTCATGCTACGGGTGCAATGTAGATGCACTCTCTGAGAATGGTTTTCCAAACAATGATGCACTTACCATATTGTAGCTCCATCTAGCTATATTTCCCTAACCTGTTTATGAGATGTTCTAGTGACACAATATGAAAAGCCTTATTAAAGTGAAGATATACCAGATCTGCTTCTTTCTCCCATCCACAAGGTTTGTTATCCTGTCAATGAAAAATATCAAGGTGGTTTGACACAATGTGTTCTTGACTGTTATCTTATTAACTTCTGGGTATTTGGAAATTGATTGCTTAATTACTTGTTCCATTAGCTTTCTGGGGATTGAAGTTACACTTACTGGTTTGTAATCCCCCAGATGTTCCCCTTTTTATAGATTGGCAGTATATTTAACTTCTCCAGTCCTCTGGGATCTCTCCAATCTTCAATGTCTTTTCAAAGATAATCACTAAGGGCTCATATATCTCCTCTGTCATCTCTTCGAGTATTGTAGGATGTATTTCATCAAACCATGGTGACTTAAATATGTTTAACTTGTCTAAATAATTTTAACTTGTCCTTTCTCTATTTTAACCTCAGCTCCTGCCTTATTTTCACTAGAATTAATTATGTTAGACATCGGATTGCTATAAACGTTTTTGGAGAAAACTGAAACAAAAAAGTAATTTAGTAATTTAATTAGAGCAGGTTTGCCCATTCCTGTGATTGTATTGTGAGTCTTATGATATTTGCTGCGTTTTTGAAGCCTCATCTCCTAGTCATGTGAATACAGGCAGTCCCCGGGTTACGTACAAGATAGGGACTGTAGGTTTGTTCTTAAGTTGAATCTGTAGCTGAATCTGAACGCCAGTTCCGACTTACATACAGATTCAACTTAAGAACCCCAGGTGTCCCCAAGTCAGCTGCTGCTGAAACTGATCAGCAGCTGATTCCAGGAAGCCTGGGGCAGAGCAACTCTGCCTCTGGCTTCCTGTAGTCAGCCGCTGGTCAGTTTCAGCAGCGGCTGACTTGGGGACGCCTGGGGCAGAGCAGCTCGGGTGCTGCTGGGTTGGTCCAGTAGCGCGGCCGCTCCTCGGCGCTACTGGACCAACCCAGCAGCACCCCAGCTGCTCTGCCCCAGGTGTCCTGATTCAGCCACTGCTGAAACTGATTAGCAGTGGCTGAATCAGGACTCCTGGGGCAGGGCAGCTGGGGTGCTGCCGGATTGGTCCAGTAGCGCCAAGGAGCGGTGCTGCGGGACCAACCGGCAGCACCCCACCTACACTACCACAGGCCCCGGGCTTTGCTCCACGTCTCCCTGGTCTGCTGGGGGGGGGGCACTTGCTGTGTCCCCCCCCAGCAGACCAGGGAGACACTGAGCAAAGTGGCGGAGGACCCGGGCCGGACCCGCGGTGCTTCCAGCTGATCTGCAGACCAGGGATCTGATCTGCAGACCAGGGATCTGATCTGCAGACCAGGGAGACGCTGATCCAGGGATCTGATCTGCAGACCAGGGAGACACTGAGGAAAGCGGCGGAGGAACCAGGCTGGACCCGTGGCCCTTCCAGATCATCTGGAAGCGCCGCGGGTCCGGCCCGGGTCCTCCGCCGCTTTGCTCCGCGTCTCCCTGGTCTGCTGGCTCCCCCAGCAGACCAGGGAGACGGGGAGCAGTTTTTCTCGCCCCAGAGGAGGCGGGCGGCAGGACCAGGCGTCCCACCGCTCCAGTCCTCCGGGGCGAGAAAATCCCCGTTCGTAACTGCAGATCCGACATAAGTCGGATCCGCATAACTCGGGGACTGCCTGTACATGAAAATCTCTGCTTTGAACTCTTTTTCTTTCTTTCTTTCTTTTTCAGATTCTAGCTTTCATAATTACTTAGAAGCTTGGAATTATGACAAGTTCACTCCCTAATAGTTAAAAAATCAGAAGGTAAAGAAAGACACCCCTGCCTAAAAAAACTCTTTATTTTTTAACATGATCTTAAGTCAGTCTCGTGATTTTTGAATACTTAGGACTGGTAATACTGTTGGTGTCTAGTGTGTGTCAATTCTTGATAGTTTTCTCCAGTTTCTAGAGTTGCTTGGCGTTTGTATTTATGGAGGCCCGACGCTGGATTTATTTGTGTCTGTGTTCAGAATCCAACTTGTCTTCCAGAAGAACCCCTTAAGGTGTTATTGAGAGGCATAAGACTCTCCCCTTCTCCATGTAACATAACTTTTAGTTGAATATGGATAGCTGGTATTGTATTCAGAACATTCAAGTATAACCCCCTTTCTTATCCATTCTTGACCATCTTAGTGGTGTACATCTAGGCACAGATTTGTCAAGTATTGACCTAGAGCCAAACCTTGGTGTCTGTGCCCAGCCTGAATAAACAGAGTTGGCTCAAAGAGATTTTACATGAGTCTAAGAAGGACTGGATTCACTCACTCACCCACTACACAGTGTGAATTAGCCTAAGGGCTAAAGTATCCTGCCCAGCTGTTGTTCATTTAGCCCATTGCAAATTCATAGGGCTACTGGACATAGAGCTGGCTGGGGGAGGGAAGTTTGGACCAAATGACTTTTTTATTGAAAAATGTCATCTCAATGCAACTAAAACTGTTCACAACAAATGGTTGGGTTCAACAGATTTCCTAACCCATAAAAATGTAGAGGGAGGAGGAGTTCAAAATTCTGGGAATGTTTTGTTTTGACATTTTCAGCATGAAAAATTCTGGCTGTCCAATTCAAAGTGACCTTTTTATGTGAGACATATAAACTAGTGAGACTGAAAAAAGACAAGGGAGGAGGGCGGTCAGAAAGGCAATATTTTTGAGATTTTTGCAGTTTTGTCCTCATTTGAAATGTGAAAAAAATGCAACCTCTTGAAAATCTTTGGAGTCTGAGAAAACTGTTTCCTACCTACCTCTATGAGGGATGTGTTGACTATCCTCCAACCTCTGCCCAATGCACAGACTTTTCCAATCATGGAAAGCAGAGAGCTCCACAGGGGTCAGTTTGGAATCCCTTTATAGGCTCCTTGCTTCCTGCCCCTCATACTTTGTATCTGCATTGTTCCCACAGACATCAGGCAGTACATATCTCCTTGCATATTGCAGAAGGCGAATCCTGGCACTCTAAAATTGTATTTGTTTCATACATGTGAGAATGCTATAGTGATAGAGCAAGAAAATAAGCCCACCCTCTCATCCCAGTGCTTCAAAACTACATTCAGTGTCTCTCTGTAATGGAGAACTTGTTTTCCTTAAGGGAAAAAGCATGAAGATGATTTACTGATTTAGGAACTGGGTGGAGTAGACCACAAAGGAATAAACTGAAAACATATGGCGTGAATGATTTGCAAAAGAAAAAATGTGCCTCAATATCTCTATAGAAAGATCTGGGTATATCAATATGTAATATAACTTACTAGTGAAACAAAGCACAGATGATTTGGCCACATTTAGGCCAAACCAAACATTCACATTAAACATTGCGCTTGGCCACATTTCAAAACAGGCAGCAGCAGGAGCAGCCACAGAGAGAGAGAAAGAGACTGCTTGCCAAAATTGCATCAGACACACATTAGCAAAGGAGGAAATGAGTTTACTTGAGCCAGCTGTGACATGAAAGGGGCTGGTCTTGCAATGAATTGTGGGAAAGGGTTCCCCCTTCCGAGAAGTTTGCAAAGTTCAGCCAAACTTACAAAAAAAGACCAAACTCCAAAGACAAGATGGTTGTTCATAACTGTGTCAGTTATTAGAAGAGAAGCATTATCAATCAGCTAAATACAAGAGGGTAGTTAAGGGAAGGGGGATGCAAAGTTCTGAATTACCAGAAAAGGACTGGATCCTGGTTTGGACAATTGATATCTTTATAAAAGGTGCTCTAGTAACAAGTACTGATCATTGCTAGAATGACTGTAAATAGGTTTTCATCATGAGTAGTCTTATTATTGGGATGAATTTGGATGTAGGACCTAAGCTTTGGAGAAAATATGAAAAGGAACAATTTTTTCAAACTGCAGCCAATTTAATGGAAATACAGATAAAACTCTGGGTGGCATGGAGCTGGAAAGTGGATGAAGTCCTGACCTCACTGAAATCAGTGGCAAACTCCCATAAACTTCAATGGGGCCAGACTATCAACCAGCTTGTATGAGCCTCTCAGTTTAATCTTTACTCTGAGCCACCTTTCACCCTGTCTCCTCCCACAGTCATGCTCCTAAGTCCACTGAAGACTTTCATAACTGCCTCAGCAATCCCAAAATGCCATACTGAGGGAAACTGCTGATGCAGCCAGCCTTCACTGAGAGCTACAGAACGGCTTGGATGGCAATAGAGTGGCCCAGAACACGCTGTGTGGCACTCTGGTGGTGATTTAAAAGGCCATTTGCTCCTTTTTCCCCTGCCCCATCCACTGGCAGAGTGTCCACCAACTACAGAAGACTTGCAACAGTATCATGTTAATTAACAGAAGATTTGAAACGGTTTTTGAAATCTGTTTTCTAAAGTGATTCAATATGCCTGTATCCACAGGTACAGAACAGTTTACTCTCGTTATGTGTATGTCCTGGTACAGTCCTTATGGTGCATATAACACAGTGGATGGTAAAACAATTACAGGCCAAGATTTTCAAAAGCAGCTAGTGGCTGTTTCAATGTTTGTGTGGGCCCTGATTATCAAGTTGTGGATTTAAGCCCCTCCCATCCCGGAGTGTCACCACCAGCTGCCCCATTAGGAAGGTCAGATAAGGGACATCCTGAAGGTAGGGAGATGGGGTGTGTTCTCGAGTGGCCTCGGAGTTAGGGCATTGGCCTGGAGACCCTAGGGTGGTGGATTCAGCATCTTCTGAAAATCAGATCCCATGCGCTGAGCACCCCAAAATGGAGGCTCCCAACATTAATTCATTGATCATTAAAAAACAACTGGCACAGAGCTGCCATAGCGGTGTCTGTACACCCCCATCCTTCCTGCTGATGTGTAAACTTGGTCACGGCTCACTTGTATCCTGAGATCCCTGCATGTTGTAACAGCTCCTTGCACCCTTGGGTAGCCTACAGATGCCTAACCTGCAACATGGGACTGGCATGTGGCAGAGTAGTATTAGGACTAGGGAGTACAAAGGGTGCTGTTGTATTCTCCCTCCAGGACTACAGTCAAAGATCGACCCCACGAGTTTTTCCACAGTTTACAGCAGTCTTTGCACTCCAACCTTCCACTGAGAGTGCCCTCCTGGTCCTGAGGACTCTGTTAAAGCTTCTAGATATCAGCATCCCTCTCTAAAGAGTGAGTTGAGGCTGCTTCAAGTTAGTGGACTATGCAGAGCTGAGGGTAGATCTGAAGTGACGGACGGCACAGAGCAGCAGAGGCTGGGGCAGAGTAGAGACTGATTGGGCTGACGCCACAGATAGAGAGCAGCAGCTTACAGAAGGAGCACCATATTCAGCTATTAAGGCTGAAATATCCCTAGCTGGGTTAGAGAGTAGGGCCCCCAGATCAGTCCTGGAAGCATTGGCCTGCCAGCATCCTTAGACTTCTCCAGCCGAAGCTAACTGTGAGTGAGGAGCTAAGGAGGAGGACAGTGGCTAGAATATGCCACGCCCTCATACAATTGCCAGGGGAACTGAGGTTGGAAGGGACTTTAACTAAGGGACCCTGAGGGTGGGAATTTTACCTCAAAATGTGTTTGATTTATTATTTTCTGGTTTTCCAAAATTCATTCTGTCCTCCCCTCCCCACCCACGTTTGTTTTAAACCCCTGGACTCTGTGTGGGTGGTGCGTGTACTCAATTTTGCAGCTTTCTGGGCAAGGGCTCAGACTGGTGTTATTTAAGTCTTTAGGGAAACCCCTAGAAAAATGAACCCAGACCTTTTTGTCCCCATCAACACCTTGAAGCCGGGTTACAAGTGATGCTATAAAGATCTCCTGTCCATGTGCTAGGGATTAGATATAAAACTATTGCAGGTATTCAACCAAGGAAAGCCACCATCCCCTTTTGGCAAAATAATGAAAACCTTATACAGTAATAAGTTCCAAGCAGCAGGGCATGGTACAAATCTAACACAGAACATGAGAGAGTTGGAATAACCAATTTGTTTTCATGCTATATGGCTATTACCTTGCGTAATTAGCTCATGGTTTTTCTGTGCTTCACTAGTTGTGAGTTACATAGTGATCCCCATCGCATAAAAATAAATGATTTATTTCCCATATACACCATGCTGTGTTTAAAGTAGTCACTAAACATTTGATTTCCCTCATCCCAATGGATAGCGGAGACAAAGATTGGATCTTGTTCTGGAAAGTTGTTACAAACCTCTTTTTGCCCAGTTAAAAGTGGAATATTTCAATTTGACATAACTGGATGCATGACAAACAATGAAGTTGTCTTAAGTATGTTTGCAGACTTCCCTGGCCCCTCAGTAACTGTTTGGTTCTGGGTGTCTCTGTCCTCTGTGGGCAGGTCTACGCAATGGGGAAAGTTGACCTAATTTACACAACGCCAGCTATGTGAATACCTTAGTTGGAGTTGACATACTTTATGTCAAGTTACCACAGGTTCTCCACTGCGGGGAGTGGACGGGAGAAACTCTCCCAACTTCCCTGATGCTTCTCGTTGTGGTGAAGTACTGGAGTTGCGAAGAAATTGATCGACGGTCGATTTAATGGGTCTTTACTGGACCCACTAAATCGACCCCTGGGGTTTGATTGCTGAAGTGCCAATCCCCCGGTAGGTGTAGACATGCTAGAGTTCTTAGTTTTTTCCCTTTAGCATTAATAGTTCCTTTTTAAGTTAAGATATTTCCAAAGTCAAAAACCAAATACCTTGTGTGCTGGCATTTTTAGGGTAAAAAAATGTTCATAGAGAAGACAGAAGTGCACTTTTCGTACTGTATTTTAATGCCACTACTGCCAGCTTCTGACTCAACAGCCATGTCTGTTTGTCTCTCAGATGCTGTAGGAAACTGGACTGGACAAGCTGACCTAACAGTGTTTTCTGGTTTTGATTTCTATTAGCCAGAATGCATAGTCAGTAGCAGAGAGTTGTAGGGGCAAAACCACTGGTCATTCCTTTAGGTGAAAACCATCCTCTCCATCAGTGTAACGATCCCCAGTATATTCCCCTGGAGTGCTATACTCTTCAGGTCCTCTGTGGTGCCTATTTTTGCAGAAGGGAGCCATGTAACCTTTGAGTCTTATGTCCATGATTTTATTGGGATGGAGGAGACTGAATTTCCCAAACCTCTCAACAGGCTTGATTCAATTTTTAGGAGATAATGAAATCTTATGTTGCCTAGTAAAGACAAAGAAAAAGTTTACATGTATACTCTCCAGAAGAGAGTAAAGACTCTTGGTATGTGGAGGCCTATCCACCTTAGGTCTTAAAATTGGAGGCACGAATTTGGATTCTTTTTTTAGACTTTTACATTTTTTCAACCACTCTGTTTGTCTTAGGGTATATCTACACTGCACACTTATTTCAAAATAAGCTATTCTGGAATAGTTATTCCAAAATAGCTTATTTCAAAATAGCACATCTACACTGCAGGGAAGCCTCAAAATTAGTCTGAGGCAGACTAATGTAGATGTGCTATCTCAATTTAGAGCCCCAGGAGGCACTAGGGAGGATTAACTTAGGGTATGTCTACACTAGCCCCCTAGTTCGAACTAGGGAGGCTAATGTAGGCATTCGATGTTGCAAATGAAGACCGGGATTTAAATATCCAGGGCTTTATTTGCATCTTTCCGTCCGGGCGCCATTTTTAAATCCCCTTAGTCGGAACTAACTGCCAGCAGCTACACGCGGAAGTCAAACGTTAACTCGAACTAAGTCCTTAGTTTGAGTTAACTGTTACACCTCATTCCATGAGGTATTTAAATCCCCGGCTTCATTTGCAACTTCGAATGCCTACATTAGCCTCCCTAGTTCAAATTAGGTGGCTAGTATAGATATATCCTTAGAATGGCTGTGGTGAGGGGCTATTTCAAAATAGCAGAAGTGGAGCATCTACGCACGCCTTATTTTGATATAGCTATTTTGAAATAGGCATTATTCCTCATAGAATGAGGTTTACAGATTTCGGAATTAGCCAACCGTTATTTTGAAATTATTTCAAAAAAACAGAATGGCTGTGTAGATGCTCACATTTTTATTTTGGAATAACAGCCGTAATTCTGAAATAATGGTGCAGTGTAGATGCACCCTTAGTCAATGCAGACAAAAGTTGTCATTGCTCAGAATTGAATAATGAAGCTATTGGTTTAGTCCATTTAGCAGAGGCAGGAAACATGGTGCATTCCTAAAGCACTTGAAGTACAATAATGTCTATAACATGTTATCCTTCAGTGAGTAGCTCTCATTGCCAATTGTTGTGCGGGAACTGAAGAGCAGAATTCAAACACTTGCTGTGCAATTTGTATCCTGCTAAAACTGTGGTTCTCAACTGGTGGTCCATGGTGACTTTTTCGGTGGTCCACAGGAACATTGTCCAAAGTCACACAGCATGAGCAGGTGCTGCCGTTAGGCTGTTTTATGCCGTGTTCACAAGTTTCCAACAATACTTTCCGGAGTTGGACAGGACAAAGGATGGATTATCTTTCATCAGGAATCCATTTACAACAGATGTTAATAGTGTTCCAGAGGATCTGCAGGAGGAATTCTTGGATCTGAAAAATGATTTTGCGGCTCAAGACGTGTACCAGCAGTCTACCATAGAGAAATTTTGGGCCAGCGTGACTGGGAGTTACCCAAATCTGTCAGCACATGCAGTCAGATTTCTTTTGCCATTTGCATCAACTTACATGTGTGAGACTGGATTTTCATGTTTGTTGCACGTTAAGTCCAAACAGAAGAATCGGCTTGCAGTGGAAAACAATATTCGTTGTGCATTATCAAGTACCACTCCAAACATTGAAAAGCTTGTCAGTGAGAAGAGAATCCAAAGATCAGTTAGTAAGAAATAAATTTCAAACCAAAATGTTCACTGTCTGCTCTTTTTTATCATGTCTCAAAAAGGAGGTGGTCCACAAAAATTTTTTGATTGGCCTGGTGGTTCATGGACTGAAACGAGTTGAGAACCACTGTACTAAATCTAAGCCACGCTGAATTAGTGTCAGGGCAAATTTGCTAAGTCAGCATGAGATTCAGACTTTGCAATAATTCTACAAAGGTAAAGAAAAAATACATAGACATTGATTTGCACTGCAGCACCAAACAACCTAAGGTGGAGCACCCTCAGGGACACTCCTTGAAGAAGAACAGCTATTACTTTTTTTGAGGGACTGTGTCTGCAAGATTCATGGCTTAGTGTCCCAGAACTTAATAGAAAATCATACTGTATGCACAGTTGAAATTTTTCAAATGGCCTGACTTCAGGGCCTGTGTGGCTGGAGAAGTGTGTCTTGCACTCTTGAGTCAAGTCTCTGCTGTAATCAAAGGCATGACTGCAGCACATGCAGCTGTAACCTGACTTGCTTTGATCTAGCTAGTTTGTATAACAATAGCAATTAGGCAACAGCATCACAGACTAGCTGCTTGAATACATACCTGAGTTGCCAGACAGGTTTGTACAGTGCATGCTGCTGCAACTTCACTGCTACTACTCAGGCTACTTAGATCAAAGCTAGCTGGGGGATATCCAGTGGCACTGCAACTATTTTGGGGTAGGGCTGTTGAAGTGCAACCCTCTGTAGACCTGTTGAGATTGGGTTGCCAACTCTCCTGGATTGGACAGGCCAGACTTCATTGGTGCAAATGGAACTGCCCCAGGCTCGGGCCACAGCTGGGGGAGGCTGCAGAGCAGAGCCAGTGGGCAATGGGATCTCAAGGGCTGGCAGGCACTGTGGGGCTGGCAGGTGATGGGATACTGGCAAAGCCCGGGGAAGCAGGACCTCGGGGGGGCAGCAAAGCAAGCGGGGCTAACAGGACCCCACAGGGTTGCCCAGAGGTCAGGACCTGAGGCTGAAGGAGTTGACAGCAGGACTGGCCACCAGGCATGTGAAGCCAGGTGCTAACTCTAGGGCTATGTCTAGACTGCAAGCCTCTTTCGAAAGAGAGCGTCTAGACTGCACGCGGAATTTCGAAAAAGCAAGCCGCTTTTTCGAAAGAAAGCACCCAGTGAGTCTGGATGCTCTCTTTCTAAAAAGCCTGTTTGCTTTCAAGAACGCCTTCTTTCGAAAGAGCACTTTCGAAAGAAGGTGTTCTTCCTCGTGGAATTAGGTTTACCGCCGTCGAAAGAAAAGCCGCATTCTTTCGATTTAATTTCGAAAGAACGCGGCTGCAGTCTAGACGCAGGTGAAGTTTTTTCGAAAAAAACCCTGAGTCTGGACACAGCCTAGGGGTGCTGCAGCAACCCCCCCCCCCCCCCCACATACACACACTCTTTCTTCCTGCGCTTATGGGTATGTCTACATGGGCTGCAGTCACATCTCTGATTTGTGCTCCAGAGAACCCCTTAGATAAAAGAATCCATTTGTTCAGCATAACTCCACCAGAGGTAATGCTAGTTTCCTATTAAGTTTCTTCAAGAACCGTTTACAGAAGCTAGCATCTATTTTGCTACACTTGTGTGTAGAGAATGTTTATCTCTGCGGCATAATTAGACATGTTAATTTAAAGTTAAAGTTGTTTGCTCCTTAAATTGGTTGTGATATGCATTCTACATACCTCAAATGTTCCTCATTTTGAGGGATTCCCCTTTTAAAGCCAAGGTTATTTAGGCACAAAACCAAATTGATCCCCCTCACTTTTACCGCTAAAAATTATTTACATCAGAATTAAGGAACCATGAAATTGAGGTTAAAGATTTAATTTACACTAAGGAAAGGATTCCCACAGGAATGCTTGTGTGAATAATTTGAAGCTGTAGTGTTTAATCCTTATTGCAGTGGCCAAATTGATAGCAGATGCAACACCGATGGTGCCACATCCGGACAAAGTTAGCCCTCTGTGCTTTGCTTTGACAGGTTAGGCTTCCTTATGAATTACACATGCTGAAATGCCTATGGGTTTCCTAATAGTGTCGTCACTGTACAATGCAAAATCTGTGGAGTATTCTTCAGGGTTACCGCTCAGCACATTACAATGCTAGTTGGACCAGTGTCAGCAGTTTAGGTCATTGACTGTCTCTAGAGAAAGTGTGGATGATCATTCCACATTATATCTTGGCATAGGAAATATTTTGTCTCCAGCCTCCTTTGTTGCTGTCATCTAGGTTTAGCACTGTCAGCTTGCTGTTTGGTTTTCTATTTCCAGAAGGAACATTAATCAAGACTTAGCTTTTTTTTAATGGCAGGAGAATTCTGATTGCTCAAAATTCAGATCCAGCTGAAAAACACACTCCTTGTCAGATGGGCCCCATTCCATGGAGCAAGGACAGGACCCCTCTGGGCTTAGTCCTTTATAGTCTCACAGCTGACGGGGGGCAATTTGCACAAGGTATGTCCATACTGCAACGATAAACCCGTAACACCATATCTCAGAGGTCGGGTCAGCTGGCTTGGGCTCCAGTTGCAAAGCTAAAAATAGTAGCGTGAACATTCGGGCTGCAGCCCAGAGCGTGAGCCCTCACTTCCTCCTGCCCAAATGACTACACTGCGGTTTTATAGCCCCGCAGGCTGTAAGCCTGAATCAGCAGACCCATGGCTCTTTTCTTGCAGTGTAGACATATCCGCAAACATGTGGAACCTGGGTGTATGTAACTGCATGCCTGCCCTGAGGTAAGTGTGCACACTTCAGTGCCCATTCCAAGGGCTTGGGCCAGGGGTGGGGTCACATGCCCCAGGAGTACATGGTGGCAGCCTGAAGGTGGTGCTTCCTATACAAGGGAACCAGTCTACAGAGAAAGAGAGAGCAGGATAAAAGAAAGAGAGCTTTCAGCCCCAGGAGAGTGGAAGATCAGCCTTTGAGGATAGGACAAGAAGCAATGGGCTTAAACTGCAGCAAGAGAGATTTAGGTTGAACATTAGGAAAAACTTCCTAACTGTCAGGGTGGTTAAACACTGGAAGAAGTTGCCTAGGGAGGCTGTGGAATCTCCATCTCTAGAGATATTTCAGAGCAGGTTAGATAGACATTTATCAGGGATGGTCTAGACAGTACTGGGTCCTGCCATGAGGGCAGAGGACTGGACTCAATGATCTTTCGAGGTCCCTTCCAGTTCTAGTGTTCTATGATTCTATGACGATCAGGTGAGAGACAGATGCAAGAAGCAGGTAGGCCAGGCAGAAAGACTTGTTTCAGAAGAAACTTGTGTGTGTCTGGAAAAGGTTTGTTTTTGAGGGAAATTGGCTCATGAGAGACTATTTGCAGGTATTGGGGAATGCAAGAAGGGGACATTGAGGCATTGGGTGGAATGGCTAGATGGATCTTATACTGACCCTGTGACCATGCTCCTTACAACTGCCCAAACCTGAGTCAGGCATTGTCTCATCATTATTATTCTCTTTTTGCAATGTAAGATTTAGCAAGATAAAGATTTCTGGCATGAGAAGATTAACATTTCCATCAGTCACAGGCAGTATATATAGAAGAAGGCCTGGAGAGATCACCTGTGAAACAAACAACAAATGAATGCTTGACTGGAGCTTTAAGGAAGGATGGGTGTGGAGCAAGAGAAGGGGGCAGGGAGCCCTAGCACACAGGAAGGCAAAGTTGTTTCAAGCATAGGGCGAAAGCATGATACCCAGAGGGAGGAAAAGGGATAAAGGGAGCAGCAAGAATGAAGGAGACAAAGAAAAGCAAGATGTGAGTGTGTAGGAAAAAGTGAGAGCAGAAACGGGTAGTCAGGGATGAAGATTCTGGAAACGGAGTCGATAGAGAATAGACCTGATAAGGAAGGTGAAGGGAGGCCCATGAAAGTGCCTTGGTAGAGATGAGAGCTTTTTTAATGCCTGACCATGATACTCAGCTCTTTGGAGCAGACAGTGTCCTGAATTATACATCTACGAAGTACCTGGAGCAATGGGCCCTAATCTCAAAAGGAATCTCTTGATGCTACCACATCACTGCTATTACTATACTCTGTTTGAATCACAGTAGTGCCTAGGGGCTGTAATTGGGTATCTGGACTCCACTGCAGTTAGAGCTATAAACCACATACAAAACAGGTGTCTTTCCTTCCCTCCCCTTCCCTGAGTAACTTACGATCCAAACTGTACTAATAATTATAAGTTCTAATAACTCTCCATAAAGAAAATCCTGAAAATTGCCATTCAGATTTCTAAAGTTTCATAGTCTTCCATATGTGATCTTTTCTCAGGAGCAGAAAACCTGCTTCGGTGATGGAAAACATATTTTTCTGCTCACCTATAAATGTAACCAGTTTCCACCCATCTGAAAAATGACATGAGGCCTATAACTTCCCCTCTCTGGAGGTACCTGGAATGCCTTTCCTTGCCTTAGTTAGTATGATTTAAAGAAAGAAACTGTAAATTAAGAGTTGTTAAGGCTATGAAAAGTAAGTGTAAGATGTGTGTTTTAAAGTTCTTCATCAACTTTTATCATGCCTTCACCTGAATGAAATTGTGTCCTTTGGCCATTTGCCACATGTTCACTACAGCCCAAGTAATTTAGCGAACTCTGTGGTATTGGCAGTGATCCACCATCTGTGTGCTAGGAAAGTTCTCAAACTGCTTCCACTGGTGCAAGTTTGGTAGAGTGCATGAAATATTCCATTGTGGGAAAGTCTGCTAGAATTTCCTGATTAAGCTGGTATCTTAAAAGTTATTTAAAGCATGACAATAAGTTCATTGTCTCAATGCAGACTGGTACCAGTATGATTTTTTTTAAAACTATCTATAGTCTCTTATCCAGGATTAGTATTAATATTTATTCCATCTCATACATAATTAAAATAACTTGGTAAATTAATGCTCTAAATGTATTGATCAGGATTCTCTTTCTGCAAGTACATAATTTTTTTGAATTTAAAAGCAGTTTAGTTAAAGATGATTCTCTAAGCCTTCCCGCCCCAAAAAAGGCTTTTTTTTAAAGACCACAATGATAAATAAAACCAGACTTTGGGGGGATCTCTAAGGCAAAATATGGCAAGGAATCTCACAAAAATGTATTCAGATCAGATGCAAAATCTTTATAAAAACTATATACAATAGATTTACAAACTTAAATAAAATAAAAAAGGTAGAGAATATTGGAAAAGTTCTCAAGGGCTTATATTTCTCATTTTTCAGGCTATTACAGGCCTTACCTACAAATCCATCTTCATCTGAGTAGTGTCTTTGAAGTCAACCAAATTATTATGAATTCTAGTCACATGACTCAGAGTTTGCATGATCAGGCCTCTTGTGTAATTACTTTTATCTTATGTATAAGGTTGAATGAACCAACAAAGTGGCTAATTTAATTTTCATAGCCTAAAAAGCAGAATATAAGAGTTCAGGTCTCTATATGGTCAAGGCCAAATGCTGAAGACGGCCCTAATTTGTGCCAGTAATACCAGCTCCCTAGGATTTGTTCTATCTGCCCAGGATTGCTAGAGAATAGTGAACTGTAGCCATACCCCAGCTAGCCCTACACCCAGGAGAAGACCAAGAACCGGTGCTGTATATTCAACCAGGAACATACTGACACTCAAAATAGGCCCAGGAAATGGGTTGAGAATGGACCTCCCCATGATGCCACTCCTGCGTGCCCCTCAAGCCCTGCCCCCTGCGTCATGTCCAGCACACGGTGCAAGTGGCGGGTCGGGCTCTGCATGCCATATACAGCACAAACACGAAGCCGATCGGAGTGAGGGGCAACAGCGTGCAGACACGACGGCCCACCAGGAAATTCCCGGTATCCCGCCGTGCCAGTCTGCCCCTGGATTCAACCACATAGTCCAGAGAATTACCATTTTCAAGGAGCGTAACCCTCCATTTGCTAATGCAGGTTGTACCTCACTTTACCAGGGTTCTCTGGTCCAGCAACATCCATGGTTGATACAGTTCACTGTTCTCTAGCAATCCTGGGCTGATAGAACAAATCCTAGGGAACTGGTATTACTGGCACAAGATTTGATCCTAGCAAATAGGGAGGAACTGGTTGCGAATTTGGAAGTGGAAGGCAGCTTGGGTGAAAGTGATCATGAAATCATAGAGTTCACAATTCTAAGGAAGGGTAGAAGGAAGAACAGCAAAATAGAGACAATGGATTTCAGGAAGGCAGATTTTGGTAAGCTCGGAGAGCTGAAAGATAAGGTCACATGGGAATCAAGACGGAGGGGAAAAACAACTGAGGAGAGTTGGCAGTTTTTCAAAGGGACATTATTAAGGGCCCAAAAGCAAGCTATTCCGATGTGTTGGAAAGATAGAAAATATGGCAAAAGACTGCCGTGGCTTAACCACACGATCGTGCACGATTTAAAAATAAAAAGGAGTCCTATAAAAAATGGAAAGTTAAAATTACAAAGGATGAATATAGGCAAAGAACACAGGAATACAGGGGCAAGATTAGAAAGGCAAAGGCACAAAACAAGCTCAAACTAGCTACGGGAATAAAGGGAAACAAGAAGACTTTTTATAAATGCATTAGAAGCAAGAGGAAGACCAAGGACAGGGTAGGCCCACTAGTCAGTGAGGAGGGAGAAACAGTAACAGGAAACTTGGAAATGGCAGAAATGCTTATTGACTTCTTTGTTTCGATCTTCACCGAGAAGTCTGAAGGAATGCTTAACATAGTGAATGCTAGTGGGTAGATGTGGTATACCTAGACTTTCGTAAGGCGTTTGATACGGTCTCTCATGATATTCTTATCAATAAACTAGGCAAATACAACTTACCGTAGATGGGGCTACTATAAGGTGGGTGCATAACTGGCTGGATAACCGTACTCAGAGAGTAGTTATTAATGGTTCACAATCCTGTTGGAAAGGTATAACAAGTGGGATTCCGCAGGGGTCTATTTTGGGACCAGCTCTCTTCAATATCTTCATCAACGATTTAGATATTGGGAGGGGTTGCGACTGCTCTGGAGGATAGGGTCATAATTCAAAATGATTTGGACAAATTGGAGAAATGGTCTGAGGCAAACAGAATGAAGTTTAATAAAGATAAATGCAAAGTGCTCCACTTAGGAAGGAACAATCAGTTTCACACATACAGAATGGGAAACGGCTGTCTAGGAAGGAGTACGGCAGAAAGAGATCTAGGGGTTATAGTGGATCACAAGCTGAATATAAGTCAGCAGTGTGATGCTGTTGCAAAAAAAGCGAGCATAGTTCTGGGATGCATTAACAGGTGTGTTGTGAGCAAGACAAGAGAAGTCATTCTTCCGCTCTACTCTGTGCCAGTTAGGCCGCAGTTGGAGTATTGTGTCCAGTCCTGGGCACCGCATTTCAAGAAAGATGTGGAGAAATTGGAGAGGGTCCAGAGAAGAGCAACAAGAATGATTAAATGTCTAGAGAACATGACCTATGAGAGAAGGCTGAAAGAATTGGGTTTGTTTAGTTTAGAAAAGAGAAGATTGAGGGGGGACATGATAGCAGTTTTCAGGTATCTAAAAGGGTGTCATAAGGAGGAGGGAGAAAACTTGTTCATCTTGGCCTCTGAGGATAGAACAAGAAGCAATGGGCTTAAACTGCAGCAAGGAAGGTTTAGGGCTTAAACTGCAGCAAGGGAGGTTTAGCTTCATAATTGTCAGGGTAGTCAAACACTGGAATCAATTGCCCCAGGAGGTTGTGGAATCTCCATCTCTGGAGCTATTTAAGAGTAGGTTAGATAAATGTCTATCAGGATGGTCTAGATAGTATTTGGGCAGGGGACTGGACTTGATGACCTCTCGAGGTCCCTTCTAGTCCTAGTATTCTGTGATTCTATGATTCTATGTGGTCTGGCATCTCATCCATTATTATGCCTCCAGGAGTAGCGTTCACCTGATAGATTCAATAGAATCTGAAAAATTACCATTTACATGTGTAGGCAATAGTGTAATACCTTATTCATAATTTAATCTGCACTCATGTGAGAAAATAATAGCACAGTTTCCGAAAGGCGCCACATCATTCAGTTTTTTTAGTATATATGTATGATTATACCAACTCAAGAATATTACATTTCCATGTTTCTCTAAAATGTTATCTTTTAACATGGAAAGCATACAAGATGGGAAGCGACTGTCTAGGAAGGAGCATGGCAGAAAGGGATCTAGGGGTCATAGTGGACCACAAGTTGAATATGAGCCAACAGTGTGATGCTGTTGCAAAAAAAGCAAATATGATTCTAGGTTGTATCAACAGGTGTGTTGTAAGCAAAACTCGTGAAGTCATTCTGCCGCTCTACTCTGCACTAGTTAGGCCTCAGCTGGAGTACTGTGTCCAGTTCTGGGCGCCACATTTCAAGAAAGATGTGGAGAAATTGGAAAGGGTACAGAGAAGAGCGACAAGAATGATTAAAGGTTTAGAGAACATGACCTATGAAGCCAGGCTTCATGAACTGGGCTTGTTTAGTTTGGAAAAAAGAAGATTAAGGGGGGACATGATAGCGGTTTTCAAATATCTAAAAGGGTGTCACAAGGAGGAAGGCGAAAATTTGTTCCTCTTGGTTTCTGAGGACAGGACAAGGAGTAATGGGCTTAAAGTGCAGCAGGGGAGGTTTAGATTGGACATTAGGAAAAAATTCCTAACTGTCAGGGTGGTCAAATATTGGAATAAATTGCCAAGGGAGGTGGTGGAATCTCCCTCTCTGGAGATATTTAAGAACAGGTTAGATAGACATCTGTCAGGGTTGGTGTAGACAGAGCTTGATCCTGCCTTGAGGGTGGGGGGCTAGACTCGATGACCTCTCGAGGTCCCTTCCAGTCCTATTATTCTATGATTCTATGATTCTATGGAAAATGATTCTCTTTCATTTTAAATGAACGAGGTTACAAAAATCAAACTGACTATTTGTTCACAAGCACAGCTTTTTATTCTAAACAGAGATAAGTTATTAATGTTTTTAAGCTCTAATCCTCTTACATGCAGGTAAATGTGCTTTGCACAGGGGTGTTCTACAAGGAAAAGGTGAGAGGGATGGAACTGTCTCCTTCTGATTGTTCTGGGATGACTCTGGCAGTTTCTGTGGCTGTTTCACCCAACACCAGTAGCAATGGAATGGGATGGAGAAGTGGGGTGTGTACAGAATGAGGAGGTTAGCTGTTAGAGCTGTGTACTCATAGATCATGAATGATCCCAGCCTGTCCCCAATATCGCCTCTTTGGTCCTCCTGTGACAGCTGCCAAGGGGGAGCGTTTCATGGTGCATGGAAAAAAAATCAGCCAGTTCTATGTTGTGACCTTTAAAGTGGAAGATGAGAAAGTCACATAGAAGCACTAGAAGGAACAGTGGGAAGGGGAAATAACTTGCATCACCTCTTTTTTAGATTTATAATGAGCCACTTTCCCTTTACTGGTAATGTGGGGCCAAGCAGTCAACTACAGCAGACTTCTGGCCTTGAATCAGAGTATTTAAAAATAAAATGTAGCAGTAGCAGAATAGTGGTTGCATGCATGCTGAAGGGAATATTGCAGACTTTTATTGGGGCTATTTGAGAACACTGTGTTTGGGCTATATTTTTCTAAGAGAAAAAGAAACAGTGGAAACTAACCTCGTCATTGTAAAGTACATAGGTTTATTAAGACATAAAATATCTTGTAATGTTTGTGAAGCTCATGAAGCTGAGAAATGCTATATAGAATTTAACACTTGTCAATATTTGAATAGTAAGTAACCAATGATCTCTCAAGTTAAATAACAATAATGTAAATATATTAGAAGTAAGACGGCTATGGGATTCAGAAAAGCACATTCCCTTGTTGATAACACTGATAGTTTTCAGAGACTAACAATTATGTTGATGATTCTTTTGGGGCTAACCCAAGGTTTAATGGCCACTGTGACAGTCATTGGCTTATCCCAGGAGGTTGCCATCTCAGGCTTACCCATGATGTGGACTGTTTTACTCATGTCATGATCATCACCTCCTGGCTATGAGATGGAGGTACATTCTCCTGAATGGGTGAGGTCCATCCTGGGTTTGATTTTTAGATAGCATATAGGCCATGCACTTTGAAAATCAGACTACTGGGGAGTAACAAGCTGGACACCCACAAAAATTAGACACTTTTGAAAAGATAAGCCAGCTTAATTTCATGCTACTTTGTGCTGCAGATACATTTAGTGTAAATGGGAAAAGAAATGCATTTGAATTGCCTTCCCATTTACTTGTCTTCTCAGTGCCAATAGGAACCAGTATGAATTGTTAGGAAGAATTATTCAGACAGTGGCAGGAGTCTTCTCTTGTTTCTCTTCCTGCAGTATCACTCCAGGTTCCAATGCCAGCACTCAAGTACAGAAACAACTAATTGAACAGTGCTTCAGCTGACCAGTCCACTTTGTTCTGAGCTTGATGGCAATTTGTGATCACAGTATGTTCACATTTCAGAAGTTCATTCTATATCTGTCTTTATTTCTGTGGAGAAGTGCTTCTACCATTCAGCCTGTTTAACCTACGCCAAGTTCCTAACTCAGGGGGTGTAACCTAGGAGCCTGATAGCTGAAATCTGAAAATCAATGTTATTTACTAGCAAGTAACTATCGGTTTGATTTATGAAGACAGATTAGTGATAGTCAGACCCTCATAGAACACAAGGGAAACCATAATCATTTACAGTCCTGCTCTGCTGTTCCCAGCCAAGAAAGTTTCAGTCTGTGCAATCTGTCTGCACTGTTTGGAGAACGTGTTTCCGTGCCTCCTAGAAACAAATAAGCTTGATGCAGTCGAACGTGATGTCTCCCTGCATACAAAACCTAGAGGCTGTTCCAGCCAGCACTACCAGATCTGTAAATGCTTTTCACTAGGTTGTCTTTCCACCATGCAGGAGAATAATTTGCTGTACTGCACAGAGGGTCACCTTCTGTTGTAAACCCAGAATAGCTACCCTGACTTATTCCATAGAGTGACCTTGGGTATCTGAGAGGTAAAATTAGATCCCAGAAGATTTTTGCTTTGCTTTTTCTTGTGGTCTGTGTTTAGCAGTTTTAAATCCTGCAGTAACGTAACCAAAAGAGATCTCTTTAACTACTATTGCCTGCCATCAAGTGAGCTAGCATAAGAGGGAAAAAAAGCTCTTAGACCCGCACTGAGACAGATTTGCCACTCCCATAGGAACATTTGTGGGAACAGCTGACTCCAAAGGCTTCACTTGGAAGGGACCTAAGAGTGAGAGTAGAACAATGGCCACATTTGATGTGTGGGATTTAGGAAAAATGATCATCAGCTGCACAGTAAAGTCTCCCCTGGATTTCCCTGTTAAAAGTCTGAGGTAAATTAAATGCATTGCTCTATGGAAAGGTGCCCATGACTTCTGGGAAGTATGTTCAAATAGTCGTGCCAGGGAAATCAGCAGTACTTCAAAACTGCATATAGCACAGGATATATGTAGGGATGTTTATCTACCCACAGTTATATGCTTAAAGTTTATTTAGAAACTCCAGACAATAAAATGAAGAGACATCCCCAATGCCCTTCAATACATTTTCTGTTTTGGTGAATGAATGATCCCAGGAATCCACCCGAAATGTGAGCTAATAATCACTTTCTCATCTGGAATCCTTGACCCCTCCTTTCGCCTCCCCATCACCTTTCCACATTATTTGCATGGATTATATGTTACTATCTTATAAATCATAGGAACTTGGAGGTGAAATTCAAATTCTCACTTGGCATGTGGCCTGAACAAACAGAAAATGCCTCGCTGTAGCAGAAGAGATGCAAATTTAGCAAGAGTCATCTTGCTGCCAGTAACTAAGATGGAATTCAATCTCAGTCCTAGGTTGTGGGTTTTTCAGAGATAAAGAGCACTATCCTTGGAGAAACTGAGTGCCTTCACGTACCATAGACATCACTTGGAGCTAAAGGTACCTAGCACCTCATGCAATCAGGTCCAAAATATCCTGATGGAAATTTTTTTACATATGCACTGGGTAGCAGTTTTGTCTCTTAGAAAAATGCAGAGTTTCTCTCTCTCGTGCCTACTTTCCATTTTAAAATACTTTAGAGAGTGGTCTCAATAGTATGTTAAGATCATAAGCTTTCAAGGCCAGATGAGTCTACAGTGCTTTTGTCTTACTAAACCAGATAATTATAGAATCTTAGGACTTGAAGAGACCTTGAGAGATCTTCTAGTCCAGTCCTCTGCATGCAAGACAGGACTAAATATTATCAAGACCATAGGTTCCCAAACTGCAGGGGCGTGCACCTCTGGGGGGACATGAAGAAATTCCAGGGGGGGAGGGCTGCAAGGTGACCCAGCTGCCCTCCTTCAATCCCCACCCCAAGAAAAAGCCCAGTCCATCTGGTAAAAAAATTCAGGGGAGGATGAAGCATCTTGGGCAGACTTCAAAATGGCCTCCTTAAAAGGGCAATGCCTGCTCTGCTCTGCTCTTAAAAGGGACCCACTGATATAGACCATCTCTGACAAGACCTTGTATAAAATACCATTACAACTGCCAAATCCTCAGTGATGGTATTTCATCTTCTTATGCATGTTAAAAGTTTGTTGTACGTTATTTATGAGCGTCATATAACATTAGTATCAGTTTTATTTCAAAAGTATTTATTTTAGTGGCAAGATTGTTGAGCCCCAAAGCTGAACAGAATTCAGAAAAAGTACAGACATTTCTGTACAGAACATTCTTGGGTGTATTACCTATGAGAAAAAAATAAGGATATAAACCCTCATGCTTCAGGGTATATAATCCAACCAGGAATTGCCTGGAGTTAGAAGGACGCTTTGCAAATGGTATGTTATTCTCTAATTATCAATTATGGAATTTCATGAATTTATTTCTGGAACCTCTGATGTCATACAAGACACTGGCTAAGGTGAACTACAATCTGACCTAGTATGGTAATTTCTGTGTCCCCTATTGTACTGCAAATGATCTGGGTTACTGGGCTCAGCATCTCTCTCTCCTAAGGCCAAGAGGCCACATACTGAGTCCCTGCACAATAGGGTATAAATAGCGTGTTTGAAGGGTCCCAGAATTCTGTTGGTTTATTCTCAACCTTTTAGCCATTTAAATTTCTCCTTCCCATCTCTTTCCTCCCCATTGTAAGGAGTGGTGACAACAGGTCTCTGCTTCCATCTCCCTTTCCATGTGATCTGGAGAAGAAACAATATTCTCCTGTTTTCTTTTCCCATTGCAGATAAGGAGGGAATGAGAATGAAATATCGCCCATCCATATTTCCAGGAAGGGGAAGAGGCCTTTTCTGAAGCATAAGGATCTTGTGCAAAAGGGGGTTTTGTGCAAAACGGATCCGTCTACACTGCTCGTTTTTGCACAAAAACCTCTTGCGCAAAAAGCATAGGAAGAGATTATGCAAATGAAGCACAAGAAATTGCTAATGAGTGCTTCATTTGCATTGCCTCTTCCACACAAAAAAAACCCTAGTGTAGACATAGCCCTAATGTGGTTCGCTCTCCTATGCAGTGGCACCTAGACCACAGCAACAGATAAGAACAAGAGACCTCTACAAACTAGGCTAAGAGCCAATTAGCTTTTAGCTCAAGCGGTAGAGACTCCTCTACTAAGCTCCGGAGATTCCAGGTTCAAATCTGCCTGGTGTTGGTTACAATAGCACCTTTGCAGAATCCTGAAGTACTTTGTAGAAGAACAGCCATTTTTGTATTTCTATGTCTGAGTGAAACTTGGAAGTACTGCAGACAAATCTGACTTCTGAAAGGGGTACAGTAGTCTGGAAAAGTTGTTAACTACTGATGTAACCACTCCTAAAGAATTCCTTTGTGTCTGACTATTTTACTATTCTGGTGAAATCTATCTTACCTGACTGGATAAAATGGCTTATGTTTATTTAAAACGGTATGCAGTTGTATTCTATGCTGACCAACAGCCTATTCCACCATATTGCGTTCAATGCAGTTGGTCAGAGGGGCAATAAGCACAGATCAGGTCTTTCGCTGTAACATTAAAGCAATGACAAGATCATATATATACTCTGAAATTAACAAATGTATCTCCTCATTGAAAATCTTCATTACTTTTTAAGTGAGCCGATCTGCTGTAATGCAAAGTGGCACTCTCTCTAATGAAATAAGATAATTACACTAATGGCATGACCAGTGATGCTAAGTTCACAATGTACAACTTGTAATGAGACTCCCGGATCAATAAGCAGCTCTTTGCCTTGTCACACCAACCACACGGTAGAATGTTTTTGAGAAGATAAAAGGCTTCTGAAAAATGCAGAAAATTAACTCCAAAAATGCTAGCAATATTCTCCATAAAGCCAATATTTTCTTCTGGTTGTACAATGGGTTACCTACCTATCCCACAATGTACCTTACTGATCAAAGTGATAAACTTATAGAAAACTAGAAGACGTACTTGGCATTGCCCGGATCTTTCACGGCAGGGAGCTGGCAGTGTGGGGGTGCAGAAGTCAGGGCAGGGCCTTGGGGATATGGAGATGGCAGGGTGAGAGGCTGAGGGACATGGGGGGAGGGGAGGTGAGTGAGTGAGGGTAAAGGGTTGAAGAGGGGCTTAGAGTGAGGGATCCAATCTAGAAAGGCTTTCTCTCGCCCCCCCCCCCCCCCCACCTCTCTAGCCGGTGGGGCCTTTTCTCAACTTGGCTGGTATGGGCCATCTGTCTTCCTTCAGCCTCACAGATTTTTGTCTCTCCTCAGTCCTTCCTCCCTACCCCCGCCTGCCAGGGGCCTTTTCTCTCCCCATCAGCCCTCCCCGATCACCAGGGTCCTTTCCTTTCTCTCCCAGTCCCTCTCCCCTGGCTGCCAGGAACCTTCTGTGTCCCTCCAGCCCCCCTCCCCCAGCCAGCATGGGCTTTCTCCTTCTCCAGCACTGTGACCAAGAACCAGGGGGAGGGGTTTGGGGCAGTGGAGCTATTTACCTGGTCTGATGGCAGGCAAGATGGCAGAGTCCCAAACCTGCCATCAGACCAGGTCACTCTGCAGTATGGCTCTCCCCTGCGGTCTCACTGCCCCAGTGACTACTGTCAGTATCATGTCCCTCCTCTCTGTGCCCCTCCTTCTCCATGATATGGAAAACATTCCTATTCCCAGCACTTCCCATTTTCTTGGCACAACCAAATCGTGACCTTGCATTAAGTTAGGATAAGAGGGAGCTGCATACCAAATTTTATGGTCCTGCCGCTTACTGCTTAGGGATTCTTGAACAAATGGATTCATAATAAGCTATGTCAGAATAAGCAATGCAATTTGCGCTACGCAAATTAAGTAGCTTATTCCTAGTCTAGGTTGAAAGCGCTTATTTTGAAATTTGGCGCTGTGTAGACAGTGCCAAATTTAAAAATAAGGCGCTATTCTGAGAAATCCCTTAACCCTCATGGAATGAAAATTACAAGGACGCTGGAATAGTGCACCAGCTATTTTGGGAAATAGCGGGATCGTTTAAAGACGTGGCGCTGCTATTTTGGCATACTTCCAGTATATTGAAACAGCGCCACAGTCTAGATGTACCCTAAGAGAAATAGAGAGAGATTATCACTTTATAAATACCAAACAGGAATGTATGGTGCTATTTTCCCCATAACATTAGACACCAGGAAATTCCCAGTGGTACCATCATGTTCATTAATATTTGGAAGAATTAAAATGTTCTCATTAACAGGAGAAAGTATTTGTTATTACCATCAGTCGATGACCAGGGCTGGCTGACAACTTTTTGTCACCTTCCCTTTCAATGGAAAATTGGGGTTTCGATTAAATCAAAATGTTTGCAGAAACTGTCTGCTTTCCTTGAAAGCTTTCAGCTTTTTGTCAGAAATCTTTGGGCCAAAAATAAAATGATCTCCGCATTCATTTTACAACCAGCTCCACTGATGACTTTACCATATTTGAGGAGTCACAAGCAGATCTCCATATATTTTACTTCTTGAATGCCCTTCAATGTTCATCCATCTTCTCACATCAGCTTTAGTGGAAGTTATTCCCACTTATAAACATAAAAAAATAGATTTGCTTAGAGTGAGGAAAAAATAATGAGGGGGTCATTCTGGGAAAGTTTGCAAATGTTTAGGAAGACAGGGTCATAATTCAGAATGATCTGAACAAACTGGAGAAATGGTCTGAGGTAAATAGGATGAAATTCAGTAAAGACAAATGCAAAGTACTCCACTTAGGAAAAACAATCAGTTTCACACATACAAAATGGGAAATAACTGTCTACAAAGGAGTATTGCAGAAAGTGATCTAGTGGACCACAAGCTAAATTTGAGTCATCTATGTGACACTGTTGCAAAAAAAGGAAACAATTACAGGATATATTAACAGGAGTGTTGTAAGCAAGACAGGAGAAGTAACTTTTCCACTCCACTCTGTGTTGATTAGGCCTCAGCTGGAGAAATATGTCTAGTTCTGGTCACCACATTTCAGGAAAAATGTGGAGAAATTGGAAATTGCCCATAGATGAGCAACAACAATTATGAAAGGTCTAGAAAACATGGCTTATGAAGGAAGATTGTAAGAATTGGGTTTGTTTAATCTGGAAAAGAGAAGACTGAGAGGGGACATGGATAACACTTCACAGTTCAAGTACCTAAAGGGAAAAAGAAGTTAAGAAGAAATGGGCTTAAATTGCAGCATTGGAGATTTAGGTTGGATATCAGGAAAAATTATTAGGGTAGCTAAGCACTGGAATAATTATATACATAAATGCATTGCTTAAGAAGATTGTGGAATTTGTTATTGTATATTTGTAAGAATAGATTAGACAAGCACCTGTCAGAGATGGTCTAGTTATTACTCTGCCCTGCCTTAGGTGCAGGGGACAGGACTAGATGACCTATTGAAGCTCCTTAGACCTACACTTCTGTGATTCAGTATCAGGGATGAATTCACTTCATTGTTTTTTGATATCAGGAATGTCCATTATTTAAGTCTAAACTTCAAGCATTTGTTTTCAAATATTTCTTTTAACTAAATAGAAACTTTGTGGGCTCTGTTAAACATGAAATTTAAAATGCAAAGTTAAGGCAGCTGAAAGTGTTTTAGCATAAGGCATTATAGCACTTTAAGTCTATAGGTATCAAAACAGGGCACAGGAATTTGACAAGATCAGACTTCAATCAATCAGACAAAAGTACAACATGATCCAATAGACTGAAGTTGAAGCTGGACAAATTTATTTAGAAATAATATGCAAATTTTTAATCATGAGGGTAATTATAATTCCATTACAGTCCTCAGATCCTTTTCTGCAGAACATCTGCCTCGCCAGTTATTCCCCATTTTGTAGTTGAGCATTTAATTTTTCTTCCTAAGTGTAGTACTTCGGCACTTATCTTCACTGAATATCATCTTGTCAATTTCAGACTGATTCTCTAACTTGTCTGGATCATTTTGAATTCTAACACTGCCCTGCAAAGTGCTTGCAACCCCTCCCAGTGTGGTATCATCTGCAAATTTTATTTGTACATGTCAGGGCTGTTCCCCACTCTGGTGCTCCAAGAGCAGAAGGTGAGGGCCCGCAAAAGACCTTAAATAGCTTGCCTCTATAAGGCTTCCCAGGGCAAGCCCACAACATTTTGGCACCTGAGGCCCCCCATGCCTCCTCTCTTGGGCCAAAACTTTGAAAGGTCTCAATTCTGCCTTATTCCTGTTCTGCTCCTCTCATGGAACTGCAGGGAGAATACATATGCATCAGCAGCAGACACAATTTTCTACACTCTGGGTCCTAGTGGCATCCCCCCACAGTCTGGTACTTGAGGCGGCCGCCTCATTTCACCTCATGGTAAGGCCAGCCCTGAGGCTTCCTTACAAATAACTCCCTAGAGTTACATATGCACTGACTCTGGAAGATAGGCTGCCACCATCAAGTGATTTTTAAGAACCCAAGATTAATGTCTATGAAATAATGATATTGGGGTGATAATTGAGGAAGCTATCTTTGTAATGGGTATCTATTTGCAATTCAAATTTCAACAGTCTTTCCCATTGGCTTTCCTGGCTTTCTGCCAACACCCCACTAGCTACCTGAGTTTAACCCTTTAGTCACTGGGTGTTGGCCAGCACGCCTCCTATCCATCACAACACACACTTCACCCAATTATTTAAGTCATTAATGAAAATATTTACTAGTATTGGACACAGGACTCTGTTGGACTCCACTAGATACTTCCTCCCAGTTGACAGCAAATCATTGACAGCTACTCTTTGAGTAAGGTCTTTCAATCAGTTATGCATCCACCTTATAGTAATTTCATTTAGACTACATTTGGTGGCGAAGCCAATCTCCAATGCATGTCAGGGACTAACTTTGTGTTACTTTCTACCATATGTGGTACAATGGGACTCTGAAGTCCTTTGACTCTTCTGCAATATACACCATCCATAATAATCAGAGTGCTTAATTGTGAGAATCCTCAATTCATATCCACAATTTTAAAAAGAAATAGATATTTCTGTTAGTTTTCATTTTGGTGTCTTCATCTATATGGACGCATATAGATTTAAAATACCTCTACAAGCAAACGAAATTCTGTTGTCGAGTTGCCCATGGAATATGGAGACTTCTCCACATAGTTTTCCAAATAAGCAATTTCCTCCTCATCCCTTTCAATCAACAAACAAAAAAATTTAAGGGGAAAGGCTCTACTTTCCCAGTAGGAATTATTGCTGGTGTAAGTCAGTGTGCTACCCAATTAAGGGAAGAGGAAAATGCAACCATCTGTTGGAGATATGTGTTAATAAAAGCTAGACTCTAATTACAAGTGTAACCTGGTATCCTACGGACTGTTGGAGGAGCAGGAAACAAAAAGTAGTTGGTGTCTTTATTTACTAATAAACCATACAAAATATGTTAGAGTAACATTTTGGCTGATTTTCAAGCATTTATTAGCCATTATTGAACTGGGTGGGAGGAGGTTTTGCTTAATTACTGTTCCACTGGGATGCCCTAGGAAACAAGATGCATATCTTGTAAGTCAGTCCCTCAGTGTTTTAAATAAGTTATCTATTGGAGACAGGGATTAGATACCTAAGTACTCTAACCCACATGATGATAAACAACGGCCTGTAAAATGCTGTTGGCAAAGGTGTTACGCCTCATAAAATGAGGTTTACCTGCGTCAACAAAACTGCTGAGTTCAGTCGACGTTATACCACGTCGCTGGTCGCCGCTCCACACCTCTGGTCATCGCTTCTCGCCTGCAGTCGCTCTGCGCCACGTTACGCCACCAGCCAGTGATTCCTACCAGCCACTCCACTGGCTACAATGGGTCTGGCTCTCAGCCAAACCAGGATTTCAGCTCTCCATGATTTCAACTCTTTAGCCACCAGCTGGACTGGCAAAAGAATCCAGCTTCCACTGGACTAGCAAAAGAAAAGACTCCTCCGGGAGTCTCCTTTAGGTCTGTCCTTAAAACAAGGGGGGAAAGGGGCAGGTTGGGCCAGTCTTATAGCTCACACCTGGCCGGTATGAAGCAGACTGACTCAAGCCCTTTACCCTTCCCCCCAGCTCAGTTCACTCAACTCTGGAAGTGGGGAGGCATGTTCCTCCGAGACCTCTTACCATGATGGAGTGTCTCTCCTGCAAGCACCGGTGGCATGTTTTAAAGTTTCCACATTTATGGGTAGCATGATTAGTGACCCCCACAACAGTCCCAAATTATTTACAATTCTCCACATTCCATTCCAACACTGACCCTTCATCAGCCCTGGCTGAATGGGATTTACATAGCCACACCTCCTATTCTCTCCTGAACTGTATTTACATATCTTGCAGAGCTAAACAATTGTAATGGGCACACCCACCCCTCCTTTTAGCTGGCTAGCAAGCAGCAGTTCAGCTCCTGCTTACATCTGTAAAACTTGATTCTTCTTCTTTTTAGTTTTCCCCTCACTTTCTCCAATAGTCCTGCAGCTACACTTAGATGACTCTTTTTTATTTCAAACTTCTGTTTATATGCTCCCAAATTAACCTTCTGCAGTGTACACAAGTGAGACTGCCGCTGCCAGACCATCCTCCTGCATTTGTTCATACTTGTTAAAGGTATCTTTCCTTTACTTCTTAAGATATTGTATTTGCCCAGGCCAGCGCTGGGGCTTACAGATTCATTTTCTCACTCCTGCTGCTGAACTTAACCCACTCTGGGCCAGAGGGAGAGACGCTAAGCTTCCCTCTGTATTACTTGCCCCTGCTACGACCGAGGGTACATACACTGGGTGATCCGGGATATTTCCCTGGGAAGACTGCCCCCCATAATCAAATGTAAATTTCTTCCAGGGTCAGAGCAAGAAACGCTGAGTTCTTCTTTTGTGTTCAGCCTTACTATGACTGAGGGTGGATGCACCTAAAGTTACTCTGGTTTGGAGCGAGGATCGCTAAGTCCTCCCCTTGTTGCCCAACCCTACTACGACCAGGGGTATGCACACCTGATTCAGGGTATTTCCCTAGGCAAACAGCCCCCTGTAATCCAATTCCCCCCAGCAATCTGGGGTGGAGAGAAGGATACTAAACCTCTCCCCTATTTCTCGCCCCTTCTACGACTGAGGGTATGTATACCAACATCGTAAACAATGTGTACAATAGTGATCACAATTAGGTCCTTCTTATTAGCCAGTATCTCCTGACAGGGGTGTGCACACCTTTTTAGCAATACTGCTAATAATTACTACATTACTAAACCTAAGATAAGAAATATAAAAAGAATAAAACTTTCAGTTCCAACAATTAACCACAGGAATAAACTACCAAGGGGTTCTCCGTATCTTGAGGTCTTCAGGCCAAGACTGGATGCCTTCCTGGTAGATACGCGTTAGCCATAACCAAGTTGTTTGGCTTAGTACTGGGATAACTGGGTGAAATGTTATACCCTGTGTTATACAGGTAGCCAGATTAGATGATCACGATGGTCACTTCTGGCCATGAAATCTATGAATATGAATTAGATTCATTTTTTTAAAAAACTGAAAGTACTCATGCTGTGAAGTATTTATTCCATGAGTTGCCCAATAATGGGGAGTTAATTCAAGAGAAGAAAAAAGTAGAGGCCTCAAATGATTCTAAATTCCTTTTTCATAAATAAAGAGAAAATCAGCTAGTACATGAGATAAGGACACAAAGATAATTTTGATCCAGACGCATCTCATTCTACAATTACCAAAGATAGTTGAAGCATCATTTGCAATGTAAAGATTGTTTAAATCATTGTATTGGTTCTGTAAACTGATCTCTAATCATTTTCTTTATTGCTGATCAGAGGAAATAGCTCTGCTATTGGCATCGTGTTGTCTAGCCGATGGATTTTATCAAGGAGAAGTGAAAAATCTATACCAATTTACCCTTGTTGTTTTGCTTTGTTTGTAATCTTTTTTAATAGAGTATTATGGTTCAATCCTTGCAAAATAATCAGGCTAGCATAAATCCCAGTTTCCAATAATTTTAAAGCACTTGATTTCCTCCCTCCTTTTTAGCTATTGCCAGATAAACAGATTAATTTTTGTGACAGTCATGGAGCTGAGAAAACATCCTCTCATGAAATGCACACAGATTGATCCAGCTTGATTGGCTACCCTGACACTAAATCAGTGGTTTCTATTCCCATGGTAACAAAAGGGGTTACACTGGGCATTTGTTCTTTCTGTGAAAGACTTCAAGACAGACAATTGCAGTGTAGCAAATCCATCCGTTGTCTGACACTGTCAAGGCAAGGGATTCTGTTTACATCATTTACTACCAAGATTATATTTATTTACTTAAAGTGGTCATTTCATCTGTGCTGATACATTGTGAACAGCATTACAGTTTATCAGAGGATGAAAACGGATGCATGGTAGAGTATGTGTATGGGACAGGAGTGGTTTCACATGTCCTCATTTTGTTTTATGCTTTTGATGTTCCATAATATTTTATTTTTATATTATTTTCTGTAGTATGTAGACTAACTTTGACACACCCTAAATAATTTACAGATATTTTACTCCCAAAGCCTCTTTTAGTTAAGAGGGAAAGATCAATGTAACAAGGACTTTGGGTGACAGCTACATCACAAACATTTAGAACCAGGGATTTCTGCTCCATAAACACCAACTTGCACCACCTGGCTTAATGGAAACTTTAAGCTAGCTTTTCAAAGGACAGCACAGTGACCCATGGCCTCACAGATCAACATGGTTTCCCACATACACAAGAGCAACTTTGATTTTATATACATGGTGGACAATATCTAGTACATCGCATCATTATATGGTCTGCCCACCTAGGAAAAGCTTATACCCAAACATCTGAGGTTCCTAGAAGTCCAATTGAACAGTCAGGTGCCAAATTGTAACTTATGCATCCACAAAGAATGAACACCACAGTCCTCATCTAAGCCACAGATATGCTCCATTGGATATGGTAACCAAGATATTATTGTCCAGTCTATGACCTGAGCTAAAAGAAACTCTGTTGCTTACATTGATATTATTGCTCTTCATAGGCTGCAGCCATATGTTTTCATATACTGGGACAGGTATGAATCCACTCAATAGAGAGCAGTGGTACCAAGTCATGCTAATTAGTCTGCATCTTACCCTAACCTAGTGGCTAGGTCTTTGCTTTTAATTTCACTCACCTCTTGAAAAAATAAATCTAATAAATCAAACCATAGTAGATGTTGGTATGGAAGGATGCCATAGTGGACTTCCCCCAGGAAAAAAAAAGTATACAAATAGCTCAAAAGTTTGAAAAATTTGACTCAAGATGGTAGAAAACAAAAAGAAAAATGTAGAAGAGGTGGAAAGAGTAATCCACAGCTATGATCCTGTTCCTGAAGGATGGTGCTGAAAATTACAAAGCACCATATACTTGAAAAGCAAATGCAGGCTGAGAAATCTTTGAATGGAGGAAGTTTTAGATGCTGGCTTCCCGAAGCCATCTAACATCTAAATGTATAGTGACAGGAGATTATTGTGATTCTTCCCAAGAGTTACAATACTGTCCTTTCAAAAGTGCAGGGACTCATGAGAATCTGTTAGTTCTTCACCTGTTCTCAATAGGAGACTTGAAATTCATTGCAAACTTTCCCTTGACCCTTTATCACATTTCAGTGGTTGGTGCTTATTGGAAGCTAATTCTGAAATCCCCCTGTATCATGGTGAATTGAATTCTTTATAAGTCCAATATGATACTGTATAGTATGATACTGTATACTGCAGGAGAAGGAATGTTACATGTGCAATTAACAAGATTTAGAATGAGTTTATTTGTACTTAATCATTCTGAATATTTGTTTTTTTCTAACACTGAACAAAGAACTTAATTAGAACAAAAAAAATGTCTCTCTCAAGTTACTCTATTTCTTTCCTCCCTTCAGATTTCACCTGGAATTTTCCTTATCCCCTTGTTGCTGCCATTCACATAAAGAAATAAATCTTTGGTTCAGTAACAAATAGTATATCTGTAAATATAGAGAAATAGTGAATAACTACTGGATAACTATGTGCCTTTTTCATGCAGTTCTAGTGCTTTCCTTTCCAATGCCTTTTGAGTATTGCTGTAAATAATAGATGTCCTTTGAATTGTGTCCTTCTAGTTGTTCTGTAGCATTTACAATTCATTTAAGGCCTTGTTATGGTATACTTATTGTTTCCTTTTGTGTCTCCACAATAAATAATTATTTTGATCCCTTTTTATAGGCTATAAAACTAGCAAAGGGCCAAATTCTACAAAAATCTCTGCATGTGCAGTTTTCTTTGGAATAAAGGGGAGCGGGGTTGTCAGATGAAGGGTTCACAGGATTGTGCCTTGTGAATATATTATGTTCTATTCCTGACCCAGAGCTTGCTCAGAGTATTTCAATCTTTCCAGATGATCGCTTCCCCTCAACTCTCAGTGGTAATTTATTTTTAATTGTATGGTGGCACAACTAAGTGCTGTTCCCTTAATTTAATGATAGTGAACTGATCACACAACAGATTTAATAACAGCATCAAAATTATGAGTCATGGGCACTGATTTAAGACAGATAATCCCCAGGCCCAGCAATGAAGCTGGTCTTGCTTGTATGTAATACCCATTGCCTGGTATTTTGTTAACAAAAATGAATCAGAAGAAAATTCAGGTGTCAAAGGCATGTTGACCTAGTTGTTGATTCAATGTCTAAGCATAAGAAGGAAGCACTGAACCTTTTATAAATTTACAAATGTGGAATATGGGCAGAGGAAGATGGACAAACTAATGTACTGGTTTAGGAAGTTATGCCATTAATCAGCACATCTAACAGTAAAATATTAGCTTAATCACTGAGGCCCGACGATAAAACATCCGCTTGTACTGGAAGCCCAGTCATCCCAGTTTCACTGAACGTATGATAATTCAATCATGACTAGGAATAATTTATTTGTAACAAGGAAGGCTTCTGTTTTCCCATAATGAGTTGATTATATCTTGTCAGAGGAGCCTTAAACCCATCAGATGTCAAATGAATTATATCAAATGTATTATTTTCATAGCAGCTGAATATGACTAACTGGTGAAACAGAGCTCTATTGTCATATTTCACTGAGAAAGATCAAATAGAACTTGCAACTGTGGAACTCGTGACACTGATTCATATAGAACCCTTATTTTTTACTTTAAAAGGTCCATTCTATGTGTATGACATTATTTCCCCAAAGATTAACTCCTCATTTGCAGGGAGAGAAATTATCCATCATAGAATTCTTATGTAAATTAATTGGCCACTTTTTAGTGTATCAATAATAGCCCAGATTAATAAAGTACTTTAGATCAATGGATGTTTCCAAACTAAGGTTTAATTATTCCTTCATCCACCAAGAGCACTGGCTGAGAAAAAGGAGGGTAACAAAATGTCACACCTAAAAAATTGGGCAGACACCTAGGGTATGTCTAGACTGCATCCCTCTGTCGGCAGGGGGATGCAGATTAGGCAGGTCGACATTGCAAATGAGGCAGGGATTTAAATATCCCACTCCTAATTTGCATAAAAATGGCCACCACGTTTTGCCGACTCATCACTTTGTTGGCAAAAAGTGACAGTCTAGAGGGGGATCTGTCGAGAAAGAATGCCTTTTTCGACAGATCCCTTATACCCCTAGCTTTCACAATAGAAGTGCATAACTGAGCCTTTGTAGCTCACAGGTAGATAATCCTTGTTTACGACGTACTACTGCAAATCAGTCAGTGTAGTATTTGTTCCTGGTGAGGAAGTTTTTTAGGATGTAACTTATGGGGAATTGCCAGTGACTAAGCAATGTGTTAGAAAGAAGAAGAGACATAGAACAGTGCTTAGATACTACAGATATCAGAAGGGTAGGCATGTTATTCTGTATCCACAAAAACAAGTAGTCCTCCTTTTGTTTAGAGATAACAGAAATCTGTAGTATACAAAATGCTGATTGACAGAGAGGGTCTCTTCAGTCACCTCTGTCAGACTTGCACACCCCTGCCCATACTATCACAGCTATTCTTCTAACTTCATGGCACTACAAGGATGAGAAGAGAGTGGGCTAGGAAGATAGAAAACACCCTCCTATCCCAGCACATGGGCTATAGAACCAATGGCTGCATCCATTCTGTGCCAGTTGTTCCGTGACAGAGCAACTGGATTTGGGCATTGCCACTTCCAAGTTTTCCCCAATGGGGCAAACTGTATAGAAGCCGGAGGGTGGAGCACAGGTTGCAGGGAAGTAGACAGATAGGCTGTGTCTACACTGCACCCCTTTTCCGGAAAAGGGATGCAGATTAGACACTTTGGAATAGCAAAATCCGCGGGGGATTTAAATATCCCCCACGGTATTTGCATTAACATGGCTGCCGCTTTTTTCCAGCTTGGGGATAAGCCGGAGAAAAGCGCCAGTCTAGACGTCATTCTCCGGAAAATAAACCCTTGGAAGTAGGAATAAAAGATCCTCCGGAAAAGGGTTTATTTTCCGGAGAATGACGTCTAGACTGGCGCTATTCTCCGGCTTATCCCCAAGCCGGAAAAAAACGGCAGCCATGTTAATGCAAATACTGCGGGGGATATATAAATCCCCCGTGGATTTTGCTATTCCAAAGTGTCTAATCTGCATCCCTTTTCCGGAAAAGGGGTGCAGTGTAGACACAGCCATAGACTGTTAGCTGCACTTATGGCATCTCTGTAGCTAGATTAAGCCAGAAGCCTTCTCATGTTTTATGCCACACATAGTACATGCCCACCACATTAGTCTATGCAGGCCTAACATAGAAAGCCCTTGTGAGGATGTAAGGGGTCCCAGGTGTAAGAGAGGGCCTTTTGTTTGTTTTAAACCTTCTACCTATTAATTTCATTTGGTAACTCCCAGTTCTTATATTGTGGGAATAAGTAAATAACTTTTCCTTATTCACTTTTTCCACACCGGTCATGATTTTATAGACCTGTATCCTATCCACGCTTAGTGTCCTCTTTTCTAAGATGAAAAGTCCAAGTTTTTTTAATCTTTTCATATGGGACCCCTTCCAAACCGCTAATCATTTTGTTGCCCTTTTCTGAAACTTTTCCAATGCCAATATATCTTTTCTGAGATGAGGCTACCACATCTGTATGCAGTATTCAAAATGTGGGCGTACCATGGATTTATATTAAGGTATTTTCTGTCTTATTCTCTATCCTTTTTTAAATGATTCCCAACATTGTTTGCTTTTTTGACTGCCGCTGCACTTTGAGTGCATGTTTTCAGAGAACTATCCACAATGACTCCAAAATCTTTCTCTTGAGTAGTTGTAGCTAAATTAGACCCCATCATATTGTATGTACTGTTGGGATTATATTTTCCAATGTGCATTATTTTACATTTATCAACATTAAATTTCATTGGCCATTCTGTTGCCCAGTCACTTAGTTTACTGAGATCTTTTTGAAACTTTTCAGTCTCCTTTGATCTTAACTCTCTTGAGCAGTTTGGTATCATCTGCAAATTTTGCCACCTCTCAGTTTACCTCTTTCTCTAGATCATTTATAAATAAGTTGAATAGGCTTACTTCTACCCCGCTAGTTACCTGTCTCCACTCGGAAAATCTACCCTTTATTCCTACCCTTTGTTTCCTTTTTTTTTTTTAACCAGATATCAGTCCATGAAAGGACCTTCCCTCTTATCCCATGATAACTTACTTTGCTTAAGAGCCTTTGGTGAGGGACCTTGGTAAAGGCTTTCTGGAAATCTAATATTACATCCACTGGATCCCCCATGTCCACATGTTTGTTGACCCCCCCTCCCCAAAGAACACTAGCAGATTAGTAAGGCATGATTTCCCTTTACAGAAACCATGTTGACTTTCCCCCAACAAATTATGTTCATCTGTGTGTCTAGGTATTTTTGTGCCTGGGGTAAAATACTAATTATTCGCCCCCTCTTCTTAGGTTAACACCCATTGCACTTTTTACTTTTGCAGCTTATTATTTTTACTTTGTGCCCCAATTTATGATGCACCTGAGGCGAGTGCCTTCCTTGCCCCACCCTTGTTACGACCCTGGTGTCTGACAATTTTATTCTTTACTGTAATTTCAACTAATTTGCCTGGTACTGACGTTAGACTTGCCTGTCTGTAATTGTCTGGATCACTTCTAGAGTCCCTTTTAAATATTTTAAATAGCTACCTTCCAATCATTAGGTATGGAAGCTGATCACAGTTAATAGTTCTGCAATTTCCCATTTGAGTTCTTTCAGAACTCTTGGGCGAATGCCATCTGATCCCAGTGACTTGTGACTGTTACGTTTATTAGTTTGTTCCCAAACCTCCTCTAATGACACCTCAATCTGGGACAATTCCTCAGATTTGTCACCTAAAAAGAATGGCTCAGGTTTGGAAATCTCCCCAATATCCTCAGCTATGAGAGGGACACTGGTGGCTCCTAATAATAATCCCACTTGATACACACTGGTAATGCTTCATGTATAGTCACAGGACCCTTTCTTCTGCTACTTTGTTATATTGATGTTGCTTGGGTTTTTTTCAGTTGTGAAACTCTCTAAGGACTAGAGATTCAGTATTTAGCCATCGCTTTGAATAAGCAGCTGTGCAACTTCTCAGGCAGTGTAATCCCTTCTGGTTATCATGGGGGTCCTATATAAAAGAGAGAGATCCATTCATATGTCAGCCCTGTGGCCTGATGCACTGGACATCAGGGAGCATACTGCTCCCAATTGCAGCTTACAAGGGGGAGTGGAAAAGAGTTGTTTCATAACTCTTTGTTTCCTGAAAACTCCAGATGGATAGAAACTCCATGAGGGAAGGCGTGCTCTGTCGCCATCTCTTGATGAGCAGGGGGAAATATGGCTACAGAGCAAATGTATTCTTTGTACCCAGAAATCCAACAGGTGGTACTTTGAAGTCATCACACGCACTCTGTGGGGTAGTGAGTCTGAACTGAGAGGAAGAGAAAAAGGCTCCAAACTTGTGGCAAGGGGCAACACTCCAGCAGCAAGGTCTCTGCTCAAGGGTCCCATCTGACACGGATCTCTCTTCACTGAAGTTTTTGTGAAGAGACCTTGTAGAGGGGACTTTGCAGAGAGGCGTTGCCAAGGCAATTCTTCACTAAAGCTCTAGAGAGCAGCAGTAATGCAGAGTAAATTCTGGGGAGCCTCCCACGCACAGACACACCGTAGCACCAATAAAGCCAAAAATTACTTTAAGTGGTGGAGCTGGAAGCATACAACCTAGATGCTAGAGTCAGCCTTGCCTGAATGCATTCCTTGGTTCTAGGACTGCACTCACCATGGACACCAAACCTGTGAGTGAGTGAGGTGTAGTAGAGGGAGAATGTCTTAAAGGAACACTTGTTTATTGGATGGTCACTCCAGTGGGTGGAGAACTGAAGTAAGGAACTACTGCCAAAGATGCCCCATGAGAGTGGGTATTTTACTGATTATTCAGTGATCTATAGTGTTGATTTGTTCACCCAAGTGGACTGCCAATGATTTCCTAAATACAGCCATCGCCATTTGCATTTCAGAGAGTGTGCATCTTCAAACCTTCCATTGGGTGGTGTCACTGGCTTCATGCTTTGTAATCAGCTGGTTCAGTGAGCAAGATTGGGAAAGTCACATCCATGCTCCTCCCCACTTATTTTGGGGTGATTTATGACCTGACTCCAGAGGGCAGATAAATTGTAATCTGAATAGGATCTGAACCTCCCAATGGATATAGACTTCCTGCAGCATTGCTGCTAGTCACTCTGTGGAATATATTGTCATAAGAAAACATTGATCCAATTCTATAATGGATTTTAAATAGGTCAGCTAATTTTCCAACCAGTAATATTTATAAACATTCTAAGGTGAATGTCAAAATCTCATGATGTACCTACCTATAAGATAAGATGAGCAGCTACAGGGTGCAGGAAAGAAGTTTCCCCAGTTCCCCTAGTACAACAGATGAGGAGCTTTGTGAGGTGAAAAACAATTTGCTCTCTTGAAACCAGTTGCCACTGCTGGAGTCAAAATAGCCTATGTTCATATGACAGCCAAACATGGTCATGTTATCAAATATTTGTTACTATTATACTGAAGTGAAGTTACAGGAGACCCTTGTTCACAATCAGCAGAAACATAATGGAATTTCCCTACACTCTGAGGCCTAGGAATGAAAAATTCTGTAGAAGTGCTATTTATTCATGGTTTGTAAATTGGCTCATGACAGCATCAAGTTCAATTTCTTATTGTGGTAAGGGGCCCCCTTGCCCTTGCCAAATTCTACACTTCTCCCCTTGGCAAGAAAGGCCTCAGGCAAAACACCCCCTTGTCTGTCATGTAGGGGCAATCAGACTTCCCTTCAGAAGTGGGTTAGACTAGTAGTCTGTTCCTGGGATAAGGGGAAGGTGCCTAACATCCTTTCTCCCCCATCTCTAGCTCTACCCTCCACTTAACATGGGAGGCTTTTAGAAGGTTTTCAGCAGGCTAAAAGTGGAGTCAGCTGGCCCTGATTTGCCTGAGACAGCTCCTTGTCAGCTGCTGCTAATTGGCCCATTTCTCATTAAAAAGCGAGGGTTTTTTTCCCCTCCCTTCCCCGGGGTGACTTTCTCCAGCTCTGTGGCAGCCCTCCAACTTGACTTTGTCACATTATGCTTTAGATCCACACTGTGTGCTGGATGTACTTTAAAGAGATTATGTATTTTTAACATGTATTTTTATAATACATTGAAAAACATTTTCTCTGTGCCAGTCTTGTCTTGGACTAGTTTTTCAAATCAACTGTTATCAACAGAGGCCACAGTGCTATCAATACATATACTTTTATTACACTTTTAGGCTGAATGGTGCTGTCAGTAAGAGCTGTGAAAATTTAGAGTGAGTCCATTGATTTTAGTATTGTTATTCTCTATTTACTATACCTGTATGACTAAGAACGAATTTGTCCTTTCATTGCTAAAGTCAGCTCTTCTGGAAAGCTAGACGCCACTACAAAATTTTAACTGTCTACAAGAGATTGAATTGTGGTTATAGCTGAGTATTTAACACTCTTTCACATGTCTTCTGTCATCTGGATTATATAACAATGTGTTGATTTTATAAACAGCAACTACTCATTTTTGTGGTTGAGTTTTACTGAAGACACAAGAGAAACATTTGACTAAATAAAGCTGGAGACAGAGAAATTGAACACAGAGGCAAGAGTGACATTCCCAGGCACATGAAAATAAACTGTGCCAGGCCTTTCAAACTGCAGTGCCACCAGACAAGGCCCCTGGCTTCATTTGCAGCAAAAATACCATAAGCATTTACTTTCCTGAGGTATTGCAAGTGCTTTTGCTTGACAAGCTAGAGAAAACCTGCAATCACCACCTCTCCTGTCACTTACACAGTGGAAGGGGCTAAGAGTATAAAGGCAGGATAGGTATGTTAATTTGCCACAAGCTTGTACCAACATGAAAACTTAAGAAAAATCTTTCCTGCAATATAGCAGTACTATTTTGGACAGCTTATGGTCCTCTGTTCTCATGCTGATGTTCTGGGGCATCCTTTCAACTTGAAGCAGTAGAAAAATATCTTTTCATATAACAAATGTAACCCTGAAAGATCCCAGATGCACCCTAACTCACTTTAGAAACAGCTGGCTACGTCTACACTGGCAGCTTCTTGCGCAAGAACTCTTTTGTGTAGAGTTCTTGTGCAAAAACTCTTCCACAAGAGACAGTCTACACTGCCATGTGCTTTTCCGCAAGAGATGTGCTTTTGCGCAAGAGCATCCATGGCAAGCTACATGCTCTCTTGTGCAAGAAAGCTCTAATGGCCATTTTAACCATAGGGGCTTCTTGTGCAAGAAATTCATGTTGCCTGTCTACACTGGCCTCTTCTGGAAGAGCTCTTGCGCAAGAGGGCTTATTCCTCGTGGGGAGAGGAATAACTCTTCCGGAAGAAGCCCTGTTTTCCAATGCTGTACTGTACATTTACTTCTGGAAGAACACTCATGCAGCGTAGACAGCCGGCAAGTTTTTGCGGAAGAACGACTGTTCTTGCGCAAGAAGCTGCCAGTGTAGACGTAGCCAGACTGATCCTAAGAGGGTCTGAGGAGCCACAATCTAAAGGTTATTTTATGCTGTGAGAGTATAAATTCTGTACATTCTGAGCTATGTGAAGAAGTAAAGAAATGACTCCATATCCAAGGAGTACCATAGCACATAGGTGTTGGTAAATACACTTTTAAATAGCTTGAGATGTAGTGGTGCTCACTGAGTTTTGTTCACCTCTTAGTGCAACGGGACACTTCACCCCACATTAGAAACATTAGTAAGATCAGACAGGAGGTCAGCCTATCAAATGTGACAGGCTTAACACCCTGAAGTAGAGAGAAAATTAAAAGTGGTTTGATACAATAGATTTCACCTCTGTAGATCAAAGCAGAAAATTATCCTTATTCCCATTGTCATAAATTCAGACCAGAACTGGGTCCAAGTGATGTTTACATCTAAGCTTTAGTAACTCACTGCTCCACGTGTGGATGGGGATTTGGGTCTTACAGTTCTCCACTCATGAGTCTAGTTCAAACTCTGGTTTTCAGAGCTGGAAGTCACTGGTCCCTCCATGTCAGCCAAGGTGGTAGCCACCATATTTTCTTTCTAATTTTACTTGTTTCTACAGCTGGGTGCAAGCAGTGTTCATATCTCAATTCCCATCCAAACTTTTGCAAAATTCAGATCTGGGGTTCTGATTGAATCTCTCTAGTCCAGCAGTCTCTGGTCTGACAGGATTTTAGTTGGTTGGGTGTCTACTTATCATGAGTGTGGTCAAGTTTCCCATGGTCTAGTAAGTTTGTTTACAGACACCAGTCCTGGATCTCAGGGTACGTCTAGACTACCGCGTTTTGTCGACGGAAGTTTTGTCGACAGATACTGTTGACAAAACTTCCTTCGACAAAGAGCATCCAGACACATTGAGTTCTGTCGACAAAGCAAGCTGCTTTGTCGACAGAACTCCATAGTCTGGACGCAATGTTACAGGCAATAACACCTTCTGTCGACAGAGTTCTGTCGACAGAAGGTGTTATGCCTCGTAAAATGAGGTATACCAGCGTCGACAAAACTGCTGAGTTCTGTCGATGTTATGTCCACTTTTGTCGACAAAACTAGGTAGTCTAGATACACCCTCAGAGTTCTGTGGTGTTGTTTAGCTCTAATTTGCCCCTAAATGTCTTTGAAGAGCACAGTAAGCAGTGGAAGCGTTGGTAATACTGCTAGACAATATGGACCTCCTGTGGTTTGGAAAATTCTGTTTTGGCACCAGTCAGGTATTGAGGGTGCCAGACTAGAGAGGTTCAACCTGTATCTCACTCGCTGCCTCATCTCATGGAAACGCTTGCATAACCTTATGAGGAAGCATAGTGAACTCACTACTACTGCAGCTTTCTGCACTAAAGACTTTTCAGCAGAAATGAAAGGAATAAAATAGTATATTCAATTGAATGTACATCAAGGGCCAAAGTCCAAGATCAATATGTACAAAAGCAATATGCTTATTCCCAGTATATGTCTCTTAGTTTCATGCTGTGTGTGATGGCCTCTCATCAAAAAGCAGTTTCTTTTGTTCCTAACATTTTTGTCTATGTGGGGAGGCCTCACCTAGTTACGGTAATTTAAAAGCACCTGTTGTCATATATTTTCATATGGCAAGTAACATTGTAAGTAATCCCACCTAATCCCCTTAATATAAAAAGTTATGGATTTACTCTACTGATATGGGGTTTGCCTTTCACACATCTAACTACATATAGATTTTAGTTTATTCCTGACATTTCACTACTATTTCTAAGTGCATGTATTATTTGTAACATTTCCCATCCATTTCAGAGAGACAAAATAGACTCTGGAAATACAAAAAACCCACCAAATTCCTTCACATTATCATATTTCCCTATGGTTTTTAGCGTGCCCATTGTAACCACATTCTTTCTTAATATACTTGACATCATTTTCTCCCCTCCCTTTTTTTTGGGGGGGGGAGAATTCTATTTGTCTGTGAGGTAGATAACTCAGAATTTTATTATCATGTTTCAACTGTAGCCTGAATTCAGAAGAGCATTTACATTTGTGCTTATGTCCATGTCTGTTCACCAAAGCACTTAAGCACATGCTTATCTTTAAACATGTGCCTATATCCTACTGATATCTTTAATATGTATGAAAAATACATGAAACATTAATTATTACCTAAATAAATAAAAGCATGATGGCTAACTGCCATTAAAAAGATAATTTACAAAACACATCATTTTGATTCTTTGAATGATTAATGTCATTTTGTCAGATTAATAGTTGATAAAAGCATGTTTGTTCAAACCCTCATCATCCTGTTCCATATTTCATATCTCTACTTATTTGAATTTTGTTGCCTGTGATGGTGCATCTGCCCTGCACTGGCCCTTTACGGGTTAAAACCCAGCCCTGGGAAAGGGCTGGAGCAGTGGAGCTATGGAGCCACCAGTATAAGCCAATTAGGGCCCAGTTAAGGGCTGTATAAATAAAGCCTCCGGGGCGGGGTGGAGGCGGGGAGAGACAGACACACTCTTGCTCTGGCTGAGCAGCAGGAAGGACCAGGCTGCCAAGGATGCTGAAGGCTTCCTGAGACAGGGCAGTGCTGGGAAGAGGCAGACAGAGCCATGGCTGGACCTCACTCCCAGGCTGCAGGGCCTGAGACAAGTCCTGAGAATACTAGGACTCGGAAAAGGCCATTAGAGCAGGACTGGAGAAAGACCGGCAGAGTTGGGGAAGCTCTGGCCAGGCAAGCTCCCAGGCTGCAGGGCCTAAAGCAAGGCCTGCGTCCTAAGGCTGCAGAGAAGCAGAAAGGATAGGCAGACAGCAGGTCCACACCTCCTTGCCAATGATGAGTGGCCATTTCAGACTGCAGTTTAGCCAGGGGCGGCCCGTGACTATAGGCCAACTCCGCTGTCGCCTAGGGTGCTGCCTTCAACGGGGCACCTGGGGCTCCCGATATGATGTCATGGGGCGCCCGGGGCACCCAGTGATGACATCACTCCATTGACGGCCATGCAGGCAGGGGCGCCAACCGTGCATTCCGCCTGGGGCGCCAGCCGCCGCAGCCTGCCTCGGGCCGCTCCTGAGTTTAGCTTCTGACCTCAGGAGCAGATGAAGACTGGCAGTGTGTCACTGAGGCAAGGAGGGCATAGGGGGTTGGTGGTTCCCAGAGCGGGAGGACCCCAGGATACAGAGACATAGGAAGACATCAGCCAGAAGGAGATGCTCTGGCACCAAGAAGCTAATTCCGAGAGTGGACAGCAGGAGTTGCCCATGGTGGTGAGCTGGACCGGTGACATTGCCCAACAGCCTCTTATTCTGATTTTAGTCTCATCAGGCTTCTCATTCAGACCCTGATATATAGTCAGTTTTAGCCACTATTTTCAGCTGTTTTGATTAATATGTAGGCATCTATTTTACTATTATTATTTTTATAATTATTATTCACCCTTACATTGCATTCACTCCTATTTACTATCGTCACTTCATATTTGTGCTCAGGCTGTATTCCTAGGTGGCGCAGGCATGTGTTTGTCTAAGTATATATAGTTTACAATGCATCTGTATGGAATGTCCAAAAAAACTGCATTAAAGAACATTAACAGTTCAAAGTCAAGCATTCACTAGTTAGGAAACGCCAGTATTAAAGTTGCTTGTGCAGCCCTAATTTTTCCTCCTCCCCCTGCCCTAATGTGTACATGTATATTCTTAAACAGGAGATCAACAGACTTTCCAGGCACTCAGGCAAGGTGTGTGTATGTGTGTGGGGCAAAGGGCCTGGCTCTGCGTTCCCTGAAGGGACAGGACTGGTCTTAAATAACATGATCACTATTTCTTTCCACAGGACCTCTGCCTTAGGCAGTGCACAGGATGGGTGGGGCTCACTGTATCAACAGCTATTCAATATTTTGTTTTATCCTCGCTGTTCCACACTGACTGTGAGACTAATTTTATGCAGATTATTCAAACCTGGCTCTCAGCTGTGCTTTTCTATGGCACTTGTCGCTATAGCATAGGAAAATGTTTTTACAAACCTTAATGGATTTATTTTCATAACCCCCATTATTATTATTGTAATAGTCATACAGGAGCAGCCATGAATGAAGGCCCCATTTTGCTAGGCATTACACAAATACAGAACAAGAAGCAGTCCTTGCCTTCTCCCTGCCCAGAGTCCGTGAGGTGAGGGGCTATTATTATCTGCATTATATAGGCTCAGAGAGATTAAAGTCAACTATGTCCATTAAGTTTTGGTGCCTAGACCCAGAGGGTGAAGGCCTGATTCTTCACAATATTTAGCATTACGGCTATGTCTAGACTGCAAGCCTCTTTCGAAAGAGCCTCTTTCGAAAGAGAGCGTCTAGACTGCACGTGGAACTTTCGAAAGAGCAAGCCGCTTTTTTGAAAGAAAGCACCCAGTGAGTCTGGATGCTCTCTTTCAAAGAAGCCCTATTTACATTCAAGAACGCCTTCTTTCGAAAGAAGCACTTTCGAAAGAAGGCGTTCTTCCTCATGAAATGAGGTTTATCACCGTCGAAAGAAAAGCCGCGTTCTTTCGATTTAATTTCGAAAGAACGCGGCTGCAGTCTAGACGCAGGTGAAGTTTTTTCGGAAAAAGGCTACTTTTCCCGAAAAAAACCCTGAGTCTGGACACAGCCTGTACGCCGTTCCTTATGTCAAAAGCACAGCTCTTGTTGACTTCTTTTGAAGCAGTGAGTGTTCAGAATTTATTCAATTTAAACCTCAAGGTCTCAAACTGGACACCAAGAAAATGAGGCGCGCACAAAGGCTATGTCTACGCTGGTGGGTTCTTGCACAAGAATAGCCATTCTTGTGCAAGAACCTGCAGAGCGTCCACACTGCCTGCCCACTCTTCCGCAAGAAGATTTACATTATGGCATCGGAAGACAGAGCTTCTTGCGCAAGAGCTATGCTCTTTTCTCACGAGTGTAAGCCCTCTTGCGCAAGAGGGCAGTGTGGATGTGTGGCAGGGGTTTCTTGCATAAGAAAGCCCTATGGCTAAAATGGCCATCAGAGCTTTCTTGTGCAAGAGAGTGTCCACACTGCCATGGATGCTCTTGCGCAAAAACACATGGCAATGTGGGCGTGTTCTTGCACAAGAACCCTAGTACAAGATGTTCTTGTGCAAGAAGCCGCCAATGTAGACATAGCCAAATAGTGGCCAATGGCCACCCTTGAAAAGTTTGATTTTAAGGATCATTCTCAGCATTGCAGGGGCAGAGGTAGAACCCATTCTCGAGGAAAGCTACCTTTAGCTGTGAAACGGTTCTTCCTCTTCCTGCAATCCCCTGCCTCATTCACTACCCAGGTTTCAGTCCCAGTCCCCTTTCACTTCATGCATGAAAGCAGAGTGGGTGGTGTCCACTGCTTCCTTAGATGTCTTTCAGGAGAAGAGGGGACCATCTAGAAATCCCCACTTGATGCCCCCTAGTTCCCGGATGTTTAACCTTTAACTTCACTCCTATCCCTATTTTCTCCTTTGTTGCCCCAATTATTCAAATGAGGCCTGGACCTAGAGGCTCTCCCCACCCCCCTCCCCATTAGTTCAGGGAGAAGACTTTTAGTATGGGGGCAGGACTAGACCTACCTGCCCCAGTCCTGCAAACAGTACACATGCTCCAATTCTGGATTCTTGCCACTTCATGGCTACATCTACACTGTGCGTTGTTGTGCAAGAAGATATGCAAATGAGGTAGGGGGCTGAATATTGCCGCATCTCATTTGCATACCTAATGAGCCGCCATTTTTGTGGAAGAGACTTTTGAGCAAGAAGGAGCTGTGTACACTGCTCCTTCTTGCGCAAAAACCCCCTCTTGCGCAGGAGCCGTGCTTCCTGAAAATAAGCAGTAGAACGGCTCCTGCACAAGAGGGTGTTTTTGCGCAAGAAGGAGCAGTGTAGACAGCTCCTTCTTGCGCAAAAGCCCCTTCTGCAAAAATGGTGGCTCACTAGGTATGGAAATGAGGCACAGCAATATTCATCGCCGTGCCTCATTTGCATATCTTTGCAGTGTAGACGTAGTGGTTACGTCTACACTGGCCCCTTTTCCGGAAGGGGCATGTAAATTTCAGCAGTCGTCGTAGGGAAATCCGCGGGGGATTTAAATATCCCCCGCGGCATTTAAATAAAAATGTCCGCCGCTTTTTTCCGGCTTTTAAAAAAGCCGGAAAAGAGCGTCTAGACTGGCCCCGATCCTCCGGAAAAAGTGCCCTTTTCCGGAGGCTCTTATTCTTACTTCAAAGTAAGAGTTCCTCTCCACTGGCTCCTTGGACTCCTTTGAGGAGCAGTGGGCATTGCCTGGGATTCTCTGCTCCATGTCCTCCTATCGATCTCACATTTTGGTCCTATGACCTTCTTGCCCATCCCTGTTTTCTCTCATTTTCTCCCTGCCCACACTCAACCCCACAATTGTGGCCTCACTAGTGGTTTCTCCACCCTCAGTAGAGGGGATAATCCATTAGATGTGGTCATGTCTAGGCCTGTCTGTCCCAGTACCCTCAACAGGTACATACAGGTTCATACCTTCAAACTTCTGCAACAACTGAGGCTTATTCCATGAGCTCCCCACCCACGTCTTCTGTCCAACCTCTCTCTCTTTGCCCAACTGGTCCCAGCCCCCTTTCCTCATCCCATGCTGCCAGCTCCTGGTCCCAATCTCAGTTACAAGTCTCCTTGTCCCAACTTTTCCTTCAGCCCTCCCTCTAGGTCTGGGTCCTGCCATTCTGCAACTGAGTCAAGCTGTACTCATCTCTACAGTATAGTTCAGGGATGAAAGAGCTGTAGAAAGTCCAGGACAGAGAGTCGCCTGCTCTGAATTCCAATTCCCAGCTACAAACAGCAACTGCCAGGGAAGGCCTGCTTCACTGCTGCAGCCCGGCGATAGAATATGTTCAGTCAGTCGGACAGGAACGTTTAGCTCCCCAACTCCTAAATCATGTGTGAATTGAAATTTTTTCAAAGGCTTATAACTTGGCCAAATGTAGGCAGTTTTCTCAGGAACAGCAAAAGGCACATCCATGCTCCAAAAGCCATCTCCTAGATAAATTCCAAGTCCTTGCTGTTCAGCATGGAGGCACTAGAGCATCTCAGCAAAATGGCTGAAACATATTTTGTAACATGAATACAGCAATTCCATTTCCCCCAATCTTGTTCTCAAAAGTGGTTGAACATTTTTTTGCTGAAACTTTCCAAAACAAAGAAACTCAGAGACAGTCACTGAGCCTGGTAAACTTCAGCCCAAATGGTAAAGAACTGTCAGAGTTATAAGCAAACAAAAACAAGGAAGTGTCAGACAATCTTAAATATAGGTGATGCCACTGGCTCCCCTGTCAAAGTATATTGAGAGGTATACATGAAGACATGCATTTATATACCATATTACCATATACTTTGTTTAAAATAAATTTCCCATTTTCTTCTGATTTCAGGACATAGTCATGGCATCCCAAATTCATTCAAGGTTGTAGCACATTCTCTTGAGACCAATATGCACTTATCATTCATATTGCAACATCATGCAGAAGTAGTATTGCTGCTGGGGCATTATTTCAGAGCTAGTGCTCCTATCAAGGCCCAAGACAGCGCCACAGTATCGATATGCAAAATGGTCACAATTCCAAAAATATCATTGCGAAGGCAGCCTTGTGTTCTGCAAATGTCAACTAATGAACACATTTTCCAAAATTCACAGTTTAAAGTTACTGTTTTCCCCTTTGGGATAGTGATTTTTGCTTCAGAATTTTGTCTCCATCTTTTTTATGGCAGCCTTTGAAGTATTTGAAGACCACTGTCATGGCATCACTTAATCTCCTCTTTGCCAAACTAAGCATACCTACTTCCTTCAGCCTTTGCTCATATAGATTGTGTTCCATCCCTTTGATCATCTTTGTCACTCATCTCTGGATTCTTTCCAGTTTCTCCACATCCTTTCTATACAGCTGTGACCAAAATTGGACACAGTACTCCAGCTGAGGCCTAACCAGTACCGAGTAGAGTGGTATTGTCACCCCCTGTGACATGCATGCTGTGCCTCTCTTAATATGACCCAGAATTGCATTTGGTTTTTGTTTGTTTTGGGACTGAGGGTTGGGTTTTTTTTTTTTTTTTTTTTTTTTTGCAACAGCATCATATTGTTGACTTATGCGGAGGTTGTGGTCCACCACAACTCCCAGATCCTTCTCAGCTGTTCAGCTGCCAAGTCAGTTATCCCCATTTTGTAGATGTGCATTTTTCTTTCCAAATGTAGCACCTTTTATTTCTCTTTGTGGAATTTCTTTTTATTGTCCATAGCTCAAGTCTCCAATTTATCAAGCTCTCTAAATTTTAGCTCTATCCTCCGAAGTGCTTGCAGCTGGAGATATGGCTGATAAGCTGGGGAATATTTTTAGAGGAATCCTACATTCCAAAGCTAAGCTGTCAGAGAGGACATAGCAGAGGCCCATCAAAGTGTCTCCTCCTCTAAGAAATTGTAACAGCGATGGGGTAAGAAAGCCCTCCACTATTAACCATCTTTCCCTAGGAGGGTAATAACCCACTGGAGCTGGAAAAGGCTTCACCACCATCAAAGGATGCTTTTAATATAAATGAGACCTATCTCATAGGCCATCCTGGTGCACTGGGAGTTGTGCACATAGGTCAATGGCTGTCTATAAACTTTAGAGTTGCATACACTATGAGCAGTTTCCATCTCACCGTGGATGCCCATCATTTTAAAAGATAACAGAAAAGATGTATTTGAATTCCTTGAGGGTCCATTGCTTCTCAAAGGCTAGTTATATTTATGAATACTCTGAATGTGTTCTACATTCTAAATCCACTTTCACATTCCATAAGATGAGATTCACTGAAGTGGGTTAAAAAGGTCAAAAATTAACATGAAATCCTCTCTTTTGCATCTTGCTGGGATCTTGGCTTTGCTTTGGGCTTCTGATTCTTAACATCCTTGCTTAGATGCCAGTCATTTAAGGATCTTTGCTTCTCTCTTATGCATCGTTATTCTACATAAAAGAAATGGATTTTTTTTCCAGAATTTCCAACCTTCTGGTCTTTGAATTTTCTTTTCCCAGGTCTGACTAAATGGTTCTATTCTGAAAACACTTGAATATACAGGGCACCAATATTTAAAAGTTTGTTTATGGAGGCTAAGAATTCTAAGTTATTGATGATTCATAGGTATAGAAATGTTGATGCAGTTAAGGGATATTGGATGGCATTATGCAATAGTTTGTGAACCTAATACAATGAGCTCAATAAAGTATAAAAGTAATAAATTGTTTACATATTTATATTTAAACCATAGAATTATTACAATTGAGTCTATGTCTCCACTCGCAGCTTCTTGCGCGAGTAATATGCAAATGAGGCTAAGCGTGGAATATCGCCGAGCCTCATTTGCATACCTAATGAGCCACCATTTTTTTCAGAAGAAGCTCTTATGCAAGAAGGAGTGTCTACACTGCCCCTTCTTGCACAAGAAAAACCCTCTTGAGCAATGCTGTTACAACTATTACTTTTCAGGAAGAACGGCATTGCGCAAAAAGGTTTTTCTTGTGCAAGAAAAGGAAGTATAGTCGCTCCTTCTTGCACAAGAGCCTCTTCTGAAAAAAATGGTGGCTCATTAGGAATGCAAATGAGGCTCGGCAATATTCCACGCTTAGCCTCATTTGCATATTACTCGTGCAAGAAGCCACGAGTATAGACATAGCCCTGGTGTTTAATTATATTGCCAAGTTTTCACACCCTGTATATCATCTCCAGAGCTTCTGCGGCATAGCATTCAGCCTCATCAAACTTAGTGATACCATCTACATATTTTGTTAGTCTTTAAGGTGCTACTAGACTATTTATTGTTTTTTAAGTTTTTCCAGTTACAGACTAACTCGGCTACCCCTCTGAAGCTTTTGAACCCAGGTTGTCCTGCTGACAAATTAGAATCTTGTTTTAACCCAGAAGTCAGAAGAAAATTCAGCATGGTGGTTGAAATTACAACAGATTAACATGTTTTGAATGTTGTTTCTTTTAAAACAACATGGAAAACTCTTGAATGAGGAGGAGGGACGCAATTCTTCTTTTTCTTTTTCTTTTTCTTTTTCTTTTTCTTTTTCTTTTTCTTTTTCTTTTTCTTTTTCTTTTTCTTTTTCTTTTTCTTTCTTTTCTGCCTGTTGTAGCTGAAATTGAATCTTCAGTTTCTGCAGCTTTCTCCAAACATTGAGTGATTTAGCAGAGCAATTAGTGCAATACATAAGCACAACCAAGATGAGTTAAGGAAAGAGAGGAATGAGACTTGATAGAACAGTGACTAGCCAATCTCAAAAGATTTATAGTCTGGACTGACTGACTTTTTGGATGAGTAACCAAATCTTCAGAGGTAAATGTGAGCATCTTGAGTTCACAGACCAGAACCAGATCTCTCTGAATCTCCCCTGCAAAATTCCAGTCCTTCCTGTGGAGGGAGGGTGGTTATTGCTGATCACTTTGGGCCAGATGAGTAAGTAGCATTTTACTCCATGATTGGATTCTATTTGCGGAATAAGGGAGAACTCAACATGATTAAAGTTGGCAGAATATGCACTGTGAATACACATGGTACTTTTCAAACTATAGAGTAGGATGTTGATCCCTATCCTAAGGAGTTTAAAGTACAAGAGGCTGCACAAACCAAGCCAAAACCACTGGACAGCAATGCAAGAAGGATAGTCTAGAGAATAAACCACAGAGTTGAGAGACCAATTGCTCTGTGTCCTTTAGTCTCTCTGTGCCTCTATTCCTCCAGCTGTAAATGTGCAGCTCCTTCCCAACCTTACATGGGTTTTATGCAGTGATAATTGTGAAGCACTCAGATACTTTGGTGACAAGGGTTATAGGAGGACCTAGGCAGAGAGTGTGAAGAATGTATTACCAAAGAGAACTGGGAAGAAAAGACCTGGAAGAAGTTAGTTAAAGGAGGGATATGGAACAGAATAAAGGGAGCAAAGGTTTGGTGGACAAGAAATGAATAATTTTTCCAGCTGTAGGGGGGCAATTCAATGGAAGATAAGAAGGAAGTGGAAAGGAGAGAGGACTGGGAAGAAGAAATGAGGACAGAGAAATGATATGTTGTAGGACATTGAAAATGTGGGCAAAGAGCTTGAATCTAGTTTGATAAAAGGCAGGAAGCAGACCTTCTTGTGGTATTTTGGTTTCACTTGCATTTCTATTTCCAACAGGAGCAAATGTATTTTTTCTCCAGGGATATATTGACAAAATGCAAGGGCAGGAAGAGACTCAACAAAACTTGATGAAACCTCCAAAGACATCAGTACAAATTTTGGACAAAAGTCTGCACAAGGGTGGGGGGTTGAGGAGGAGTGCTTTTATTTTTTTCAAAGCAAGTTACCCATTCTTGACTCCACCCTGCATTCCTCGCAGTAGCATTACTAGCACTCAAGTTTGCTTTTTTACCCCTTCTCTTCTAGAGTTTAATATAGTGATCATGTTATCAGCAGTCTGGAACTAAGTCTCAAGGTAGAAATCTTTTGAAAAGAATTCCTATCCTGTGGCTACTCTTTCCTGTTTAAAAGAGAGAAAAAAACCACATGTATCTTTAAAACAGCTGGGGTCAAAGGAACTATGCTTGCTTCTAATTGTCCCAATAAATTTTAAAGATGCTATTACACTGCAGTGATTAAGAAATGGTAAAAAGAGATGCAATTTGATAACTTGAAGGCCATCAAGCTTAATAGTCCTTAACTGATTGTCACTCCACTCAAAAAATATAGATAGATTGCTATGCATGCTGTTCTTTACCCTCTCATGCCGTCCTTCTCTCCCAGTCTTCTAAAAGCACCTTAAGCCAACAGGAATTTATACTTCCTGCAATAAAACCCAAAGTACAGAACAGCTGGCAGCTGAATTTAAGATTTCTAAAACAAATATTGTGACATTGATGGGCAGAGGAGATTTTATTGGTATTTCAACATGATGTAGCTGGTTCTGCTGCATGCAACCAAGTGGCTTTTTAAAAAACAGAGAGAGAGAGATAATTCTATTGGATTTAAAAATACTTAGAAAAAAACAATGGCCAAAATGTTTAAAGTTGGATACATAAACTTAGGGTCAGGGTGAATATTTAAGTATCTAAATAAGTGGCCTGATTTTTGGGTCAGAGATTCATAGATTCATCCAATTACCCCTGTATTGAGGCCAAGAAATTGCGTTTGTTTAAAGCATATCTTCCAGAAAGGCATCTAGTTTTGATCTGAAAACTTCAAGAGATGGAGAATCCATTACTTCCCTTGGTAATTTGTTCCCATGGTTATCACCCTCATTGTTAAAAATGTGCACCTTATTTCTCAGTTGAATTTGTGCGGCTTTAATGTCCAGGTATTGGTTTTTCTCATGCCTTTTTCTAGTGGGATAAAGAGCCACCTGCAACTTTCATTTTTCTCAACCTGTCTCTGGCCAGTAAGGTATATAAGCACCTGAGAAGGCTGACTGACATCAGCATTACTATTCACAGGTTTATGACACATAGCTACCTTGATGCTTTAGAGTCTGGGTTGAAGGCAGGCATCAGTTATGCAATTCTTTCCCTTAAATGGGGTTTCATGTGTATGCACCAGCCTGTCATCAGATAGCAAGCTGCAGGATCAAAGCCACAGTGATAGACAACCAAAAGATGAGGCTGCTTGTTGAGTGGAAGCAGGTGGGGACAGCAACAAATCCTAGCAAAGCAAATTTAATAGACTTTCAGCATCGGTTTGGCTTTTTTTGTGCCACAGCTGCCCTTGAACTCTAAATGAATCATGCAATGCCAGATGACATGGTATTTTTCTCTACTTTCGGTAGCTTCATGACATACAAAAGTGACATTCATTTCTCAATGGCTCTAAATGTAAACTCCTCTCGCAGTCTTCTGTCTCTCTTAACACGTATTGCTGATCATTGCTCACAGAACAGTGATGTGCACAGACAAGAGTCAGACTCAGGGCTGGAATTTACAGGTGGGAAAAAAAACTGAGCTCACTTAGTGCACGCTCCTTCCCTTAATACAGGATGGTGCCCTGCACTCGTGGGAGCGCAAGGGGAAGAAGAGGCCGGCCAGCCTTTCCTCTTGCTTGCTGCTTTAGGGGTGCAAGATTGTGTGGCACAGGCATGGCCTCTGCCCCCCAGCTGTTCTGTGTGGAGTTATGCTTGGAAGACTGCAGTTTATGCTCACTATCCATGTGTCAAAGTGGTCAGTGGTGAACATGCTACCTTGGAGGCAATATGTGTCTTGTCCTTGGCACCATGAGCCCAGGAATTTCCTCAAAGGAACATCCCTCTCCACACTTCCCACAGCAGGGCCAGTGGCTGGACCTGAACTTGGTTCCAGATCTAACACTTTCCACTGATTTCTTTCCAACACAATGGCAGCTCGTCTGCAAGTATCCAGTTATAAAGTAAGGTCACTGGGGCCTTAAACAGCATAGGGCTAAACAAACAACAGAGATGAGACTTTTGGGGTCATAAGCATTCATTATCCATCTGTGCTGTGTGCCGGGAATATTATCTTGCATGGTTTACACTGAGCAGGCACCTATTTTTTCCGGTTGGAATTAAAAGCTTCAAAGTAATAGTGCATGACTACACAAGCTGAAAAAAAAAATGTTACCGTAATGACATATAAAATCACCAGTCATCCGAGAGATATGAAAAAAGAGCTTCCTTGTTCTGCTCCTGAGAAAGTGAGTTCAGATTTGGGTTAGTCGAGGATTTAATCAAAAGTGTCAACATCGTGACTGTAAAGAAAGAAAAATATGTGAAATACAGGTTCCCATTGTTTTTGTTTGTTTTTTGCGGGTGGGGAGGCAATCCTCCACCCATTACCATCCTTATCCACATTTTCATTTTTACAACTGAAGTGTTTTGATACTGCTCATTCCACAACTTAGCTGGGGATGACTGAAAGAAAGCAAATATTTTTCTTCAGATACTGATCATAACAACTCTCCTGTTATTCCCCCCTTTCTCTTAGAGGTACCGCACCCAGGTCATTGCACAATCCTATTAAGGGTAGATGCAGCAGATGCCAAGCATAATCTAATCTGTGAATTGTGCAAGAGTGGAATGATGGAGCCTTGTTCTGTAGCTTGGCTAAAGAATGACACCTGCTGCTCCCCAGATAGATAATGAATCTTCAGTCTCCATAACTGCAGGCGCTGGTACTGACAGAAATGCCCCAGCTGGTTATTTAGTGGTTTCTACCTTGACAAAACAGGTGTGAAAAATTCCTTTGATCATAAACTACATGATACTTTTTCAGTTAGAGACCAAGGATCCAGTGGTGTTTTTCTATTGAAAAGCTTTGTGAAGGAAACCAACAAAAGTTGGTCTATTATGCATGGTATTTCTAAGGGCCACAGTAGAAAATATTCTGATATCCCTACATTTTAAAACAAACACATGGGGGCTGAGTTTAGGCTTAGTCATCTAAGGATAGTCATCTATTAGACTTATGTCATTCACTTCCAGCTATCCTAATACAGACTACTAAGGCCAGGTCTACACTAGTCCCGGCAGTTCAGCTTAAGGTACATGACTCCAGCTATGTCGAATACATAGATGGAGTTGGCTTACCTTAAGATGAGCTTGGTGGCGTCCCCACAGCGAGAGGCCGATGGGTGCAAATGCACCCATAAGCTTCCCTTGCTCCTGGCAAAAGTAGGAATACTGGATGCCAGCAGGGGACACCGTCTAAGTTTGAGTTAGTGAGTCTTAACTGGAAGATCTATCGCAGCAGCTGCAATCTTCCGCCGAGTGAAGACGTGGCCTAAGTCCCCTCATTCACTGTCACTGTTCTCATCACAGTCCTCTTCCTGTTGTAACTTAGCAACAAGAATATAGGTCCCAAATCAGCATGGTACGGAAGCCCATGCTTAAAGTTATCCTTTGAGTTCAGTGGATCTACTCACATGCCTAAAGTTACCTATGTGCTCAAGTCCCTTGCTGAGTCCGTGCATAAGAAAGGGTGTCTGGAAATGAATGGTTTGATGATGATCACTTAACTAAGCACTCTCCCTCTGACAGAGTGAGGAGTAAACCCACCTTCTAAACTTGGTGCTTATGGATATTGTGCTGAAGAAGGTTTTATCTTGCAGGTGAGATGTAAAACTTAAGCGCAGTTATGGTCATTATAGCTCCATGAAATTTTTTTGCAAGAACATGGGGCATTTGGTCAAAACTCATGCCAGGTCTGTATACATTCTGGCAGTCTTAAAATTTTGGTTAAGTGTTATGTAACAAACATGTTTCTAATCATCTCTTCATTTTCTGTTTTCAGTTGAGATTAGTATAAGTGGAACCCATATGCCTACATTTTTTTTTAAACAGGGTGTTCTTGCTACAATGTTGAAACTAGAAAGAGCTAGAGCAATTATGAGAACATTTGCTCTCTCTAGGTATCCAACTAGAGAATTTGACTAATAAGATAAGGATCATATCTTTTGGATGCGTATTCAAAGTGAACTTCCAAACTCCTGTAATTTCACCCAACTATACTTACAAGAACAAGTCCTTTTCAGCCAAATGGAAGTGCAGAACATTCCATTCCTGACATTCTCTGCATCCTCACACCTCAGCCCCCATGTTCAAACAATTCCCTGGTTATCTGGATCTCTGAAAGGGCTATTACAGACAACATAAACTTGGTCTCAATGCAAAAGATAGCAGGGAATTGCTTATGTTTTTACTCCCTCCAAAAATTATATATAATCAAAAATGATCAGCTACAAAGTTACTTTTCATTTTATTGTTAATAGACTGAGGTCTCTCCATTAGCAGGTTGTGATTTTGCAGACATATCACTTTAATTAAGCTACTAGAAAGACATATTTAAGCCTCCAAAACTAAAGTATTGTAGAGGGGACAATACAATGAGTACACTAGAGAAACTCATTCTTGAGACTATTTGTGATGTGGTGGGGAAGCAATCTCAAACATATGTCATTAGATCTCAGTGCTTCCTCATATAGAGATGTATGGAAGCATTGATGACACTCCTTATTGTAGTGCTGCTGTGAAAATGAATGGTTTGCCCTGCACGGTAGGGGATTTTAAGTTTCTTTGGAAGGTACAAACCCAAACTGGCTTTAAACATCATTACCATACCTTTCATCTTAAGTTTTGAGTTTTAATGCATTGTGATGTGTTGAATCACAGGGGTTCCTTGGATCTGTCACTCAGTGTGCTGGTCACTCCACTGACCCTACCTACCTGCCCTTTGGGGCACCCCACTATCCTGTCCTGTGGGGCCAGAAACTCTGGTCTCCTCCAGATAAGGCAAAAAGCTAGGGTAACATCCCGCAGCAGAGTAACACAGGCACTGAACCAGCTCAGCACTGGAGGTGCATCTACACTGCACCTGTAGCATGAAATAAGCTACGCAATTTTAACTACGCATATTGCATCTCTTATTTTGAGGACATTTTGAAATAGCTTATTTTGAAATTTGGCGCTGTCTACACAGCACTTATTTTGAAATACGTCACTATTCTGAAACGTCCCTTACTCCTCATGGAATGAGGTTTAAAGGGACTTCAGAATAGCGAGCCCATTATATTTCAAAATAACAGGCGCGCTCAAAAGATGTGGAATAGATACTTTGGGTGGATGTGGAACTTACAATAAAGATGATTAGAACAACTTGTAGGCTAAGAATTTGCATGTAACCAGTTTATTAGTGTATTTGAGTTAGCTGGCATGTTTTGCATATTTTAGCTTAGTAATTTACTTTGATCTGTTTGTTTTCACTTGTAATCACTAACATCTTACTTTTTTATATTTAATAAAAACACTTTGGTTTATTATCAAGCCCAGTGTAAATAATTGTTACCTGGAGGGAAAGCAACTGCTGTGCATCTCTTGCTTTCATTGATAAAGAGGGCAAACTTACAAGCTTTTTGACAGGAGTGAGACTGGTGCCAAGAGAGGGAGCTGGTTGGATAGTTAGCAACATCCCAGTGCAAAACCATCAAATTAAAATCCCTGTGTATTCTCCTTTTCCTACCCCGGACTGAGTGTTTGGCTCTCAACTGGATTTGATGCAGGGTTTGAAAACACCAGTTCATCCCTCTCCTTCTACCATCTCCCATTCCCACCATGCGATGATCTCACAGTTCCTTGAATGTGGTTTGGGACAGAAGACAAACGTGTCTGTGTGGCATTTGTGTGTCGGATAGGGGCATGCATGGGGCTCTCCTGGAGGCTGGGCAGGGAGGGTAGAGGGACTGTTCACGGTGGCTCTGGGGGTCAGGGCTTTGATTTCATGCAAATGAATTTGAATAATGAATATTCAAATATGCAAATCAAATGTTACCAGTCTGCCAAAAGTTTATGAATGGGTTTGCTAGTCTGCGGTATAAAAAAGGTTGGGAACCACTGCACTAGAAAAGGTAAGGCCTTACATTCAGGAGTCACAGGATGAGGCTGAACATCAAGCTAGATATTTTTTACTATTTACTCTGTTACTGGTGATTTTCCTTTCCTGTAATAAATATTTACCCTTGAGGAAAAGACCTTACTACCTATCACCATTTTTCTTTTGTTCCTGATTCACTTTTTCACTAGCTCCGTATCCTATTTATATATTAAATATTATACATGTCTAACTGAGTAAAAGTTTGCAAAGGACACTAATTCATTTAAAAGTTGCAACAATGTTATGTAATCATAGAATCAAAGGTGTAGAAGAGATCTTGAGAGGTCTTTTAGTCCAGTTTCCTGAACTCCTGGCAGAACTCTGTATTATCTAGAACACCCTTGACAGGTTTTTGTTTAACCTACTCTTAAAAATCTTAAAGGCTAACGAATCCAAAACGTCCCTAGACAATTTATTCCAGTCTTTAACTCCTCTGACAGTTAGGAAGCTTTTCCTAATGTCCAACCTACACCTCCCTTGCCACAATTTAGGCCCATTGCTTCTTGTCCTATCCTCAGACGTTAACGAGAATAATGTTTGTCCCTCCTTCTTGTAATGCCCCTTTAGATACTTGGAAACTGTTATTATGTCCCCATTCAATCTTCTCTTCTCCAGACTAAACAAACCCAGGGTTTTTTTAATCTTCCATCATAGATCTTGTTTTTTAGACGTTTGATCATTTTTGTTGCTCTTCTCTGGCCTTTTTCCAATTTGTCCACATCTTTCCTGAAATGTGGTTCTCAGAAGTGACCACAATACTCCAGCTGAGGCCTAATCAGTGGGGAGTAGAGTAGAAGAATTACTTCTTGTGTCTTGCTTATAACACGTTGCTGATGCAGCCAAAATGTTATTTGCTTTTTTCATGACACTATTGACTCATATGCAGCTTGTGATCCACTATGATCCCTAGATTCCTTTCCACAAATATTTTCCATTTTATATGTATGGAACTGATTGTTCTTTCCTAAGTGGAATACTTTGCATTTTTCCCTATGAAATTTCAACCTATGTATTTCAAACCATTTCTCCAGATTTGTCCAAATCATTTTGAATTTTAATCCTTCAAACCACCTGTAGTCCATCACAGTTTGTTGTTGTCCACAGACTTTATAACTATTCCACTATCCTAAATTATTGAGGAAAATATTGAACAGAACTAGACTCCAAATTGAGCCCTGTGGGATCCCACTCAATATGCCCTACCAGCTTCAGGCTACGTCTAGACTGCAGTGCTTTTCCAGGATACCTGAGGTATCCTGGAAAAGCAATGCCGTGCCCAAGGAATGCGTCCGCTTTTCCAAAAAAAAATTTGGAAGAGTGGACATGCTCTTTCACCATCCATGTAAACCTCATTCTATGAGGAAGAATGGATGTGTCAAAAGAGCAGGTTTTTCTGAAATTTGGCACCGTGTAGACGCACCAAATTTTGGAAAAGCATGTTTCTGCAGAAAAGCGGAAAAAGATACGCAAATTGTGCTTTGCAATTTGCATATCTTTTTCTGACTTACCTTTGTAGTCTAGATGTAGTTTCAGTGTGAGCCACTGATAGCTTCTCTCTGGGAACAGTTTTCCAATCAGTTATGCAACCACCTTACAGTAGCTCCATCAAGGTTGTATTTCCCTAGTTTGTTTATAAGGCTATTCAAGACAGTATCAAAAAACTTACTAAAGTCAAGATATACTACATCTACCACTTCCTCTCTATCTACAAGGCTTGTTATGCTGTCAAAGAGAGCTGTTAGCTTGATTCGATACTATTTGTTCTTAACAAATACATGGTGGCTATCATTTATCACCTTATCTTATATGTGTTTGCAAATTGATTAATTATTTGCTCCATTATCTTTCTCATTACTGAAATTAAGATGATTTGTCTGTGATTCCTGAGTTGTCCTTCTTCCCCTTTACATAGATTAATACTTTATTTCCAGTCCTCTGGGATCTCTCCCATGAGTTTTTGAAGATAATCAATAATGTCCCTTCTTAGTGGTTTCTTGAGTATACTAGGATGTATTTCATCAAACCCTGGTGACTTGAAAATGCCTAACTTAAGCAATTTGACTTTTTCTCTCCCTATTTTAGCCTCTGATCCTACCTCATTTTCCCAGTCATTCATTACATTAGATATCCAATTGTTCCTAAACTTTTTGGTGAGCACTGAAACAAAAAAAGTCAGTTAGCATTTTTGCCATTTCCACATTTTTTTTATTCCTCCTACTCTGGACCTACTCTGCCTTTGGTCTTCTTCTTGTTTCTAATGTATTTATAGAATGTTTATAGAATGTTTTCTTGCTATTCATTTTGTCTCTAGTTAATTTAATCTCATTTTTTGCCTTGGTCTTTCAATTTTCTCTCTACATACTTATGTTATTTGTATTCAGACTTTGCAATTTGACTTAGTTTCCTCTTTTTTGAGGTTCTTTTCTGAATGTCACATCTCTGAAGATCTCCTCATTAAACCATGATTATCTGTTTTCATCCTTCTAATCTTTCCTAGACAATGGGATAGTTTGCTTTTGTGCCCTTAATAATGTCTCCTTGAAAAACTGTCAACTTTCTTGAACTGTGTTCCCCTTAGACTTGCTTCCCATGGGATCTTATCAGCTCCCTGAGTTTGCTAACATTTGTCTTCTTGAAATCTGTTTTCTTTGTTGAGCTGTTTTCCCTTCTGCCATTTCTTGGAATCAAGAATTCCATCATTCATGACCACTTTCATTCAAGCTGCCTTCCTTCTTTTTAAATTCTCAACCAGTTCTTCCCAATTGGTCAAATTCAAATGTAGAACGACCTCTCCCCTATTTGCTTTCTCCAATAAAATAAAAAATTGTCTCCAATACATTCCAAGAACTTGTAGGATAATCTGGGCCCTGCTGTGTTATTTTCCCAACAGATGTCAGGGTTGCTGAAGTGCCCCATTATCTCCAAATCTTGTGCTTGGGATGATTTTGTTGTTTATAAAAAGAATCATCCTCCTCTTCCTGGTTAGAAGAGAACCTACCATGACATCACTCTTGTTTTTTACCCCTTTTATCCTTACCCAGAGACTTCCAACAAGTTTGTCCCATTCTATATCAATTTCAATCCAAAATTTTTATATCTAAGACATCACCTCCTTCCTTTTTCCCTTCCTGTCCTTACTGAGCAAGCTCTTCTCTTCTGTCCTAATATTCCAGTCATGCTTATTATCCCACTATGTCTCTGTGATATGAGCTATGTTGCAGTTATCTTTTACTAACATTTCTAGTTCTTCCTGCTTATTCCCCATACTTCTCACACTAGTATGCAGACACCTACGATCCTGATTTGATTCCCTCCTATGTTCTCTCTTGTCTCTGCCTTATCCCTGCTATAATGGCCCATGCTCCCCCTATTTCTGACCCTGTTCCCAGGTCTTCATGTTTTTTTACTTATTTGTAGGCTTTTTATTTCCTGGCCTTATCAAACCTAGTTTCAAGTCCTCCTCACTTGGTTAGCCAGTCCACATCCAAACTGCTAATGGATCCTGGAGCTACTATCACCATTACAAGAAACCCATTTAGGATATGTCTGCATTGCAAAGAAATTCCCTTGGTATTGGATCTCAAAGCCCAGGTCAATTGATTTGGGCTCACAGGTCTTGGGATGCAGGGCTAAAACTAGCAATGTAAACAATATCTTTCAGGCTGGAACACGGGCTTTGAAACCCAATGAAAGAATGCTGGATAGCTCTCTGCCTTGGGTAGTTTAGACCCGACAAATATTGCATCTTGGTGGGGAGTTAAATTAGATGAATCTTCTGGTGTCTTCTAAGCCTGTGTTTGATGATTTTATGATATTATGTCTACAATGCTATTTTAAGCCCTGCAGCCCAAGCCCTAGGAATCTAAATGAATTGATCCAGGGTCTGAGAAAGGGGTGGGCAATAATTTTTTTCTGGCAGCGGGGTGAGGGCCTCAAATGGAAGGAGTGAGGCCAGGATGCTTCTGGGCTTCCCCACTCACATACCATGATTGGTCCACGGTTGAGGAACCTCTTTGCCCCACCCCCAGGTTCCGTCTAGGCACCCATGCCCCTGGCAGTGGGAGGAGACTTCCCGTGCTCCCTCAGCCCCAAGCCAATCAGAGTCCGGAAGTGGGGAGCACACAAAGCCTCCTTCCACCCTGCCAGGAGCAGGCAGCACTTCTAAGTGCCCCAAGCTCCTCACAGGGTGAACTAAACTTTGTGCACTCCCCTTACCCGTAGGCCAATCAGGGTTTGGGGCAGGGGAGCTCATGAAGTCTCCTCCTGCCCTGCCAGGAGCGTATGGCAGTTCCTGGCAGGGTGGAAGAAATTTCGTGCACTTCCTCCCTTCTCCAAGCCCTAATTGGCCTAGGGGCAGGGGAATGGCAGGGCCTCCGCGGGATGGATCAACCTGCTTGGTGGGCTGGATCCAGCCCATGGAGGCCCTCTTGCCCACTCTTGGTCTGAGACTTGATAGTGCAGGATTTTCTTTGTAGTGTAGACATACCTTAAGCAACACACTTGATCTGGCCTTTCTGGCAAAAATATTATCCAGGAGCCTGATCCAAGATTAGGGAAGGCAATTGAATGACTCCCAATGATTTCTGTCTCTATGAAGAGGAATAAATGGACACAAATCATACATACAAAATGGTAACATACAAAAAACAATGGGAAATACCTGGACCTATAATTATAGATTTGAAATTTCCCATTCGTAAGCAAAAATTCTTCAAAAACAGACTGCAACCTGAAACCAGAGAGCTGAAATTCATATGCAAATTGACACCATAAGAATGGATCTGAATAGAAACTGGGAAAGGGTTTCTCATTACAATACTGCAATAATAATAATAATAATAATTAATAATAATACAATAAGTAATTTTCCCCTCTAGTCTCACTTTCTTATCACTGTTGTTAATGGGCCACATCCACCCTGATTAAATTAATTAGAATATAACACTCCCGTCTCTGTATCCCTACATCTGATCTTTCATTTCACACATCTGACAAAATGAGTTGCTACAAATGCCCTAATAAAATTGTTAGTCTTTAAGGTGCCACTGGACTCCTTGTTGTTTTTAATTATTTCAGTGAGCTCTGTAACAGGCCACAAGAGCAAAATGTATTTCCTTAAGTCTTCTCCATGGGTGTTGTTATTTATGTCAAGTATGTAAACTTTTTTTCATGGTAGGGACCTTGGGTAACATCTTCAAAAGCACCAAATTAACTTAAAAGTCTAAGTCCAATTTTTAAAAGTGACCTAACCTCTTCTCACTGGCTTTCAATAGAATGTATGAGCCAAAGTTCACCTTTGAAAATAAAATGGGATTTGAGTTCCTAAAGCACTTAGACTTAGTGGATTACCATGCACAATTGTAGTACTAAATAAACAATAATAAAAGTAGAACAGGAAGTGTATGTGCTGGATTCTTTAGTGAAAAAAGATTTTCTTTCCTATAAAGGTTATAGCCCTGGCTGTGAGAAGCAACAAGATGATGGGAGAACTCTTTATTCAGGATGAACTTCCAGGCTTGGTCAAAATGAAAGATCATAATAGGAGAAAATAAATCTGTTTCTGGCACAAACACCAAAAAAATAGATTATGAGCTTATGAATGAAAAGATCCCTTCTGAGCTGAGAGAGAAAGATAAAGCAAAGAGGAAAATCCTCCTTTCCATAACAGCTTGCAACTTCTAACCTGCTGGGAAGGAGGAAATTCTCTGAATTCTTCCATGGTTACAGTGGTGCCGCAGGAGGGAAAGTTCCTGACCAAAGGGACAAAGAAGGTCCTGCATTTGACGTTTGTGAGTAGGAGGCAGAGTTACCAGATGTTCAGAAGAACTTCCGGCTTCCAAACCAAGTTCCATGAAGCCAAATATCTAATTTCATTTGGGTTTTAAGTTTCCCATATTTACACAGAAACAGGATATACCGAATGAACAATCCTGAACCACACTGGGGGCAGGGATGGCTGGACTGCCCAAATAAGACGTCTGACCCATTTCTAATTTGTTATTCCTACAATATTGAAGTAACGTTAAAATAGACGGTGCCACAAAGTGACCACACCTTGATACAATAAACAATTCTGGGATCTATGGACATGGCTCAGTTATACTTAGAACCAGAGGGGGGCATGTATGTGTGTCTGTGTGTGACCATAAGGCCGTAACTCATGCCTGAGATGCAATGAATCTGAAGGCACTTAAGATCAAAGCTAGCAGCTGATAGATTTTGCCTGTATGCAGGCTGAAAATATGCAAAAGCCCCCAATTTCAGTTCACAAGTCTAATCCCTCATTGATAACTGAGCCAGGGCTCAGGTTCATGTACAAGTTTGCAAACCTTAATGAAACTGAAGTTTTTAATGACCCCCAATTTGTCTGATTGTCGATTTTTATAATACTAGTGAGAATATGGAGTTGCATTCCAACATCCATCATAAAAGCCTAATTTTAGCATACAGCAAGGTACGTAAAATACTCTGGGAATGGGGATAATACTGTACATTGCAACAAAAGTGAGGCTGAATGATCTTGTCTACATCCAATGTTCCTGATTCATTAAAAGTGCTTGGGATGATTTTTCAGCAGCAGGAAAGCGAGTGAGGGAATGATTCTTACTCATGAAATTTCTCCTTGTTAAGGCTTGAGAGTCACCTCAGTTAAAGGGCCAGCACACAGCTCTGAGGGGGTGCTTAGCTGGCATTTCAATGATACAGAGAGTCCTGAACAATTTTGCTGCAGTAAGGTGAATTTCTCCCCAGATTCTGGCTCTTAAGCAAAGCATATGTGTGACTGGAAACATCTTTCTTTGTGTAATACTTGTCCCTATTCCATAGGATCTAAAATAGTTCCTCTGTCTCTTTATGAGGAGACTGGTGTATGTCATGTTCTCTAACAGCTGTAGGCTGCATCCTGTCAGCTGTTGGGTAGCTGAATCAGCTGCTAGAACTGCAGCAAGCATAGGGCCTCTTGGCTCCACTACAGACATCTTTGCATGTCTTGGTGAAGGCTGCTGGCTGTTTCTGAACAAGCATTTCACCAGCTCTAGAGATGATGGGGTGCATTTTGGAGTGAATGAATCATCTCTTGGGGAAAGAGGGAGAAGAAGAGACAAATGACTAAAATGACTGATTGCTTATAGTGTGAGTTTGCTTTTAGTGTGTGTCGTTACAAATGGATTTCCCACATCTGTGCACCAAATGTTACATATTTCAGGTGGGACCCTGGTTTATCAAAGCCCAGAAAAACAGAAAGGGTGAAGATTGTCAGTGTACAATTTTTAAATCCAGTGAAATATACTTAGTGATCAATTCAATTAACATGAGTTTAAGGAGCTAGATTCTCAATTAGTATAAATTGCCATGACTTTAAGGGAATACACCAATTTACACCAGCTGAGGAGTAAATTGTCAGTGTCAGGAAAGGGAGAAGGTAAAGAAAGGGGACTAGTTATGTCAAAGGAATGAGACTGTGGAGCTATGCCTATACTACAAAGAAAAGTTGGAAAAAGATACACAAATTGCGAACCACAATTTGCATATCTTTTCCCGCTTTTCTTCTGAAATAGGCTTTTCCAACATTTGGCCCATCTACCTGGGCCAAATGTCAGAAAAAAACCCTCTTTCAGAACATCCCTTCTTCCTCATAGAACAAGGTTTACAGGGATGCTGAAAAAACGTGAATGCGTTCCTAGGACGCAGCAGAACTTTTGAAAAGCTCTGGAGTGTAAACAGCCTGGAACCAAGCTGTTCATTTGTGCTAAATTTGAGATAGAACTGGTAATAATAGATATAAGAGGTGGAAAAGACCAATTACACAGGACCCAAGTATTCCACAGTTCTACTGAGGAATCCAAAGCAAAATTCATCCTTTACTGTGGAAATGGATTCCATTGCAAAAGCAACCTTGAAAACAAGAATCCGTTATAAGCCAATGCACTGATATCTTTCTGATGGCAGTTTAAATCCAAGCGTTGCTAACTATTTCACCATGTTGCCAGTTATTGTGCTTATCCTACAATGGCAAACTGCCACCCAGGTGTCTAAAATATCAGCTGACCCCTATCCAGCTGTCAAAACAGCCACCTTCCCCTCTGATGGCTTCTTTGATGCAGTTAGGCATTGTCAGTGCAAAAGGCTGTCACACGCTGGAAACTGACAATTCGAGGATAGCAAAAATGACATTGAATTTAACATAGAAACTAATAACCCAGGGGCTACTTCCTCTGATTCAGATTAAATTGTCCCTGTCTCAATTTCATCCTATTACTCATATCCATTGCTAGGAGGGGGCAGGGAACCATCTCCTCCCTCCAAAGAATAGGCAGTTGCTTACAGGCTGGTGTTCTTCCCATATGTGACTGAGCTGTCTATCTTCAACAGAGATGAGCTGATTCTAGTCAGGGGGATTATGCCTAGCGGTTCCCTGCAAAGCCAGGAGAGGTAATGTGTGCAAGGAAGAAGAGGAATTAGCTAAGATGGTCCAGGAGAACATGCTTAGAAGAGAGGGGACATGTTTTCTTTCTCTTCTCTGGGGAGTCTGATTTTCCTTATTTTCCTATGAAGATGGGAGGAGGACACTCTGAGGCATCAGCAAGAGATGATCAATGGCAGCTGGACAAAAGAAATGGGAGGATGTTATGTGAGGGTGACCTTGAAGAGCCAGGCTCACCTCAGTGTTCTTTGCTTTTGACTGCTTGATTATGTGTATCTATTTCTGTTTGTTTGCCTTGTGTGTTAGACTGCAACCTCTTTGAAGCACAGAATTTCTTTTAGTCTGTTGTTTACTCCTAGGGGAGTTCTGTGCCAAAAAAAACCCCTAAAAATTTGGCACCAAAAAAAACCTAAAAATTTTGTACACAATGTTTCAAAATTCTGTATATTTTATGTGCCAGTAGAACACAATATAATCCCGGTTTCAATTATTTTGGTAATTTATTACAAAATATCTGCTAGCAAATATGTCTGTAACAATACAGACAACAAAAAGAATTCGGTAATTTTTTATAAGTAAGATTAGTCACTGGGCATATTAGCACAGAACTCTGAGTAATAATTCATTTCAATTAAAATACAAAAAATAGTCACAATAACTCTTCAGTACTTCCTAAACACATTAAAGCACATATATAAATACATAGTAACCAGTACACTGTATAGTAATTGTAATCTTGGATCTATATTTCAATTACATTGTAAACGACCAACCAGCAAAATAAAAATAAAATAGAATTTCATTGGAAAAAGTAGAATGTCATTGGAAATCACTCATTTCAGTCACTGTAAAACTAATCTGTAGTTCAAATTTTCACTTTTTCCTACAAAAGATGATACACACAAAGCCCATTAGTGCACTTCCCATGAAGTGCTGCATACACGTTAGAGACCAGATGCAGGCAGACTGCTGTGCCCACATGGCTGTGTCTAAAGTACAACGATTTTTCAAAAAAGGAAATGCAAATTCCATGGGAATTTGATTATCTTCTTCCAATCACATTTTCAAAAGAGGATCTTTCGAAAGTGAAAGTAGTCTGGACGCATTTTTTTCAGAAAAAAAAACCTTTTTTCGAAAAAACCACTCTTCCTAAAAAAAAGGAGGTTTACGCGGTTTTTTCAAAAAAGGGTTTTTTTTCCTGAAAAAAATGCATCCAGACTACTTTCACTGTTGAGAGATCTTCTTTCAAAAATGCAATCGGAAGAAGATATGCAAATTCCATCAGAATTTGCATATCCTCTTTCGAAATAAGAACAAAGTGATGGAGTCTTACTGCAGGATCAAGGTATGAGTTGCCCCACAGATTAGCCAGGTGAAAGAATGCATTAGCTTAGTGAGGTCTGTTCCCGGTCTCTTGCCAGTGAGAGGTGAAGGTGCTCCCTGCTGCTTTGAGGGCAAGAAACCTGGCAACTCACTTAGCTGCTCCTAGCCCCTGCCCCTTTTTTCAGCTCCCCTCCCTCAGGATCCTTGCCCCACACACTGTTCTCTCATCTGCTCCTCCCACACTGACTGCCCTCTCCCTGACAGCCCCATGCCCTCACCTCTTCTATCCCTAGGAGATTGACTCCCTTTTCCCACCCCTGCTCCAACATGCAACCCACTACTGGGATCCTCTCTTTCCAACACCATGGGGCACTCTCTGCTTCTTGCCCTCTCCCAACAGCACTGGGGACTCTGTACTTCTCCCTCCCACCCTGACTGATACCTTCCTTGCCCACCCCTACCCCAGAGGGGCTAGCACAGTGCAGGAAACAGACCACAAGAGCTGCAGCTGGAGAAACTCAGTTCTTGGAGGAGGGGACCTGCCTGCATGGTGCTTCAGGTAAGAGCTCTCCCTCGGCACGTGCTGTAAACAGACTTCCAGTACAAAAGTCAGGGAAGAGCAGGTACTCCTCCACCACCATCCCTACATGGTACCCCCATGTGTTAGACCCCTGCCTCTGCAAGGGTCGCACACAGGGGCTGCCTTCCAGTGGAAAGTTCAGTCCAGTGGCTGCATGGAGGTGAGAGATCACCGTGCAGTCCCCTTTCCCAGGATATGGACTCAGCAGTGAGGCTGCACCCAACCCTTACACAGCTCGAGGGCTGGGCCTGCTCAACATCTACCCTAGAAACACTGTGAGACCCCTTGCTTCCCATCAGAATCTGTTATTCTGCGGGGAAACGAAAATATCTGTGGCAGGACATGAATTCTGTGCATGCCCAATGGTACAGAATTCCCTCTGTAGTAATAATTGCAGTGAACAGGCAATGGAGCATTTATATGCAGCATATATAACCATCATGTGATTGTGAAGAGGTTCTGTGCCTTGGTGAAAAGCTGGAGGGTATCAGACCCTGGATTATGACCAGACAAGAACAAGAGAACTAAATGATTTAAAGATTGTTATTGTCCTTCTAGTGTAGAATATTGGTTTTTTATTTTATTGTTTGTGTCTGATGGTATGTACGTCATGTGCTTGGCATCTTTCAGGCACAATCTTGCCACAGTCTCTGCAAAGACAAAACAACCAGACAGAGAGACAAAGGGACAGCAAACAAGTAAGGTGGCAACTGTCCAAGTCCTAATAATACAAAGTTTTAAACTGATATATTTAGAGAGAGATTTCTGATGTTTCCCTTTATATAATTGTTAGCTTTATCCAAGTTCTGTTGTAGTGATGCAAATCTAATGGAAGTGCAATTTAACCGTGGGAATGTAAGGCCAAGCCTTTTATTGCTGAAAAATCTGTGTTCTCACAGAGATGAACTCCTGGAACTTTTACCCAGTTCTTCAAAAGACAAAAATCTTCTCTATCACCAAAGCCTTAACTTTGATCTGTACCCTCTGTAGAGTGCTTATCCATACAAAAGTTCATTCAGAAATGCCCACTCTTGTTCATGCTTTAAAATTCCACATCTGGTTCTTACATAATGCATCAGCTGGATTTTCAGCCTCTCACTGTCTCTTTCTCTTAATGTTGGCACTTCTGTCTCCTTAGTGTGTAGAGCGCAGCTGCGCCAGTTATATGGTGGCTTTCTGATTTATAGTGCTTCTGCATGGCTGCCAGTTGTTCTTATACTTATTAGCACTGCCTTTCACAACCCCAGAAGGGCCTGGGTTGTTTCTTTTCCCAAGATTTTCCTTATGAATGTTGTCACTCAAGTTCTAAAAATGAAGGTTAAGAGTAACGACCAGGCCTCTGAAAGAATTTCAGACTAATGCCAGGGAAGACCAGGAGAGGACCTCCAATAGGCAGTGAAATGGAGTTTTGAAAGAGAGAGAGAGAATCATGGAAGTTAGGAGTGAAACTATCCAGAATGGGCCTGATCCAATGCTCACTGAAGTCCACAGGACTTTTTCCATTTAACTTAATAGACTTTGGTCAGGCTCTAGGTGACCTCATTCATAACCTTGTCGGTACAAGCTTGTTCCCATTAAGTCACTCACCAGTCCAGTTTTATGTGTCTCAAATGCTAGAACTTTTATAGCTTCCCTTCGGAGATCATTCCACAGCCTAACGTGTCTCTTTGTCCATAGGTATTTCATCTTTACTCACAGGAACCTCTGGGCAACCTAATGAGCACAGGTGGCCTATAGTAGGCTTCCTGGACAGTCAGCAGCTGATTAGCTGTTCCAAGCATTCACTCAGCAGCTCCAATAGTTCCTTTGCCTGCTTGTTCCCAGCCTTGTCCCAACACCACTTCTGCTGTAGCCTCAACTCTTTCCTCTCTCCAGGTAGCCCAATCCTTACCCTCAGCTCTGTTTCCTGACTTTAACTCTGACCCTGAGCTGTGGCAGCTGGCTAGAAACTCCTGGATGAGGCTTGACTCTTCTCCAACCACGAGGCATAACCAGGGAGACCCAACAGACTTTCAAGGCCCCTGGGCAGAGTGGTGGGGTCTTAGCTTTGTGCTCCGGGGTGTCAGGTGAAAGGGTAGGCCTGAGGCAGGCAGCCAGCCCTCAGCACCACCGGGAGCACATCACACTGTGCACACCCCCTCAGCCAGCCCTAAGAGCTGCCCAGAGTGTACCATGCAGCACCCTGGAAGTGCTTTAAAGCACCTGGGAGACCAGCCATCACTGCTACCAGGCCTTGGGGTAGCTGCCCCTTTTGCCTGTCTGTCAGCAGGCCTGGGCACAACCCCCCATGTTCTGGTCCTGTGTTAGAATCTTCTCTTACTTAATCTCATCCCACCTGACCCTTGTTTCATCCTAGATGAATGTCTTGTTCCACTCTAGATGAATGTCTCCCATCTTCCTGTTTACAAACATCAAATAGATGTAGACTTTTATCTCATCTCCAGGCGGAGACAGATTTTCCAGACTAACTCATCTGGAGTAGTAACATATTTACAAGGAGTCCCACTGATGCCAATCAGACTTTATATCACATAAGTAAGTTATACCCGTGTACCTCATTTAATATTGCCTCCTAAATTAAATTCCCCTAGCCTTCTGGGCATATTTTTTGCTGCTCTCTGAATGTACCCATTTTTCAGTATTTTTCAGCTAATGTCCATTTCCAGACAAAATACTCCTAATGAAAGCACACCCAGAGCTATGTAGAGAATGACCCTTAACCACTTTGCTCAATGTATCTGCAGCCCAAATCTCATCAGCCTCTTTTGCTGCCATATCACATTGCAAATCCACATCCAATTTGCTGGCCCATCTTCTTAACATTTCTGTCAGCATATTGATTGTTTCTGTTCTGAAGATCAGAGCTACATTTGGCTTTCTCCAGTCCTCTGGCACTTCCCCTGTGTGTTTTCCATTAGTTTTTTAAAAAAATAGTGAAGCTGAAGAAGAATTTTTTTTAATTTGTGACAATGCCATTAGAATGTAAGACAGATACTGAGGTCTCCCATGAGCACTGGTTAATCTTCAAACGTATGTTCATAAACCTGGTTGACTTTATAAACTCATAATTGTGGCCCTAATTCATTTAAGGCATTTAAGCATGCATCTAACTTGAAGAATGTGATCAGCGCTCAGAATTAGGCACATAGTTAAATAGAGCCGTAAGGCTACGTCTACACTGCACGATTATTTCGGAATAAACTACAGGGAAGCCTGGAAATTAGTCTGAGGCAGGCTCCCCGAATGTGGAAGCGTTACCTAGATTTAGAGCCGCAGGAAGTACTAGGGAGTAATTACTTTGAATTGCTCTGGGAAGGAGCTATTTCATCCACACTACTGCTATTCCGAAATAGCTATTTCTGAATAGCCATTATTCCTCAGCATGGTACATCTAAACTACAGGCTTTTGTCAACAGAGGCTTTGTCGACAAAGAGCGTCTAGACTACATCCAGTTCTGTTGAAAAAGCAAGCCGCTTTGTTGACATGACAGTGTAGACGCAAAGGACAGTGTAGATGCAATAATGCCTTCTGTCGACAGAACTCTGTAGACAAAAGGCGTTATTCCTCGTAGAATGAGGTTTACTGCTGTCAACAAAACTGCCGAGTTCTGTCGACATTATGTCAACAGAACTCGGCGGTAGTGTAGACACAGGTGTAGTTTTGTCGACAAAAGTCCACTTTTTCTGACAAAACCCTGTAGTCTAGACACACCCCATATTACAAATGCTGAAATAAGTCACCCGTTATTTAAAAATTATTTTGAAATATTATGTGTAGATGCTCACATAGTTATTTCGGAATAATGTCCGTTATTCCAAAATAACACTTCTGTGTAGACATACCCTAAGTCTGTTTAAGTAGCTTTTCCTCAAAATGAGAATAAACTAATGAGGCACCCTGATACTAGGAGTGGATCATGTCCAGTCCCTGGATGGGTATACAAAGTGGGGTGCAATAGAGAGGCAGGATTTTTCTGTTGCCCCAGATTGTTAGCAAATGTTAGAAACACATAAGATGTGTCTAGACTGGCCAGTTTTTCCGGAAAATCAGCCAGTTTCCGGAAAAACTTGCCAGCTGTCTACACTGGCCGCTTGAATTTCCACAAAAGCACCGACTTCCTACTGTAAGAAATCAATGCTTTTTGCAGAAATACTATGCTGCTCCCATTTGGGCAAAAGTCCCTTTTGCGCAAAAGTTTTGCGCAAAAGGGCCAGTGTAGACAGCTGAGATTTGTTTTCCGCAAAAAAGCCCCAATCGCTGAAAACTTTTCCGTTAAAAGCATTTCCGTAAAATCATGCCAGTCTAGACGTAGCCATAGGGAATGGCTGATGGATTCCTGTTGGTTCATTGCAGCAGGTGGGGCTATTAATTGGATATAAAGGACTGGGAAAACTTCCCTGAATAGATATCTAGACTGAATAGTGTTCAGAGAGGAAACCTAGGAGCAGCCAAGTCCGGGGAGCAAGTTTGGATTAGACTTTGTTATTGCTTTCCTTGCTAATAAAGCCAAGCCCCAGGAAATGGTTGGTTTGAATTTATGCAGAATGTGTGGACTAGCTTCTGAAATAGCATGCAAAAGTGGGATATTTTAACCACAATTTCGAAAGAAGAATAAAGGGGAAAGATGGAAGAGGTCCTGAAATTGTTAATGAGGCATAGGGAGGTGCTTGGAGGACTTTTTGTTCCCCTGTCCTGTATCAGAGTTTTTAATCTTGAATGCAGCAGCAAATTTATTGCAAGGAGGATTGTGTGAACGCCATGTGTGTTCTACCCTTAGAAGCACAGATATGCTCAGATGAGAATAAATTACCGATTACCATGGAGAAAGCCAGGGAATGAAGTTGCACGGCTGTTTGCAAAGTTATACCTGATACTCTTAATATTTTAATGGCCTCATACTCCAATTTCCTTCCCAAAATTGCTGCTTTAAATGCAGACAGCATGCTTATAGGATTCCCTTCTTGCACAGCCAATTTCTTTGCTTTGTGGCTGGAGTGGTGATGATATGAGTCTCATGCCCAGGAGAATACCAGGAAAACTAAAAAGCCATGCAGTCATATAAAGAAGCAGAGATAAGGCCATACCTGGCTTACAACTCTGTTTTCTACTGTAGAAGCTTATAAAAAAATCAAAACTGCTTTTTCCTGCTGTGCCAGGAGAGTCTTCAAACAAGCCTGTGAAGCCAGTAGACTACTAAGGTAAAACAAATTTTGAAAAAGCTGGAGCTGGGGATGTGTTCTGGCTCCATTCTCATTTGTTTCCTTTGTTTAATTCACAGCACTGGTAAAAATGTACATGTGTACATGGTGTTTACATATCTATATAAAATAGCCTTGCTCATCAATAGCCTCATCTCCTTTTCGTGTGAGGATCTCAGGAGAACAGCAGTTCCACACTGTTGCTCCTGCACATGGTCGTGGTGCAGAGCAAGCAATGTAATTAGAGAACAGTCTGATCTCTCTCAAGGTGCTGAGTCCCTCCTGCCGTCTACTTAATATCTTCAATTTTCATAGACTCTGGTGAGTGTTCAAGGCACTTGGAATGATGCCAGAAGTGCAAAGCCCTGAGCAGGAGTGGGCCACCTTGAAGTGCAAGATCTGAATTTCCCTAAGGCTTGCAGGTGTTTGTGTAAGCCAGTGGTGAGTGTGTCACAAGTGGGATATGAGCAGTCACAGTGACTGTTTAGCTCAGCTCAAGCTAGAGCAGCTTATTCATTTAGTTATGGAGATCCTGGTATGTTGGCTGAGAAGGCAGCCATTATCTCGGCAACATCAGTCAATCTTTATGTTGGTTCTTTTTGCACTGGAGATGCTTACAGGCAAAACTTGATGTCTGTCCAAACTATCTGTTTGGTGCTGCAACTTTAAAAATCTGCCTCCGTAGTTTAAAAAATTCATAGTTTGCCTTGAATGAAAGCAATGGGGCAAAATGGAACATAAATAGGCTGGTATCAAGCTGTGAACATGCTTATTCATATATGGTTACACAATGTTGCTGCCTTAAGTCAGGGAGAATTGGCCAACTAAGTCCTCTGTAGAAGTCACATGACAGGTCCTGGTTTCATAAGAAAAAGTAAGCCACTATCAGAAGGGACTTTATTTCTAATTTTAATGATAACCATAATGTTTTGTGCAGACAGTATAGTGAATGGAAACAGAGCATGGTCAACCCAGTTATCTTACCAGGTAACCCTGTTATCAATCATGTAGAGACAATAAAGCTAAACAGAGAATGTTATTTCTTTTATTATTTTTCATTACAATTTTGAATAGATATATTCAGAAATGTGTAACTGACTTTTTGTAAAAGTTAGGAGCTCACAGCAAAACATATTGCCCTCATGCAGGTTATAAATACAGCCCTTCCCAATGTCCATAGATACCATTCACTGCTTTCACAGAGCAATCCTGTGGCACCTTAAAAGCTAACCAATTTATCTGGACATAAGCTTACATGGACCACACCCACTTTATCACATGCATCTGACATGGGACGAGTACTGTCAGATGCATCTGACAAAGTGGGCTCCAATGCATGAAAGCTTATGCCCAAATAAACTTGCTAGCCATTAAGGTGCCACAGGACTTCTCATTGACATTAAACTAGTGAACAGTAAAAACAATGTTAATCTTTCTATCCTATGGGCTTTTGGTTAAGGCACTGGGCTGAGACAAAGATGATGCAGGCTCGATTACTGGTTCTCCCACAGATTTCCTTTGCTACTTTGGGCAGCCTTTATTCCCTTCTGATCCAGCAAGCTGCTGTGCAATGCCTTTAGGCTCCACCCAGGCACAGTTGATTGTAGAATCAGGCCCTTAGTCTCTCTGTCCTCCCAAAACTGGACTAATAGTGATGCTTCCTTCCTCCTACCCATTGTCTGTCCTATTTGGAATGCAGGTATTTTGAGGCCTGGACTGCACCTTAGTATGGGTATGCACAACACCTAGCATGAGTTGGCCTCTAGATGCTACTATAAAAACAATGAAAACTCTGTGTTTAGAGATTTCTCTTCTTTTGGTCCATGTATTTTAGCACAGGTCAGCATCCAAGTAACATCCCTCAGTGCTAAAATCCTTTGTCCACGAAGTAGCTAAGGTGAAAGGCAGGAACAGTGCAAACCTATCCCCCATGTGGAACTCTAAAAGGTGGCTCAGGTAATGAAAATTTCACCCTCAGCTATTGCTGTTATGGCCACATAACAAGAGAATACCAAGACAGGGTGTGAATTTTGCAATGTGCTCAGGTCAACAAAGAACCAGGACTATTTCACAGACCACTAAAGCTGTTGAATGCCTTTTTGATCACTAACAAACAAAGGTTCCTTTAAACTAGGATCTCCTTTTTATCAGGTACTACAGTAGCAAAAGGAGTAACTTGGTTGGCAGTCAGCAGTAGTAGGCTGTTATCATCTCTGATGGACATTTCCAAAGAAGTCTGAGGATATGCCTATAAAGCAGTCACAGTGTGTGTTTTTACCTAATGTGGGTCTTGGAACAGTGTGGCTTTCAATATGGGTTAGCCCTGACAGGAATCACCCAAAGGGAGTCAGGACTTCCAATCCTATTGAAATTCTGTGGAAGCTAAGGGTACATCTAGACTACAGGCTTTTGTCGACAGAGGCTTTGTCGACAGATACTGTCGACAAAGCTTCTGTCGACATAGAGCATCTAGACTATATCCAGTTCTGTCGACAAAGCAAGCCACTTTGTCGACATGAAAGTGTAGACGCAAAGGATAGTGTAGATGCAATAACGCCTTCTGTCGACAAAAGGCGTTATTCCTCGTAGAATGAGGTTTACCGCCGTCGACAAAACTGCCGAGTTCTGTCGACATTATGTGGACAGAACTCTGTGGTAGTGTAGATGCAGGTATAGTTTTGTCGACAAAAGTGCACTTTTGTTGACAAAACCCTGTAGTCTAGACATACCCTAAGTGTCTAATTCTTTTTGCCCCATGGCAAATCCCAGTCTATATGGATTTACTAGATGCAATATGCACTACTAGATGCAATATGCACACTATAGACATGCAATACAAATGCCTACTTGTACCTTTCCAGTCATAGAGAAGGAGAGATTTTTTTAAAATGGCCTCCTTGTTCCATTTCTTAGGACTGGGAGTCATTGGGCAGGGAATTAAAAACTTAAACCTGTGAGATATCAACCCCCATCAGCATGGTGCTGCATATTCCTGTTGAAGTCATTGGGATCTGATACGTTCAGCCCTTTGCAGAATCCGCCCACTTCCCACCAAAGCAACCCCAGAGCAGATGCTATAATTTCCTGATGTGTACCTGGAATCACTGGGCACATCTACACTATGTTTTTCTTTTGAAAGAAGATATGCAAATTCGGCACGGATTTGCATATCTTCTTCCGATCGCTTTTTCTAAAGAGTTTTTTTGGAAAAAGCAAGCAGTCTAGATGCGGTTCTTTTTTTAAAAAAACCCCTTTTTCAAAAGAACCCTTCCCTAAAAAAAATGAGGTTTACAATGCTTTGTCAAAAAAAAGGGGGTTTTTTCCCAAAAGAACCGCATCTAGACTACTTGCTTTCTTGAAAAAAACCTCTTTCGAAAAAGCGATCAGAAGAAGATATGCAAATTTGTGCCAAATTTGCATATCTTCTTTCGAAAGAAAAATGTAGTCCAGACGTGCCCCCAAGAGCTATTGCCAACAGCTGGGGCTTTTAGAACCTGTGATTTCCTTTGCTATCTGTACAGAACTAGAGCTGTCTGGAACAGTATGAATTAATTCCCAACAGTTGTGAATGCTATATAATTCATTTATCTGTGTGTCTATAAAAGGCATTAAAATGTAAGTGTCTGAAATAAAAATGAATGTAATTGCACCTGTCTTTAGATTCCTTTCCAAGCTGCTGTACCATTTCATTTTTATTGCCATTTAAATGGCACAATGTTAATCGAAAACTCCAAACTGCTGATTGCTGGTGCAATGTGACTTCTCCATGAGAAAAACCTCTATAAATAATTTGAAAATGAAATGGTAACCTTGCTATCCTCAGTAACATGCCCACATGTGAAAAGCCAGCATGAGAAGAATGATCATGTTCATCATTCTGGCTCAGTGAGGATTCCTGGGGCTGTTTTTAGTGACCGTGTGGCATGTATCAGATGAAAACTTTGACATACATTGTATCAGCTTGCAGTCAGTTTACCAGGTCCTCTTCCTCTTTGTATGGATCAGTAACTAGCTAGTCAAAATGACATACTACGTCGATCAGTTGTTTAATATTCAAAATAGTGGCAAATTTTAACAGATAAAAATAGCCTTATGTCTGGTTTATGTCTATGAGGCAATTTTCCAAGTCCCAGTGCCTGGTCCAAAAACTATGCAGTCTTCTATAAGTCAAAGAACAATAGGTGGATGAAACAAACAGTGAAGAGACCACGCAAGAGTGCAACACTAATGAGTTGGATAATACAGGCAGTCCCCGGGTTACGTACAAGATAGGGACTGTAGGTTTGTTCTTAAGTTGAATCTGTATGTAAGTCGGAACTGGCGTCAGCCGCTGCTGAAACTGATCAGTTTCAACAGCGGCTGAATTTGGACGCCAGTTCTGACTTACATATGGATTCAACTTAAGAAACCCAGGCGTCCCCAAGTCAGCTGCTGCTGAAACTGATCAGCGGCTGATTCCAGGAAGCCCGGGGCAGAGTAACTCTGCCTTGGGCTTCCTGTAGTCAGCCCCTGGTCAGTTTCAGCAGCGGCTGACTTGGGGACGCCTGGGGCAGAGCAGTTGGGGTGCTGCTGGGTTGCTCCAGTAGCGCCGCTCCTCGGCGCTACTGGAGCAACCCAGCAGCACCCCAGCTGCTCTGCCCCAGGCATCCTGATTCAGCCACTGCTGAAACTGACCAGCAGCGGCTGAATCAGGACGCCTGGGGCAGAGCAGCTGGGGTGCTGCCAGGTTGGTACAGTAGCGCTGAGGAGCGGCGCTGTGGGACCAACCCGGCAGCGCCCCAGCTGTTCTACCCCAGGCGTACGCAAGAAAAGCCTGGTCTGCTGGGGGGGGGAAAGAGGGTACTAGCTGCACCCCCGCCCCCTAGCAGACCAGGGAGACGCGGGTGGCAGGACCGCCCGTGTCCTCAACGGCTTTGCTCCGTCTCCCTGGTCTGCTAACCAGGGAGACGGGGAGCAAAGCCTTGGAGCATGCCCACAGCTGGACAGCCCAGGCGCGCCCGGACTGTCCCGCTGCGGGCGTGCTCCGCGGCTTTGCTCCCGGTCTCCCTGGTCTGCAGGGAGATGGGGAGCAAAGCCTTGGAGCACGCCCGCAGCAGGACAGCCCAGGCGCGCCCGGGCTGTCCTGCTGCGGGCGTGCTCTGCAGCTTTGCTCCCGGTCTCCCTGGTCTCCAGGGAGATGGGGAGCAAAGCCTTGGAGCTCGCCCGCAGCGGGACAGCCCAGCGCGCCCGGGCTGTCCCGCTGCGGGCATGCTCCAAGGCTTTGCTCCTGTCCCCCTGGTCTGCTGGGGGGGTCCAGCAAAGCCGCTGGACCCCTCCAGCAGACCAGGGACACCCGAGCAAAGCCACCGCCTGGGCGGCTGTGCTCGTTTGCCCGGGAGCAAAGCGGCTTTGCTCGGGTGTTCCTGGTCTGCTGGGGGGGGGGGGGGGGGGGGGTCCAGCGGCTTTGCTGGACCCCTCCCCCAGCAGACCAGGGAGACCGGGAGAAGCTTTTCTCGCCCCGGAGGACACGGGTGGCGACTCGCCGCCCGTGAGCTCTGGGGTGAGAAAAGCCCCGTTTGTAAGTGCGGATCTGACCTAAGTCGGATCCGCGTAAGTCGGGGACTGCCTGTAGTAGTGTTGAGGCACAATGGCCAAAACCCATTCAAGTCCCTAGAAATGCTTCCATTCATTTAATTGCCTTTGGATCAGACCTCAGCTGTCAAGCACCAAATCTGATGTGGATCTGGATGACCAGGAGACAATAGATATGGAATGACTAGGTGGCTGTCCACTAATGAGAGATAAATAGTGGAGTGTTTGGAAAACTGGGTCCAACATGGTGGTGGCTGCATTTATGCCATCTAGCATATACCAGCACCTAGCTTTAGGAAATTGCTCCTGTTTTGTCATTATGGATCCAAAATTCTGACCAAGTTTGCAAACTTTTAGATTACATCTACACTGCGGTAGTTTTTTGGAAGAGGAAATGCAAATAGAGTGTTCATTTGCAAATCTCGCAGTCTCATTTGCATATTTTCTTCTCATCCTTTTTGAGGAAAATGTTTTTGCGACAAAAAGCCCCGTCTACATGGGGCCATTTGTTAGAAAAACCCTGTTTTGCGCAAGATCCCTTATTCCTGAAAAAATGAGGTTTACAAGATCTTGCACAAAATGGTTTTTTTCTGACAAATGGCCCCATCTACACAGGTTTTTTTATTGCAAAAACCTCTTCTGCAAAAAGGATCGGAAGAGAATATGCAAATGGGAGTGCAAGATTTACAAATGAGTGCTTCATTTGCATTTCTTCTTCCGAAAAACTGCCGCCGTGTAGACGTAGCCTTAAGGTATCCGAGCCACAATTCAAGCGAACCTTGACCAGTTTATAGTTTTGCTTATTCTCTGCTCTTGCCTGGTTCCAGAGTGAGAACACACAAAAATGGTAGTTAGAGATTAGATTTTTTTAAAAAAGAATTCTCTATTTCATTCAAATGCAGAGGTCATGGCACATAAATAAAAAAATTCTCATTAAGCCCTGGGAAATGATTTTGCTGAGTTTTTCTCAGCTATAGTTTCCAGCCAGTATAAACATTTTAATATGATCTAAGTGAACTAAGTAATTGGGCAACAAAATGGCCAATGAAATTTAATGTTGATAAATGTAAAGTAATGCACACTGGAAAAAATAATCCCAACTATACATATGATATGATGGGGACTAATTTGGCTACAACTACTCAAGAGAAAGATCTTGGAGTAATTGTGGATAGTTCTCTGAAAACATCTACTCAGTGTGCAGTGGCTGTCAAAAAAAACCAAATAGAAGGTTAGGAGTCATTAAAAAAGGGATAGAGAATAAGACAAAAAATACCTAATTGCCTCTATATAAAACCATGGTACCACCACATCTTGAATACTGTGTAAAGATGTGGTCGCCTCATCTCAAAAAAGATATACTGGCATTGGAAAAGATTCAGAAAAGGGCAACAAAAATGATTAGGGCTTGAAAGGGGTCCCATATGAAGAGAGATTAAAAAGACTTGGACATTTCACCTTAGAAAAGAGGAGATTAAGGGGCGATATGATAGAGGTCTATAAAATCATGACTGGTATGGAAAAAATGAATAAGAAAAAGTTATTTACATATTCCCACAATAAAAAAAAACAAGGAAATAAATAGACAACAGGTTTAAAACAAATAAATGAAAGTTTTTCTTCACTCAGCGCATAATCAACCTGTGGAACTCCTTGCCAGAGGATACGGTGAAGGCTAGAAATTTGACAGGGTTCAAAAAAGAGCTAGATAGATTCATGGAGGTTAGGGCCATCAATGGTTATTAGCCAGGGTGGGTAGGAATGGTGTCCCTAGCCTCTGTTTCTCTGGAGGTGGGTTTACCCATGTGAGGATTACCTGTTGTGTTCCCTCTCTCTGTGGCATCTGGTATTGGTCACTGTCGGCAGACAGGATACTGGGCTAAAGGGACCTTTGGTCTGACCCAGTAAGGCCGTTCTTATGTTCTTATGATCATTACAAATATAGACAGACGAGACATTTTTCTACAATAGTTGCAGGCATGGGAAGTGTTTGAAGCATCCCTGTGGCTGATGGTAAAATGTATCATATTACTGAACCTGTGAAGACCTTGATACAGCTTGTACCAGGTCTGTCCTGCTGAACATGAACCTAGTGTTAATTCTAGCAGATGCTGGCTGACCATGTGTTAGACTTTGTTATGACAAGGCGAGACTGGCTTTTAGAATTAATAGGAGTAGCTGGTCTCAAAGTGCCCTTGCAGGACACAGTGACAGAATGTGATGCTTTCTCCAAGCCAGACCAAGAGAGTCCATTTGCACTGATCACATCCTGCCTGGGTGGCAATAGAAGGCTAGCTTCTCCTATGTGGCTGTGCCATCTCACACACAGCTGTCTAGGTATACTTTGGAACCTGGGCGAAAATACAGCCATCTAATTGTAAATTTACCACACGCCTTCAAAACAGAGAATGCTAACCTATGGACGTCACAACATCTGCAAATCACATCTGATTACCTTGCCTCTCTTCGTGTACATGCTCGTACAATAGCAAACAGGAGTAACAATCCTCTATGGATGCAAGAATTGACTGCTCTGTTGCCTTCCTATTGATTAACACCACTCCATTGTTTATAGTCTGCAAATCATGCAACCCTATTTTTAGACCTAGATTTGCTTTTTTGTACAGGGGATAAAACTCAAGCTGAATTTGATTTGTCAGAGAATGAAAAATCCTTAGGATTACTGCTCAAAAGGGACAGATGTAAATAACATCTTATAATTTGCCCCTCAGGAAAAGGATGTGATTTGCCAAGACTACTGTATCCAGGGCAAGCAAATGTTTGCATCAACCTTAAGACACATATGATGTCTTTACATTTTTAAACAATTAAATGATAGATAGATAGATAGATAGATAGATAGATAGATAGATAGATAGATAGATAGATAGATAGATAGATAGATAGATAGATAGATATCCACAACATGTGGAACTCCTTGCCTGAGGATGTGGTGAAGACCAGGACTTAAACAGGGTTCAAAAAAGAACTAGATAAATTCATGGAGGTTAGGTCTATCAATGCCTGTGAGCCAGAATGGATAGGAATGGTGTCCCTAGCCTCTCTTTGTCAGAGGCTGGAAATGGATGACAGGAGCAGGATTACTTGATGATTAACTGTTCTGTTCACTCCCTCTGGAGCATCTGGCATTAGCCACTGTTAGGAAGACAGGATACTGAGCTAGATGGACCTTTGCTCTGACCCGGTATGGCCCTTCTTATGAACTTATGTTCAATTTAGGGGGCAGACAGCTAAGTGGGGAAGAGTTATTGAGTTTTCAAATGATATGTTACAAGGCATATGTTGTACAAAGATTATTACACTAGTGCCTAAGGGGTGAATACAGGAGTGTTTTTCACACCCCCAGATCTCATCACTTTTAGCCTAGTGGTTGCACACTTGCTTCAATAGCCCCACTCTCTCTGCTGGAGGGCGAAAAATTATTTAAACTCATATCCTAAGAGACTGTGCTGACCACTGAGCTATAGGATAGTCTAATAGGAGATCCCTCCGTCTCTTCTCTTGAAGCTATTCCTCTGTGGATTAAATATTTAAACAGGCATTAAGCCAGAGCAAAAGAAAGTGAGAGGGGTCCAGTGGTTAGGCACTATCCTGTCTGACAGCTGGGAGACCCTAAGTCCAGTCCTTCTGCTCCAAACACTATTTCATTGTTCACTCTCTGGCACACACATGCATTGCTAGAAAGACCCCGCCAGATCGGTTAAGATGTAAAAAGAAGTTTGCATTTATGGTGATCACTATTGTGCACTGTTCCTTGGTGTTAGTTGCACTATTCTCTACCAAGCTCCTTGTCCAGATCCTCAGGTGATATAAATCTGTGTAACTCCATGTACCTCCAGTAGAGATGCATCGCTTTGTACTGCCGTACCAGCCTGACAATTGCTCCCGAAGAGCCTCTCTATTAGCAAACTGTTTGCCTTGTGTCGTATTTAAAAGCCATTTCAAAATAATCAAAATCCTAAGAAGCAGGTGAAGTTGTGTTTTAGCTCTGCCAGTGACAGCTGGTATATCAGTCAGGATATATGGTAGCAGAAACACACTGTCAAGTTAATTTTCACAACTTTTGCTGGACTCTTCTTTTCTGGGTGCCCTATAGCTGATTCAGAATGACAGTTGCTAAATCTTAAAAAGAAACCAAAAAAAATGAAGCTTATCTTCTACCTTTTTGAGCAGTCAGCACTCAACCCGCCTGACAGCAGTTCATGCAGAGTAATTATGTAAATATGTGCAATAAGCTACTGTAATCAGAGATAACATTCTGCTAAATTATGGGAATAAAAAAGGTCTTATTCAGGGTTTTGTTCATAGTTGTATTCATGTTCCCAACTCTGCCCCATTATTAAGGGACCATACAGTAGTAGTCTATGCCTGTGATAATAGGGGGATAAACTCAACAACCAGGGAGGTCCCTTCCACACCTATGCTACTAAGTATTAGTTGTTAAGCAGTTGCAATTTTCAAAAGTACTCAAGGCATCATGAGCTAGAGTGCCAATGACTTTCAGTGTGATTTGTGTGCCCATCTTCCTTAAGTGCCTTAGAAAATCCTACCTTCATTTTGAAAGGGCCCATGTGCTTTCTGAGATATTCTGTACAATTGAAATAAGGACTTATATCACTGCCACCGGTCATATCTGCCAAAATGGAAAAAAGGTTTGGGAAAAACTTTACAATGTGACCATTGTATATAGCTAATTATTATTATTTATATTAGACTAGCAACTAGAGGTACCATCTGCTATCTGTTAGGGTCCTAATGTACTAGCACTGAACTTTCAGTGAGTATCAGTGACCCAAAAATATCTTACTATCTCAACAGACACAGGAAGGGAGAAAGGGCAAAGTTTACTCCTGGGAAACGAAGGCCAGGTCTTCACTCTGGGGAAGATCAGAGCTGACACAATCGATCTTTCACATTTTGATTCAGCTGGTCTAGTAAAGACCCACTAAATTGAACACAGAAGGCATCCCCATCATTGGCCAATGCTTCTGCTCCTGAGAGGATTAAGGGAAGCTGACAGGAGTATTTGCTCCTGTCTGTCTCCAGCTGTGGGGTTGGCAAGGAAACTCAAATTAAGGTACATACTCCAGCTATGTAATTAACATATCTAGAGTTGCATATCTTAATTTCACTTTCTCTAGTGTAGACCTGGCCTGAGACATACAGACACTAAATGACTTGCCCAGCATTTAACAGAGCCAAAAATGACACGCAGGCCATTGACGTAACTTTGTCACCAGCTTACCTCTCTCGAGGTGACAGTTAATGATTTATGATGTGATCAAAAGCGTTCTAGGGAAAACTAATAAAGACAAATTACACACCCCTAAAGATCTTACCATTGAAAGGCCTGATTCTGAAATGAGATACATGCAAGCAGGGAAAAGGAGGCTAATGCTTACAAAAAGCACATTGTGCTCTCATGATGTTTGAAAATACACAGCAAGGGCCATGGGCAGAAACAGACAAATACCTATGGATTTTAATCCACAGGGACCACTAGGATCATCTTTTCCAGTGTCCTTCATAATACAGTTCAGAGAACTTCACCCAGTAGTTCCTGCAATATGGGCAATAGCTTGTGCCTCACCTACAACATACCTTCTGCAAAGATGTCAGGTCTTACTATAAAGACAACAAGTGATGGAAACTTCACACAGTCCTTCATAAGTTGTTCCAATGACTACAGGTTTGCACCTCTATAATGGGGACTTTCTGGTCCAACAACATCTGTGTTCCAGCAGGACAATGTAGGGACAAATGGGAGCCTGGCATGCAGTCCAGCTGGGCTTCCTGGAGTGCTGGGAGCAAGGAAGCTGCCACACTGCCAGTGGAAAGGGATAGCAGGAGCCGGAAGGTCCAGCGCCTGGGAACCATTGCATGACTCAGCTGGGATGTGGGGGTGGATGGGAAGCTGGGAAGGCCATAAGGGGACAGGGCAGGGGGTGGGACCAGGAGCAGGAGAGGCTAGAAATGACCTCCTCTGGTCCAGCAAAATCCTTCATCTAGAACCATTCATGTCCTGAGGGTGCTGGACCAGGGAGATCCAACCTGTAATTTATCCTCACTGTTCCAGTTTGAACTTTTTCTACCTTCCATTTCCAGCTACTGGATTTTCTTATGTCTTTGTCTGCTACTTTAAAGAGCCCTATGGTATTAGATATCTTCTTTCTCTGTAGACATTTTTGATCAATGTCTATGTTATCTCTCAATCTTGTTTTGTAAAGTTCACTAGATGGATCTCTGTAAATCTCTCACTGTAAAGTGTATTTTCCAGACCTCAGATAATTCTTGTACCTGCACTCTTCAATTTGTCAACATCTTTTAAGTGTGGACACTAAAGCTATGTCTAGTCTGCAGAGTTTTTGCGCAAAAATTACCATTTTTGCGCAAAAACTTGCAGCGCGTCCACAGCTGAAGCACGTTTTTGTGCAAGTAAATTGACAGAACAGAGGGGGTTTTGCTCAAGAGTTATTCCTCTTTCTGCAAGGAATAACTCTTTTTTTTGCGCAAGAGTTCTTGTGCAAAAAGGTGTGTGTGGACGGAGAACTGCCTCTTTTTGAACCAAAAAAAAAACCCTATCGAAAAAAGCGCAGGTGCCCTGGTAGCCATTCTGTGAATAACTATCAGCGCTTTCTTTCAAGAGAATGTTCATGCATTCTGGAAACTCTCTTCCACAAAAGCACATCGCTTTTTCGATGTGCTTTTGCAGTGTGGACACTCTCTTGTGCAAGAAGTTTTTGTGGAAGCTCTCTTCCGCAAAAAGCTTCTTACGCAAGAAGCCTGTAGTCTAGACATAGACTTATAAAACTGGAAACAAGATTCTAGTAGTAGTCAGCACAATATCCCAGAGTCTCTTTCCTGAGTCCTCCCCTGTAGAATAGACCGTTTCCCCAAACTGATCACAGCTGGCGTCTTGCTTCCCATCAACTTAGCACAGCACAAACATTCACTCCCAGGCAGATGCAGACTGACACTGCCTTTTTTTTCTTTTCTTTTTTTTGAGTTTCCCCTGTCAGACAGCTCACATAGCATCTGTGAGGCAGCAGTTTATTGCAGTGTAATTGCCACCCAAGCAAATTGTTTTAATGTGGTAAAATGTGACCATGATTGTTACTTCTATTGCAAACAGTGGCTCATAGTACCATCTGCAACCCATCAACGGATCACATAGCAAATTTGCCGCAGATGTAAAATGAACCCTCAACACCTCGAAGCATATTGTTAAAAACTCCTCTGAACCGAATGCTAATATTTCTCTTTCAGATGTCACTGTGGCTGTTTGCATAAGGCTCAGTGGTGCAATACTGTTGATGAGAAAATAAGATTCATAGATGTCAAGGCCAAAAGAGACCCTTGTGATCATCTAGTCCAGGGGTTGGCAACCTTTAAGCAGCTGGCAGGCTGTGTGACATTCATTTACCCTGAGCGTCCATAGGTAAAGCTGCCTGCAGCTCCCATTGGCTGTGGTTCACTGTTTCCAGACAACGGGGGCTGCAGAATATGATGCAGGGCTGGCTGCTCTTCCCACAACTTCCATTGTCTGAGAATGGCAAACTGTGGCCAATGGGAGCTGGGAGTGGCTGTACCTGCAGACACTCGAGGTAATCAAAGCATCTTGTGGCCAACCAGTGGCTTACCCTAATGGGTCAGGAGCCAAAGGTTGCCAGTCCCTGATCTACTCTGATCTCCTGTTTAATTCAAACATTCATTCTTAGGAGCATAAAGAAATATCATCAATGCTAAACCATATTTCGAAAGTACAGCCAAAGCATGAGGCAGACAATGTGTCTTAAGATGAGAACATCCTATTGGGAGTCGGGGGTGCTTAATATAGGTTGAACCTTTCTAGTCTGGCACCCTCTGGACCTGACTGGTCCTGAACAAGAGAGTTTGCTGGACCACAGGAGGTCAATATTGTCTAGCAGCATTACCAACACTTCCACTGCTTACTGGGCTCTTGGACAGTTAGGGGTAAATTAGAGCTAAATGACAGACGTTATTCCGAAATAATGTAGTGCGTGTCTACACAGCAAACCCATTATTACAAAATAAATTCTAAATAACAGGCTTCTTATTCCAGCTTCTGTAAACCTCATTGTATGAGGAGTCAGAGGAAGAGTGCTCTATTTCAAAATAAGTACTGTGTAGACATGCCCAAAATCAAAATAAGCTATTTCAACTTAAGCAATGCAATTAGCATAGCTCAAGATACATAACTTATTTCAAGTTTAGCCCTCCGGTGTAGACGTACCCATAGGCATTTAGGAGGATTACATTCTTTTGAAAAATGTCCCCATTAATTCATAGAAATCTAGATATTCAGTGTTCTAGCAAAACTCATTCCAAACTGAATTATGAGGCATATTGTGGCTGGTGTTTCTGCTGAAGGTATTATGTCTGGCATTACCAGGATGCATTAGTTCATGAGTCAGAAATGTTTTTCAGTCACAGTGATTGTCAGATTTTGGGCCACATCTATTCTGTGTGGTAATTTGAGTAGAGGGTGAGCAGCTTAAGGGGCCTGAGGGGCCTCACACCCTTTGTGTCTCTTCACTTCTTGAAGACTTGGAGCTACTGAAAAGGGGGGGAATATAAACAACAAATTTAAAATGTGATGCATTTGTAAAATGTGTGCTTGCTAACAAGTGTTATGGTGTGTCTGCTGAGCTTGATCTCCTAATGCCAACATCTATTTGTATATAAAAGCAAACCCGTTAGTGTGCCAGTACTCTTTTGGAGTACATGAAGGCATAACGGGCCATGGAATTAACTTGATGTATGTATTTGCATGAATTTTGCTGGAGCAATATATGCATGATAATTTGGAAATGGCAGAGGTGCTTAATGACTTCTTTGTTTCGGCCTTCACCAAGAAGTTTGATCAAGGAATGCCTAACATAGTGAATACTAGTGCGAATGGTGTAGGTTTACAAGATAGAATTAAAAAAGAACAAGTTAAAAATCACTTAGAAAAGTTAGATGTCTGCAAGTCACCAGGGCCTCAGAGAGTAGTTATTAATGGTTCACAATCCTGCTAGAAGGACATAACAAGTGGGGTTCCTCAGGGGTCTGTTCTGAACAGCTGTTTTTCCAACAAAACTTGAGGAATGTCCACACTGCAATTACGTTCTTCTGCAAGAAAATCGAAAGAACAGAGGAGTTTTTCTGACATTGGTAATCCTCACTCTACAAGGAAGAAGCCTTTTTGCAAAAGAGCTCTTTCACAAAAAGGTGTGTGTGGACGCGGAAGAGGGAGTTCTTTTGGAAGAAGAGGAAAGAGAAAAATGTACAGGTGCCCTGGTGGCCATTCTGTCCATAGCAATCACAGTTTACATGTGAGAGAGAGTCGATTCAGTCTGGATGCTGTCTTTCGAAAGAGAAGATTGCTTTTTCAATGCACTTTTGCAGTGTGGACGCTCTCTTTCGGAAGAAGTTTTTTTGCTTTCCGCAGCTAGTCTTCACTGGTCTAGATGGTACTGGATCCTGCCATGAGGGCAGGGGACTGGACTCAATGACCTTCTGAGGTCCCTTCCAGTTCTAGTGTTCCATGATTCTAAGACATTCTACACCAGGTAATCTCAGTTCTTGGTGGATAGTATCTTGCCTTAGGATAAATGAGATCACAATGAGACCACACTCTCAAACTTGTGTTGTTATACTACAGTTTTACAACTCCGAGCACTGATCCTCAGTTTTATAATAAAATAGTTAATCTTTGTGAAGTAGAGAATGGAGGCTGGCTGACTTTCAGAAAGAATGCATAAGTCTTTTTACCGTCTGGGGGGAGAGGGGCATTTTATTTTTTAGGAAGAGTATGCTCGCAATTGAAAAGATTTTATTTTATTGGATGAATGATTTGTAATGTTTCATAATGAGCAGCCCATTTTACCAGCATTATCTTGGGAGCAAGGCACTGTCTTAATGATGTTTACTCTCATAAAATAAACTGTAATAAAAATGTAGAAGCTAGCACTCGATTATCTCTTCCATTACAGAGCACTTTCAGGAAACAGTCACATTGGCACATCTCTGGTGCAACGTAAGGGGTGGCTTTGGGCACTTTTCAATTAGTAAAACTCAAAATTAACATTGCTTTATTTCATTAATGACTTTGTCAGTACCAAAACCACTTCTTTTGGGGGTATTTTGCACTGGATTAGTAGTGGCAGCTAATGAATGCCTATCCTTTATGTCTGCTCAACTTGCTGAGTAATATGCTCCAGCAATCCCCACATGGGAGAAATCTCAGTTGATCTACTTAGCTGTTCACTGGTATGTTTGCACCTCTAGAGTTTTAAGAATTAGCTGGAGAATTGTGGTCTCTCCTAGTTTTCATATCACATGACAGGTGTTATTGGCTTGGAAAGAGTGCATCTCAGAAAAAGGAAGGTTAGAGAGTTTTAAACAACCTACATGACAAGGCAACTTTGGAGGGCTTACATGGTGTATAGTTCTTATACGGATAACTTTAAGCTCAAGAGAATTTCATTCGGTTTGTAACTTCCGCCAGGCAGATTTGAATCAGAGACCTTTGTGGAGGAGCCTTTAAAGTTTACAGTTTGAGCTATAAAAGTAGCTGGCTTTTAGCTGAGACTGTAGAGCTCCCTTGTTCTTATCTCTCACGGTACATGGTCTAAGTGCCACTACATGGGACAGTGAGCCACACTAGGCTACGTCTACAGTACAGTCCTCTTGCAGAAGAGCAAATGCAAATGGAGTGCTCATTTGCATATGTTGCACTCTCATTTGCATTTCCTCTTCCTTTCCCTTTTGAGCAAGAGTATTTTGCACAAAAAAGTGCTGAGTAGATATAAGGATCGACCCGGGGAGGCATAAGGATCTTGCACAAAAAGGGGGGTTTGCGCAAAATGGACAAAGTCACGCTGCTTGTTTTTGCACAAAAACCCTTTGTGCAAAAACCCTTTGTGCAAAAACAGCTCAGAATGGATTATGCAAATGAAGCATGACAAAATGCTAATCGGTGCTTCATTTGCATTGCATCGTCTGGCAAAAGCCGTAGTGTAGACAAAGCCAGAGTGTGTGGGTTATATGTACATAGAGGAAACAAGCTATAAAGTGATAAAATAATTGTAGGGAAAAAAATCAGCTTTAAGAATTCTGTGGTGTTATTAGGAACATAATTAGAGCTGCCCATGAATTTTCATTTTGACAGAAAATATCTTCCAAAAATTTGACATTTTTGACAGGAAAATTCACTTTTTTTCCTGACACTTTCAGATTTTCAAAAAGAAATGTTTTGTATGTAATCAATATTTCAAAATAAAAACATTAATTTCAAACTAAAATAGCAAAACAAAAGGTCCTAACATTTCCAAATTAAAATATTTTATATTTTATTCTGTTACAAGTTCATATTTTTCATCCTGAATCGGGACAAAAAATGAATGTCAAAACATTAGAATTTCAGGTAGAATGGAAATTTCATTGACCAGATCTAAACATTACTTAATAAAATATTCTGTTATTTTTCATCTATTTTCTTGTATCAAAATATATGGATTTGCTTAGTGCTGTTGTTCCATAGAAGAAGAGGGAACTTCTTTTCTTATCAGGAGCCACTGGGCCCCAGAAAAAAATCAGTTGTGGGTGACACACAGCACTGTGGGAACGGCATGCAGAGGCTTGGGTCTTCCCCTAGGTTCTGGTGTGGGGCCAAAAGTGAGGGGTTCAGGATGCAGGAGTGAGGACCAGGTTGGGGCAGAGGGCTGGGGGCATAGGAGGGAGTAAAATGCAGTGGGGGGCTCAAGGCGGTGTCAGGAGGTTGGGGTGTGGGGAGGAGGTTGGGCTCTGGGATGGAGCAGAGGATGAAAGGGTTGGGGTGCAGGAGAGCGATCTCGGCTGGGCGTGTGGGCACTATGGGGAGTTAGGGTGCAGGAAAGGATGCAGGGCCAGGGCAGGGGCTTGGCATGTAGGAGGAAGTGCAGGGTGCAGCATGCTTATCTCATTCAGCTCCCTGCCAGTGGCACATCAGTACTAAGGCAAGCTCCCTGCCTGTCCTGGCCCTACACCACTCTTGGAAGTGGCCAGCACATCCTTGTGGCCCTGGGAGAAAGGGCTGGCAGGTGGCTTCATATGCAGCCCTCAATTGCAGGTGCCTCCCCCCGCAGCGCCCATAGGCTCCCACGGTTCCCGGATAATGGGAGCTGTGAGGGCAGTGCCTGCAGGCAAAAACAGCATGCAGCGCTTTTCTGATAACCATGAACTACCACTCGCAGCTCCAGGCCAGAGGGGGGAAGCAAGGTTCAGGGCTTGTGGTCCATAGCATGGAGACTTGCCATGGGCCAGATGAAATTAAGCAGGGGGCTGGATGTGACTCTCGGGGTGGAGGTTCCTCACCCTTGCTCAATAGTATTTGCAATAATTATTATTGGGGAAGAATACACAGGAAAAAATGAAGGCTCACAAAAATATTCATGCCATCTTCCTATTTGTAATATACAGTAAATACAAAGTCTTACATTGCTGAAGGCCAGTACTGCTTCCTATTTCCTCCTATGTTTAGTTCTTTTAAACATTTTTTAAAGTTCATGAATCAAGACAATGGAAGTATATCCTGTTTTTTTCAGTAGGCAAAATATATAGTTCTAGTTCAAGGGGGGAAAGGGCAGCAAAGTTGATCTGCAGACTGAACCTTAGTAATTTTAGACAGGTGCCCTCTGGCTAGCGGTACTTTACTTGAAAGAATGTATTTGGCACAAAGAAAAAAATAAGTAATTGTAGACATGTGGCCTTTAAAATGACTTACACACCAGTTTTACTGGAGGCCTGTAACAATTACATGACTTGTCATTTATGCTGCCACCTAGATATTTACTTTGTTGGAGAAATATTGTGCATTTTGACATGTCCTGAAAGCAGAATACAACAACTCCAGCACTGCTGAATAGAGTTCTGTTTAAGCACTTTGAGGTGATACAGAAAAGCTTCCCTGTATCACTTCTTTTATAAGGCTGGAAGGATAGAAGAGAGAACATGTCTGCTCTTCCAACATTTTTTGTGGAAGAGCAGATGTGCTCTTTTGGAAGCCCTGTCTTCCTCGTTCAACAAGGAAGAAGGGCTCTTCTGAAAGAGGAGTTTTTTCTGTAATTTGGCCTAGTGTAGACTGGCCAAATTTCAGAAAAGCTTCTTCTGACAAAAGAAGCATAATTTGCATACCTTTTTCCAATAAAAAGCGACAGTCTAGATGTAGCCTCAGATGTTATGGTGATGAAAACCAAGCTATATAATCAGCTAAATTGAAACAGAGGAATTGTCCTCACTACCGGCTGGATCAATGAAGCAGTGATAAATCCAGTGCGAGGGGGGAGGGGGGTCGATTTATCGCATCTAAAATAGATACAATAAATCAGCTACCAATTGTTATCCTGTCAACTCTGGTACTCCACCACAATGAGAAGCAACAAGAGAGCTGATGTGAGAGTATCTCCTGTCAACGCACTGCAGAGTAGACGCTACAGTAAGGAGATCTAAATACATTGACTTCAGCTAGTTGAAGCTGTGTAGCTCAGGTTGCTTTCCTCCCTTAGAGTACAGGCAGTCCCCGGGTTACGTACAAGATAGGGACTTTAGGTTTGTTATTAAGTTGAATCTGTATGTTAGGGTATGTCTACACTACCCCCCTAGTTCGAACTAGGGGGGTAATGTATGCATACCGAACTTGCTAATGAAGCCCGGGATTTGAATTTCCCGGGCTTCATTAGCATAAAGCCGGCGCCGCCATTTTTAAAAGCCAGCTATCTGTACGTGGAACGAGGTGTACAGATAGTTCAGATTAGGAAGCCTAATCCGAACTATCTAGTCCGTGCCGCGTGTAGCCGCACGGCACGGGGTTCGCACTAGCCGGCTTTTAAAAATGGCGGCGCCGGCTTTATGCTAATGAAGCCCGGGAAATTCAAATCCCGGGCTTCATTAGCAAGTTCGGTATGCATACATTACCCCCCTGGTTCGAACTAGGGGGGTAGTGTAGACATACCCTAAGTCGGAACTGGCATCCAGATTCAGCCGCTGCTGAAACTGACCGCCAGTTCCGACTTACATACAGAATCAACTTAAGAACCCCAAGCGTCCCCAAGTCAGCTGCTGCTGAAACTGATCAGCGGCTGATTCCAGGAAGCCCGGGGCAGAGCAACTCTGCCTCGGGTTTCCTGTAGTCAGCCACTGGTCAGTTTCAGCAGCGGCCGACTTGGGGACGCCTGGGACAGAGCAGCTGGGGTGCTGCCGGGTTGATCCAGTAGCGCCCAGAGCGGCGCTGCGGGACCAACTGTCAGCGCCCCAGCTGCTCTGCCACAGGCATCCGGAGAAAAGCCTAGTCTGCTGGGGGGGGGGGCGTACTAGCTGCGTGCCTGGGCTGCCCCCCTGCCGGCTTCCCCCGAGGCTTTGCTGGCTTCCCCCGAGGCTCCGCTGCCCGAGCCCCTCCGCGGCTTTGCAAAGCCTCGGGGGAAGCCGGCAGGGGGGCAGCCCAGGCGTGCCTGGGCTGCTCCGCTGCCCGAGCCCCTCCGCGGCTTTTCTCCGAGTCTTCCTGGTCTGCAGACCAGGGAGACGCGGAGCAGCTTTTCTCGCCCCGGAGTACACAGGCGGCGGGACCGCGAGGTCCCACAGTCCGTGTCCTCCGGGGCGAGAAAAGCCCCGTTCGTAACTGCGGATCCAACGTAAGTCGGATCCGCGTAAGTTGGGGTCTGCCTGTACGTCTAGACTACATGCCTCTGTCGCCAGAGGCATGTAGTCTAGACATACTCTTAGTGTTGACCTGCCCAGAGATATTATGAAAGCTAGGAATACAGCAAACTACACTATCCTCAAGCAGTTATTGTAAAAGGTATGGTAGCTATTGCCATTGATTAGACTAATTCAAAGCCCTTTGAAATCAGTGGGAAAAATTCAGTGGGCTTTCAATCAGTCCCTTGGTCCACATTTTTAAGCACCAAATATAAATCACAAAAATATATTTGGGCATGAGCCACAAAATTAAGATCCATTTTTTCCCAAAGTTTGGGTGTTTGGATCAAAGGTTAAGTTTCAATATTCTCTCGTAAAACTCAAGAGAGAAGCAGACTGAAGAAAGGAAAACTTTCTTCTATATCTTGTGTTTTGCACAATTTTGTGGACTGTAATTATTAAAAAGATTTTGTCAAAGTTTATTTTTTAGTAGCAATGGACCTGAACTGTACCCACAAAGGAGTCATTTAATAACAGATGTTTGCAATAACGTTGTTGAAGTTGACATACTTACTTTGGTGTCTTCCGTGTGATAAGGTCATGAGGGATTGCACTTCTGTGAACTCCTGCTACTCTTCTCATCCTGGTAGAGTACTGCAGTTGGGAGAGTGCTCAGAGGTCAATTTATTGTGTCTTAGCAGACTCAGTGAATTGACCACTGCTGGATAGATCGCTGCAGCATTGATTCACCATGTAGTGAAGACAGACTCTACCTCACAATACAGATTGATTACAACTGAATTAATAGCTATTTCCCTCACAGTAACTACTTCTAGGATCTTCAGAGGAGTATAGGATTCTCTTCGGGTTCTCCAGTTGGGAAGTGGTTATTTGGGAAATTTGGGCCCTGCATATGAGCCTTTTAAGTGTGAGGTTCACAAATGCAACAGCCCTCAAACCCAGACTGAGTCTAAATGGGTAAAAAATTGTATATGACTCAACATACAATTAGTTCCCTTCATTAGACAAGGTTTCTTGAAATTCCCTAGAAGATTAAACCAAAAAAAATTGCATAGAATTACAGAGCTAGAGAAGATTAGGTCTTTTTAACCAGTCACCTACACTCATGTCAGAACTAAGTATAACCTAGACCATGCCTGAGAGGTTTTTGTCTAACCTGCTCTTAAAAGGAGATTCCACAACCTCCCTAGGCAATTTTTTCTAGTGCTTAACTAGTGCTTGACAGGAAGTTTTTCCTAATGTCCAACCTAAACCTTCCTTGCTGCAATTTAAGCCCATTTTTTTTTGTCCCAGCCTCAGAGGTTAACAAGAACAATTCTTCTACCTCCTCCTTGTAACAACTTTTTATGTACTTAAAAACTGTTATTTTGTCTCTTTGTAGTCTTCTCTTCTCCAGACTAAACAACCCAGTTTCCTTCAATCTTCCCTCATAGGTCATGTTTTCTAGATCTTTAATCATATTTGTCTGGACTTTCTCCAATTTGTTCACATTCTTCCTGAAATGTGGCACACAGAGGTGGACTCAGTACTTTAGCTGAGGCCTAATCTAGGCTTCATCTACACTGCATGGTTATTTTGGAATAAACTATTCCAGAATAATTATTCCGAAATAGCTTATTTTGAAATAGCACATCTACACTGCAGGGAAGCCTCAAAATTAGTCCAAGGCAAGCTTCCCTAATGTAGACGTGCTATCTCGATTTAGAGCCTCAGGAGGAATAACTTAAAATGGCCTTGGTGAGGTGCTATTTCGAAAAAGCAGCAGTGGAGCGTCTACACATGCCTTATTTCAAAATAGCTATTTTGGAAGAGGCGTTCTTCCTCATAGAATGAGGTTTACAGAAGTCAGAATAAGCTGTCTGTTATTTTGAAATTGTTTTGAAATATCAGAATTGCTGTGTAGACACTTGCATAGTTATTTCGGAATAACAGCTATTATTCTGAAATAACTTTGCTGTGTAGACACACTCTAGAGTGCAAAAATTATTTCTCATATCTTATTTACAACACTCTTGCTTATACATCCCAGAATGATGTTTGTTTTTTTTGAAGCGCTGTTACGCTGTTGACTCTTCTTGAGCCTGTAATCCATTATGACCTGCCTTATATGCAGTACGCCTTCCCAGTCTATATGGCTGTGTCTACATTGGCACCCTTTTCCGGAAAAGGGATGCTAATGAGACACTTCGGAATTGCAAATGCTGCAGGGGATTTAAATAGCGGCATTTTCATGAACATGGTTGCCACTTTTTTCCGGCTCGGGGTTTTGCCGGAGAAAAGCGCCAGTGTAGACGGGATCTTGCGGAAAATAAGCCCTTTTCCAGAAGATCCCTTATTCCTACTTTCAAGAAGTCATGATATCTTCCCTTTTCCAATCCTCTGGAATCGCTGCTGTCTTCCATGACTTTTCAAAGATAATTGCTAATGGCTCTGATATCTCCTCTGTCATCTTGAGTATTCAAGGACATATTTCATCAGGTCCTGGAGACCTGAAGACATCTAACTTGTCTAAGTCTGTTTTAACTTGTTCTCTCCCTATTTTAGCTTCTGATCCTAACTAATTTTCACTGGCATTTGCTATATTAGATGTCGAATCAATATTAAACTTTCTGATGAAAAATGAAACAAAAACGACATTTAGTACTTTGACTTCATATACATTAACAGGTCAATATTCCTTCTAATTATGAACATCCATGCAACTATATGATTCCTGTTTGTCTGCACTGAACTTTTAGAAGCTACCTGATGACTTTCCTTGGTTTATAAGTGTTTTATTCCTTTTGTGGAGAAGAGTGTATAACTTGATCTTCATTAAGTACCCGACTTTAAGGAAATATAATCAGTTTTAGAAAATAAACTGGAACTTAAATGGTAATTAAATAGTGATATGTTAAGGGAGGTAGTTGTGGTATGTTAATTCATCACATCTAAAGTAAATTCATTCAGCATAATAACAATACTCTAATAACTAGCCACATATTTAGTCTACACTTTTCTCACAGAACAGAATCAATGTTACGAGAATAAGCTATCTTAGAAATATATAGAGGTGTCATTTTTATCTTTAGGGGATTACAAAGCTGACTCCGAAAAATACTGTAGATGCTGCTATGTGAGTTTAGCTCTAGACCAACCTTCAATAGGGAGACCTGAGATTTTTCCATTAAATCATTGTTTTACAGCTAGTCAGTTTCAGCCATTAACTGGTAATGCCCAGCAGGCTTAGAGCAGAGAGACTTTGACTGCTGTCAATGTAAAACAGTCAATAAGAGTTTTTACGTTCCATAATAATTTGTAGGGGGGTTTAACTGTAGTAATAACAAATCCAGAAAGTAAATAATTTATAAAGGTGATGTCGCTTATGAAAAACCTAGTGTACATTCCCAGTATGACTATAGATATCAAATTATGAAAAAAAATTCTCCCCAAGAACAGATGCTGTACTGATGTATACTAAACATTTTCCAGCTTTTCAGTACTGTTCTGAACTAGAGATTGGTTGGAACCAAAATTCCAGAACCAAACAAGTTGGAGATTGAGAGATATTCATAATCAAGCTTTGAATTCTGTGTGTTAGAAAGAAGAGGTTTTCTATGTCCACTGAAGGTAAGAGAAGAAGTAATCAACTTAATATTCAGCAAGAGAGATTTGGGCTAGATATGAGAAAAAGCTTTTCTTTCTAACTGTAGGTTTTGCAGTACCCACTGCAACCCAGGGCAATGGGCTTGGGGTGTAAAGCTATGAAACTTCAGTGTATACCTCTGGGCCTGGGCTGCAGCCCAGGATCTAAGACCCTACAAGTGGGGAAGGTTTCCCACAGATCTTGGTCTCCAACCTGACCCAAATGTCTATACTGCAATTTTATAGCACTGCTATAGAAGCCCCAGGAACCCTAGTCAGGTGACCTACTGCTGCAGCTGTTTTCTCACAGTTTAGATTTACCCTAAAAGAATAGCTAAGCAATGGAATAGGCATGGAACGGTTGTGGAACCCTTATCACAGGAGATTTTTAACAATAGGCTAGACAAATACCTGGTGGGGATGGTCTTGGCCCTGCCTTTGCATATGTGGTCTTTTTTAGCTCTATTTTTCAGTGTTTCTGTGATTTTGAGACTAACTCTATTCTAAACAGAAGATAGCTAATGTGATGCCAATATTTAAAGAGGGCTCCAGAGGTGATCCTGGCAATTATAGACCAGTAAGTCTAACGTCAGTACCAGGCAAATTAGCTGAAACTATAGTTAAGAATAGAATTGTCAGACACATACATGAATATAATTTGTTGGGGGAAAAGTCAACATGGATTCTGCAAAGGAAAATCATGCCTTTACTAATCTATTGGAGTTCTTTGAGGGGATCAACAAGCATGTGGACAAGGGGGATGCAGTCAATGTAGTGTACTTAGATTTCCAGAAAGCCTTTGACAAGGTCCCTCACCAAAGACTCTTAAGTAGAGTAAGTTGTCATGGGATAAAAGGGAAGATCCTCTCATGGACTGATAACTGGTTAAAAGACAGGAAACACACGGTGGCTACGTCTACACTGGCCCCTTTTCCGAAAGGGGCATGCTAATTTTAAACTTCAGAATAGGGAAATCCACGGGGGATTTAAATATCCCCCGCGGGATTTAAATAAAGATGTCCGCCGCTTTTTTCCGGCTTGTAGATAAGCCGGAAAAAAGCGTCTAGACTGGCCCGATCCTCCGGAATAAAGCCCTATTCCGGAGGATCTCTTATTCCTACTTCAAAGTAGAATGTTAGGAATCATTAAAAAGAGATTGAGAATAAGACAGAGAATATCTTACTGCCTCTGTATAAATCCATGGTATGCCCACATCTGGAATACTGCATACAAATGTGGTCACTTCATCTAAAAAATTATATACATTTGAATATCTGTAAAAGTAATGTTAATTCCGCTTGGAAAAAAAATGTCTTTGAAGACAGAAATTTGGTCTCCTCCTATAATAATGTTCATGTGCATAAGAAATGAAGAATTAATCATGATTTCAGCAAGTGAATATCACTACCCGCTCCACAAATGCAGAGAGAGATTTTGACCATGTCCCCTTCTTTTTAACGAATTTCAGTCCACTTTGTTGTCTTAAAAGTTTAAGGTATTGTTGAAGGTTAACAGCTGTAACACCCTGTTCTAAGGTAAAAGCCAGTGCAGGTGGGCAGCTGAAAGGTATATTAACTGAGTAGCATTGGAACAGAAATAGAAAGCTCAGAAGGTTTTCTAATGGAGGACTGTGCAGGGAAGAACTGTTGCTGAAATTCATGGCAGTGCATGGGGACATCATAGTTACTGTATTATGCTTCATTATGGCTGCGTCTAGACTGGCAAGTTTTTCTGCAAAAGCAGGTGCTTTTGCGGAAAAACTTGCCAGCTGTCTACACTGGCCACTTGAATTTCCGCAAGAACACTGACGATCTCATGTAAGATTGTCATTGTTCTTGCAAAAATACTATGCTGCTCCCATTCGGGCAAAAGACCTCTTGCGCAAATGCTTTTGCGCAAGAGGGCCAGTGTAGACAACGCGGTATTGTTTTGCGCAAAAAAGCCCCAATCGCGAAAATGGCGATCGGGGCTTTCTTGCACAAAACCACGCCTAGATTGGCACGGACGCTTTTCCACAAAAAGTGCTTTTGCGGAAAAGCATCCATGCCAATCTAGACGCTCTTTTCCGCAAATGCTTTTAACGGAAAAACTTTTCCGTTAGAAGCATTTGCGAAAAATCATGGCAGTCTAGACGTAGTCTATTTGTATAACTTCATCAGGGACCAGGACCCTACTGTGCCTTGCAAGGTGCAAACACATAATAGCCATTTAAGTGATGATATGCCTGGCCTTCCACACTTCAGGCTTCTTATGCAAGAAGCTTTTTGAGGAAGAGATCTTCCGCAAAAACTTATTGCACAAGAAAGCATCCACACTGCAAAAGCTTATCAAAAAGCAATGCACTTTTGTGAAAGACAGCGTCCAAACTGCATGGATGCTCTCTTGAAAGGAAACTCTAATTGGGTATGTCTACACTACAAAGTTAGTTCGAACTAATGGACGTTAGTTCGAACTAACTTTAATAGGTGCTACACTAGCGCTCCGCTAGTTCGAATTTGAATCGAACTAGCGGAGAGCTTAGTTCGAACTAGGTAAACCTCATTTTACGAGGACTAACGCCTAGTTCGAACTAGCTAGTTCGAACTAAGGGCTGTGTAGCCCTTTAGTTCGAACTAGTGGGAGGCTAGCCCTCCCCAGGTTTCCCTGGTGGCCACTCTGGCCAACACCAGGGAAACTCTATGCCCCCCTCCCGGCCCCGGACCCCTTAAAGGGGCACGGGCTGGCTACGGTGCCCGTGCCAGGTGCAAGCCTGCCAGCACCCAGCTAGCAGACCCTGCACCTGGCACGGCACAGAGCCACCCACCCGATGCCCCCCAGCCCACCCCCTCTTGCCGGGACCAGGCTGGCGGCTCCCGGGAGCTTGCCCTGGACCGCAAGAGGCGGGCACCTTCCTGGGCTAGTGCGGACATCGTGGACCTCGTCCACGATCTCCTCACTAGGCACAGGAAAGTGGCCGGCTAGGGCAGGAGAGCTGCCCGCCTGGCCACCCAGGACCAGGTGTGCATGAAAATCAAGGTGATCCACTGAGACCCCCGACCCTGAGCCCTGAGCTTACAATGGCCGTCCTGGGTCAGACCAAAGGTCCATCTAGCCCAGTAGCCTGTCTGCCGACAGCGGCCAACCCTAGGGACCCTGGAGGGGATGGACCGAAGACAATGACCAAGCGATTTGTCTCCTGCCATCCCTCTCCAGCCTTCCACAAACTTTGGGCAGGGACACCACTCCTACCCTCTGGCTAATAGGACTCCATGGACCCAACCTCCATCACTTTATCTCACTTCTCTTTAAACTCTGTTCCAGTTCTAGCCTTCACAGCCTCCTGCAGCAAGGAGTTCCACAGGTTGACTATTTTCTTTGTGAAGAAGAACAACTTTCTCTTACTAGTTTCAAGCCTGCTACCCATTCCTTTCCTTTGGTGTCCTCTAGTCCTTCTTTATGGGAACTCAGGAAGAACTTTTCTGAATGCACCCTCTCCACCCAACCCCTGCTTTTAGAGACCTCTATCCTGTCCCCCTCCGTCTCCTCTTTTCTAAGCTGAACAGTCCCAGTCTCTGTAGCCTTTCTTCATCTGGGACCTGTTCCCAACCCCTGATCATGTTAGTTGCCCTCCCCTCTCCCAGCCTTTCTCTTCCCCTCTCCCACCTCCTTTTCCCAGTCTCCCCCAGTTTTTTTTCAATAAAGACAGAGTCAATGTTGGAAGAAACGTTATCTTTATTTTGTACATCAATAAGAAGGGGGGCTAAGGAAGGGTAAGTGGAAGGAGGTGAGGGAGGAATGGGGTACGAGCCCCCGATGGGGAGGACTGAGCTGGCTCTGCGGGCTTCTGGGGGTGGAAGCTCTCCTGCAGCCCCCCAATTACTCCCTCTCCCCAGATGGCAGCCTGCGGCAAGTGCAGCCGGGCTGATGGCCGAGTGGTGTGATGTGCCCAGTGTGGGCACTCAGGGCACTCCAAGCCAGAACTTCTTTGCAAGCGGGGCACCCCTGAGAACTGTCTGTCCGGGGTGGGGGTCGGGACCCTTTAAGCGCAGCCCTCGGCTAGCCTGAGACAGCATCTCCATGCTCTAAGTCCTCCTTTTATGCCCTGCCGGCACTGCTTCCGGCCATCCTTAAGCCCTGTTCAGAGTCCACTCAATGTGGACTTGCTAGTTCGAATTAGCAAAACGCTAGTTCGAACTAGTTTTTAGTTCTAGATGCGTTAGTTCGAACTAGCTTAGTTCGAATTAACTAATTCGAACTAAGTTAGTTCGAACTAGCGCTGTAGTGTAGACATACCCATTGCTATTTACAGAATGGCCACCAGAGCCCTTGTGCAAAAAGGAGTTATTCCTTGTAGAAAGAGGAATACTTACACCAGAAAAAACCCTCTGTTCTTTCATTTTACTTGCACAAAAACCCCCTTGAGGTGTGGACGCTCCATGACTTTTTGCACAAAAAGAGCTGTTTTTGTGCAAATGCTTTGAAGTGTAGACCTAGTCCCAGTGAATTTTGTGTGGTATAAACACTGAGCTCTGTAACTAAAACTAAAACCAAGGAAACTTCTGACACGGTTTCAGAAATCTAGATTCTGCTACTCTGCATTGCCTCTACTAAGGGAACGAGTTTACTGATGGGGCCAGAAGAGTGCAGTGAATTTGATTTGAAGGTGAATGTTCTTCTTTTTTAACCTGGCTAATTTGTCTGGAGACCTTCCTGCTGATGGCTATCTGGGGTGGAGATTACATTTCAGTCTGTTTGTAAATGGACTCTCCTGCAGAATATGCAATAAGTAACCTTTCATTGGGCACAGATTGAATGAGACACAGCTTAATACATATTACATCAAACATCTGCCTGTCTGTCTCTCTCCACTTTACTGGGCATGTGGATGAACATTAGTGATTTCATCAGTGGGCAATTATACTCGATAATTGTAGAATTCTAATGTACATCATACAGGGCCAAGCTGTGACCTGGCATAAATGGTGTGATTCCTTTGAGGTTTACAAAGAGGTTCCTGCTTTCACCAGATCTGAATTTGGCCCTCATTCATAGACACAGACACCTGTTATCATCTACCAGAGAATCGTATAACTATCTGTCAGATCATATTCCCAAAGAGAAGGCAACTGTAATGGCTTTTCTCTTATCTTCTTCGCCATGAAGAGTGCCTGACCAATCAAACAGCAGCTTCCAACATTGCATTAAAGAGACATGGTCTTGTTTTAGTCTAACACGTATGCATCACATTCCCATGGAACCTTTCCTTCAGTAAAAGAAACTGAGCTGCTTAATTGCTACAAATGCAACATATAGATTTGCCTCAGCTTCCTTTGTACTAAAAGAAAACTAGCCCTGCTGACCTGTTCACATGTGTACTACTATGCTAGCCTATGGATATGCCTATATGGGAGCTGAAAGGTGTTATGTCCAGCTTAGGAAGACGTAGCAGTGTGAGCTTGATCAGAGCTAGCATAGGTATGCCTGCTCACACTGGAACCTATAGCATCCAGCTCCAGTGAAGATGTACCCCAAAAATGTGTCCACATGGGACTCTGACAAACCATGTCCCCACCTAATGTCTAGTTTGGTAGCCTAGCTAAGTATGGATACCCACTCATCACTGTGGTGTCTGAGTGAGCGCTGCTTAGGTTTCAGATTCTCCGTTGCAAAACGTTTTGGAATGCTGGCATCAGTTTGTGGCCCCTCCCACCTCTCACAGGGATGGGTGTCATAGAATGACAAGTTTCAGGAGCCCGCCGCAATCAGCTGAGCTCTGTTGCTCTCACAACCAGTGGCTGCCAGTGGTGATCCTCCACCACTCTGTGGGATACTTTCAAAAATGAAGGTGTCAAAAGCCCTCCCGTGAGTTAGGAACACAAATCTCATTGGCTGTGAGTGCCATGGGAGCTCAGAGCTCCCTTTTGAGAACCCCTGCCTATTGTATGAAGATGTATTCAGAAAGCTCTAACCAGAGGGTTTAGGAGCCCCCTGAAAGGTAGCCATGTATAGATGGCCAGTTGGTTCTCCTTAGGGATAGGGATAATGTTTTTTATTGCAGGCTACACTGAAGATGCTGATGCCAGCGTAAGCAGCTGGGCTCTTGCACTTGCCCAGGAAAGAATGAGTGCCACACCCCAGGCTCTTTCAGTCCCTTGCCACACAATATATTAGCCAAAATCACGCAAAGTCATGTTGTAGTAACACAGCATACAGCAATGCCCCTGGCCAAAACAGACAGCTGTCCCCAGAGAGATTTCCCCCTGGCTCCACTCAGCTTGGAAAAAGAGTATGCCCCTTCTCAGCCAGCCATATGATTCCAGCTTTTTGAGACGTGCAATTGCTGTTCATAATGTTGCAGGTCTCAATCTCACCAGGAATAATAATAGGATGGAGACTGAGACTGTAGATGGAAAGGGACGTAGTGTGGGGATGGGCATGGGCATGGAGACTGTGTCTCCTCTCAGACTGATAGAGAATGATTGTCAGAATGGAGAAGGGACCAGGAATGAACACACTACTCATCTCTTGGACAGCAACCTGCATGCAGCTGGATCACTGTGGCAGACTAGCAAATAGGGGGTCTTACCATAATTACATTTGTCAATGACAATACACACTGCCTTCACATTTAATATAAAAGGCAGCATATCATCTTCAAGCAGGGACAGTTGCTGCTTCACATCATTTCTAGCAAGGAGGAAGCTGCCACTTGCCTGGAAATCTATTCAGAACTGATGAGAAATTATGGCATGGAGGGCAATCTTATTTTAAAATCTTTCCTCTAAAAGGGTTTGAGCTGTGGGCACCACGGAGACTCCAACCAATGCGAAAGCCTAATTAAAGTGAAGAAGCCTAATTAAAGTGAAAAGGTGTTTGATTTTTTTCTCCATGTCAGCCAGAGCTTTCAGTTTCCTTGCTCTATTATAAATAAAATAATTCATTTTAAAAGAGGAAGACAAGACTGAGCCAGCATGGGAACTATGAATACATATTAGAAAACATGCTACAATATTAGACCTTATAGAATGTTATCTGGTGACTATATGGCGGAGGGCGCATTAAAAAGAAGGGGATATGAGAGGAAAAGAAGTTGCTACAGATGATAGAAAATAATTTTGTTTTTTAAAATGTGCTATCTGTTGAATAGCAAAAGGAATTAGTCTAGTCTGATGAGCTGCTCTGAGAAATCCCATCTCTGAGTCCAGGTAGTTCTAGTGATCAGTATAAAAAACAGAGTCTTTCTTCCTCCTGAGCTTTTTCCACTAGCAATTCTTTTCCTCCAGCCTCGGGATGACCATCATAATTCATCGCTAAATGGTGCTGGGTTGAAAAGACAAGTATAGCGAAGCTCGAAACAGACCAGGGTCTTAGTCAGAGGGCATTTGAGATGTTGTGAGTGGAGATGCATTGAGTCTAAAACGTTCCTATTAGGTGAGAACCTGAGTTCAAAATAAAGGTGCTTGCTTGTCTTTCATTTTAATTGAAAGTCTTTGTCCCTTCCCTCTCTTCAGTAAAGACAACACAAATAGTAATGGAAGTTTTAAAAAGTTCAAGAAACATTCTGCCAGAAAGAGATGTCAAAGAGCTTCACTTTCCTTACAGAAACATTTCTTCTGCTGTTTATTACTTCAGTTTTTCACACTGGCAGGTCACAAGCCTCTCTAAAATATAGGAATCCCCTCAGTAAAAAACCGAAGACACATTATGTCCTTACAATGGAATACAACAATGTTGTAGACTAGATTTTGTCCCCAACACCCATATGTAGTGTCATGCAGGGCAGAGTGTGGACCAGGCTCCAGTGGAAGTGAAAGCATCGTTGTCAATGCTTTGGCAGATAATGTTACATCTGCTGCTTTATTTTTTCACCATTAATTCAAGCAAAAATTTGCACTAACATTTCTCTGGCATATGATTTTGCAGACCAGCATTTGTAAAGAGGTAATTAACTTCCTTAGAAATTGTTTAATTGCCTTCTCTGATCATAAGAGAGGTTCTTCACATTTCAAACATGACCCTGTAGCTTTCTGCATTTTTGTCATTCTGCTATACTAGGCTGTAACTGTTATAATTTAGAGTCTTAATCATCATTCTTTACTCACACCTCTCTAAAGGAAAATTCCCATTGAACCAAATTGCCAGTTTCAATCAAAGTGGTGTAAATCTGAAGTAGTGTCTGAATTCCAGGTGTGAGAGCTATATTCTGCTCACTGACTTCAATGTCACTCTTTCCTGAGTACATTGTGCTGCAGTTGATCCTGTCTGTTCTTTATTAAATATCCATCTACTTATTGCTGATTATCATATTCTATTTTACCAGTTTCAACTGTTATCAGCAACCCAGCACAGAAGAACTCTAACTGGGAGTCATTGGAGAAATGAATTACCTTTATGACAACAATAACGTACGGAAAGTGTCCTTAGACAAACTGTCCACTTTATGGTCTATTTGTTAAGAGGTGATGCCTAGTCTCTACTGCTCAAAAGGCACAGAACTGCAAATGTTGTAATTAGGGCTGTCAAGTGATTAAAAAATTTAATTGCGATTAATCCCGTGTGCCTCCCCTTTGAAATGCAATGGCGACATTTCAATGGTGCAGTGCTGCATGGACCCTGGGATCAGCTAGAGTCTCCAGTTGACTCTGAGCTCCATGCAGCATTGCCCCTTTGAAGCACCACAGTGGTGCATCAAAGGGGCAGTGCAACACGGAGCCCAGGATCAGCTAGAGTGCCCAGCTGATCCCGGGCTCCATAGCTGCCCCTTTAAAATGCCACCCGGCGTCAGCTGGGGACTGCCCAGTTGATCCTAGGTTCTGCATGGCATTGGAACCCAGGGTCAGCTGGGGGCTCTCAGCTTATCCTGTGCTCCCTGGGGCAGCAGAACCCAGAGTTCCACATGGCACTTCCCCAGAACCTGGGTCAGCTGGGGAGTCTGTCTCAGCTCTCAGGCAGTTGCCCCTTTGAAATGCTGCCTCTGCGCATTTCAAAGGGGCAATGTAGCCTGGCGTCCACATTGTGCTGCCCCTTTGAAGTGCCGCAGCAGCACTTCAAAGGGGCAGCGCAGCATTAACACCTGCAATTAACGCATAAAAATGTAACATTAATCCTGGCCTGTGGTATTCGCAGGCGTTAACAGATGTCAATTGTCAGCCCTAGTTGTAATACTAGGTTTTCATTGACACCAGTCTTTCTAGACTGCCCAGTACACTGAAGTGGTTTGCATAGGATTAATGTACTTTACAGCAAGAGTAAATGGAATTGCCTTTCTTCTAGGGTTTCTCAGAGATTCATTTATAGGCTGTAATTGGGCCATAATTCCACCACATAGTAAATGTTACATCAGATCTACCATTCTGCTAGTTACTAAGGGTATGTCTACACTAGCTCGTTAGTTCGAGCTAAGTAGGCAAATGAGGGCAACCGGGGTTGCAAATGAAGCCCGTCATTTAAATATCCCGGGCTTCATTTGCATCTTCCTGGTCGCCGCCATTTTTAAATCCCCCTTAGTCTGAACTCCGTGCCTGCGGCTTCACGCAGCACGGAGTAGGTAGTTTGAATTAGGATCTCTAATTCGAACTACCGTTACTCCTCATGGAATGATGCAAATGCAGCCTGGGATATTTAAATCCCGGACTTCATTTGCAACCCTGGTTGCCCTCATTTGCCTACCTAGCTCGAACTAATGAGCTAGTGTTGACATACTCTTAGTCTAAAATGAAGCATCAGTTGGTTTTTAAAACCATATCATTTGCATGCAATTCTGAGGCTGTTTAGTCTCTAGATTGATATAGACTGCTTCTACCAATCTTCTGCACCTTTCTACATCTAAGAGTTCAAATCCCTCAGCTAGATAGAATTCTCAATCCCTATTTTGGATATGAAGAAGATTGTGCTAAATTTGAGTCCTTGGCTCTGTTAATTCCTTCACCAAAATGCTACTATGTAGGCTAGCACTGTACTGGCTGAACTTGAATGATTGATGATTAAGTATGGCTAGGATAAATGGGCTGTAAAGTGGACAGAAAGCTGGCTAGATCATCAGGCTTAAAGGGTAGTGATCAACATAGGGTCAATTTTGGGACTGGTTTTGTTCAATTTCTTTAATAATGACCTGGATGAGGTGATGGATTGCACCCTCAGCAAATTCTCAGATAACACTTAGATGGGAGGGAGAGCTGGAGGGTAGGAATAGGGCTGAGAGTGAGCTGGACAAACTAGAGGACTGGGCCAAAAGAAATCTGATGAGGTTCAACAAGGATAAGTCAGAGTCCAGCACTTGGGACGGAAGAATCCCAAGAACTGCTACATATTGATGCCATATCTGGAGTATTGCATTCCATTCTGGACCTGCCCCATTACAGAAAGGCTGTGGATGTATTGGAGAGAATCCAGTGGAGGGCAATAAAATGATTAGGGGACTGAAGCACATGACTTATAAGAAAAGTCTGAGAGATTTGGGCTTATTTAGTCTACAGAAGAGACGAGCAAGGGGAGATTTGAGAGCAGCCTTCAACTACCTGAAAGGGGGGTTCCAAAGAGCATGGAGAGAAGCTGTTCTCAGTGGTGAAAGATGTCATAATGAGAAGCAATGGTCTCAAGTTGCAGTGGGGGAGGTCTAATTTGGATATTCGAAAAAACTGTTTTACTAGGAGGATGGTGAAGCACTGGGATGGGTTACCTAGGGAGATGGGTGGAATCTCCATCCCTAGAGGTTTTTAAATCCCAGCTTGACAAAGCCCTGGCTGGGTTGATTTAGTTGAGATTGGTCCTGTTTTTAGCAAGGAGTGTACTCAATAACCTCCTGAGATCTCTTCCAACCCTATGATTCTATGATTCTATGATTAAACAGTAAGAGCAATTGGTTGATTTAAATGAGAACAAGTTATGGTAAACAGTGGTTTTCTAATAAATCAGAAACACATATTACTCACTCCGGAATGGAAGTTCTGAAAGCTCTCAGTTCTGATGACCTTTATAATTTTTTTAACAGATAAAGACTAAGGAATCCAAATATCAATTAGCTGTTATCATAAACTTTACAAACTAAACCAATTGGTTGTAATGCGGTACAAGCAAACCTTACTGATATAACTCAACATTTCAAAGACAGTGATACAGTTGTAAAAGTACAAAGGTGGTTACGTATTATTACTGGGTATCGGATACCCATAAATGTTTAGGATTAATCCAAATATGCACCTTTAAAAATCAGTTAGAACATTGCCAGATGTTCAGGCAAATGACATAAAATTACAGTACAAAGTTTTCTAGAAACTTCAGCCAAGAGTGTTTCAAATCAAAGTTGTCTTTGTATGCATGTGTATGTATTTAAAACTGAATGGGAGTATTTTAACGATAAATAAGGAAATGTGTATATGTCAATATTTAAGTAAATCATCTCCCGCATTTACTGGCAATGGTACTAAAGCAAGTGGGTCTGATGGGTAACCAGGTAGCAGGTTATGATGCTCTCTTGAGAGAGAAAATGGATTTGACTTTCTCAGATGAAACACAATATGAATGAGAGGGTCAGTTTATATTGGTTTTAATTTATGGACAGCATCTGTTGACTGCTTTGTGTGTCATGGCTCAGGCTTCAATTCTCTGGTAACGGATGGTATCTACTGGATGGTGTTGTTCAGTTCTGGACTACTAGTGTGGAGTCATTTTTAACTTTGAACTAAACAGATGATCGATGAGAAACCAAGCAAATGATGAAGAGGCACTCCCCTTGAGTGTTCCTGCTAGATTTACACATGTGAAGCTTTTGAAATTGACTGTGATAAGAGCCCCATTTGGAATTTGCTAACTGCAATCTCTGATAGATAAAACTTGGTGTCCTGCACTGTAAATAACTCTTGATTTATTAATTTATCAAGACTCTTGAACCAAAGCATGTCTAATTGCCCTCTTTATTAATACTTGTAAGAATGTTTAGAATTTTACTGCCATTTAAACAAGAGTTCCAGAAAGATACAGTATCAATTAATGGTCTTGTTAAAAGTCAGATGTTATTTTTAAAACACCAGCAGAACTTAACATTACACATTAGATACCTTGGAACAAATCTTAAGAGCCAAGAAGAAAAGGCAATGAGAAGTCCTGTGGCACCTTAAACACTGAAGATTTATTTGGGCATAAGCTTTTGTGGGTAAAAACTATTTCATCAGATACATAAGAAGAAAAGGAGCACTTGTGTTTTTATTTGGAAAGGTTCATGGCAGAGTTGTGCTGCCAGTACTTTAACAAGGGACGTCCCCAGGAAATCTTTTCCTTAGCCTATGAGAAATGTCTTCTATCCGGGAAGCATGGGGTCACTCAGGGAAGGGGATGACAGACAAGGGAATCCATTCCTTTGTTTTCCTTTTAAAGATTTTTTTTTTCATAACTCCAAGGCACAGAGTACCTGTACTTGCCAAGTACAGTTCACTGGAAATGCTTATATTTTGCTCCTTAAATAGGCATACAGCACAGTGTTCCACTTGTCCAGGGGTTTGTGAGATGGCTGAGGAGAACCGCACAGTTAGGCAGATGAAATTAATATGCACATGGATGGAAAATATTAGAGGGAACTTTGATGGGGACCTCAAAGCAGGTGTCCATGGTGCTTTTCCCACTCTGGTTGCACAACAGCTTCTTCTGCCAACAGAAAGGTATGCGAGAGACGTGATTCTGCAAATGTGTTTAGTGCAGGGGGAAGCAGGAGAGATTTGCATCAGGTTGAGCATCTGGTGAAGTGTCAAATTTTGGTGGCTTTTTGGGCCACCAAAAAGCAGTGGCTGTCGGATTTATGAGATTATGACTTTGGTTGAAACAGCTGTTCAGAGAATCTCCACGTGAGCTAATTCTGTTTCCTATCCCCTGCCATGCATGCAGACCCATGATGTTTGCTAAGCGTAGTGGTTATTTTTACTGTTCCTCTGTGTGTGGTTAGAAGATGTGCTCTGTTCCCCTTCCGTTTGGGTGCATTTACTATATTTTTAAAAAAGACAAGCTTATAACAAACTATCAACAAATAAACTTCTCCTAATCAGAATAATCATTGTGGCTTAAAGGAATTCAAACATACTTTCCTTTTCCTGCCATTTAGCTGAGCACCCTGGGCCTGCACCAGCCAAGAACCTGAGCCTGTGTGTAACTTCAGACTCATGAATCATCTGACACCAATGGAACTCCTCACGTGTTTAAAGTCCAACATGTGCTTAAGTGTTTTTGCTGGATCAAGGCCAAAGTGATCAGCATCCTCAAGGAGGGAGCACACATGACATGAGGGACCTTTTGTCCAAAGCTTTGTTCAGGCTTGGCAAAAGACCTGGGGAAAGCAGCTGAGTCTTGTTCTTCAAGATGAAGTTCACCAAATGGTGATTGTGATGGACCCGCAAGAGGGAAGAGCTGCAGAACTGAGTACCCTTTACTGAAAATGTCCTTCATTTAACAGTTTGTGTCTTGGGTCTCTTAGACGAAGCACCTTGGCTGACCTTAAACGTAGGAACAATACCCACCGGGAGATAAGGTCTCTAAAATTACAATCAGATCATGAGGAGGATGGCTAGCTTCATTCTTGTAGTAACGCCACTGAAATCAATGGAGTGCAGGAATTAATTTGGTCCTGTGCCTTGTGTGTGATTGGCATGAAAGCCAGTGATTTTAGTTCACACTGCTTCATGAGAGCTCCCATTCTCCCTCCAAGTTTGTGACATACCCTGAACTATGAGTTCTGCATGGTGTCAAATTTTTGAATGAAAGATTTTCACTGATCCTTCTTTTATTGAAAGTCTTTTATTCATTTTTTGAAAAAATACGCTTTTTAATTGGCATAAAGTTTTAAAAATTAAACATTAAAGAGTAGTTCATGACCACACTCTTTAATAAGTCTTTCGTTCTAACTCCTAACAAGGCCAAACCCTCAGTGATATGAGGTGAGCCCTTCCAGAGAACAGACAAAATTGACATAGTGAAAACAACTGCAAATATATAATAGGATGTTTGATTTTTATTGACCAGTCTTACCACATGTATCCTTCAGAGTAGACAGGTAGAGCAGTAGCATAGTTAAAGCACTAGATTGGGATCCAGGGAGGTTAAGTTTAGTTCCTGGTTCTGCCACAAATTTCTTATATGACCTTGCACAAATCATATATTCCCTTAGCTCTCCTATGGAGATCAGAATTTCTTTGTCTAACTTGTCTACTTAGTTGTTAATATTTTGCAGTAGAAACTGTCTATTACTGCTTTGTTTGTACGGTTGCTACCACACTGGGGCTTCAATCTCAATTAGGCCTGTAGTTGTGATTGATAACAAAAGTTGTGTGTTTTCTCAAGAAGAAAGATTGATGGTGAACTCATAATAGTACTTTGTACTTCCTCAGGCACCTTTTATTTGAAGAGCTCAAACTGTGCTCTAAACTAAAACTTATAATATCTATATGGATTAGCTCAGTATAAATACATCCCAAAGTGGGCAGGGCACTGGACTAGGATGCAGGGATTTGGGGTTCAATTCCTGGCCCTGCTACTGGTTTTCTATGTGAATTTTGGCAAGTCAGATGCCTCCCCTTGCCTCAGTTTCCCCATCAGTAAAATGGGACTAGTTATGGCTATCTTAAAAAGCATTTTGAGTGGTGTTCATAAGAGCTAAATATTACTACCATATACCAATTCATTAAATTGTAAGGAGAAATTATTTTTCAAAGGTCATATAACAAGTCAGTAAGGGTGCGTCTACACTGCACCAAAACTCGAAATAAGATATGCAATTTGAGCTATGTAAATTGCGTCTCTTATTTCGATGCAATTTCAAAATAGCTTATTTCATGATTTGGCATTGTCTACACAGCACCAAATTTCAAAATAAAGCGCTATTCTGAAATGTCTCTTACTCCTCGCAGAATGAGGTTTACAGGGATGTTGGAATAGTGAGCCCAAAATAACAAGCTTGCTGTGAATACATGGGATAGCTATTTCAGGATACTCTGGTTTCCAGAAATAGTCTATGTCTACACTGCAATGCTAAGAGAGATGGGAATAGAATCTCAAAGCCCTGCTTTTGGCATGGGGCTGGACTCAATGACCTCCTAAGGTCTCTTCCGGCCCTCGGATTCTATGATTCTATGACTATTAGACCTCTGTTAGAACTATTGAATACTCCTTCCTAGTACACACTTTACCGAGTTCTGTTTTATATCATCTAATACCAGTTGTATATAATACCATATATTCAGATGCTATAAAATGTGTGAATTTTACTTTTAATGAATGCAATTTATGTAACATTTCACTTCATTTTTAAGTAATTATTGCAGAAATCCTAATGACTTTAATGGAGAAGTTTTCATCTGTCACTTAAGATATCATCATCTGACAACTGACAAGAGAGGCCTGATTGTTTGTGAAATCCTAAACATTGTCTTTATTTAATTCAGTTCAATATGCATAATACTTGGGACTAACTTGTTAAGATTTAGAGAACAAAAAATTTTTTTAACTAGCCGACAGCTGGAAATGGAAAAAAAAGTATTATGTAAGGAGAACTAATGTAGCAGCTTGGAGTGGTTAGAACAACAAGCTGCTAGTGGGGCCGTGTTCATAAAACATATATCATGGAATCATCATCATAATTCTGTGTTCACAAGTCCTGCCAAAACCTAAACATTGCCAGTCTACAATTACAGCCAAGAGTCAATTCGCAGAAATAAGCCCCAGCCCTGAAATGAGCTCTGCCCAGACAAACCACTGTACTGAACTCTAGTGACTTCACCAGGGCTTCATGCAGATAAAAGGGTTCATCCGTGTCGGATTCGTTGCCTAAACAGAGCCCTAAAGCAAGTTTCTGTGAGATACTCAATGCTCTCAGCTCCTACTGAAACTGCTCTTATTGGATCACATCTCTAGTCATGGGCTGCATCATCCTTATTGCTCCATCACTTACGTCAAGCCTCAAAACCTGTTCTATGGCCTTCTCCAACTATCTTGTACCTTCTTCCACTGTACCCTCCCAAGCCCAGCCTTCCCCATGCCCCTATGTACCCCCTGTTTCTTCCACAAGGCCCAGCAGTATAAACAATGTAAAAGGATCTGATTAACAATATATAAAAAATAAATGCAATCTCACACGTACAAAAATCACAAGTAAGGCCCTGCCAATCATGTTATTGGCTAGAAAAAAGTCATGGGATTACAAATACAAATGACATAAATGTTGGGTTTCTACTTACCTCCGATTATTTGAGTCTTTATTGGGGTTTGGACTTTTCCCTGCAACCACCCAGGCCATAAACTTGTTTTATTTAAAATGAAAGCTGACATTTTCACATAATCATGTGACTCCATGAGCTGGGGCTTTTAAAAAATTGCCCCATATCATGAAGACAAGTGATAAAATTGCAAGAGTGGGCAATGCTATAAAATTGCCCATAGCGACTCTTTCCTTGATGTGTCCCAGTGCATCTCCTCCCTCAATATAGCTCCTATAGCTTATAAATTCTGAGGCAGGCACTGTCTTCATTGTGTCTGTACAACACCAAACACTTGGCTGGCACATAAATTACAGCCACAATGTGCGTTCAGGCCATTTGGCACCTAGTAGGATGAAACACCCTACGGTAGAGCAGCATTATCCTGTTTGTCCTTTCCAAAGACCCTGTGATATGAAGTCATAAAATCCTAGAATACTAGAACTGGAAGAGACCTCGAGAGATTATCAAGTCAGTCCTCAGGGTTGGCCTTACCATGAGGCGAACTGAGGCAGCTGCCTCAGGTGCCAGACTGTGTGCCTGGGACCCAGAGTGTAGAAAATTGTGTCTGCTGGTGGTACATATGTATTCTCTCTGCTCTAGATGCACAGAGATGGTGGAGTGCCATGACAGGAGCAGAACAGGAAGAAGGCAGAATTGAGACCTTTCAAAGTTTTGGCCCAAGGTGGGGCATGGGGGTGTCATTTGAGCTCCCTGCCTCAGGTGCCAAAATGTTGTGAGCCAGCCCTGCCAGTCCTGTGCCCTCACGGCAGGACCAACCACCATATAGATCATCCCTGATAGATGTCTGTCTAACCTGCTTTTAAATATCTCCAGTAATGAAGATTCCTCTTAATGACTATCTTGTATTCTGAGGACCTCAGCTAGACACAAAATACTCTCAGGGTACGTCTAGACTACCGCGTTTTGTCGACGGAAGTTTTGTTGACAGATACTGTCGACAAAACTTCCGTCGACAATTTGCGTCCAGACACATGGAGTTCTGTCGACAAAGCAAGCCGCTTTGTCGACAGAATTCCGTAGTCTGGACGCAGTGTTACAGGCAATAACACCTTCTGTCGACAGAGTTCTGTCGACAGAAAGTGATATGCCTCGTAAAATGAGGTATACCAGCGTCGACAAAACCGCGGAGTTCTGTCGACGTTATGTCGACAGAACTCCGCGGTAGTGTAGACGCTGGTATTGTTTTGTCGACAAAAGTCCACTTTTGTCGACAAAACTAGGTAGTCTAGACACACCCTCAGTTACAGGAAGTGACTTCTCTCCCGCCCATTTGCTCTTTTAATAAATGCCTCTCAACCAATAGGATTTAAATGGCCATCATTCAGGGCAAATGGCACTTGGTTCCCACTGCCTGGCTCAGTCACAACATGCTGAGCAGCTAGTGGTCTGTGGAGTGGTCATCTTCAGGGAGCTGACCAGTCACATGATACCAGTTCTCCCTCCATGTTTCCATTTGACCAAGACAGAACAAGGGAGAGCAGGAAAAACTACAAAACGCTACAGCAAATAGCGTGACTGATATTTTCAGCAGCGACTAAATTCTGTTTGTACCTGAGAGAGCTGCCCTTCTAATGCTATTCCATGTGTAAGCAATTGCTGTTGTATCTAAAGGGATGTTGATTGCATATGGGAGAGGAGTAGGTCTGTGCGGTCACCCATAGGAAGGAAACATTTGGTATGTCTACACTGCAGAGTTTTTCTGGAATAATGGGCATTATTCCAGAAAAAAATACTTGTGTTCACACTGGAATCGTGTTCTTTAGCCAAAAAAGGAAGAAAACCACATAAAAAACTCTTTCTGCAAGGAAGAACGCCTTTTCCGAAAAAGCTTTTTTCAGAAAAAGGCGTGTGTGGACACGGAAGAGGGAATTCTTTCAAAAAAAGAGGCCTCCAGGAAATAACTCTGGTGTCCTACTGGCCACTCCATCCAAACACATCACAACTCTATATTTCCTGTCTCAAGGTAGCTCTTAAAGCCACAGGCACCCAGTACAAGGCTTGTGTCCAGATGCCGGCCCTGGGAGCTGCTATTCTCCGGGCAGATGCCACTGCCACACTCCTCCTGAGCCATGTCCCACCCTCAAGCCCCCCAAGAACTCACTGGCCCTCACAGGGAGCATGCCCAGGGCTCCCATGACCCTTCCAGGGGCACCAAAAGGCGTGCACTGTCGTGGTCTGGGGCAGAGATCCTGGCCCTCCTGGAGGTATGGGGTGAAGAGAAGTCCCTCCAGAATCTCCACTCCAGATGGTGCAACACCAATATCTATGGCCAGATGGCCAAGGCCCTGGCCATGAGGGGGCACCACCCCAGGAGCCTCAAACAGGTGTGCAGCAAAGTCAAAGAGCTGCAGCAGGGCTACACCAGAGCCAGGGAGTACAGCTCCCTCTCCAGGGCAGAACACCACTCCTGCCCTATTTCAATGAGCTCAACCACATCCTGGGGGGCAGTGCAATCCCTTCCCCACTCCTTGTTGTTGATTCGGGACTGAAGATGCCCGTCATCGCACGGGCGGGGGTTCCCAAGGACAAGGAGGAGGCTGAGCTGAAGGAGAAGGAGGAAACTGTCAGCACTGTCACCCTATCCCTGGAGATGGTACCCCTGGGCCTGGATGTCTCCCAGGCATCCTCTGAGGCCGGGGAGGGATCATCAGGGGAGTGCTCTGAGTTTTTCACACACACAGGGTGGGGGAGGCAGGTGCTGATGGGCTGGGGTGCGGTCATCACTCGGCCTTCTCAGCCTGGCCTTTGTGCTGCAATCCGTGCACGTGGATGCATGTGCAGCACCAGGCTACAGCACGCAGCCCCACGAGGCAGCCCCGGACCCACCTGGGCTCCTGCTCACAGGCTCTGGGGAGGCCACACACATGTCTGACGCCCTCCCACCATCAGCCCCCCACTGGAAGCAGACTGGGGACAAGTGCACATGCATGCCTTCACACAGACTGAGGAGTGCCGTACACGGGCATGCCTGGCTGCTCAAGGCACCACCTGCTCCCGGGGACAGCTCTGCCAAGCGCAGGTGTGTGTGCGGCCCCCATGGAAGGCCAGGCTGCTCCAGGCCCCTCTCCCACGTATGGGATCCCAGTCTGGCCAGACACTTCCCTTGCCTGGTTGTCCATGGGACGGGAAGCATGGTCCCCTCTGCACCTCTGGGCCCCTGTGAGGCAGGGCCTGCAATGCAGGCCACACATGGCCTTGCTCCTGGGACATCACCATCCTGTGCCCTAAGGACTGTTGCTTGCAGCTCCCAGAGGAGGGGAAGACTCAGGGACAGTGTCTGCATGGATGAATGACCACCTCTCCCTCTTTATTCTCCACAGCTGGACCAGCCGTGACTATGGGGTGATTCATGCCCTCCGAGGCAGTTGCCTGACCCTGATCGTGGGGGAGCCGTAAGTGCCGGAAGGTCCAGGAGGACCTCATAAGGGAGCATGTGTCCGTACTCCAGGACATGCAGCTGACCCTGACCCAGAAGGTCCAGGATGATGCCCAAGGGCGGGCCCAAATGTGGACTGAGCTGGTGCAGCAGGGCCGCAACATGCATGCCACCATCCGGGAGATGATGGCATACCCAGCTCCTGTCCCTGTCCACCTCCCACGCCATGCCTATGCCAGCTCCCCCTCCTCCTTCCATGCCTGACCCCACTACAGCCCCCCCCCCACCTATCCCCCTGTTGTTCCTGGACCCACCCCAATCTGCGAGGTCACTGAGGTCCCCAGACCGAAGGAGGAACTTCCAGGCTCATCACACGGCACTCCCAGCCCCACCTTTGAGCCCCCCCTCCTATCCAGGTTGAGAGCCCCCCTCCTCCCTGCCCTATCCACATTCTCAGCCCCCCACCTCCCCCGTTTCATTTGTTATAAAAAAAATACAAAGTTTTTTGTTGAACAAACTATTGTATTTATTGGGTGTAGAGGGAAGGGGGAGAAGGGAGGGGTTGTTGTGAGAAAGGCATGGGGGGGCAAGGCACAGGCCCCTAGTGGTGAGGCCCTGGGGAGAGTTACTGGGGTCCTTCAGAGAGTTACTGGGGTCTTCCTCAGGGCCTCCTGGATGTGCACCCCCACTTGATGGGCCTGGCAGGTGGCAGCTGTCCACAGCTGCTCAAAGGCCCCTTCCCTCCCAGCCAGCCTCTGCCCCCCATGCCAGAAGGAATGCCTCCCTCTTGCGCTCTACAATGTTGTGGAGAACATAACAGGCTGCGATCACCTCAGGGATGTTGTGCGCCCCACATTCAGGTGGGTCAGGAGGCACCTGAACCTCACCTTCGAGCGTCCGAAAGTGCATTCAGCCTGGATGCAGGCCCTGCCCAGGCCGGCATTGAAACGGCCCCTGCTCAGGTCCAGGTGGTTGGTGTACAGCTTCATCAGCCACTGCGTGAGGGGCTAGGCCACATCCCCCACAATGCACAGTGGCATTTCAACATCCCCAACCATGATGTTGCACTGGGGGAAGAATGTGCCAGCCTCCTGCTTCTGGCAGAGGCTGGAATTTCTGAAAATGCGGGCGTAGTGTGCCCGGCCTAACCACCCAACAAAAATGTATGTGAACTGTCAGTGGTAGTTGACCAGGTCCTGCAGGACCATTGAAAAATAGCCCTTCCTGTTGATGTACTGGGCGGCTCAATGTTTTGGTGCTCGGATAGGGATGTGGGTTTCATTTATGGCTCCCCCGCAGTTGGGGAAGCCTAGGGCAGCAAATCTGGCCATGATAGGGTCCAGGTCTCCCAGGGTATGTCTAAACTATATGGCTCCGTCGACGGAGCCATGTAGATTTGTTGTTTTGGCAAAGGCAAATGAAGCCGCAATTTAAATGATCGCGGCTTCATTTAAATTTACATGGCTGCCGCGCTGAGCCGACAAACAGCTGATCAGCTGTTTGTCCGCTCAGCATGCTAGTCTGGACGCTCCCCTGCCGACATCAAAGCCCTTTGTCGGCAGCCCCGGTAAACCTCATCCCACGAGGAGTAACGGGGCTGCCGACAAAGGGCTTTGATGTCAGCAGGGGAGCGTCCAGACTAGCGCGCTGAGCGGACAAACAGCTGATCAGCTGTTTGTCGGCTCAGCGCGGCAGCCATGTAAATTTAAATGAAGCCACAATCATTTAAATTGCGGCTTCATTTGCCTTTGCCTATGTGTCTAATCTACATGCCTCTGACGACAGAGGCATGTAGTCTAGACACAGCCCCAGGCGGATGACCCTGCACAGCAGCACTGGGTTGATGGCCCTCACCACCTGCAGAAGGAAACAAAGAAACACACAAAACAGAGAATCAAAGGGGGTGCCTGAGCCCTTGGGAGGTCCCCACCTCCTCTCCTACCCCTCAAACATCCCAGGAGCCACCCCCTATGAGGCCGCCCCCCCCTGCAGGGTTGTGTAAGGGCAATACTGCCGAACCCCCCAGGGACGAGGCTTCCTCCCCACACCCAGCTGATTCATGGGGTTGAGGAAAACTGGTGCAAAATAGAGCAGCCTTTTAATATGCACCAGTAAGCCAACCTGCCAGGAGAGACTCAGAATCAAGGGAATGTAAAAGTTGCTTTCATCCACCATTGCATCCTATACTGGGCTTGTGTTAAGCACTGTTTGGTTGAACCAGAGTATCGGATCTCTTCTCTCCCAGCTCACATTTTTCTCACCAACATTTACGTTCGAGAGCTGCTCTTAGGGATTTGTACACAGCAGAATCTTGTGCCAGGAGTCAGGACGTCCTGACATTAGTCATAATAGCAAACTCCCATCAGACAGCATCCTTTGCTGTAAGTGTGGTTAATGTGAACCTGGAAATGCTCTGCTCGCACAGCCAAAGAGCTACAGCATGGCAGACCATTAATTATCCCCCTTCCCTCCAAAACTGAACAGGAAAAAAAAAGATGAGCACAGTTGGACCCAATACAGCAGAGCCTTTGGGTGAGTCTGTCCATTCAGAATTCCTGGACTCTGAGCTCCAAGCACATATGTGACAAGTAAAGATCAGTGAATGTTTCTCTGACACATCACCAATCTGACTGTGCCTCTTCACTCATTTATTGTCAAGTCTTTATCATTTTGCATTGCCGTCTCATAACGTAGGATCTTCCTTCCCTGTGTTTTGTATTTCCTTTTACTTGCCAGATGTATTCATTTCAGATTCATTTTTTACGAACGCCTCCTCCTTGCTTCTCCAGGACTATCTGCTCTGCTCTGCTCTCATCCTTCCCTACCTCCCCCAGTATTCTGTTCCTACCTCCCAAGGCTTCTTGATAATAAGATCTCTCAGCAAGTTAAGGAGTCTTCAATTAGACTGTAGCTTTCCATCTAAGACAGCAATCATAGAAAAGCCCCAAGAGTTGCAATTTCTCCTCCTCCTGTTTTGATGCACTGATTATCCTCTTGTTGGATCAATAGCCCATCTACTTCTAGGGGTTTTCTAGCCCTCTGATGCTAAATTAAAACAGATAGAATCAATCCTCAGTTAATTTCCCCAGCCAAACAATTTATATCTCTCTTCTGATCCTCCGTAGGGTAAATTATATAATACTGACATGCTATTAGGCCTTCCCAGACAAAGTAAGCACGTTTATAATGCTGAATTACCCTTTTTATTAATAACTCTCAAAAGTGACAAAGCAGGGGATTTGTTTTATAATGTTACTTAGTCCTTGGCAGAACTTGTTCAGACACCCAGGTACGGTACCTTAATCAATCTCTGATTAAAAGTGGCTTGGGGTGTTTGCTAATTTACTTGAGATATAAATCTGAGAGTGATTTTAAGCGCAGTGTAAAAGAATATTGCCCTTAATTATTTCAAATCAATTGTTATGCTAATAGTAAATTGCATCTCCCCTTACTGCAAATTAATATCCCATAAATAACTAGAAAAGAAAGACACTAGGTAACAATCTTACAGGGAGCAAAAAGGTTTAGTGCTTAACATACTCATAGAGCCCCTGGGGATTGATTCTCCACTGTCTTGGATCTACTATAGTGTCTAAGTCAGGGGTGGGTGATAATTTTTGCAGGGAGGCCATTCCAAGAATTTGGAAAGTGATCATGGACTTCACTTTTCTACTATATTACTGGAAGGAGTGCAGAGTTTGGGGGCGGGGGATGTTAGGTGAAGGGGAGGATTGGAGCCTGGGGAAGAAGGTGTGGAAGGCAGTGCAAGGTGCAAGTGTAATCCACACACCTTCTGGGTGTGGTGTGCTGTCCCATGTACTGGCACGTAGACCACTTACAGAGCGGGAGAATGACTGTGCTCTATAGCCTTATCTGAGAGCCAGCTGGCTTTTTGCTCAAGTAGTAGCAGCTCATTCACTAAGCTCCAGGGATCCCAGGTTCGATGCTACCTATCAGTACAGGCAGTCCCCGAGTTACGCGGATCCGACTTATGTCAGATCCGCAGTTACAAACGGGGCCCTCTCCCTGGTCTCCAGCAGACCAGGGAGAGGAAGCAAAGCGGCGGAACACGCGGGCAGCGGACAGCCCAGACGCATCTGGGCTGTCCGCTGCCCGCGTGTTCCGCCGCTTTGCTCCCCGTCCCCCTGGTCTGCAGACCAGGGAGATGGGGAGCAAAGCAGAGCAAAGCCACGGAGCCTGAGGGCAGCAGGACAGCCACGGCGCTTCTGGGCTGTCCCGCTGCCCCCGTGCTCTGCGGCTTTGCTCCGGATGCCTGTGGTACAGCAGCTGGGGCGCTGCCGGTTGGTCCCGTAGTGCCGCTCTCGGCGCTACTGGACCAACCCGGCAGCACCCCAGCTGCTCTGCCCCAGGCGTCCCCAAGTCAGCCGCTGCTGAAACTGACCAGTGGCTGACTACAGGAAGCCCCTGCCCCGGGGCTTCCTGGAATCAGCCGCTGATCAGTTTCAGCAGCAACTGACTTGGGGATGCCTGGGGTTCTTAAGTTGAATCTGTATGTAAGTCAGAACTGGCGTCCAGATTCAGCCGCTGTTGAAACTGATCAGTTTAAGCAGCGCTGAATCTGGACGCCAGTTCCGACTTTCATACAGATTCAACTTAAGAACAAACCTACAGTCCCTATCTTGTACGTAACCCGGGGACCGCCTGTACTACAAATGCTGTGGCTGAAAGGAACGTACCATAGACAGCTCCCAGCTGGTGGCCTAGCAGGGCACCCAGGCAGGCTGCCTTGCCTGCCTGCCTGCCATAGCCCCACATGGGGTATGTCTAGACTACATGCCTCTGTTGGCAGAGGCATGTAGATTAGGCTACCCGACATAGTCAACGAAGAAGGGATTTAAATAATCCCCACTTCATTAAAATAAACATGGCTGCCGCACTGTGCCAGCGATCAGCTGATCCGGCACAGTGCAGCATCTAGACGTGGATCTGTCAGCAGAGGAAGCCTTTGTCGACTGATCCTGTAAGACTCGTTTCTGAGTACCCCACTTGGCTGTGGGGCATTTGCAGCTCAGAGGCTCCTGGCAGGCTAGAGCCAAAGGTTTGCTGGGCCCAATCCAGCCTAAAGACTGTATTTTGCCCAGCCTTCCCTAAGTTTTTCACTAAAGAACCTATAAGCAGGAGTTTAAGTTGCAATAAAGGCAACACTTGTCTAAAGTTAAAGGATTAAAGTGTTCTCCTGAATCATGTTTTGTATGAGTATGTGGGCTGCAGAGGAAACTTTTAAAGCAGAGATGTAGGGCTTGATTTTCCCTGGCTTGCCCATTGTGAAGTCATTTACATCCCATACAAAGGAATTGCAAAGTATATTTATACTATTAGCATCCAGCTGAATGTATATAATTAATGAATTGGTGCAGCCCCACTGATTTCAATGAAGCAATGATCTACCCACCTCTCCCCTTGTCCTCAAGCACTTTTTTTGACTACAGTATAGGTTTGCGCACACAGGGGTCTTGCTTCCCCTCCACAACTGTGCGTACATTCTTCTTATTAATGCCAAGCAGACAGGAGGAGGCTTGTTCTTAGCTCTCAACATCGCAGACAGCAGAGAGCAAACTGTTTTGATTAAGGCTAAGTAAGTGCTTCTGTGTTGTACACTTTACTAGATAGGCAACTGACATGCTCCTAGCTGAGCACCCCCACCTCGCTGCTCACCAGCCAGCGGTGTTGAGACAGATCCATGTGTTTCTCAACTCCCTGGCTTTGGGCAGGCTCCAAGCAGTCTTTAGTCTCTCAGCGTGCATCTAGACTGCAACTAGATACCCATGGCTAGCTCACACTGGATGACTCAGGCTAAGGGCCTGTTTACTTGCAGGGCAGCTGACTGGTACTGGAACAACTTTTATAGTGGGGGTGCCTAAAGTGATAGCCAATATTTGGGTCCATGCAGGGTCCTAGACTCTGGGCTCTGGCTCAAGCCCAAATATTTACACTGAAGTTAAACAGCCCCTTAGCCCCAGTTCCTTGAGCCTGCATCAGGTGGAATGGGCCAGCCATGGGTTTTTAACAATAATTTAGACATATCCACAGGCTCCATCCTAGACACAAACTTTGTGTAGTACTGCTTCAAAGGAATGGGGACCTTGTGGTCCAGCTGCCCTGGGCCTCCAGGACTGGTGTTGACCTCACTTCCCCTATCATTCTAGCATACCCTCCTCCTTCTTCTGGTCAGATCTTGTTCTTCTAACAACTTTCCACTTCCCTTTGTCATGTGACCCTCCTGCTCAACCTCAAAGGCTACGTCACATGATCAAGATTCCTCTCCAAGGCTAGGTCTACACTACAGCTTTTTTTCAGAAAAAGCTACACAAAATGCACTCCATTTTTTTTTGGAAGAGGCTTTTTGGAAATTTGGACAGTCTACACTGGGCCAAATTTCAGAAAATCCCCCTCATGGAATGAGGAAGACTGGGCTTCCAAAAGAGCACATTTGCACTTCCGCAAAAAAAAGAGGAAGAGCAAACATGTTCCCTGGACCCCCGCAGTGTACATGTACCCCAAAGTGTACATGAAGGCTAGGACTATAATAGAGTTTAAAGAGAAGCTAGATAATTTCATGGAGGTTAGGTCCATAAAAGGCTATTAGCCAGGGGATAAAATGGTGTCCTTGGCCTCTGTTTGTCAGAGGCTGGAGAGGGATGGCAGGAGACAAATCGCTTGATCATTGTCTTCGGTCCACCCTCTTTGGGGCACCTGGTGCTGGCCACTGTCAACAGACAGGTTACCGGGCTAGATGGACCTTTGGTCTGACCCAATATGGCCGTTCTTATGTTCTTATGTAAAGTGATCTTTTGCTGAAAGTCTGGACTGAAAACCCTGGTTTCCTGCAGCTCACTCTCCCTCTTTAAACAACTCCATGGGTGGCCAAAATAGACCTGCTCAGATGTTAATGAGACTTGATGTTCCTGCATCAGCTGTCTAGTTAGGCTGATTCAATATACACTGAGACATTCAATGACACAGCAAGTCCATAAAACCAGACAAAATTCAGAAGTTTTACACAGACAAATTCTGCACACAGTCATCATAATGAAAGCATTTCAGCAGGAGAATGGAGTCTAGTGATCAGAGCAAAGGCCAAAGAACAAAGGTAGGCAAATACTGTCCCATGGGCTGGATCCAGTCTGCCAGGGTTAGTCCCTGATGAGTCCCCACATCACCTTATTTACCTGCATCTCTGCAGGTACAGTTGATCACAGCTCCCATTATCTGCGCATCGGCATTGCCAGCCAATGGGAGCTGAGACCACCTGTATCTGTCAAAGTGCGGGTAAATATAGTGTCCCACTGAGTCTAACCCTGGTGAACTTCTGCCATTTTATTGCCCACCCCTGCCTAAGAACTATTGGTCACTGGTGCATTGTATAGTCATGGTCAGAACACTTCATTTCTGAACTCCAGGTTCCCATCTCAGTAAAATGGTTTCATTCACAGGTCCATCACAGAGGTGGGGGCTGGGAGGTGTTTTCAGATATACAGCGGTAATACCTTTCAACTGTAATACCATTTTGGTTTCTTTCTAGGGTTGCCAGATTTCCGGTATTGACCCAGACAATCCGGTATTTTTGCCTCCTGTCTGGTAAAAATATTCAGAAAATACCACACACCTAAAATGTCCAGTATTTTCTGGTTTTTTTCCCTGCCAGGAGGCAAAAATACCAGATACCTGGCAACCCTATGACACATTCAGCAACTGGTCCCAGCGCCCGGACTCCCCACTAGCCCCCTCCCATCCCCGGATCCTCTCCCATCCCCCTGCTTACCTGGTTCTACAGGGGCTTGTCGTGTGGCTGCAACAGAAAAACAAACTGGCCACCGGCAAAAAAGCCTCTTCTTAAAGGGGCCATGCTGATTTTTTTTCTTAATAACTGCTGATAGGGTCCTTTTTTTTTTCTCAACAACTTTGGTCTGCCCCCTTTTTTTTTCCTCAACAGATTTTTTTCCCCAGTGTTTTTTTTTTTTTGTGTGTGGGGGGGGGGGGAGTGTTCGGTATTTTTGGTTAAACCATCTGGCAACCCTATGTACTGCAACTTTAAATTGTTAATGTCTCTGCTGCTTAGTAATATGGGCAACCATTTTGTATTTAGTTCTGTGCAGACTGTTACAGAGGAGGTGCATACTCTGTGACCTCTCACATTTCTTCTCAAGTTCTGTTCTTTTTAACCTACAGCTGAAAGCCATCCCAACTGAAAATACACGAGTATACGCTTTGTATGAAGCAACTGTAAGTAAGAGTGTGAGACTCTGTGAATTACTTGTAAAGCATTTTGAGATCTGAGATGCAAAGTATTATTGTTATTGCTGTTATTTCTAGTGAGCATACTATCAAGTTTGTTGACTTTTCCCAGCATTTCATGGACATTTACACCACTTCTACGTGTCCTCGCATGGCCTTGTTTCTCAATCAAGAGAGAGATGGATATTGTGCATTCCAAAAGTAAAATAGGGTTTAAATTTGCGGTCAGAACTTTAATTAAAACACTTATAGATCAACTTTACCATGGTAAATTGTCTGTGCTACTATTACTATAGCAAGATGAATGTTAGCTGTGAAAACAGGCAAAGTGCACTCCCCTAGACTAATGTGTAATTTCATAGCCATTGATTTTTGACTTTGAAAATTCTCCCACATGCTCCTGGGAATTGGAACTTGTTACAGGTGACCTGGCAGCAGTGTTACAATTTGTTAAATCTTTTTGTGAATGTGGGAGATCAGTCCTTTGGCCCATTCATGTTTTACCCCTTGGCAGCCATGACCCATAAATATTCATCTCCCTGGTTCTGAACTCAAGGCTAATATAAATATATGAATGACTAGATTTAAGAGATAATTGTTAATTCACAGTTTTGACAGCTTTGGGTGTTAGGAAACAAAAAACTTTGTTTTAGATTAGGAAAGCTAATTTTGAAGTGGGTTTGAGCACAAGACTTCCACAGAATTTGGGGAAGAGCTGGGTAAAAACAGAAGGCTTTGATTTCACTTGGTGTAAATCAGCTTAGTTGCATTTACTCTAGTGGAAGTGTGTTTACTTATACTAGCTGAGGTGTTTTCTGAAACATCAGAACATAAGAAACTGCTGTCAAATTGAATATATGCTGTTGAATAGAATAGCATATAACTCTTACTTACAATGGTTGCAGAAGTCAGCAAACAAATGTCATCAATGAGGAATAACAAACTCAAAGTTATGATGATTTTGATGACTATTGTAGCATTTAAAATAATTTTAGGTACTTATCACCCAGTCCCTCACTTCACCATAGTATCTGAGCACTGCAGTCTTTTTAGTGTTTTTGTCTTCAGAATCCCCTTGTTCTGTAAGGAAGCATTTTTATCCCTATTTTATAAAGGGGATACTGAGGTGTAGAGAGGCTAAGTGACATGTCCAAGGTCACACAGGAAGTCTGTGGTAGCAGAGGGAGTTGAGCCTGGCTCTTTGCTAGCATCCTAACCAGTGGCCCATCCTTCTCCAAGAATTTGTGGGTTTCTGGTAATGACCATGCATACATCAGTAGTAGCTCCCTTTGATCATTCCACAATAGGACATGTAGGGGGGAAGCACAGGGATCAAGAAGGGAACATGAATGGCCATCAGGGAGATGAAAGAAGGAGAAAAAACTGGTTTCTAACAATTTTTGTAAAATGTTGGCCCTTTATGGAGGGATGTTCATTGCTTCTTAAATGTATGGTGCTGAGGTACCATGGGGAAGGGCACATAGCAAATGCCTGTCACTAGAGCCCCAGCTGTAGAATGGCTGTAAATGATGATACTGTCATTTAATTGGGTTCATGCTGTCATAACTGTTAAGAAAACATATTACCTCTAGGGGGAAAATATAATATCTGGCCAAGCTGCCACTAGCACTAAGGATGTTAAAGAGCAGTTATTCGGCTAATCATGTAGTTGATACAATTTGTCGATTTTACAAAGCCTGCAGGAGTAGTATATGTTTTGGTCACTCCCCATCTGCCACCCAATGTGCTCCTGCTCTTGGAGGGACCAGAAGGAAAGAGCATAAAATGAACTATACTGGCTTTTTTGCCTACCAGAAATTCTTGTGGTCCACTGGAATCTCCATTTGGCCTTATGGGCCAGCTTGAAGCTTGTCCTGCCCCAGAGTGGTGCAAAGAGGCCTCACCTGCATCTCTTAGTGCATACCAGGGTGCCTCCCTGAGTACCATGCAGCAGATCTGGGGCCTCAGTCTGCTCTCCATTATACCAGTTTTGTATTGGTATAATTTCAAGACCCTGATTAAATCCAGCCCAGCAGTTGCTTCCTAAGGAGCCTATGCCCTAATTCAGCCATGTACCTGGCTGTTGGAAGATGTTTATCATTTATGTTGTGCTGGTGCCTGGTTAGGGACTAGGGCCCCACGATGCTTGATGCTGTACAAACACAGAAAAAAAAGTAGTCCCAGGCTTCAAATCTTACAACGTAAGGTTATGACTACACTGGCAGATGTAAAGCACTGATAGTTGCAGCGCTGCTCACAGAGCACTGCGGGGTAACTGCTGTTGTGTGTTCATGCTGTGCTTCTTGTGACAGGGGAGCATGTCCACATTAATACCTCTCGTGATGCCACTGAGAGCAGTGCATTGTGGTAGCTGTCCCACTGTGCAACTGGCCACAGGGTGCTTTGGGAATGGCAATGTTGCATGGGGCAACGAGCATCACATAATTCATGTGTCTCAATCCCATTGCTCCCTGATACACTGACAGCTGCTTTTCGATGGAAGTCGGAGGAAGGAGAGAGAGAGTGCGACAGAGTTTGGGGAGGTGGGGAGGGAGACTCTGTCTTTTGGGGAATGACAGCATGCTGTCTTGTAAGTTCAGGCAGCAGCAGGAAGCAATTCCTCCTGAGGCAGGGGGAGGAAGAAACCCTGACATCTCAGCCCCTCTCCCCACTCATACATACAGATGTCTGACCCTGTGTTCAACAGCTTGAGCAATCCTTATGACTTTCCGGAACGAAGCTCTGAAAGGGGATATTCGCATGCCTGCAGGGCAGAGAGGCAAGTTGCAATCAAAGAGCAGAGTAGACTTCAGGGATTATGGGCCACTTCCATAGGCCAGTCACAACACAGAAAAAAAATGCAAGTGTCCACGCTGGCCTCCCAGCACGGTATCAAGAGCACAACAAGCTCTGCACTTCTCATTGAGGTGGTTTACCTAGAGTATCACAACTGCAGAGTTAGTGTACACTCAGTACCATGGCAGCGTGGTCACCTCGGGAGTTACAGAGCTGGGAACTGATTTACTGCGCAGTCATTTGCCAGTGTAGAGGTGGCCAAAATTTAAAACCAGAGAGACAGGAGCATACAAAGAACCTACAGCATCATACCGGGGAACAAAGAGACAATGTTAGACAGCATGATTGGCAATGGCGTCTGTTGCAAAAGAAATAGTGCTGAATGTGCCACTTGTGTCTAAATTTGTGGGTGAAATTTGCTATAGATCTGAACACACAGACACACGGAGCTAACTTTTTGCCCCCTCGTGATGATATAAAGGTTCAGATTTCCCACCTAATATTCACAAGTAGAGGGAGTTTGGCAGATGCAGGAGATGTTGCATGCTGAAGCCTCTGATCTTCAAGGCAGCTGTTGTTTCTCTGTGACTCAGGCTTGTGGCAAGTGTAAGTGTGCTTTGCTGTGCTCCTTAGCAGTATTACAATGAAATATTCAGGAAGGGCTAATATTGACCAACTAGCCAATTAGCCCATCATAAGACGGGATTTTAAGGTCTTCTCTCCTGAGCGTGCGCTCTCTCTCTCTCTCTCTCTCTCTCTCTCCTACTGCCTACCCTCCTCTCTCTCAGCTCTCCTCCGTCTCCTGCCTCTCTCTCTGTCTCTTTCATTCTCTTCTCCCCCTCCTGCCTCTCACTCTCCCTTTCTCGTCTCCTCCTCCTGCCTCTCTCTCCCCTCTCTGTCTTTCCCCGCCTCCCCCTTTCCCCTTCCCTCACACCGTGGCGCTTGGCTGAGTGCTGCCCGCTCAGCCAGGCTGCTGTGAAGGAGGGGGGCAGGGCAGTGATGTACATGGCCGGGGCTGGGGATGCACGGACCCCAAAGGGCCACTTGCTGCCACTTGCTCCCCTGCCAGGGCCCAGCGGGAGTGCCGCTCAGCTGGGAGTGGCGCAGTGCACCACAGCGCGCAAGGCATGGAGGGGTAGGGGGTGGGGCTGGCCGGAAGGGGGATGGAAAGCAGAGCTGGGGGGGGATTGGGGGATGTGGGGCTGGAGAGGAGGATGGGGGGGGCCGGAGGAAGTGGGGAGGGAAGTAGTGCTGGCGGGTGGAGGTGTCCAGGGGGCCCTGAGGCCACTTGCTGCCATGGAGCGAGGGGAAGGGGGGTGGGGCACTGACGTACACAACCAGGGGGTGTGGCCGTGTACTTCAGCGTTACAGACGCACAGACGCTGATCTACTATATATATGATAAGATTAATCGTGTGCCTGTGCAGTTTTTGGAACATTGGAATCCATTCTTACTGCTCCCCAAAATAAGATTTGTCTTTAAACATCATGCTAATTTTTACCATGTATTTTTAAAAACAATTACCTAAGGGTGCGTCTACACAGCAGGACTTAACTCAAAATAAGCTACGCAAATTGAACTATATCACTTGTATAGCTTATTTCAAAATAGCTTATTTCAAAATTGGGAGCGTCTACACAGCACTTATTTCAAAATAGAGCACTCTTCTTCTGACTTCCCTTACTCCTTGTACTATGAGGGTTACAGGAGCTGGAGTAAGAAGTCCTCCATCTTGACAGTATTTCGACATTATCTCAGTGTAGACACGGACTAAGTTATTTTGAAATAACACTAGTTATTTTGAAATAATATTGCTGTGTAGATATATCTTAAGTCTTATTGCTTAGTCTAAGTACACTGGATATGCCTTGATATTGGACTGTTACAATTATGTGCAAAAGTATTGCATAAATAAGTGAGCAAGCTATCATTTCTCTCTGGGCTAATGTGCTGTAGCAAAACACAGCAATTCTTCTGAGTCCCACAAGGATTAGCACTACAAAATATGCCACTAAAGAAGCTCTTTGCTACCGAGCACAGCAGGCTTGCCACAGCACAGGCGTGCCTTTCCAAGCCTGGAAATGATTTAACAATAAAGCTTTTGCTGGGAAATGGAGCTCTGCACTCTTGGGGTGGTCACCCAGGACCTCACCATACACATTTTTCTACATGTCATGAAACTAAGGAAAAGCCACAGGTTATGTGACCCAGAGGTTTTACCGTTGGGTCTGAGTCTGGATTTGGGTTTCCTTTGTGTTGTCTTTGTTGTTCTCTTTAAAGCCCCACGTGAACTGCAGGATGATTGGCCAAAAAAAAAAAAAAAAAAAGAAATTGTGGCCGAGCTGAGGACAAGCCATGGAAAACTCTGTAGAAAAGTAATAAAGGGCCTTATTGTTTGCAGTAATAAAGTCCATTCCTTGTCTATGATGTTCCACTGTTGGCCACCTAGAATGCAGAGCAGGGGCTCCCATTGTTGGCTACCCAGGGCTAACAGTGGGACTCGCACTCTCTGCCAGGGGGCGGCTGGGGCTTCTGCTGTTAAAGTTGTGGTGAAAGCCTCATATTGCAGAATCCACAATTTCCACAATAGCACAAGTTAAGTAGGCCCTTAGTTATTTCTGTACTACAATAGCGCTACAGGCCCTCCTCAGCGTCAGGACCACCTCATTATGCTAGACCTTGCACAAACACACAGTAAGTGGCAGTCACTGTCTTAAAGAGCTTACAGTCTAAGTAACCAAGAAAAACAGAGGGAAACTATTGCTCCCAATCAACACATGAAGAAATAGGGCCCAAGAAAGGCTAAGGCTCTGACACTCAAAAGGCATTGATTTCAACGGGAGTGAGACACCTAAATACCTTGGAGGACCTGGGCCTAAGATTACACAAAATCTGAGGACAGCCAGGAATTCAAATCACAAATCCTGAGTGCTACTCCAGTATCACTTAACCTTAGCTCTTCATCTTGGCTATGTCTACACTCGCGGCTTCTTGCGCAAGTACAGCCATTCTTGCGCAAGAATCTGCAGAGCATCCACACTGTCCACCTGCTCTTGCGCAAGTAAATTTACAGTACGGCATGGTAAGAGGGGGCTCCTTGCACAAGAGCTACGCTCTTTTTTGAGAGGTGTAAGCCCTCTTGCGCAGGAGCTCTTGTGCAAGAAGGCAGTGTGGACGCTCAGCAGGGATTTCTTGTGCAGGAAAGCCCTATGGCTAAAATGGCCACCAGAGCTTTCTTGCGCAAGAGAGCGTCCATACTGCCCTGGGCGCTCTTGCGCAAAAGCACAGCGCGCACATGGCAGTGTGGACATTTTCTTGCTCAAGAGTTTTTGCACAAGAACACTTGCGCAAGATGTTCTTGCATAAGAAGTCGCGAGTATAGACATAGCCCTCTAGTGGCACAGATTATCGATGGGTTTTTCCTTGGTTCTGTGACACCATAACATACAGCAGGAGTGGGGAACCTTTTTTGGGTTGGGGGCTGCTGACCCACAGAAAAATCAGACAAATGAGAAGCAACATAAAATAAAATATAAACCCTTACTGGCGTGGCCCCGACTGAGAAGAAAGATACTTCTCACATTCCCCTCACACACCAGTGCCTACAGGGGCTCAAGCTACTAGATTTTTTTTTTGCTCTAGCCCCATGGGAGGATGGCAGGGGCTGGAGCACTAGCAGCGGCTCCCCAATGCTGGGGGAAACTCCAAGCCTTGGGGGCCGGATCCACACAAGCTAGGGGCCACATCTAGCCCCCGGGCCTTGGGTTCCCCACCCCTGACATAAAGTGAGGCAGGCTGCAACATTTTGTTTCTTACAAATGTCCTGTGTAAAGGATCCAATTCTGAACCCCTTCAGCTCCATGGCAGTTGTGCCAGAGACTTTGTTGGGAATAGGCCTGGGCTGAGGCTCAAAGTTAACTCTTGGGCTATATCTACACTGCAGGCTTTTTGCACAAGAACTATTTTGTGCAAGAGTTCTTGTGCTAAAGGTCTTGCGCAAGAGCACGCCCACACTGCCATGTGCTTTTGCACAAGAGATGTGCTTTTGTGCAAGAGCATCCATGGCAGTGTGGATGCTCTCTTGTGCAAGAAAGCTCTGCTGGCCATTTTAGCATAGGGGTTTCTGTTGCCCGTCCACACTGCCTTCTTGCGCAAGAGCTCTTGCGCAAGAGGGCTTATTCCTTGTGGGGAGAGGAATAACTCCTGCACAAGAAGCCCTCTGTTCCGACGCTTTACTGTAAATTTACTTGCGCAAGAACGTGCGTGCAGTGTAGACGCTTTTCAAGTTTTTGTGCAAGAACAGCTGTTCTTGCACAAGAAGCCTGCAGTGTAGGCATGGCCTTGGTGTTTGTAGGGTTTGAGCAATCAACAAGAGCACTGAGTTAATGGAGGACAAAGTGGATTAGTAATGAATACAGGGTAAACAGTTTATACTGGATAAAAGGAGGCATAAAGAGGCTAACTGGCAGCTCTTCCAGCATAGCCTTTTTTGTGTGAACAATGCAGCAATAGGCTGCCCCCAGAGCCATTGTCCCTAAAGTAATATAATACTTCCCACCTCAAGTCAATGCATCCCCAGCTACTCTCTGTGCTGTCTACTAAGAGGAAGGGTGGCTCTTTCCCATCTCTTCTTACCATTATTAGTAGCAAACTCTCTAACATGGGTATCACCCGCCTGCTGTCTGGAACTCCAGAAACCACAAGGGTTTCAGTTGTGCCCAACTGGTGCACAAAAGAGATGGTGCAATTTACTTTCTTTGCCTTGTACACTGAATCCAGGCCAGGAATGACCTTGCCATTTTATACTTGTTTTGCTCTTTACTTTGTCAGATCATTAATTGTTAAGATCAGATAGCTGCTTTATTAGCAGTAGTATTGGGATTGGAATAGAGTTCCAAATGGAGCAGAATCAAATGTCATTTGCTCTGCTTCTCCTGCAAACAGACCACTAGATATTTTCTGTATAAGGTTCGGGGGCGTTCAGTTAAATCAACATAGATTTTTCCAGAGCACTCCAAATGAGCATCACTCTTACCACTTGTCTTGTCCCAGGACCTGGAAAATCTTACTCTTAACAGCTACCCAGCAGGAACCTTCCCCTCTGTCAACTGACAGCAGGCAGATAGATTTGAGTGCAAAAATAAATAGCTAGCTTTCATGATTCATGAACATACGGAAAGCAGCCAGCAGCCTGAGGTTTTGGGTGTACATTGGTGGTGGAAGGAGTCAAATTCCAAAGTGGCATTTCTAGGCTCTGAAATCATCAGCAAGATTTCTACTTAAGTTAGAACCAAGCCACTCTTGTGATAGTTTTGACAGGCCGGCCTGTAATTTAGCAAGCCTATGGAATGTGCTCAAGTCTCGTCTGTTTGGCTTATACACCAGGCTGCACTAGTGCCTAGTTCTGCACCACTGATGTCAGTGGGCGTTCTGCCATTGACTTCAGTGGGAGCAAGAACACAGACTTAAAGCAGTGCCGGTCATTCCTCCTGCAAGGGCACAGACCCAGAGGGGGAAGAGCGCATCTCTTTATATGCTGAGGACTGCGCGGATTGGTCTTCATCAAATGGCTAAGGCCACATGGTATTTCTACAGGTTCCCTGATTGGCTGGCCCTGCCCCATCCTCCTAAAGGACCAACAGCAAACATACTGATGTGTTTTCACTGACAGACATGGGAAAGAGGACAGGGGCTCCAAAATAAGGGATTGAAGGTTTTGTTTTTATTTTGTTTTGTTTTTTTATCCACCAAAGATGCTGGATGTAGTTAGCATTCCATCAGTCCTCCCTGAAAGACAGAGGATCCCCAGGTGGCAAATGGGGGAGGGGAGGCATGTGGACGTGAATGGTACTAGGCCTGCGATGGCCTCTGTAGGTTTGGATATATTCCCAGGCATAATGTCTGTTGTCATCAAGGAGTGCACCTAGGACCTGGCATTCCTCTATGCCCTCTGCCCAGAGACTAAATAAGTGGCATTAGGTTTCTGCTCCAGTGTATTCTTCCACCAAAATCCCCTAGTATCTGAGGAGGTTGCAGCCCCTGCTGGAATCCTGTGCCTAGGCCTGGTGTCCACAATTCAAAAAGCATGTCAATAAATTGGAAAGAGCCATGAGAATAACCAAAGATTTTAAAAACCTGCCATGTAGTGATAGACTCAGGGACCTCAATATATTGGGAGAAGGTTCAGGAGTGACTTGATTGCAGCCTACTAATACTGACATGGGGAGCAAGTATTGGCTAATGGGCTCTTCAGACTAGCAAAGAAAAGTACAAGAAGTTGAAGCCACACAAACTGAGATGAGAAATATGGCATCATTTTCCCCTGGTGAGTTATATCATTACCTATTGGATCAACTTGCTAAAAGTGCTGATAGATTCCTTAGCACTGACAATTTTTAAATCAACATTGGATTTTTGTTTTTTTCCTAAAAGCTTTATTCTAGGAATTATTGTGGAAGAGTTCTATGGCCTGTGTTATATAGGCAAGGATATTAGATAATCACAGTGGTCCCTTCTGGCCTTGAAATCTATTAATCTAAAATCTCTGTTCTCACCCAAGCTGTGGCTGCACACACAGATCAACCACTTGTAGGCAGAGTTATCTAGCGTTCACTTGCGATTCAGTATTACATGTACACACATCCACACAGTCAGTCATGCATCAAAACTGCAGATCAAACCAGCACGCTGCGTATTTATTTTTAATGTCATCTTAAATGTTTCCATCTAGAACAGATTTTCAAAGGTGCCTTACACGTTGAGAGTCAATTTGAGTGTTAGAAGTAATTCCTGTTATTGCATGCCTGGGTTCAAGCATTTGCTGAACAGAGAAATGTTGTGGCTGATTAACCTTAAGGCTGGTTCCTTTTCCATATTTTCACCTTAATCCCTTCCTTGAGCACATACAGCCCAGATGCCATTGTGCCTATATCGATATAAGTTTGCTTCTAGTCTACAATAAATAAGAAGTCAAAGGCAGGGGGCAGAATTGCTGGACCCTAGCCAAGGTGCAGGGGGGCCAGCTCCATGCTCCCGAAAGGGGTGGAGCCTCAGGCGGGAAGGGTGGGGTTAGGACAGCTAGTCCTCGATGCCTGCCGGAACACACCGCACCCCCTCACAGACACCAGTCCTTAGCACTGCCTGGAGTGTGCCGCCTGCGCTCTGTCAGCAAAAGCCTCATCCCCCCAGGCCTTTTTGAATTACTGGGCCATGGGGCAGCTGCCTCCTTTGCCCCCACCCGTCAAAGAGAATCAAGGAGAGGTTCTGGCTAGATCGTGATAGTCTCATATTGAGCAGATAAAGTGAGTTTACTGTGACTATTACCTCCATTGGTATTTCCTTTGACTTTTGACCTTCTTTGATGCTAAGGCTCTGTTCTCCTCAAAGCCAGCTGCCGCTCTCTCTGAAGTGCCAGCAGTGTAACATGATACCTGAGGAAATGGTACCTAGGGTAATTAAAATGTTTGTTGACTTTGGTACTGCCTACATCAATGAAGCTGCGTGTAGGAAGCCAGGATTTACTTGTTGATTAAGTGCCGAACAATTAAGAGACTAGGCATAACAGTGCGGTACATTAAGCCATCAGCTTTCCTAGAACTTAATGCTTCATCTCCCAGGTGTCTACCTTTTTCCCAGTCAGTAGCCCTGGGTATGCACAAGTGAGGCTGTAGCTTGACAAGGGCAGAAAATAAACATCTGCATGTGTATCATTTTTTATGTTGCAGAATACAGTAAACATGATATATTACTCAATGAGACACTCCAAAGATAATATATAATAATTTTTGAGTTTTCAGAACCTTGTGGGATTGGGCCTTTTGGTATCTCTCTCTTTTTTTGCACACGCACACATACACACAGAGTTAGGAAATACCAGAATTAAAGTTGCTTGGGCAACCTTATTTTGACCCTTTTGTGTGACTTCATGATGGTACAGTTCTTAATGATATGATCACAACATACAATTTTTTTCCCCCCACAAGGCTGCCACCTCATTCTTGCATAGGATGGACAATGATCAATATTTTTTCTCAGTATGGGCATATCTACACTAGGAAATTATCTCAAAATAGCATGCCCACACTGCAGGGAAGCCACAAAATTTAGTCGGAGGTTGGTTCCTTTAATGTGAACTTAGAGCCCCAGATAGCACTATGGGGTAATTACTTTGAATGACTCTGGGGAGTACTTATTTCAAAATAGCAACAATGGAGCATCCACACTAAAAGTATTTCAAAATAAGTATTTTGAAATAATCATTATTCCTTGGTGAAATCAGGAGTTATTATTTTGAAATAACCAGCTTGGTAGTATGGCCCTAGACCCTGTTTAGTGCGCACTATTCAAACCCTGCACTAAGGACAGAATTATTGTGTTCCTAATAGGCTCCTCTATAGCACTTAACACAACTGTGTCTGAATGCTTCACTTACAGTAATGAATTTATCTTTGTCACACCCCTGTGAGATGAGAGGTATTATTATTCCTTATTGCTGTCCCTTTCTCCTCGCCTTCCCAGTCCCAGTCTCCACACAGATTTCTCGTCCCAGTCTCCTTGCCCAATGAGTCTGAGTCACATACTTGGGACTCTCTGTCTTCCTCCCAAGCTTCTTGCCCAGTCATTCCCTGATCCAGCACACATTGGAAAATTTCAGTCCGAACAATTAAAGTTTGGCAAATATATAACCAATTGAAAAGAGGGTCTTATAATGAGAAGTGTTGGACAACCTAAATTATAGGCAGTGCTAACAGCAAGAATAGCAAGTGCTAATAGCAAGAACATGGACTTGATTTACTTCTGTGTTACATAAGCATAAATCTGGATTGTAGAGGAGAAATGCCAATGTAGTCTAAGCAGTGCAAACGGAAATCAGTCCCTGTATCTTTACATATATAAATGTTCCAAACAACTTTAAAATATGTGTATTCATCAAAGGAGGCTTCTCTTGTCTCTGCCATGGGGGTGAGGGGGGGCTGCTGTTTAACTCACCTTTCCCATCTACTTGTGGATTGCCAGGATGCAAAGGAAACCCCCCAGGTAGTTGGCTAAACTGGCTTTACAGTTTCTTTGCATCTGAATGCAACAAAGCAGCCTCATAACAGGGGGTGAACTGCTGCTGGTGAATCTGCAGCTGAAGCTCAGCAGTTCTTTGCAAGGTTGGGCCCATTACTGCCTCCAGATTCTTGCTCACCTAGGTTAATACACTAATGTGGCCCTAGTTTTGAAGTGGGTGCAACCTACTTCTCAGTCTGTACTGGGTGTTGCAGTCCCATATTGTAGCTGATCCATCAGGAAAAACTGCCAGCTAATGAAGCTAGCTAATGGAATGGACCCTTTCGGTTGGTTGTTGAAGTCTACGTCTCAGTGCTAAGGTTCTACGTTCAAATCCCTGTGAGTGGTTGCTGCAATAACACCAGCAGTTTGTGTCTATGAACTAAAGCAATCTAAAAACAAAATTCCTCTCTTTCATAAGTGAATTCCATAACAATAATGTGTCCTATTAAACCACCCTTGGGCTTTCTATAGTTTTGGCTATTACTATTACTAGAAGATATCACAAGTCATAAATTAGGTGAGAGCATCCTAAGAGCATAATCCAGTATCAAAAGCTTTATAACAGAAATTTTAAAACAACATCCTAAAGAAATGCCACACAAGAAGCAATGTTTTATGTGGCTACTTGGGATTTCCAAGTTATTCAGGGTGCATCTTCACTGCACCTTTAGCTTGAAATAAGTTGTGTAGCTTATTTCAAGTCAATTTCAAAATAGCTTATTTCGAAATGTGGTACTGTCTACACAGTGCCAAATTTCGAAATAAACCACTATTCCGAAACATCCCTTAATCCTCGTGGAACAAGGTTTACCAGGACACGAGAATAGTGCATCTGTTATTTCAAAAGATATTTCAAAATAATGGGCTTGTTCAAAAGACGCGAAATAGCTATTTCAGGACACTGGAAGTATCCCAAAATAGTGCCACTTTGTGTCCTTAAACATTTGTATTTTAGCCAAGTAAAGCCTGGATGATTATTTTTATTATTATTTGGATTACAGTGGCAAGTCCAGACCCATTCTAAGATCAGGGCCCTCCTTTGCAAGAAAGCATAATGCAAACTCGGAGGGAGACACAGTCTTGCCCAGATTACAGTAGGAACAAGACAGGCATCAAATGGATGTAAGATATCATTGATTAACTCAGTTTTACAGACGAAGAACTGAAGCACAGAGAGATATGCTCAAGATCATGCAGGCATGATGATGAGGGTGGATATTAAGAAAACCTTCCACTAAGAGGGTGGTGAAGCACAGGAATGGGTTACCTAGGAAAGTGGTGGAATCTCCATCTTTAGAAGTTTTTAAGTCTTGTCTTGACAAAGTCCTGGCTGGGATGATTAAGAGGGGATTGGTCCTGCTTTGGTCAGGGGGTTGGACTTGATGACCTCCTGAGATCTTATCCAGCCCTATGATTCTATGAAAACTGAAGCTTTCCTTCTGAGACACTGATTGGTGCCTTGATCACGAGGCTGTTCTTATGCCATTCAGTTACTGTGTTCCATGTACATGGCTGATAACTACATTAAAGAAACTGAAAGGCTGGAATGGATCACAGCTTCTGCTGCAAATGGATTGGAAAGCGATGCTGATTTTGGAGCATCTGGAGGTAGAATGCAAGCATGGCATGGGAGCATTGAGGAAACAACCAGCTACTGCAAAATGAGAAGGCAGAGCAGCAGGTAAGTAAACTCACAAGAGAGCTACTTAGAAGCTGAAAGAACCAAATTCTACAGGCAGGAAATCCAAAAATGGACAGCCACAGACGAGAGGGAACCTTAAAAGAAAATGTTGAGAAGAAGGAAGAAATCCAAGGAAAGGCAGAAAAAAGGAAAACTGGAAGGAAAGAAGTGATCCCAGAGACTGACCAAAAAAGGGAGAAGGACACAGTGCAAAAGCAAAGAGGTGTCTCTACTCAGCAGGTACTCTGATAGAGCACAGCAAACCAAAGCAGAGTATGTCTACATTGCCACGCTAGTTCGAACTAGGGTGGCTGATGTAGGCATTCGAACTATTTAAATATCCCGGGCTTTATTTGCATGTTCCCGGGTGCCGCCATTTTTAAAAACTCCTCATTACAGGAGGAGTAATGGTAGTTCGAATTAGGAGCTTTAATTCGAACTACCTAGTTCGTGCCGCGTGTAGCCGCAGGCAGGTAGTTCAAACTACGGGGCATTTAAAAATGGCGGCACCCGGGAACATGCAAATGAAGCCCGGGATATTTAAATCCCGGGCTTCATTTGCAAGTTCGAATGCCTACATTAGCCACCCTAGTTTGAACTAGGATGGCAGTGTAGACACACCCTCAGAAATGGTAGACAATGACGTGGGGTAGCAGTTTGAAAAAATGCTTAAAAAAACAACAAATAGTCTGGTAGCACTTTAAAAACTAACAAAACATGTAGATTTAGGAACCTAAGTCCTATTGACATTTCATGGGGCTTTGATTCCTAAGTCATTTAGGTGCTTTTGAAACTCTTCCTCTAGGTCTTTATCCACCAAGGTCAAGAACAGTCTTTCTATGAGCTTTGGATCATGCCCTGGAGTAAGCCTTGGAGATCTAAGACCGAGAAGCCATTCCAAACCACAGTGGTCTTGATTTCATACTGAACCTCAGTTTTTTGCCAGCATAAGTTTTTTCATTAACACTTTTCCTTGCTAATCTATTGCAGCCGTGGGGGAGGAGAATCCCTAAAAAAAAGGCCAGAATTAAAAATCAGGACCTCTGCTTTGAAGTTTGTTCTCATTGTTACTGCATAACTAAAGGGAGGAGATGGAGGGTTGAAAAGCAATTTGAAGTGAAGAGCAAAGATTCTGAATTTGTGCTTCATCACATTTAACGATGTATTTAATAGCATTTCATAATTTGATTCCAGTTCTCACTAGATGGGATCCTCCCAGTCACAAAACACTGTAACAGTTGCTATTGGTTACTGACTTCTAGCATGTGATCAGAACTTGAACTTTTTTACCCCAGGATTATTGAGGAAATAAAAATCCATTCTCTTAGAAGCACTACTGAGGCAGAGAACTGAATGAGGTGGTTTCAGTGCTTCAGACTGTTCTTAAAAGCAAGTGCTATTGCAGAGAAATTGAACAGCACAAAATCCTCCACATGGCTGTAGGTGGCAGGCCCAGAAACCCTGGTAGTCTACAGTTCATTCCAGTGAAGGCATGAAGACAATTATAGCCCAATCTCAACTTGAATAGTTAGCGCACAGACTAATTAGAGACTGAATTATTTGTGGTATAAATGATAGCCAGGTCAAAGCAAGGTTATAGCAGAAATAGACTTGTCTTTGCAAAGACTAGATATTTGCAATGGGAGTGAAAACTATTCTTCCAAATGAAAATGTGAGCAGGTAACAAATGGAATGAAGGGAATCTGATTAAAAATGCACAACCAGGCATAAAAGCACAATGCAAAGGTAAATGAATGGCATACCAGATGTACTTGCAGAAAATGTGACAACAGTCTCAATATGACAGGTAGTTCTCCAGCACCAGGGGAGAGGGGTCATGAATGAAGCAAAGGAAGCCATTCTGGAAGCGTGTTACTCTCTCAGCACAAGTTGCAGAGAAATACAAAGGAAAATATGTGCCTGAACACATACCTGAAGAACAAAGTTATAATGCATGATCATAGTTCTTGAATTTTAATTTACAAAGCACAGTTCTCACAATAGACTTATGACACTGAAATAAACTAAAAGACATTGCAGCTGAGTGCAATGTAATTATTATAATCTTTAATTATGTATATCACAGTCGTGCCTAGAAGCCACCAGAGAGATTAGGCCCCGTTATTGTAAGCATTATACAAACACATAGTAAGTGACCATCCCTGTCCCAAAGAGCTTGCAGTTTCAAAAGACAAGAGACAGGAAGGGAAATAGACACCGAGAAAGGAAGGAAGAGATTTTCCCCCCAGTGCATTCTGGGAGGATTTTAATATCTCCTTCCTCTGAAGCAGCAGAGATGGGGCATAAGGTGGGGGTGGGGGACAGCTAGGGCTCAGAGGTCCCATTGAGCATTCTCTCACTTGGGTGCTTGGCTGACTGGGTCTTGCTCACATGCCCAGGGTGTGACTGTTTGCTCTATGTAGGGTTGGGAAGGGTTTTTTCCCAGGTGAGGTTGGCAGTGACCTTATGGGTTTTTCACTTTCCTCTGCAGAGTGTGGGTGTGGGTCACTTGCCAGGATTATCTCATATCCCTGCTTCTACAGGGGTCGTTTGCATTGGTAAACATTGGTTGCACCTATTCTTTCCCAGTAGCACATCACAGTCTAGTCTCCTGTGGGCAGAGCACTTCGGTCTAATTTTGGTTGTTGTGTTTCAATGTAGGTGCTGGTGGCCCTGTGATACACAGGAGGTCAGATTAGGTAGCTTGGTGGTCCCTTCTGGGTTCAAAAGCTATGACTCTATGAAGCAACATTACCCATATGCTGGTCATCAGTAGAGCTGGGAGTAGAACCCAGATCTCGTCTCTGCCAGCCCGGTGTCTTGCCCACTAAACACCCTGCCTCTTGCAGTGAGCACAGCAAATCTAGTCAGAAAAACTGACCTGTGTGCATGGAGCAGATGCAGAACAAGCTGCCTCCCCTCCCCCCATCATAGCCACATTGGCACTTCTCCAAAAGGTCAAAATGGTAGAACAGGATGTCTCAAGTGCTTCAGTTGAAGACAGTCATCTAATGCAGCTAATTATTCTGGTATATAATGCAAAAAAAAAAATGCCTGAAAGAATTTGATGAGGTAGGTGTACAGAGAACTGGAATTCACTAAGCATATAATCTGTCATGTTGGTAGATGCAAGTGAGGCACAAAAATTACATGCACCACATTTTAGCACAAAGGAAGGATTTGTCTAGTTCTAGAAGATTCGGGACAAGCTATCCTGAGTACCTGCTGGGAACAGCTGAGAAGGCCAAGTGTAGGCTTCAAAATTCAAGAATATTTTCAGTTTTGGATGCAATCCAGGAGTTTTGGCCAGCACAGTTCAAGAAAGAAAGGGTAACACTGCACTTTCAGCACCCCTCTTTCATAGACAAGAGGGAGGCATTTTAAAGGCATGTGGAAAGTGAAGGACCTTTCTTCCTTAAAAGTAATTGCTCTAAATCCAGTATGAGACCTGGATCAGCTGGCCAGAAGCTTGCTCTGATTAAAATCTATGCTGTACCCTGTCCTGTCAAAACATAGAAGGCTTCAGTCTGCAGGGATGTCACTATGATACTAGGGGTCTTCTTGGTATCGGGGCAGTGGGTATTGACTGGGGTTCTCTGCTCAGTGTCTCCTCCCCTGTGGAACCCTTGTTTTGGCCAGGTGACCTATTGCCCCATCCCTGTTTATCCATTCTTTGCCCTATGTATGTATTTAGGACCTTTTCTTCCTCCTCTCCCCCCCCCCCCCCCCCCATTATCTGAAAGGGCAAGCTGTAGAGGTAGGCTCTGTTCTCCAGTCCCTAGATTTAAATAAACCAACATCAGTCCTCTTCTCATAGCAGGGAGCAATGTCTGAGGTTCTCTGCTTAGAATCTTATTCTGGTTCCTCAATGCAGTACCAATGCCCATATCTTCCCCTTTCTATTATTCCTAGATATTGATCCTCCATCCTTCTTTGTCTCCCTCACCTCAGAGCAGTAACCAATGATGCTTTCATGGCGATCTTCCCAGGTCCCTTCCTCCTAAGGTCAAAGAAGCTAAATTTACCACACATATTTTTTAAAAGTTAGACATATTTGTATTGTTGTATAGCATCCCCCACCTTTCCCCACTTTTAATCCATTGGGCCGTTTTTGTGTGGCTGAAGCTGGCCAAATAATGGAGTACTGAACTGTCTCACAACCACCTTAGTTAGTCAGGGCTGAGATTAACGGGCTGTGGGAGTAGGCACCGAATCACTATTGTCTAATAAACCAACCTCGGTGCTTGTTCTAACTTTGTTTAAAATGCAGAGTTTAATAATAGAAGCTGGCCAAGTGGTTGAAGTGTACTTGTCTGTCAGGAAGGAATGTATTGGAGGAGTGTGAGAGAATAAGATGTTCCACACAGGTGCTTGAGTGTACAGCACTCAAACCATTATCTGATCTCACCTGCAAAGAGGCCTTTCTGCTGATGTCAATGCAGTTGACTGGCAAGTTAAAGCCAGCTGGTGAAATGAGAATCTAATTTATGCTGTTCAGCGTTCATTGGAAAGGGAGTGCTTTCCAGGCAACTATATTGGGGTCTGTATTGACCTCTGCTAAAAGGAGCGCAAATAACATCCCCCTACCACAATGAGAGCCATTGTGAATGACTTCTTCTGTCACCTCAATGGCCTGGCTCCTTATTTCCCATGTAAGTAATTCTCAGTACTACAAGAAAGGATGCTGGATTTGTGTGGAACGTAGGTAGCTTTGGGAATAGAAAGGGATTCATTCACCTTTGATGTATGGTAGGTATTGATTTCTGATAGGTGGATGTACAAGCAAAAAGTCTTTTTAAAAATAATAAATTCAATAATAATTAAATCTCAATCCCCTTTGAGAACTATGTCAGTAAATGGCAAAGAGTGTTTTACCCCTGCTATTGCCCAAACCTTCCATCATAATAGGGTATCTTTAGCTTGTATCTAGGACTCCATGTTAACCTTGCCAATGGAAGCGACCTCAGGGATATGCCAATTTGCCAGACTCAGCAATTATGCACCAGTGCTGGCCCTTCAGCTTCCTGGGTCTTAAATTAAGCCCAGGCTGCTTATACGGAACCACTCTGCCTGCAAGGAAACAAACTGAGATTGAATTTATTATTTTTAAGAAGACTTTTTTGCTTGCACATCCACCTATCAGAAATCAATACCTGCCACCCAGTGAATGTGAGTGAATGAAGGTCACACGGGCTGTTTTGATCGGCATGATTAATTGTATAGGGTCAGTTCTAGTATATACTGTCACTGGCAAAAGACGGCAATAATGCAAATGGGTCAGCTAGGAATAAACATCATTAATTCTACATGACATGAGGGATAAAGGGGCAATGGAAGGCTATGGATTTACAGAGCATCAAAAGGCTAACTTGGGTAAATTTTATACTGATGTAGCAATAATGGTGATCAGTTGGGGTTTGAACAGCTTCCGAGAGAGGTGATGAAACAATTGAGATGAATGGCAAACACATGTACCTGCTGGCTGGCTTGCAGATACCACACATAGCACTATAGCTCAATGATCATGGACCCTGTGAATAGCAGGAGCTGCATGCACTGCCTTTGATGGTCACATCCAATTTTTGTTAACGGCCAGGGTAGACATGGGGCAGAGCCTATCTTTTTGTGCCGTGTTTGTACAGCACCTAGCACAACGGGTTTTTGTCACACCTTGGTGCTTTAATAATAATAATTAATAATAAATACTTTAATATTATAACTAAATTATTATTATCTTTGTATCCTGAAAGTCATATGTGGTTCTAACTACTACTTTATTTAGTGTAGCGGTATCTACTGCTAGGTGTTCTCTTGATTAAGGCTATAGCTACACTTAAAATGCTACAACAGCCCAGCTGCAGCACTGCAGTGTAGACACTTAGACCAAGTCTATACTAGGGGAGAAGTTTGAATTAACATACACAACTCCAGTTATGTTAATTGCATAGCTGGAGTTGATGTACCTTGATTCAAACTTTGGCGCCATCCCCTCAACAGGAGAAATGATCCCATCGATTTCCCTTACTCCTGACGAGGAGTAGGAGTACTGGCACCAATAGGGACATCCTCAGCATTTGATTTATTGGGTCCTTACTAGATCCGCTAAATCGAACACCAAAAGATTTACTTCTGGAGCATCAATCTGCCAATAAGTATAGATATGGCTTTACTCTAACAATGGGAGGGTTTCTCCCATACGTGTAGGTAATCTACCTCCCCAAGAGGCTGTAAGTAGGTCAATGGCAGAATTATTCTGTTGATCTAGTGCTGCCTACACCAACGATTAGGTCAGCTTAACTACCTCACACAGGATTGTATGAGTTTTCACAGCCCTCAAAGGCATAGTTATGCCAGTGTAACTTTTCAGTGTAGACCAATACAGTTAATCAAGTGAGGCCTAATCTGGGGTCTTTATATCAAAATCTGTTTCTTGTATTTTGAAATTTTGCCATAAATGCAAAGATCATTTAGCAGTGGCACAAGTTGCCTCACACTTGTTTATAACAACAAGCCAATCCTAAATAACCACACAGAGCATAGCAAAAGGTGATCACCTCACAGTCCCCATCCTAGTCTTCCCCCACTCACTTGTTTCTAGGAAGAACCCTGGGAAAAGAGACCAGGATTATAGCATGCCTTGAAGGTTGACAGGTCTGAGGTCCAACAAACCAAAGAGGGAAGTGATTTCTGGAGTGTGTCACACGGGTTGTCCCTATATATTAAGCCAGGAAAGTGTGTGAAGCAGGGCAGGGGAATCAAGTGCTTTGGGAGACTGTAGCTGCCATGGTATCTATCACACAGAGAGAGGGGCAGTCTCTAGGGCAGCCAAGACCAAACTATGTAGGACTGCAGAAGCCAAATCCAACACCATAAACTTTGTGCGAATTAAACTGTTTTATGCAATTTTTTTTCATTCTCTCAAACACCCACACTTTTTTTTTTTTTGAGGGGGCGAGCACCTTGTGAACCAGGGGAGGAAAAAGTATTTAAAAAATAACTTTGGGCAGGAGTCTGGGAACATCTTACCATTAGTCAAGAGTTCTGCTTCCTATGTTTCATCCTGTACTACCTAAGAAACAGTCTCTCATCAGATAGCTCAATGAGGATGGGACACTTGGGAGCAACAGACGAAATTTGGGATGGGAACTCTCCAAGAGCCTGCTCCCAAACCCTTGAGCGTCAATGGAAAACTTCCTATTTCCATAGCTGGCTTTCGGGTGAGGCCCCTAAACCCCAACGACAAAATCTGCAAAAGAGGATTTTCTGACAAGCTGAAATGTGACTCCACAAACAGGGCTGTAAAAGGTCTCTGACCATTATAAACATATGATCTTAGAAAACTTTTTTTTCCTCCTAACAATAGAAAAGTGCTATGTAATGTAATTTTCAAATGTTATTGGCAACATGTTTATAGGATTCAGGAATAGAATGTGTCCCCTGGTTAAGTCAAGGAACTGAAAATCAGAACTCCTGGGTCCAATTCCACCACCCTCACAGGAGTGTATTATAAAACACACCATATAACAAAACACACCATATAACAAAATTGGAGTTATACTGAGGTGAGAGAACAGGGCCGGTGGAGTCTATTTCTGGTTGGTATCTGGCTTGCTCTGTGTTTGTTAGAGCAAGTCACTTAACTGCTTGACACCTCCATTTACCCATTTGTAAAATGGGGATAAAAGTACTTATCCTTAACAGCATGTGTTGGCTGTTTACTTAACTAATATTTATCATGGTCTTTAAGCGCCTTTGATGGAATGTGCTTTTAGAGTGGAAAAATGATTCTATTACCATAAAAAACTGCTAGTCTTAAGAAAACTACTCAACAATTCATGGAAAGGGGAGGGATATGCCAGATATATGTGATACAGAGCCTGTGTTGATATTAGCATAGGCACAGCTCAGAAAACTCACAATTTTTTTCTTGATGGCAGCAAATGTACATCTGAATATCCAAATGCAGCTTTTGTATAGGTGATATGTACTGAGAATGAATGTGATACAGTCTTGTTTTGATTCATATTTTATTCACTGGGTATTTTCCATGCAGCATAAGAAAGCAAGCCATGGAATAAAAGATTTCAGTTAGTCAAGCTCCATTATCTGTCCAGGGAAAGATTTGTACTAACCCATCAAATAAGTGATGAACAGCATAGTCAGTATTAACATGTGGCTTTGGAATCCACAAACAACTTTTGCATTCTCTATTATTTTGTTAACATGAGTCTGTCTAGGTCTCTGTGTATTTATAGCTTACTTGTTACAGCCCTATCAATGTAAAGGAAATGAACAAATATCATCAATCAAAATGAAAACAACTTGCTCCATTGAATCTATCTACCTATCTAGATCAGCTTTAGAAATTTGCCAGCTAAGGCACAAAAATTACTCATTCCCTTCCCTCCTCTCAGAATTAATGGTGCAAAACCAAATGACAGTTTATTCACCCCAAGTCAGTGGCTTAGCTACACTTTGCAAGGCTATTGTATGTGTAGCTAATGCAGACATCCTACAATATCTATTCATAATATCAAAAATTAAAAAAGAATGAATTGCTGCTTCTCCTCTCCTGGTTAGGTCATATTTCTAGGGTTCTTTGGAGAGAGACACTTTAGAGATGGAAAATCTCTTTGTTCATGTTAAAAGCCCCTCTTTTGGGGGGAGGCATTCACTAAGACGTAGCCAGAAAAATGTTCTTCTCGGGACTTCAACTAGCACCAATATTCTGTGAGTCGCCACATTGGCAACAGATAACATTTCTTCTTGCTTCAATCACATCTAAATCAGTAAAACAGAGACAAAGTCTTTCTGCAGAGAGTTCAGTGCTAGTTAAATCATTCCTACAGATGCATATAGTCTGGTTGTGGATTGACAATATGCACTCTAGGAATTTGCAAGGGTATAAATGCCTTTTATCTCATGTTTCAGTTTGTGAATCCCCATGATGCCTATGAAACTCAAACACTTGATCACTGTAGTTTCTTACCATAATAACTTGAGTTCTCTCCAATCTTCCACTGTTATTTTATGGATGCTCTCTTTTAGTATGGTTGATACAGCCACGCAAACTGAAGTTGTATTTGAGATTAGCAGTGTAAAAAGTCACAGTTCAGGAGCATCTTTCTGACATTTCAAAATTAAGGAGAGTGTGCCATCTAGAGGGCGAGTCATTTTGGTCATTTTGGAAAGTGGTTCTTAATACCACACATTACAATTAGGTGAACAGAATTGCTCCAAATGAGGAAGGATATGATGGTTTCTTTCTGACTGAGCCTTGCAGAAACAGTAATTTTCTTATCTAAATTGTGGGAGCTGAAATATCCAGTTTAATAAAGGTGAATAGGTCGATAACTTTCACATTTAGCAGAAGACAAAACTTGCTAGAGCGTATACACATTTAGACTAGTCACAGTAGATTCGGAATATTCAGAATCATGATTATGACAACTACTTGTTAAACCCATAAGCCCTGGTCCTATGAATGTGGCTTACTATAATTAAATCATTCATTTTAAATCTCCTAGCACACACACTCATAGGCAGACACAGCTCTCACATATTAAAAATGCTGTACAGAGAAAGCAAACTCGGGGGCACTCACATCCTACTCAAGCCCAGTTAAAATGTCATGCACAACCTCAGCTCTCATTTGATTCCACTTATTTCAGTCCTGTTGAGTGTCAGGATTTTGCTCTTCAAGCTATTTTTTTATTCTGAATGCTATGTTAATACTGAAGAGAACATCCATTGTGCTGCACTGGAACCCTGGACATAGGACTTATTAGCTGGTGTGGGCATGTAATCAAGGCTATGTCTATACAGCAGCATTATTTAGGAATAACATCAGTTATTCCAAAATAACGTAGTGCGCGTCTACACAGCAAGCCATTATTTCAAAATAAATTTGAAATAACGGGCTTCTTACTCCGACTTCTGTAAACCCCATTGTATGAGGAGTAAGAGAAGTCAGGGGAGGAGTGCTGTCTTTCGAAATAACTGCTGTGTAGACAGTGCCAAAAATCAAAATAAGCTATTTCAACTTAAGCTACTCAATTTGCATAGCTCAAGTTGTATAGCTTATTTCAAGTTTAGCCCTGCTGTGTAGACATGCCCCAAGAGACCTAGTGTCTCATCTTGATCTTGCTGCTTGTTCACTGAGGGTATGTCTAGACTACATGGCTCCGTCAATGTAGTTTACCCAGCATAGACAAAGAAGCGGGGATTTAAATAATCCCTGCTTCATTAAAATAAACATGGCCGCCGCACTGTGCCGACGATCAGCTGATCCGGCACAGCGCGGCAGTCTGGACATAGATCTGTCACCTGGGGAAGTCTTTGCCAACCGATCCTTTATGCCTCTAATTCTTGAAGTGTCCATTTTTGGGCGGCCAGCTTGTGTGATCTTAGCCTTGATGTTTCAGTGGTGCTGAGCAGCTACTAATACACTTGAAGTCTGCAGGAACTGCGTGTTCTCAGTGTCTGATAAACCAGGCCCAACCTGTCTCAAACTGAGACACCCAAAATTAGTATTCACTTCTGCAAAATGTGGCCTTTATCTCTTAAATAAACTTTGCACTAACATTGCCTTAAGATTTATTAAGAACAGGAACTATTATAAAACACCAACACCTACCTCTGCCCTTCCATCCCTACTAGGCAACTATATGCTAGCTAATAACTCTTGCAGAAGTTTAGTTGGATGACCATGCCTAACCCTGCTAGTAGTGGAAATGTTTCACAGAACTCAAGTCTCACTTTGCACTCAGGTTGCAGGGAATATACTTTAGCTCCGAGTGCTATTGCAAATTTCCTCTATTCACTGTAGTCTCATCATGTTGGACTTAAAACATGCTTTTTGGTGCTACTCTTCACAGACCTTTCAAAGTACATTGATGAGGAGTTGCTTCCTGTTGTATCATGGCCTAGATCACACTAAAATCATGTATATTTTAAAGGTGTGGTTCCATTCACTTTTCTCATAAGCATGCAGTTGGGAGAGAAACATAAATCTGAGCAACTGGAGTGCCCTGAATTCAAATCCCAGTTCTAATAATGACCCCAAAGCATGGAAAAAGTCACTCAACCTCCATGTTTTAGTTTCTCCATTTGTTAAATGGAGATATGACCCTTCCTCACTAGGGCACTAGGGAAATTTGTTTCAAAATGCTTTTCTTAGGCCTCATCTTCACTAGACAGAAGATCGACAATGACATGATCAATCTTCCAGAGTTCAATTTAGCAAATTTAGTAAAGACACACTAAATTGAACTCAGAGGCACCCCTGTTGTCCCTGGCCTACGCAAGGGGATAAGTTCAAATGAAGATACTCAACTTCAGTTACGATAATTATGTAGCTTAAGTCAAAGTATTTTAACTCAAATTTTGGTGCCATCCACACTGAGGGAAGTCGAAGGGAGCACACTCTTCCTTCAATTTCCCTTAGAAGCAGGACTACTGGCATCAACACTATTCCATTTGAATTAGCAGGTCTAGTGAAGTCACACTAATTTGAACCCCAGAAGATGGACTGCAGCTGCTTTGATCATATCTGTAGTGTAGACGTGGCCTAGGTGGCATGGTCCTTACTCCTCATAAAAGCAGGACAACTGGCCTCAATGGGAGCACTCTCTCAGTTCAAATTAGCGGGTCTAGTGAAGTCACGCTAATTTGAACCCCAGAAGATCAATCTTATCTGTAGTGTGGACATGGCTTAGTGGCTCCTTCGAGGAGTAAGAGAAGCTGATGAAAGCATTTTCTCCCATCAACCCCCCTCTGTGGGAACAGTGGAGAAACATGAAACAAGGTACATTGAATCCAGCTATGTAATTAACATAGCTGGAGTTGCATATTGATTAAACATTCCCTATGGGTATGTCTACACTACAGTGTTATTTCGAAATATCTTATTTTGAAATAGTTATTTCAAAATAGGTTATTTCAAAATAACGCGTCTACACACAAAATGCATTTTGAAATAGCTTTTTGCTATTTCGAAATAGCGCATCCACACTGAGTGGATGTTGAATCACATTTAAGGCTGACCGGAACCAAGTCCAGCAGGGCATTAGGTCAGGAGTTACTTTGAGTGGCTACTGCCTGAGGCTATCTGAGGCCTGTGCTTAAAGCAACCTCCTCTGGACAGCCAGGTCTCAGGTTTCCCTGCTTGCTTGCCTACCTCGATGAGGGACAGCAAAGCATTTTGTCTCTGCGTGTTCTGGTTGACCTCACTTGGGACACCACAGCACTCTGCAACATAGAGCCAGAGCTGCCCATGGGCACTCTGGTGCTTCTTGTAGATGCATTGCTGTGAGCCTGGCTGCACTTTCTGCAGGCTGCCATCCGGGAGGTCCATCGGGGGGCTGTCAGTATCCAGGAGCACCTGCGGGAGAGCTTCCACCCTGAGGAGCACTAAGAGCCTCCCTGGTATGCCCCACTGGGGGCTTGTGCCTCATTCCTCCCTCACGTCCTTCCACTTATCCCTCCCTAACTCCCCTTCCTGATGTCAAATAAAATACATGTATTTTCATGAACAAAAACTCTCTTTATTTAACAAAACTTGGGGGGGGGGTGGCAGAATGAAACTCTTGTGAGAAAGGAGGCGGGAGAGGGGTGGGTGAAGAGCGGGTGTAAGAGGGGAGGGGGAAACCTGGGATGAGGGAGCTGGAAGGGGGAAGCAAGGAGAAGGAGGAGGAGGGGAAGCTCAGGTTTCAGGGTTGGGGGGTTTCACTGGACCAACTTGATTTTCATGCGAACCTGCGCCTGGGTTCGCATGTGGCCTTTGGTGGCCAGGCTAGCAGCTATCCTGCCATAGACGGCCACATTCCTCCATCTAGTGCAGAGATCATGGACATTGGGGGCATCCCCCGCAAACCTGAATAAGGTCCGTGATATCCACCCTGGACCAGGAAGGTGACCACCTTCTCTGGGCCCTGGCAGGCTCCTGGGAGCTGGCAGACTGCTCCTGGGGAGCAGTGGATGGCTGGCTGCCAGTGGCTTGATGGCTCATGTTTTGGGGCCACTGGGTCAGGGGCAGTGACTGCTGGCTCTGGGTTGGTAGGCTTAGAGCTGGCACAGGCACTGTGGCCAGAGTCAACCCTTTTTAAGGGCTCCGGGGAGGGAGGAGAGATAGGAGTGTTCTTGGTAGAGGCTGGAGTGGCCACCAGGGCACCCTGGGAAGGCTGGAGGCCTCCTATTTCAATATAAGTGGAATGAGGTTTACCAAATTCAAGATAAGTGCTCCGCTATTTTGAATTAATTTCCAAATAGTGGTTTGGCTGTGTAGATGCTAGTAAAGTTATTTCAAAATAACAGCTGTTATTTCGAAATAACTTTGCTGTGTAGACATACACTGTGGCTGTGTCTAGACTGGCCAGTTTTTCCAGAAAAGCAACTGCTTTTCTGGAAAAACTTGCCAGCTGTCTACACTGGCTGCTTGAATTTCCGCAAAAGCACTGACGATCTCATGTAAGATTATCAGTGTTTTTGTGGAAATAGTATGCTGCTCCCGTTTTGGCAAAAGTCTTTTTCCAAAAAACTTTTGCGCAAAAGGGCCAGTGTAGACAGCAGAGATTTGTTTTCCGCAAAAAAGCCCCGATTGCGAAAATGAAAAGTGCTTTTGCGGAAAAGCGTCCGTGCCAATCTAAACGCTCTGTTCTGAAAATGCTTTTAACAGAAAACTTTTCCATTAAAAGCATTTCCGGAAAATCATGCCAGTCTAGACGTAGCCCTTGAGCGTAGATCTGGCTTCAGAAGAAAAACAATAAATCTCCATTGTTGGAGGTGAAATTTCCCTATGAAATCCTTTTCACTCTTTAATCAGCATTGCTCTTTAGTTCAGTCTCAAGAAAAAGATACACCATAATTCCTCATGGCAATACAAACAAAAACAAACTGTGCAGATCCACTCAGTCCATGCAGTATTTCCACTCAGTCTGAGAAATTTTTCTTCCTCAGCACTTTTCTGCATTGTGTGTATTGTGATCCAAGCTCTCATTTCTTCAGTTGTGCCTGCATCATTTTGATTAAACATTTCCTAAAAATGCTGAGCTATCTGAACTAGCAGTTACTTGGAAGTGGAAGAGAGGAGAGAGCCAAAGCAGATCTGTGGAGTTATCGTGACTCAGTTTTACTGTGAGGATATTATGTCAGTCACTCAGGTAATAGTGTTTCCTGGATTCTGACTTGCACGCAGAAGGAAACCTGCTCTGGAAACACTTTTCAACTGCTTTCATTCTTGCTTCCAATCATTTTTTAGTCACTAATTTTGCAAGCTTATGTTTGCATTCCTAAAAATCTCCTGGCATTGGGTCTTCCATAATATGGTTGCAGGCTACTGTTTATACTTTGTCACAATCTGTGCAGCCCTAAATGCAAAACCTTCTAGGTTTGGGCTATCACTTTAGCATAGCCAGAAGTGGCAGGTACACACAAGGCAAGCAGGTATGGACCTGACTTAAAGCAGTGCCCTCCCACTCATGGTTTTAGGGGAGTGCTTTGTTGCTAGAGATGCTTTTTTTATTTTAAATGCACCATAAGCCAAGGTTCTGAACCCCTGTGGCCATTACAAAGTATAGGCCACTTTTTGTAAAAGCAAAGTTGTCAGATTTGTCCTCTGGCCAATTTCTAACCACAGGGATTATGTATTGCCCACTTTCATTTGCCGTCCAACTTCAGGTAAACACCAAGGGGCCAAATTCAGAATGAGTCTGAGGGCTAGTTTATATAAGAAATGGTACACCATTGCCACTATATTAATGTAAAATCAATTTCGTTGGACCACTCCAAACAACTCATGTAGGTGTGATTAAATTGATTTAGCCTTAGCTTAAATCAATTGAGTTTCATTTGGCATCTTACCAATTTCAGATAAATTGATTTAAGTGAGGATTAAACTGATTTCAGTGCAGCTTTTGAGTGGATTGCTCTGGTGTAACTAGATCTATTTTATTTCCTTTAGTGGCAGTGACACAAATTTTTAATGTAGGCCAAAAAAGAACTTAAGCAAGTGCTTCACTTTAAACATGATGTGAGTAGTTCCATTGACTTCCATTTCCACTTTCTTAAAGCTCATTCAATTTGCAAGCTACAGATGCTTGGAATCTCTTAGGGTGCATCTACAAAGCACAGTTATTTCAAAATGACTGACATTATTCTGAAATAACGATGTGAGCATCTACACAGCAATCCTGTTATTTTCAAATCATTTCAAAATAACGGATAACTTATTTCGAAATCTGTAAACCTCATTCCACAAGGAATGATGCCTGTTCTGAAATAGCTATTTCGGAATAGCAGCAGTGTGGACGATCCACTTCTGCTATTTTGAAATAGCTCCTCCCCAGGGCCACTCAAAGTAATTATTCCCCAGTGCTGCCTGAGGTTCTAAATCAAGGTAGCATGTCCACATTAGGGAAGCCTGCTTCTGACTGATTTTGAGGCTTCCCTGTAGTGTAGTCGTGCTATTTTGAAATAAACTATTTCGGAAAAAAAATCCGAAATAGCTTATTTCAAAATAAGCGTGCTGTGTAGACATAGCCCTAGGCTCCATGGGCCAGATGCAGAGACCAGTGGGGAGGAAGTGTGAGAAAGTTCAAGTCTGAGCTGCAGCAAATTACAGGAAGGGCTGAGCTCACTTATACAGCTATAAACAAGGGCAGATGGAAAATGGTATAAATCACACAAGCAACTTTTAGACTCACAATCCAGGCATACAAACATCTATGTGATGAGGACATTTCAGTGAGGGGATGGCTCCTTAGTCTAGGAGAAAAGGGTATAAAAGACAATGGCTAGAAGGGGGACACATTCAGACTAGACATAAGGTGCTCATTTTTAAGAGTGAGGATAAATAGCCATTGGAATAACTTATCTCTGGATGGAGTGGTTTCCCCATCACTTGAATAAACTCAAGATGGGGTATCTGTTTAAAAGTTATGCTGTAGCTCAACAGAAGTGATGGACTTGAAACAGAAATTATTGGGTGAGGTTCTCTGGTCCGTGTTATAAAGAATGTCAGACTAGGTAATCTTAATGGCCCTTTCTGGACTTAAAAATCTATGGCCTATGAATCTTAATGACATATTAGAGTACAACCCACTGTCTATGCCCCACACACGCCTCCTGTATCACTGGCACATTGGGTTCACTGGGTCTCAATGTCTGTGAAGGAGCTGTGTACTTGCATGCTAATGGTTCAGGAAACAGGAAAGGGGCAAAAATAACTTCTCAGGAAATTGTAAAAATGTAATGCAAAGTAGACCACTCTAATATAGATCTTCTACTAGGGGTCGCCAAATGAAACTAATAGGTATCAGGTTTTAAATAAACAAATGAAGTTTTTCTTCACGCAGTGCACAGTCAACTCCTGTGGAACTCCTTGCCAGAGGATGTTGTGAAGACCAAGACTTTAACAGGGTTCAAAAAAGAATTTGATCAATTCATGGAGGTTAGGTCCGTCAATGGCTACTAGCCAGGATGGGTAGGAATGGTGCCCTAGCCACTGTTCATCAGAGGCTGGAAATGGAAGACAGGAAAGGGATCATGTGAGGATTACCTGTTCTGTTCACTCTCTTTGGGGCATCTGGCATTGGCCACTGTCAGAAGATAGGATACTGGGCTGGATGGACCGTTGGTCTGACCCACTACGGCCATTCTTATGTTCTTACAATTCCTTCATCTCCTGTATGTGCATGCCACATCTTGTTCAGCCCCCATTCCCTGATTTACACTTCGGTATGTGGGATGCTCTGAGTGCGACCTAAAGGTTCCTAACTTAAATCAACTCCTATACCACTTTTGAATTTGGCCCAGAGTGTTTCCTGCCCAAAGTGTTCTATACCTGGAAGTGACAACACTTCATTATGTGAAGCAATTCCTGTCTGTTATTAAATTGTAGTACGGGTTGAACCTCTCTGCTCTGGAAATCTCTGGTCCTTTTGCTGGACCACAAAGCCCCTGGACCAGACAACCCTGGAGGCCGGGGGGGGGGGGCAGCAGCCAGGAGCAAGGCAGGGAGGCCAGGAGCAGAGCTGGGAGCTCAGGGGCCAGAGCTGGTGGCTGGGGTCAGGGAGTCCAACTCTGAGGGCTGGACCAGCAGCAGAACTCATCTGGAGGCAGGGAGCATGGCAGCCAGGCCTGGATGCCAGAGCCAGCAGCAGAGCCAGGCCAGCAACAGAGCCTAGCCAGTGACAGGAGGGGAGCTGGACGAGTGCCAGGGCCGCCAGCAGAGCCAGGCTGGAGGTGCAGTACCTTGCAGCAAGGGCCCAAGGGCTGGCCTGGCAGCTAAGCCAGGCCAGTGGTCCAGGGGCAAGGAGCTCAGTGATCCCAGTCAGTAGCAGAGCTCAGCAGCCAGGCGGGGAGCTAGGCCAGATCTGCTAATGAACGATGGGTGAGCCCATTGTCCCTCAGGAAAGGGTCAGGAATTGACCTCCCCTGGTCCAGCAAACTCTCTCATTCAGGACCAATCAGGTCCAGAGGGTGCCAGACCAGGGAGGTCCAACCTATAGCAGTATGTATTATTTGTACTGAGGTAGCCTTTAGGGCTGTGTCTAAACTACATCCCTTTTTCGATAAAGGGATGTAGATTAGGCACGTCTATATTGCAAATGAAGCCGGGACTTAAATATCCCATGCTTCATTTGCATAATGGCAGTTGCCGCTTTTTTTCAAAATGGGGCTTTTTGGGAAAAAAAATGGCAGTTTAGATGGGGCATTTTCAACAGAAATGCCCCATTTCAAATGATCCTGTACTCCTCAAAAAAGCCCTGTTTCGAAAAAAGCGGCTGCCGCCATTATGCAAATGAAGCGCGGGACATTTAAATCCTGGCTTCATTTGCAATATCGACGTGCCTAATCTACATCCCTTTATCAAAAAAGGGATGTAGTTTAAACACAGCCTAGAAGTTCCAGACATGGACGAGGGGCCCCAGTTGTGCCAGGTGCTATAGAAACACAGAACAAAAAGACAGATCCTGCCCCAAGGAGCTTACAGCCTAGGTACAATCTTACTTTCTACAGTGTATTGGTGGTAAAAGGGACTACATAAGAGAAACCTGTTATTTATTATTAATAAGCCTCTATCACAAGAATAGGCACTGAAAAAGTCTGAAGCAAAGGAATGTAGCTAGAAAACTATTCTGGTGATTTGTCTTTAAAGGGCGTATTAGTGGACTTTAGTGAAACTATGTAATGGACTGGATTTCTCAGCCTCAGCTAATATTTTGCAGTTGTAGTCTTAAGGCTATTTTTTTCAATTGGAACTTCCAGAATCTACACTTTCTGTTCAGCTTTTGCAACTTCCTGTATGAATGAAATATCCCCTGACCAAAACGCTTCCACATCTCTTTCAAAAATTCACCTCAGCAAATGTAACATCCTCACCAGAAGGAAGCTTAGCTCATAAAACATTCTACTGCCTTCCTTTCTGTCTGGCTTTCTTCAGGCTTCATTCATAAAAGAGAACAAAATAAAAAGTGACAGTTGATTCAGAAAAGTTGTACACACTCATCCCTGGGTGATGGGTGGATAGCTAGTGCTGCATATCTCTAAGGACAACAACACATGCCTGTCTTTCATACTTGACAAATCATAACGGCCACTATTATCAGCCTACAGTAGCTTCCAAATTCCTACTGTCACTGAAATTCTTAGAAACACTGACACACTGAGAAAAAGACAACAACACTGATCATTTTTATGCTGCAAGTATTCAGGTTCAATCCCGCAAATGCTTGAATGATCCTAACTAATGCAAATTTTCTTATTAAAGCCACTAGCACCAATCAGGGTCCTTATAATGGCTCCCATTAACTTATTTATTATTTGTATTACTGTCGTAGCAAGAGGATCCACACAAGACCACCTGAGTTCTGTTGTCCTGGGCATTGTATAAACACAAAATAAGAAACAATCCTTGAAGAGCTTAAAATAAATAAAGATAAATAAGCAGATAAGTCTTATTAGCCCCATTTTTAAACATGGGAAAATGAGATAGGGATAAAATGAGTTGTCTAAGGTCACTGAGGCTACATCTATACTGCACAATTATTTCAGAATAAGCTATTCCAGAAGAAATACTCTGAAATAGCATGTCTACACTACATGGAAGTCTGGAAATTAGTTCGAGGCAGGCTTCCTTAATGTGGACGTGCTACCTCAATTTAGAGCCCCAGGAAGCACTGGGGAGTAATTACTTTAAATAGCCTGGGGAAGAAGCTATTTCAAAGTAGCAGTAGTGGAGCTTCCACTCTACTGCTATTCCAAAATAGCTATTTTGGAAGAGGTGTTATTCCTTCTGGAAGGAAGTTTACAAGCGCCGAAATTAGCTGCCCGGTTTTTTGAAATTATTTCTAAATAACAGGCTAGCTGTGTAGATGCTTGCATAGTTATTTCAGAATAGCAGACATTATTCTGAAATAACGCTGCTGTGTAGCCATACTGAGAGAACCTGTGGCAGAACTGAGAATTCAGTCCAGATCTCCTGAGGAGCACTCCAGTAGTTTGAATACAAAACAGCACTTTCTATGTAGAGGCTTTCGGGCCTGGATGCACGAAAGCAGTTAGGCACCTGTATTCTTGTTTTAGGCACAGAAGTCCCAGTTTTGTTCTGCCTCTGAGCATGTGTACGTCTGCCCTCCTCAAGGTACCCGTGCACCTATCTCCCACTTAAGTCTCAGAGCAGTTCACCAACCAGGGAAATGTAGGCATTTGGCCACTTAAGTCACAGACAGGGCGCAAGCCAATAGCTGTCCTCTGAGCATACCTCCCAGATTGGGCCTTTCATGAAGGTTCACATATCCAAGCCAGAGGGAGGGGGAGGAGGATGTGCCTCATAACTTTTAACCCAGGCTACGTCTACACTGGCCCCTTTTCCGGAAGGGGCATGTAAATTTCACTAGTCGTCGTAGGGAAATCCGCGGGGGATTTAAATATCCCCCGCGGCATTTAAATAAAAATGTCCGCCGCTTTTTTCCGGCTTTGAAGTAGGAATAAGACCCTCCGGAAAAGGGCACTTTTTCCGGAGGATCGGGGCCAGTGTAGACGCTCTTTTCCGGCTTTTTTAAAAGCCAGAAAAAAGTGGCGGACATTTTTATTTAAATGCCGCGGGGGATATTTAAATCCCCCGCGGATTTCCCTACGACGACTAGTGAAATTTACATGCCCCTTCCGGAAAAGGGGCCAGTGTAGACGTAGCCCCAGTGGTTGGAGTTCTCCTCTGGAATATGGGAGGCCTCCAATTCAAGTCTCCCTTCCACCTGTGGGGGAGTGAGGTTTTGAATAGGGATCTGCCACCTCACACATGAGTGTTCTGTTAGGCTATGGGATATTCTGGTGTTGGGGAGGAAGAGAGGGGGAGAGACCTAGGAACCAATCTTCCTGCTCCAATGACTTTACTTAAACAGGGAGTGTTCCATGCTCTGAGTACTCTAACTGCTGGGCTAAACCTCATGAGGGAACTCCTCCTCCTCAGTTTATTGCTAAAATGTCAGGGGTCACCTACAAGATTCACTAGCAGACACACAGACCACTTCCATACACCCTAAATTTAGGGGTCTGTCTCCATCAGGGAGAGTGCCAGGCTGCCATGATATTTCCCAGAGGTGGTTTTTACCAGGTGTCATAAAGTAAATAATGGTTTTTACCAGGTGAAATAAAGAAATAAACCACCCTGGGAAAAAATAGTTAGCCCCAGTCTAAAGCATTTTTCTAATTTAAAAACTCTTTCATTAATGCACACCACGTTACACATGATTTTAGTTACATGTTCAAATTGCGGTTATATAAGGCAGGGGATTAATTTGGGGTGTACAAATAAGAAGTCAAACTGCAGTGGGCGTAATACTAACGTAATTATAACACTGAACAGTTGAATGTCTATATGCTTTTTGGTTCAGCAGTTTCTCAAGGAAGTTATACTTGTCATGACTCATATTGCAGCTTTCAGTATTATACAGACAAAAGTCAAAACTTTTCAACGCTATGAAAATGACAGCTAGGCACAGTTGTAGACTTGACGCATTAAGCAATCAGAAACACGCAGCATTGCAGATTTATCAGTCCAGGGCCATTTGGCCATGCAGCATTCTGCAGCAGAGGATGCACTTTGACACAGTTGACAGACCGAGCCTATGCCTCAGTTTTGAATGGAGGTATCCTAAGCTTGCAGATTCGTTCTATGGTTGAAGCAATTCTTTCCCCCCAACTTCTTAAACCAGGTTTAAGCCAAGTATTTACCAGCAACCTGCCCTAAATGAGTTTGTTACAGGAAATTGCCATCCTCAGGGTTATAACTTAGCACACATCTTCGTCACTGACATCTTCCATTGGTTAGCTTAGGCACCTCCTTGCCTGGCATGCTAACGTAACCCACATACCTACTGGGTGTGATTCACTGTGCCATGTGGCAGCACTTAGACCACTTAGGGAGAGAGAGAATGAGTCTGCTCTACAGCCTTAGCAGAGGGACAGCTGGCTTTTAGTTCAAGCGGTAGAAGCTCATGCACAAGCTCCAGAGAGCTCAGCTTCATTTCCACCTGTCGGTGTTACCCTGGGATTTGTGAGTCACATTCAAAGGTGCCTATCTTTCCCCATTTTGCTATATAGGACCTAGGAACCTAACTCTGTGTGCATCACGGTGATTTTTGTAGATGCCTAAGCCTCACATCAACTCCTTTTGTGCAACCAGGCCTAGGTCCCTTGCATTTTTCCCGGCCTCCATATTCAACTGTGTGACTCCATGTGAAGCTGTGCTGGGAGGGCTTCCCTTGCTGGCAGCCCGTTCTGGGTCCACCCCCTAAGGGGAATTTCCATTATGACGGTCATGCTGGAGGGCCAGGAATGGTATAAAGTCTCTGGCTATATTCTGTTTCTGCTGTGAACCCTAGTGAGTGAAAGGGGGTGATGGTGATGCACACATTTCCCCACATACCAGCAATACACAAAATTAAAATGTGTTCTCACATACAGAGAGATATGTACTCAAAATAATTGGGTCGGTGGGAGCAAGAACTTCTGACTAATACTACCACGAATCATCCCAAATTGCCATTTGAGGGTACGCCTACACCACAGTGTTATTTTGGAATAACTGATGTTATTTCGAAATAACATAATGCACCATTATTTTGAAATAATGTCAAGATGAAGGACTTCTTACTCCGACACCTGTAACCCTCATTTCACTAGGAATAAGGGAAATCAAAGGAAGAGTGTTCTTTCTTCCACTTCCTGCTATGTAGACAGCGCCAAAAGCTGAATTAAGCTATTTTGACTTCAGCTACGCAATTGACATAGCTGAAGTTGTGTATCTTAATTTGTGTTTTGTCCTGCAGTATACATTTGCCCTGAGTGATAGCACTAACAATGGGGAAACAAACCTAAAAAATATCGTCATGCATTTTCCAATCAGCATCAAATTAATTTGGGGCCAAACGTGCCAAAAGAAAAGACAGTAATAGTTTATAAAAAATAAACCTTTTCTCACCAGTGATATGAGAATACATGGCAATGAGTACAGACATCATTCTATTACCTGGAAAACTCCAAAAACAAGGAACAGTCTTGTAGCACCTTAGAGACTAACAAATTTATTAGGTTATAAGCTTTCATGGGTAAAACCCACTTCATCAGATGAGCCAGGGTAGAAATTACAGAATCCAGAGTATATATAACAACAACAGTTACCTGTGAATTGTAGGACTAGTGTTAATGAAGCTATTTAAATCCGGCTGGATTCATAGCATGTGATATGGAAATGTGAATATCAAAGGTGGGAAAATTGCCTTTGTAGAGTGTTAACCAGTTAAGATCTTTATTCAAGCCTAAGTTGATAGTGTTGAACTTGTAAATGAATTCCAGTTTAGATGTCTCCCTCTATAATAGGATGATAACATTATTTTGTAGAAAGATAACTTCTTTTAAATCCATTATTGAATGTCCAGAGAGGTTAAAATGTTCTCCTACAGGTGTATGTGTGTTACCATTCCTGATATCTTCTTTATGTCCATTTATCCTTTTGCACAGAGACTGTCTGGTTTGGCCAATATACATAGCAGAGGGGTATTGCTGGCACTTAATGGCATATATCCCATTAGTGGATGTGCTCCAGAGAACTCTAGATAGTCAAGCAATATGAGCAATGCCTTCACTCTGGATTTATGTGTGCAGGTGTGATAGATGTAGTGGTGCATGGGGGGGTACTGTATGTTGGTGGCTAATAAAACTGGGAGTTGGAAGATTTACTTACTGTTCCCAGCTCCACCACTGTCATGGTCTATAACAAACAACCAAGGTGTCATAAGACAAGCATCAAAATGTGGGCCTAAAGCCTCACTGTGATTTGATTTGATTTGATTTGATTTGATTTGATTTGATTTGATTAGCTGTAAAATGGGCATGATGGAGGTTCATAAAGCTGCTGCGTGACTGAACATTGTAGTTCTTTGATTCGATAGCCATAGGGTGCCACAAGTTATCAGTAGATTTTCTACATCACTAACGTCTATATTTGTTCCTACCCATCATGGCAGCAGTCCTGGGCAGAAGCAGCACAGAGCATAGTGCAAGGGCAGAGTTAACCCTGATTAGCTATTGCTGCAGGGGTGGGGGAGGACGTTACACCCTTTGGTCCACTAGTGCTCGCTACTTTTGAATGAGCTGGGATTGTCAGCTGGCACTGGGAATTTGTGGCACACTGATCAGCAGTGCTCCCCACTCTGGAGGATTAAGCCATATAACTCACAGACATGAATGATATCTAGGAAGCCAGACCCCCACAGATAGCAGTTTCTAATTAGGCCCCTGAGCTGGCATGCAGCCTTGTCATTCTTGCTGGCAGAGAGAAAATAGGAATTGTTTGCCTTGCACTTCTCGTGTCCCAGTTCACTGAGAAAAAAGAGAGTGTGTTTGGTACTAGATAAATTATCTTTCACTGGGCAAAAGTGTAGTTTGTGTGGGTTTTTTTCAATGACTTCAGTCATCCCACTGACTATAAAGGTTACTTCCCTCCTTCACCTCACTGGATCCTGTCACAAGCTTCACTGTGAATGAAAAGCAGAAACTGCAGGGCTGAATGAAACCACTTCTTATTTTCAGTGTTTAGTGCTTGCAGCATCCCCACCCCCCTCTCATATATGGCCTATAGCTCATTTCAACATCTGAAATCCTTCTCTTGTGGTCAGGAGCTGCTGAGAGAGTTAAGGTAGTTCAAAGCTATTTATGGATTTTGGCCTGACTGCACAAAAGGAGTTCTGTGTTGTGATCCCTCTCAACATTGTCCTGCCTAACTTTTAGGTGCCTGGAAAATCATTTGGATTCACACTGCCTGAGTTTGTACCTAAACTCCTATATAATGAATGGGGGGAAGGGAGAGACACCTTAGTGTCTGATTGACAAAAGTCAGCATGTGAGGCAGAGGCAGATGAGTGTGAAGATAGGCACCTAAATCCAGGCTGCTGCAATATGCCACCCTCTGCTTTGGGACTCTCAGTTGCTTGTGTTAGGCGCCTATGCTGTTAGCAAGATGCTAAGGGAGAGGCGTAATAGTTCCCTTGGAAGTTTTAGGCCAGTTGTTAGGGTGCTCACGTGGGATGTGAAAGACCCCCAATTCAAACCCTCCTCTGCAGGTGTGTGCTCTACCGATTGTGTTCTGGTATATCCCGACATAGGGCTCTCTCAGACTCTCCTGTTAAAAAGGGTATACTCTAGAAAAAGAATTAAAGCACCATTGGACCAGGGAGACTGGCTCTTGGACCTTCCACATCCTTAGAGAATGACTTTCTAGCCGGGTGGTTAATGCATTCTCACACTTCTGTTTTTCTCTTTCTCAAATGACTCTGAGAGTGAGCAAAGACAACAGAGCAGGCTTAGACAGGGCCGGTCCTAACCAATTGGTGGTCCCGGGCCAACCAAAAAAAAAGCCGGGGAAAATTTGTCGAGGGAAAAAAAAATGGTCAGGGAGCGTTCGGGCCAGGCCGAAATGCAGTTGTAGCCTACTCCTAAGACCAGCTCTGTCCGTGGCCCCAGGCAATCAACCGGCTCGACTGCCCCTAAAATCAGCTTTGGGCTTAGAGCACCTGAGACGTGGAATAGCACTGTTCAGATCCCTCCTTCCCTTTTGGTTGGAGGGGACTTGAACTGGAAATCTCTCATATCCCAGTGACTACCTAACCACTGAGCTGAAACTTAGAAGGCAGGGCTGCTGCATTCTCTTTTGTAAGAGCTCACCTGATCCAACAGATGCCTACTGGAGTTGACCCTACATGTAACTTAGATGGAGGAACCTATCTTCCCCTGGTTTGTCACTCCCACTGGAGCATAGGTGGGAGATTGGCAGCTGAGTGTCCAGAGCACTGGTTCTCCAATCAGTGTCTACGGGCCACTTGTGACCCAGTCCGCATACAGATGAGGCCCATGTGGCATTTGCAGGGCCCCCAGATAGTGTGCATGTTGAGTGGATGTGGCCACATACCGTATAGAGAGCTGCATATCAATTTGCAGCCCACAATGGTAAATGGGTGGAAAACCATTCATCTAGAGAGAGGCAGCAGTGTACCTGCCCAGAGGCAGGTGCCTAGGGAACTTTTATTGTAAAAACAAAGGTTCTAAGTGATTTAGGGTTCAGTGAGAGTTTTGTGCATCACTATAGTCCCAAGGCTGAAACTTTGGCACCTAATTCTTTCTGTGCATTCAGGCCTATGCGCTTAGAAGTGTTTGTGTGATTCTCTGTGACTGTGCACATAAATTGGAACTAGGCTTGCCTTGTGATACATAGGAAATGCAGGACTGTGGCCTTCAGCCATTCCCTGTGATAAGGTAGTGCAACTGCTTCCAGACACAGGCACCTCACATCCATGTCTCTGCAGTTTTAAAAGCATTAAAATCCCTCATGGATTTTAACGAGAGTAAAATGGCTCTGGTGTAACTCAACTGAATCAGAGTTTAAAGCCAGAACGGACCATCATAACATCTAGTGTCACTTCTCTACATGACAGGTTCCCAATATCACCAGCACAATAAACACAGCAACCAAAATGAGACCAAAATATTACAGCCCACTGGAGAGGTGACTGTTGTGTACCATACAGACTAGGAAGGACTGAGATGCACCATTGCCCCAGCTCCTTGCAATAGCCAGGAAATAATCGAGACATATTCCCAATAATCCTAGCAAGTGACCCACACCTCACACTGCACAGGAAGGAGGGAAAATTCATTGCCAACTTCACCTGGGGAAAAATTCGTACCTGACCATACAAATTGTGCACAATTAGACACTGAGCCATGTGAGTGAAAACCAGCCAACCAAGCACTTCATCTCCAAAATGCAACAACAAAAGGACTTTCTCTTTCCTTGTCTCCTCCCACTCCATAACAGAGACTTTACAAAGGTATGTAGGTATCTTACTCTCAACGAGCTGCTGGCAGAATCAGCCACTTATTGAAACTGCCAATAACTATACTGCAAATATGCCACACATTGCATCAGAAGATGGGGTGGGGGTGTGAAAATTAGCTCAAAGGAACTTTGGGGAAATTATTACCTGTGTTAGGCTACATCTATGCTGCAGCACTATTTCGCGATACCAGAGATATCCTGAAATAACTGTTCCAATTATTTTGAGGGCACCCATTATTTCAAAATAAAACATGCTCGCTATTCCAAAGTTCCTGTAAACCTCATTCCATGAGGATTAAGGAACGTTTTGGAATGGTGATTTATTTCAAAATAAGTGCTGCATAGACAGCACCAAGTTTTGAAATAAGCTACAGTCAGTCCCCGAGTTACGTGGATCCGATTTATGTCGGATCCGCAGTTACGAACAGGGATTTTCTCGCCCCGGAGGACTGGAGCGGCGGGACGCCTGGTCCCGCCGCCCGCCTCCTCCGAGGCAAGAAAAGCTGCTCCCCGTCTCCCTGGTCTGCTGGGGGAGCCAGCAGACCAGGGAGACGCGGAACAAAGCCGCGGAGGACCCGGGCCAGACTGCGGCGCTGATCTGGAAGCGCCACGGTCCGGCCCGGGTCCTCCGCAGCTTTGCTCCGCATCTCCCTGGTCTGCTGGGGGGGGACACAGCTAGTGCCCCCCCCCCCCCCCCCAGCAGACCAGGGAGACGTGGAGCAAAGCCCGGGGCCTGTGGTAGAGCAGGTGGGGTGCTGCCGGTTGGTCCCGCTGCACCGCTCCTTGGCGCTACTGGACCAACCCGGCAGCACCCCAGCTGCTCTGCCCCAGGAGTCCTGATTCAGCCGCTGCTGATCAGTTTCAGCAGCGGCTGAATCAGGACGCCTGGGGCAGAGCAGCTGGGGTGCTGCTGGGTTGGTCCAGTAGCGCCGAGGAGCGGCCGCGCTACTGGACCAACCCAGCAGCACCCGAGCTGCTCTGCCCCAGGTGTCCCCAAGTCAGCCGCTGCCGAAACTGACCAGCGGCTGACTACAGGAAGCCCGAGGCAGAGCTGTTCTGCCCCGGGCTTCCTGGAATCAGCTGCTGATCAGTTTCAGCAGCGGCTGAATCTGGATGCCAGTTCCGACTTACATACAGATTCAACTTAAGAACAAACCTACAGTCCCTATCTTGTACGTAACCCGGGGACTGCCTGTATTTCGAAATTGACTCAAAATAAGCTATACAATTTGCATAGCACAGATTGCGTAGCTTATTTCGAGCTTTGGGTACAGTGTAGATGCACCTTTAGTGAGAGCACGAACAGCCTTCTAAGTGAAGTGAGTGATAAATATATGCAATGCTTGGAAGGATAAACACCAAGGAGGGAAAGGAATTATCTAGCATGGCACACAAGTGATTAATTAAGAAAACGGGATTTAACTTAAGAATGGAAGAGTTTAGTCTGAATATCAGTATTAACCTACTAACAGTGAGGTGTATTTGCCTGTAGAACACGATCTCAAGAGAAATGATGGAAGACATGCCTTTTGAGTGGTCTCTGCCACCCCCTCCCCCTCTTAGTTATTTGGTTTGTATCATTCTAGGCACTCTTTAGGCACAATGGAGACAAGAGTATTGGATAGGATTCTTTTTCCCCCAGCAGAAAAAAACTGATTCACCAAATCAAAAAATTTCTGGCAGAAACATTCTGGGTTTGACACAATTTTTTTGGAGTTTCTGAGAGAGACAGACCCCAGAACAGCCAATAGCCTAGGGGTTAGGACACTAACGTGAAATGTGAGGGAATCAGATTCAAAGATTCAAATGGCTGCTCCAAATTTACCAGAACAAAAACCTTGCATCTAGCTCTCCTCCAGCACAGGTAAACACCTTATCCGCCAGATTATTGGCTAGTCCAGAGGATGGCTTTCCCTGCCTGTTTTCCCACAAAACCAGTTGAAATGGCTTTTTGTCAGTCTGCCATGACATGAAAACAAATTTCAGAACAATACAATTTTTCACAAAACAGAATTTTTGCTTGCCATCCATTTCTAGCCAGTGTACAAACTTGCATCAAACAGAGCAAGGGAGAAAAATGAAAAGTAATGTAATTGAATGTGCAGGATAAGCACAATGTCTTGTTAATTTCACAATATGGGGGCGAGCTTGAAGGGAGTGTGTGCACATCTTTTCCTGTTACTTAACAAGTGAAGCTGTCTAGGGTTTACAAATCATTTACAATTAAAACCACACTGAACTAAGTGCTCACGAGTGCAGTACAAGGAACAATCCTGCATTGCCAGTGAGATGGATTAGATTATGGACAGAAATAACTCTTCCGCCTCTAATGTTTGTGAGTCTATGGAACACATGGCATGGAACCAATTAATCATAAAGGCCTGATTCTCCTCTTTTTTTCATGCTGATGCAGATCCACTAAGTGCAATGGAGTTACTCTGTTTACACCAAAGTAAAAGGAACAGCCAGACCCAAAGTCTTGAAGTACAATTTTCAAGCAAAAGCATTTGCTCTGCAAAAATTGATGATTGGCATTTGAATTATATACTAAGGGGGGGTCAAGTTTCATATTCACACTCTATTCTCAGATGCAATTTCAGACTGCAGAATACTATCTTACAGTGAATACAAAGGAAGTTTAAAGTACTTGGACTTACCTTTCTAGTTTCGAGCTGGATACCTGTATGTGTATAAGGGCATGTCTACACTAGGAAATTATTTTGAAATAACTTATTTCAAATAATATAATAATTCCTGAAATAACTATTTTGAAATTAGTGTTATTCCTTGTGGAAAGCAGGAGTTATTATTTCAAAATAACCCGCCCCTTATTTTGAAATAACCGCCTTGATAGTGTAGACACACCGCTTGTTGTTTCAAACCAAGGGGAGTTATTTTGAAATAACTCTCTAGTGTAGACCAGGGCTAACAGAATGTCCAGGGCACAATCCTGCTACAGAATATATTACCATACACTTTGCTAGAAGAATTAATGCACTTGCCCGTGATAATGCATACGTCACATACTGTTATGTATATCCAAGTGTTAAATTCTGTTGTACTTCTTTGTATGTGTTATTTGTATTACCTTAGGGCTTAAGGGTATGTCTACACTACAGAGACGATCAAAGCTGCAGTTGTCCATCTTCCAGGGTTTGAATTAGCGGGTTTAGTGGAGACTGAGAACTGAGAAGGGCACTCTGGTTGATGCTGGTAGTCCTGCTTCCACAAGGAGTAAGGGAAGTCGAAGGGAGAGTGTTCTTTCTTTGACTTTCTGCAGTGTGGACAGCACCAAAAGTTGAGTTAAGGTATTTTGACTTCATCCACATGATTAATGTTGCTGAAGTTGAGTATCTTAATTCAACTTTATCCCGCAACATAGACATACCCTAAGAGTTCTAGTTATGGACTCCTTTGCGACAGACACCTTTGAGCCTGTGTATAGTCCTCTGCAGTGAAGTGTGCCAAGTGCATCAGCTCCATTCAGGACAGAGCCCTTGTAGGACAGCATCCTGTTATGAGTGGAGAACTTCTTTCACTCATTCTTGCACATGGAAATTGTTCTGCAATCTTCAAAACAGCACTTCTGGCAGTCAGTGTGCTTATTAGCATATGACTGTTCATAAGTACTGAATGAAGCTCTTAACCAGACTGAAACGTGGGAATGTAGCAGTTCATTTACAGAGTTATTCCAAGAGAACACAGACAGAGGACAAAAAATGCACTGTTTATACTCAGTACATTTAAATGAGTAAAATGACAGTCATGTGATTATGCGCCAAACTTATATGTAGACTTGTCACACTTAAATTGCCTCAAATAACTAAATAGCATTACTTTGCAAGATACTGAGTACACTTTATGATAAGTACAAAGGCATATGAGGAATGCGGAGAGAACTGTATCTGTTTAAATTGAAGCTTGCTTATTTTAAGGGTGTACATTGTACGGGACCCAGCATTTGTTGCTGAGAAGAAACGTGATCACTTTAAAAAAAAAACAGTTAAAATTACTGGTTCTTGGCTTGCTAATGTGAATATTTCCAGTCCCTCTGTTCAAAGTCAGTCAACTACCATCAAACAGATTTTCATTCCCCAGTTTTAGGACATAAAAAGTCAACGGGTTCAACCCTGTTGTCTCTCCACTGATTTCAATGGATTCACGCTAGGGAGGGGCGTAGTTTGATATGTGATGGGATCCAATTTTACAATTGCTTTTACCCACCCCAACAAACCTGTAAGATGGATGGGTTTTTTTTTTTTTTCTAATGGAGCACATTTGAACTAAAATATGTTATAACAGAGTATAACTTCCTACAGCCAAGGTCTGCTCTTGGGTGTGGTATACATGATTCATCTCTCCTCCCCCTCCCCTTCTAATCTGGCACTGAGATGCAGTTCAACAAACAAGCCATTTTAAGATAAAATGCGCAATGTGATATTATCTGTCTTGAGTAACCATTCAATTAGTTAATGGCATCTATCTACACACATTTTTACTTGCAAAACAATACATTAACAACATCCCCAAACAGAAGTACTAAGAGAACCACTCAGAGAAGTAGTAAGTGTGTTATGCGCCCAGGGGCAAATGCAAAGTGTCTCCCCCGCCCCCCATCCGGCCACCACCACCACTCGTTGGAGCCCTGAACCTGGTGAACGGCTGAGCCCAACCTTGGGAGGAGTGGGGGGAACTTGTACCACGTCTTCCCCTGCCCCTTCCAGTTTGGGGCTGGGCCCCTACACACACTAACCTGCTGGCGGAGATGGAGGAGGGTTGGGCTCGGGGTGGAGAGGCAGGGAGGAGGCTCCAGCCAGCACCTGCAGGCAGAGGAGGAGCAAACAAGCCGAGGGATGACGGGAGAGCAGAGGGGGACTAAATTGGTGCCCACCCTAGTGTAGAGTCTGGGAGCAACTGCCCCCGCCGCCCGTCCTTGCTATGCCACTGAAACCACTGGTGGTATTAGTTGAGCCAGAACACTTTGTGTCATATACTGAAGTGTCTGACATTTCTCTGTAGGAAAAGAAGGGGGGAGGTCACTGGCTATGAGTTAAAAATCAAAAGTCAGCTCCTGAATAGAGAGTTGCAGATTCTCCACACAGCTAGGGATTTGGTCCCAAATCTTTGCACTGCATAACAACATAAAGAGCCTGATTCTGATTTGTATTAATCTGAATGAGCGTAATTGCAAAGACCTCATTTAAATTACTGCAGATTCACAAAGATGTAAATGAAAAGAGAGTCGGGCCCTTCATGTAATAAAAAGACTCTTGGAAACCAGAAAAAAACAGTTACGTTATAGAAGAAAATGTCAAAAGCTACGCTGCTTTTTAATACACACTATTAACAAAAGTTGAATGATTAAAAGACTCCACTAACTAGCAGTGGAAGATCACTGTGCTGTATTACTTCAGCTAAGATGCCTTTCTTCATCTGTGCGTGGGAAAGCTAAACAAATGAAAATGAAGATATTTACTTGCAAAGCATCCCCAACAGTTGACATGATTGACAACCCTGTACAGAAAGGTGCTAACTCAGGAATCAATGTAACATTTCTTGACTACAGTGCAATCCTAGATAGAGCTGGAGTGGAGAGGAAATGTGGGTTTTTTGGGCAACAGCTCCCCCTAATGACATTTTGGGTTTATTGTGTTGGTTGGGGTTTTAAACAGACTCAAAATCAAATCTGAAAATGTAGGAGATGTCTCATTAAGACACAAGTGAAATGAATGTATCACTATGATCCAATAACTGTTAATAATAATGTAGAAGTATTTTAATAAGTCATTATTTAAATAATACTGGTTAGTAACTGATTGTTAATAGAATAAGGGTAATTAACAATGTAGCATAACTGTTTTTCTATTGATGCCCTATCCAGCCACCTAGAAGAAGCTAAAGCATGAATGGCTACCAGCACTGCTACTGCTTAGAAAACATGTAAACTTTGAAACCAAAGCACAGGAGTTAGCAGTGGTTGTAGTATTTTGACATATTAGTTTGAGAGCTAGGAAGCATTTGCACTACAGAGGGTAAATGCCCACAGAAACAGTAGCTATTTCTTAGCAATCCAGGTCAAATTCTGCTTGGTTACCATTGTCTCCAGCTGAGTTTCCGTGGTGATTGAAAATTTGGCCTTCCTCTCTGAACAGAAAAATATTGTTTGTTTAAATGAAAAGCTTTTCTCTCCTCTCATAGTCTGCCAACTCAATGTAACATTTTAAGAGACTGATTGGGCTCCATTGAAGTCAGTGGGAATTTTGCCATTGAGTTGTATGAGAGCGTACTGAGACTCCATTCTCCACCAGCAAGTTTCCCTCAACACAAGTCCAAGAACTATAATCATAAAGATGAGTTAATAATTTGCTAGCAATATATCAAATGTCATGTCCTGACTAGAGAGGGAAAATGCCCACATAAACCACTGCACAAGAAACGGAGTCCACTGGTTTCTATTTCTTACTCTGGCAAAGGCTTGAGGCATTTCAGAGGTCTCTTTTTCTTGGAAATGCTAAAGCTCTGAGCCTCTCCTTCACCCATGCTCCCAATAAAGCAGTACTGGAAAAAACTATCTGCACTTGTGGGTCCTATACAGTGACTAACAGGTAGACATTTAGGTTCTAAATCACCAGTACCTTGCAGATTGAGGAGTCATTTATACCAGTGCAGAATGAATGTAAAATACTAAAATTGGTAGCATTTCACACTCATTTTGCACAAGCATAAATTAGTGTAACAAGATGCAAAGCAGTAGCCAATCAACCCCTTCTCTGCAGCAGAGAGAGAGATAGCTATGGTCAAATCCCTACAACCTTTTACACCTATCAGGCAGAACTTACTCACATGAGTAACACCATTTACCAGAGTTCTGATTGCACAAGAGTTGCAGACTCAGACCTGATTAAGTAAAAAAGGAGGAAAATTGCTATTTGTATAGACTAATGTAAATTCCGTGATCCCTGCCTCTGGCCATATCTTCAAATAGAAATTTTACTGCATGCAGATAGCAGAACTGGGGATTTAATTAGTATTAAGTTGCCTAGGTAGCAGTTAACATAAAAAAAAGCTTTCACTTAATACATGAGAGTTACTTAAAGACTAAATGTTCTTTTTCAATTAATTTGCATTGGCTGTAGGAATTTTCCTCTAACTTTCCAAAACAATGATTTTTGGGGAAAAGACCATTAATGGAAAAATTAATCACAAATGGATATTTTTCCAAATTTCATATGAGACTGAAATATGCAGATGAATACTAGAAGAGACATCATTAGCCAAAGCATTTAGTACCGATCCTACATAGAGAGTCCAGTGTCTAAATAGCATGTTCAAGTATCCTATAGAGCTACTCAAGTCAGTACTACCTATAGGTAACTAAATTCCCATTTGATGCATCTAGATTCCAGGTTGGGATTTCGATATCCTGTTAAGGTGCCTACTTCTGAAAACTGGGCCTCTGGTATTATCAGTCTTTATGTGCATTACTCTCAAATTCTTCACCTTATGCAGAAAGATCTTTTTAACACCACATGTGATTGATCTTTAAACACTCAGAGGTCACGCTAGTGGATCATAATGATCCTTCTGGCTTTAAATCTATGCCAATATGATCTCATCAATCAGTCCATTGATCTCATGTTTACCTTCTACACCACTTCAAGGAAATCCTAAGCAGTTGGTGTGAGTGACACTAGACAGAAGACTTTTGACAGGAAGGTTGTAGTGTCCATGTCTTTCAGCAGTCCCTAACAAAAGGCATTGCTCTCAGCAGAAACTTATCCACAGGCAGGAGAAAGAAAGCCTAAACAAAGAGTAAAAAATATCAGTAAGATGCTGCCAAAGATCAGCACTGAGTTGATTTCTGCTGGAGAGTTCCATACAATGGTTTGACTGTGCTTCTCATAGCAAAAGGCAATAACGTATCATGGAGTTATCTGTATTATCATAAAAAATAAACTATCAGACTTTCAGATCAAAACATCCCAGATTCTGCTCTCCAATTTATAAAAGTAGGAAGGATTCTTCATAATGGACATTCTAATAAGCTTGTCTTTTACCATGATTCATGGTATCTGTGCTTTCCCTATATTTCAAATGGGGGATTACTGCAAATATAATATATATTTACACGGCTAACTTGATAAATGCGGCTTTTTAAAGATGGCCCTCAGCACACAGCATATTGAATTATTCATTACTCACTGAGCACTGACAACATGCTAAGTGCTGTCCATTGCAGAGTAAACTCCCTTCTTCACTCTGGCTTAGATGGGCAATGAAATGTAAATGTGTAGAATACCTGAGGATCAGCGATTTGGGGGGCCTAGTTGTAGTATGGCGCTAAATGCTATTTTTTGCTTTTCATTTTATGGATTGATTAGTGATGAAAGCTTCACAGGACTATACATTTTGAAGGAGCCATAATAAATTTGTGAGTCACAAAATCTGTTCTATCTTCTGTTGTGCTATTGTTTGTGTTACATTTCCTCCTGAGAAGGGCTAGATTTTCCTCTTCAGAAGGGCTAGATTTTCTTAATTGCTTCCTTTGGCCATTGGTCACAGATGATGGGGAGCCACAAAAGACATAGTTACAGTTCTTTGGGTTAGTCGCCTTACCCTATCTTAGAGCCACCTGACTTCACTGGAGCTGCAACACTGTCCTACACTAGCTCCCTGAAAGGTAAAAATAGCTGTGTATTTGGAGAGGCTCCGTGTTTATTCTTTTAGTGCCATTCCCAAGCCCACCTGAAAACAAGCACACTTGGCAGTGAGACCTGGCCACTTCAAATGACTTGAACAGTTTTACAGCAGACTAAATAAACCACTCTAGCAAGATAAGCATATCCTGGAATGCTGGGATTTTCCAACATGTAGGGCTATATGCTCTGCTGGTGGCTCGTAGCATAGCTGCACTGAAGTCAAAGGCAATGTGCCAATTGATGGTAGCAGAAAATGGCCTGTAGAATAGTGAAAACAATCATACAATCATAGAACACTAGAACTGGAAGGGACCTCAAGAGATCATCAAGTCCAGTCCCCTGCCCTCATGGCAGGACCAAGAACTGTCTAGAAAATCATTCCTGATAGATGTTTATCCAACCTGCTCTTAAACATCACCAGAGATGGAGCCTCCACAACTTCCCTGGGCAATTTATTCCAGTGTTTAACCACCCGGACAGCTAGGAAGTTTTTTCCTAATGTCCAACTTAAGCCCCCTGGCTACAATTTAAGCCCGTTGCTTCTTGTCCTATTATCAGAGGCCGAGGAGAACAATTTTTCTCCCTCCTCCTTGTAACACCCTTTTAGATACTTGAAAACAATGTTTGACCTCCCCCCCGACCCAAAACATTTCATTCTTCTAGCATCCTCTGCCCCTCCAAGTGCTTATACATATGAGAATGTGCTAATTGGCACTATGGTCCCACATAACGGCCATAAAATTAGTTCATTAACCAGTCATGCTAAAATAGATCAGGTATCAGTAGCAGCACCAGCAAACAGACAAGTAAGTCCATCTATCTATCTAGCTTGGGTCCCAGTGCTGTAGTGCCTGAAAGTGTAACCAAAATCAAAGGGTGTCTTTCCATTGACTTCCATGGGCTTTGAATCAGGTCCTGTCTGGAAGAAAGCTGTGGTGATAATTACAACTACAGCTGAACACCATGCAATGACTGGGGGGTATGTCTACACTACCCCCCTAGTTCGAACTAGGGGGGTAATGTAGTCATTTGGAGTTGCAAATGAAGCCTGGGATTTGAATTTCCCGGACTTGATTTGCATGATGCCGGCCGGCGCCATTTTTAAATGCTGGCTAGTTTGGACCCCGTGCCGCGCGGCTACACGTGGCACGGACTAGCTAGTTCGGATTAGGCTTCTTAACTTTCAAGTAGGAATAAGGGATCTTCCGGAAAAGGGTTTATTTTCTGCAAGATCGCATCTAGACTGTCGCTTTTCTCCGGCAAAACCCCGAGCTGGAAAAAAGCGGCAGCCATGTTTATGCAAATGCCACGGGGGATATTTAAATCCCCCGCGGATTTGCAATTCCGAAATGTCTCATTAGCATCTCTTTGTCAGAAAAGGGTGCTAATGTAGACACAGCCTCAGGCTTTGTCTCCCCCATGCCTATTGTAGTGGCTAATGCCATAATCAGTCCTACAGCTAAGTAAACCCAGAGTATGACTACACAGCAATTAAAAACCCATGGCTGGCACAGGTCTGCTGACTCAGGCTTCTGGGACTTGGGCTATGGGCCTGCAAAAATTGCTGTGTAGACATTTGGGCTTGGGTTGGCATCCATGCTCTGGGATCCTGCAAAGGGAGAGGGCTCCAGTCTGAGCCTAGATGCCCGCACAGCGATTTTTTTTTTAGCCCCGTAGTCTGAATCCCTTGAGCCCAAGTCACCTGATCTGGGCCAGCTGTGCTTTTAGTCATTTGTGGAGATATCCTGTAAGAACTCCATTCTTCCAGCTACCCCAAGAGAGTGCATGTGTCTGAGTGTAACTTATTAAAGGCACTTAGGTGCCTAGGGATCCAGATAGAAGTGCATCTACTGGAATTTTTAATCTGTATCTTAGACACCTCAATTCCTTTCAAAATCTGGCTTGAAGAAGACAGAAAGCTGTACTTTCAGGTAATACCCCCAGCATGATTTTTGTTGTATTTTATTTAATCAATCCCCTCCCAAAAGCAAAATCCTCACCTGTTTCTGAAACTGGATTGTTATCCAAAAACCCTGGTTTCACAGAAATGAGCAATCTAACATTTTAATGAGATCAAGCCAAACAAAACCCAATTGTGAATACTCTATTGCCACTGGAGCCCTTAACCTGTGTGGTGCCTAAATGGAACTGGCAGCGGTGCCTCTCCTCATCTGGCAAACAATGCAAAGGAGGTTCCGAATCAAGCCACTCGCCTGATCATTACATCAACCTCAAGTTTCATGTTCACTTTTGCCCTGCCCCTCATTACACTATGAAATTCATTAGGAAGGAGATAACTGTGGCTATTGCTTCGATGGAATGAGCAGCGCAATTGCAGAGTAACAAAAAAGAACCAGGGGTGGAGGGAATATCAGTTAAAGGGTGGTCTAACCCCAGAGTACAGAGCTGCTAAGCTGCAGATGTAATGGAAGAGATGTTATGACATAAATTGCCCCAGAATCATCAGGTCGCTCTTGAAGATAAGAGTGGTTTCCAAGGTTTGGCATTATATTGAGACGCTAATGCACAAAATGTCTCAGGGAAATAGATAGATTAAAAGAGTATCTAAAAAAGTCTAAGATATGCTTAAAGCAAAGGTTTGCATAACCCAAATGGATTCCATGTTGTTAAGGGGGGGAACAGCACTTGTGCAATTCTGCACAGACAGTTCTGGCTTGTTGCCAAATAACTCAGCCAAGTGAAGACGACAGATCCCCAGTTTAAGAGTCCAAAAAGACAAGATGGGGACAAGTGTCCAGAGGATTCAGTGGTGAAATCCTGTTGCCATTGAAGTCAATGTCAAAACTCAACAGAGCCAAGAGTTCACCTACTATTTGTGAGACGCAGCTCTTAGAAGGCTTATGTAAAATTAGTGGGCCATTGTGCTGAGCACTGTTGAAACGCATACAAAATCCCGGTCTGTGCCCTGATAGGCTGAGGGTAGGTAAAGCAGGATTCAATCAAATGTACACCATTTTATAACGATCTATGCATTTATTATTGTCAGTGGAGCTTGCAGTACTGGCTAATATTAAGTTTATAAACAGATACGGTGTTAGCTATCCTCACGTGCCTGACAACCTAGCAGCCACTAATTGGCTTATTTCTTATCTTTGTCACAGCAGCCGGGGGTGTTGAGGTAGGGCTTAAACAGCAGAGGCTGGTGGCCTTATGGATCAGTTACATGCTAAAGGTGTAACATGGAAGAAGACAGGGAGATCTTTTATCAAAGGCATGTGAACCACAAACTGTCTAACAACTTGGTGAAGACTATAAAAATCTGTAGCCAAACCTTGTTCATTCCCACAGAATGGCTGTGATTTGACTCAGGTAGCTTTCATAATATAACGGTTTTTCTTTGGGGAAATATTTGAGCAATTTCCCACAAACGCGAGCCCCCGTGCCAGCCTTACAGCATCCACTGTGTTGTCTAGATGCTTGCTTGCACACAGTAGTATTGTGAATTGTGTCTGGTTTCTGACTGTCTTGGATAAGAGCAGTCATGTAATTCCCACAAACCACAAGTGACAAGGTGCAGTGGGAGATTGGAGGGAACTTGTTTCTTCTGTTAGTAACCACAGGAGTTTCTCTAAGTCTCTTGTGGTTAATAATTCCTAGAACAGGAAGTTGGAGAAACTTTAGGTACAGGAGACTCTGGCTCCCAGTGTGCTGTGCCCACCCATCCAGAGGTCAACTGATTAGGGGAGCTCTCAGAGTTACATAATGACATTTTGGGTTGGTTCTCGGGGAAGGCTGGGAAACAGAAAAACCACAAGCAATAGAATTTTCTCTTTGTTCTTTTAATCTTATATTTATTCGTTTAGATTTAAACTAATGTTAAAAATATTTTTCTAAAGGAGTACAATAAAATACCATGAGTATTTCAACAGAAACTCAGCCAGCCAGCCACCTACAGAGACTTTTTTCCACCTCTTCATTGTTGTGGGCAACAGACAATCAAGTCCTCTCCGAAAACCCTCTGATGTCTTGGAGCATGCTTCAAAGGCCACTAGATTTGTGGTAGGGCCTGTGAAGGGGCAAAACATTACTCTAGTAAAGAGGAAGCTAATGGGCTCTTCTGGGCTCAGCCAGCGGGAATCAGGAGCATCTGTAATACTTGCTTAGCCTGTGGAAAGGATGCTTAAAAAGGGAAAGCCTTCCACAGGAAGCGGCGGTGAACAGGAAGAAGCCTGTTGTACTTCAGAGGCTGCTGATCCCAGAGACATATCAGCCAGGAGGGAGACAGTCACAGACCTCACTGCTTCTGAGACTGCACGGCCCAGGTATAAAGTGAGGTAGCCCAAGAGGAAACACTGGAGAAAGACCCTAATCCTGGTTAATGACACTACACCAGATGATAAACCTAGCTCCAAAGCGGTGATCCAAATGACTGCTTTTGCCTTTCATTCTGATTCCCCTCCCTCTCAAAGGAAAGAAAGAAAAGGAACATTCTTTGCTTGCCTGTTTTGTTTGGAGAACACCTCCTGTGTTACAAACTGGGGAAGGACTTTGTAAACAACTGAGTTTGTGGCATCGATTACCATGTGATTTTCTGAATTAATAAACTCTGCTTGCAGTGCATCTTTGGAAACATAGTGACCATTAAGATTCAGGAAAACTGTAGCCAAAACAATGTATACACTACAGTTTATGTCGGCATAAGTTGTCGCTGAGTAGTGTGAATTAGCTATTCCCTGAGGGTATGTCTACACTAACCGCCTAGTTCGAACTAGGGAGGCTAATATAGGCATTTGAAGTTGCAAATCAAGCCCGGGATTTAAATATCCCGCGCTTGATTTGCATCTGCCCGGTTGGTCGCCATTTTTTTAAATTTACAAGACCGGACTAACTGCCCGCGTCTACACATGGCAGGGACCCGGTATTTCGAATTAAAGTCCAGGAGGAATAACAGGTAGTTCGATTTAGGCCTTTAATTCGAAATACCGGGTTCCTACCGCATTTAGATGCGGGCAGTTAGTCCAGACTTGTAAATTTCAAAAATGGCGACCAGCCGGGAAGATGCGAATCAAGCGCGGGATATTTAAATCCCAGGCTTGATTTGCAACTTCAAATGCCTACATTAGCCTCCCTAGTTCGAATTAGGGGGCTAGTGTAGACATACCCTGAATGACATAAGTTGCAATGGCTTATGTGCTGGTGTAGACTTCTCCTGCCAATATAGCCACTGCTGTTCATGGAGGCTGGAGGAATTAAGTCAATGGGAGTGCTTTCTCCATCAGCTTAAAACCTCTACATGAACAGTGCTACAGCAATGCAGCTTTGCCACTGTAGGATCTGCAATGTAGCCATAGCCTAAGTAAAGGCCAACTGTTTGGTGCTCTGCATGCTTTTGACTTTAAGCACTGGGCAATGTTTTAGCTGAACCTGTACCTCTTCACCTTCTATGCAGACATTGAACAACTTGGTTTTAGTAGCAATTTAAATGTGATCCCCACAATAGTAATCTTCAGATGAAAAAGGTTGTTAGAGCTGTGTATTTGGGCCCTGTTCTCTTTTCACTAATATAACTGAAAGTCAGTGCGGGAGGGGAAGGGGTTCTAAGAATTTATTTTACGGACTTTACAAAATAAATCTTTACTGATCCCTAAAAAAAAACAAACCCAAACCATAGTGTGGTGGGGACAATGGGGAGCTCCCAACCTCCCTTGCCCCACCACCTGTGGTGAAGAATGCGGGCATAACTACGCTGGTTACAAGGGGTTAAAAAGCTATAGAGGAAATAGAACTGAGCAGCTCTGTACATGACATAAATGGACTGGGGGTGGTATAAGTGGCTAGCAGAGCTGCATCAGCAACAGGTTACCCAGCAACAGGTGTTCCAGCAGCAATTGCTACAGCAGTGGGAAATCCAACAACAAATCCAGACCATGCAACAGCAACAGCTGCTGAAGGAACTGATAACCCATAAGCAGAAGTTTCAAAAAGAAATGGTACACAGATAACAACAGCTCTACATCTGCAGGCAGTCACAGTGGGCCACACTTAGGCAGAAGGGGTACCAGTACCAGTGAAGCCGATCAAGATGGGGTAAGATGATACTCCCTACATCTTTTTAATAATAGTGGTAGTAGCATTGCAGTCACCCCTAGAACAGTGGGCTTTCATTCTAGCTCCAGACTTGATGGGTCTGTTCCTGACAGCCTATAGTAATCTGGACTTGGAACAGGCAAAGGACTATAAGCTAGTAAAGTCTTCCATTTTGGACTATTTGGACTACTGCTAACTGGTTTAGAGACAGATAAAAACTAATCCACTGCTAAGTGATTTAGGGGGATAGAGAATAAGACAGAGAATATCTTATTGACTCTGTGGTCTAAATCCATGGTATGTCCTCATCTCGAATACTACTTGCAGATGTGGTCAGCTCATCTGAAAAATGATATCTTGGTCCTCCAAAAAGTTCAGAAAAGGACAAAAATGATTATGGATCTGGAATGTCTACCATATGAGGAGGTATGAATAAGACTGGGACTTTTCAGCTTGGAAAAGAGGTGACTAAGAGGGATATAACAGAGGTCTGACTGGTGTGGGAAAAGTGAATAAAGGACAGTTATTTACTTATTCCCAAAACATAAGAACCAGGGGTCACCAAATGAAATTAATAGGTAGCAAGTTTTAAACAAACATTTCTTCATACAACACAATCAATCCATGGAACTCGTTGCCAGAGAATGTTGTGAAGTCCAAAACTAAAGAGGAATTTTTAAAAGAGCTAGATAAATTCATGGAGGATAGGTACATCAATGACTGTTAGCCAGGATGAGTAGGAATGGTGTCTCTAGTCTCTGTCAGAAGGTGGGAATGTTCTGTTCATTCCCTTCAGGCATTGACCACTATCAGAAGACAGGATACTGAGTAGATGGATCTTTAGTCTGACCGAGTATGGCCATTCTTATATTCTAACACTCTTGGACATACTCCAAACAGCATTGCCACCGTTGAGAGAACACTGTTGTAAGTGGCTCCACCCAGAAGAACGATCAGAGCATGAAGTGGCCAACACCATTGCGTCTGAACAATTTATAAAGATTACCCATGAAGGGCAGGAAGTGGGTACTACATCACCGCCCCCACCTTACAATGTTAGCAGATGTGATGTGGCTAATGGAAGACTGTGTAGAAGTCGAAGGATTCCTGGAGGCAGAATCCCCAAAGCCCTTCGTGGGATGGGGGACAGATCAGAGAGAGACCTGCGAGGGTGAACCCAAACTAGAAATGACCCCTCTGAAGGTCCAACCCCGAAAGAAGTCCTCCAAGATGGTCAGACCACTCCTTAGACCAGGGATAGTCAAAGAGGATCAGACATAGATGTAACACTGACAATGGGACAGCCAGGCACCTCACATAATTGGACTTCAGAAAACCATGTACAAAAAAAAATTAAAATGAAGGCATCAGTAATGGTCCGAAGAAAGAGGGTCCAAAGACTCTTGGATTCTGTCTGCAGCCGGTTGGGGGTGCAAGCCTCCGGAGCAGGAGCCAACAACAAAATATCATCCACCTGCTGTGAATACACGGTGATGTCAAAACGTGTCTCAGCCAATGTTTACAACTGACAGCGGGGACCCACAGCACAGTGAAAATGGCTGATCTTGCCAAAAAATTGGTCTAACCCAAAATCATAGACCAATTGGTGGTAACACAATCTGATGGGATGGGAAATGCGAGGAAGCTTTTAGTGAACTAAAGGTGCGACTATGCTGGACATCTCTCCTCTTCAACTCTGATTTTTCTTCCTGTAAATTTATTCTGAACACAGATGCCTCAAACATTGGACTCAATTCTGTGATTTCACAAGACTTCAGAAGAGAAGAATATTCAATTCTATCCCTGAATAGGAAGCTATTCTCCCCTTCATTGGTTTCATGCCATGAAAGACCTGAACCTGCATATAATGTGATGGCATCTTGAGTCACAGCCCTCTCGATTCAGAATGCCATACTTGATAAGCGGGAACCACACTAATGTCCATTTATTTTCACAGTAAGCAGGAGATGAAGACGTCCCACCTCAGGACTGCCTTTCTGATCTCAGCATCGGGCCATGCCCTTATTCTAGTGGAGTGAAGGCTCACAAGCGTTTCTGGGCCTGGCCAACACTAATCAGGTGCACCTGTAAGGACTATGCTGTGAGAAGGGGAGAAGCTTCAAAAGGGAAGCTGCTACAGGGTTGAACAAGAAGACCGCTTCACCTCAGAGGCTGCTGACAACAGAGCCAAATCACCCAAGAGGGAGACAGTCACAGACTCCACTGCCCCTGAAACTTCATGGGCCATGTATAAAGTGGGGTGACCCAAAAGGAGGGGCTGGAGGCAGACCCTCATCCTGATTAAAGACACGATACCTGCTGATAAGCCTTGCGCCAAAAGACTATCTAAGAGTCAGGCCACCTGTGCCTGTCTTCTCTTTTACTCTGATCCCCCTCTCCAACAAGGGGAAGAAAGAGAAAAGGATTTTGTTTTGTTTCAGCTGGAAGACTCCTCACATACTACAGACAAGGAAAGAACGTACTAACCAGTGCATACTGGAGTTTGGTGGGAACCCAAACTAGCATCCACAGGCCAAAAGAATCCTCCCAGATTCTCTGTTGACCCCTCTCTGTCAAGTTGAGGGAAGTCCAGCATAGGTGTCCCTGCTAATAGCAGCTGTGGCAATACTCAGTGCTGGTGAAAGAAGCTAGATTAAGAACAGTACTGACTGAAGCCTTCTATTTGAGTGACATTCTCACTTAGACAGAAGATCAATGTGATGGCCACCATCCTGGCTGATATCCTAGGGACTCAAAAGGGACATTCTAAGATAGCTGCATGAGCTGCTACAGCTTAAATGAAAAACCCACCGCTCTGAAGCTGGCAGTTGTCACAACTCATTTTCTCTGTGCTTTGGCACAGAGGAGGAAGGGAAGAAGTACCACACGCATTTCCCAGCACCAGGCCTACCCGTCATATAATCCTTCCAAATGGCCGTTCATGTACTATGGCAAAGGCAATACAAGCAAACTCTGCCTCACACTGTACAACGAGGAAGCCTCAGTTCTGACTTGAAGAGGAGACCTGTAGGCAGGAAAGAAGAGTTCAGGCTCCAAACCCATTTGCTTCTTGGCTGCTATATTTAGAGTGACTGACAACAGCAGTTCAGCTGGGGCAAATGTGGCAGTGTTCTCATGATACAGATTTTTGCCTGCAGCAAGTGATGCTGAAACCTCCCAGTACTTTTAGATAGGGCACTGAACTCCATACGGCAGAGAAAGGGAGGGGGGTTAGGGAGGATGGTGGGTGTAGGAATGGAGGCAGGGGGATGGGGGTATAGGGATGGAGGTGAGGGTAGGGATGGAAGGAGTTTCTGGGCTGTGGGCCATGGAGTGCTGGGATCAGGACTCGCCGCTCAGATTACCCCACTGGGCTCTCTTCCCATGTGACCCAAATCTGATTCCCAGGAGAACGCAGGCATGTAAAGCTGGAGGCTCCCCCATGGTTCCATGTCTCTCCATTGCACCTTGTCTGCACAGAGCATGTCCCAGCTCTACAGCAGGAGCTCACCTACCAACTGGAAAGGCACATCTGGAGCGCTGCTGCCCTGCAAAGATGGGCAGTTGCCGGTCACAGAGAGCAGGGAATTCTGTCCCTACCTGGCTGCTCACACGTAAGCAACCTGGGTGCCCAGGAGCATCCAGAATGAAGGGGATTCATTTGGAGTCGGGCCCCGTTTTACTGATTGTGTTTGGTTTTTGTTTACACATAAGGCCCACAAACCCACAGATCATAGCTCTTCCTGGCAGGTCACTTCTCTGTAGCCCCATGCTAGCTGCCAGGAGAGGCTCCGAACTCTACACACAAATGAATTATTTTATTGGCGGGTGAGGAGGGTGTGTGTGGGGGGGATTGAATGGTTGGCGATCAAAGGGTGCAATCGGGCAGGATGGGCCAGGAGTGTTTGGATAGAGGGGTGTGGTCCAGGAGTGTGGTGGGGTGGGAGTGGAGAAGGGTGTGAGTAACTTGGGGCCATGGAGAATGTATCTGGTCTAAGTGCACAATTAATAGGCTCTCTGGCTGTGAAAGCATCCACTGAGAAGGGCGTTGGTGAGCGTAGCAATCGGGGGGCACAGTATGCCATAATTTTCTAGACAAAATGTTGTTACGAAAACCATACACGTAGGTGACTGAGAAAAGTTCCCTCTTCCCAGAGAGAAAAAGATAAACTGCTCTGAAAAAATTCTGACCTGCATCCTAATGGAATTCGTGGGAAGATATATTACAGCCACATGGATGCCACACCAATTCATCATGATTAATGTTATCTCCGTGAACCCAAGGGTTGCAGTAATGATTGGCCACTTATTGTGAAGTGTTGCTGAATAGTTACTTTGTTTTGCATGCTAAACACTGAAATCATTTAAGCACCACCAATTGGAAGATGCTGATTACATTCACCTTTGAAGCATGCAAATATTTTCTCCCACTCTCTTTTAGCTATTAAGGCATGTGCATTTTCCATGGAGTTCTCAGGAGATTAGCCACACAAATCCTATCAAGTGTCATGAGAGTTGTGTAACCCAATTTCTCAGTAATCACTCTTAAAAATAAGTCGTGTTCTAGAACATCGGTGTATTGGGGAATGGGAGGGGGGCGTTAGAGCAGATGTAGACTATGACAGAATTCAGTGGTTAATATCTGTTTACCGGACCCCTTTAGTGCCATAACCATACTATTACGTGTATTACAGTAGTGTCTAGAGATCCCAACATGCTAGGCACTGTGCATACACACAGTAAGAGACCTTCCCTTCCAAACAAGACAGTAATGAGAGAGGTGACAGAAGAAAAGGAAGATGGAATGACTTATCCATGGTCACAGAGCAGGTCAGTGGCAGATCCAGAAATAGTACCCAGATCTTAGTGATTGCGCCACATCACTAAGACCTTCAAGTCATTCCAGACAGACCTCATCCAAAAGGCAATGGTGACTCTAAGTTAACTGCCGCATTACTCTGGTGTAGCTGAGCTCCTGGGTGACAAGACTTAGGTGGTCCAAAATGGAACCAGGATCGTCCAAAGTGTAGCTGGTATTGGCTGACGTAGTGTGATCAGGAGGCTGGTCAGTAAGTCTCCCAGGGGAGCTCAGGTGTATTTTAAATCTGTGCTCCTTCCAGGCAGAAACAGCAAAATAAAGCAGAAACTAAAACACTGTCTGCCCTGTGCTGGGTGAATCATCCCTTCTGTGCTGGACAATTAGCTGAATTCAGAAAATGGAGGACAGGCTAAATTACTAAGCCATTTAGAAAGTTCCTGGAGCCATTGTAAGCTGTTGAATAAAGTAAAGGGTGAAAAACATGGACTATGGCCTCAATACACCTGTTCAACACTAAGGCAGATCCATAGTGAAGAATGCTAGAGCAATGGCCTGCCCATCAGGAGAGCCAGATTGTCTTCCCAGACCTGCTGCCCACCTGCACTAGTCACTGAGATCCATGGATGGAAAGTGCTGAATGAAAGCTAGGAAAGGCATGGACAACCACATGTTTCAGCAGCTTGTTATTTCCAGACAGCACCTTCAGACCTATGAGGTATGCAACGTTTTGCTCAGCAGAGAATGCAACATTCCCATTTTCGGGGCCTGTGAGCGTGTCAAGTGAGCATATAAAACACCAACAGACCCCAAGTGTCAGCGGATAGGATGGAACCTGGGACATTTGGAGTTAAATGCACAAACCTCTACCGTGTGAACTAAAAGCCGCATTGCCCTTAGCTAAATATGGAGAGCAAACACATTCATTTTTTTCTAAGTGGTCTTGGTGCCACTAGATGGAACAGAATATCACATCCAGGAGGTATGTGGGTTACACTTGCACATACACTCCCATATCTACATGTATGTACCTGTATACACCCAAAACCTTCAGTCCTTCTAGGCCTGTGACAGATTTTAGATACATCTCATCCACCTTAGGAGCATCCATGAGCCCATTAGAAATGGACTGTGACAGCTTTCCAATAGGAAACATACCCCTCACAGTAGTGGGGCATACACAGCACCATCAAACCTACACAGTGCCAAACTTCAGATTAACCTGCTATTCCAAAATGTCCCTTACTTCTTGTGGAATGAGGTTGACAGGGACGTTATATTTTGAAATAACGGGCATGCTGTTAAGTCCCACGAATAGCTATTTTGGGATACCTCAAGTGTAGATAGTAGCTGCAGTATAGATGTAGCCTAGGTGTCATGGAAGGCAGACAGTCAACATTTGCCATAAGGACTGAGCCAATAACCATCCTGGTGCTTAAAATATCCATAATAAGAAGGAGACAGCAACTTGTTTCCTCCATCTAGTGTGTCCACAGCTCTGTTCACAGCTGCTGCTGTCAATAGCAGTGTTTCCTTCATGAAAAGTCATGATCACAGCCAAGGAACATTTCTTATTTCTAGATCTATTATTGTAATTCCTGGAAAAGAGTTGGGTAAATAATTATCCTTTCAGACTTCCAGGAATCAATTAAATAATTCCTTATAAACACAGGAATGAAGAAGGCACCTGAGAAGGTATTATTCACATCCTTCAATTTCCCTTTCAAAACTCTTCTGGAAACTGGGATGTCTTAAAAACCCTGCCTGTCTGAATGTCCACATGCCACTCATTGTCCATGATTTGTGTTAGTAGTTTAGGCTCTCAACTGTCAAGGCAAGGATATGGTTTTCTTTCTGCTCGTTGATTTATGTAATTTAACCACTGCAAAGTTCTGTCAACGTCTGTGACTAATAATATCTCCTGACTTAAAACAGCAACTATGATGTTGCTGTTCTTTGCATTGCCTGCATATTGGACTACAAAAATCTTGTTATAGGCATGACCAGTGTCACCTCGGCCACAACGAATGTGGTTTTTAACTATTCAGCTTAGTAGACGAATCAATGAAGCTTCTGAAAGAGCCTTTGAACCCAGACTCTAATTAAAAGGACATTCCATCAGAGGAACAACAATGCATTCTACCACCATCAAATGGTCCAGGTTTAGAGGTGAACATGGAATTATCTACTCCCTGGGATAGACTAGCAAAGGAAGCAGTGGATCAGACAGTGCAAGACTGCCCCCTGCTGCTCATGGAAAAGATCGCATTAGTCACATATAGGCAATTTTTCATCAGGCCAGACAAACTGTTACTGTAACAGAGAAGAAGAAGAAGAGGAAGATGCAAATAGCAGCTGGGAAATAAAAGATTTAAAAGGATGCAGTCAAACTTCTTTCAATTTCAGTTCATTTTGCAATAGTTATTTTTGTCATCCAAAAAATTGCTCTGCACAAGTGCTTTCAATTTTCAAATATTAATAGGCAAATGTTTGGTTTTCTGGGATTTGCATTTATTCTCACTTCTCTATTAATCACCTAATATAAATATCCCTTATTAAATAAAACAAAACAAGTTAGAAGAGTGATTTCAGGTGTCTTTCACCAATTTTGTACTATCTTTAATAAAAATAAAAGAGGCACTACATTTATAACTGATTTGAGTTCCCTGCTGTATTATATTCCCTTTTTCCCATCTCCTGGTTCTAAATTTACTCTAATGTCGGTCATTTCTTCAGTGCTCTTCATTCAAAGATCTCAGTGCACTGGGGGTGAGGGAGATTTTGTACTTCATATTCTGTGAGGTAAATTACTTTGCTATTTAACCTTATCAGCTTTCTCTGACTGCGACCACACTGACTTATTGGTGGTAACATCAGTTCATGATCTAAGCAAGGTCATGTGAGGTGAAAGCTCAGAAGATCTCTAGGGAAAGCTTAGGTGATGCTGGAATTAATGATTCAGCAGAAAGAAACACTTTCCCCAGAATTAGCCAAGAACCAGCATTGCAGTATAGTGTTACATGGAGCAGGACTGGTGGAGGTGCCAGTTTGTAGATGAGTCATGAAAATGTGGTCCTGATCATTCAAGGTTGTTAAAGATGCCAGAAGAGTCAATGTATTAATTCGCTGCATCCTATCTAAATTTCAGTTTGAATTCATCTCACTTAAATTTCCTCCTGGTGTTTCCAAATGGGTGAGGGTCACTCTTCCTATCATGTCCTAGAATGAGGTCTTCTGCTTCCTAGGGAAAACACATGCAAAGGTGTCATCTGCAAAGCTGAAGCAAAATGCAGGACAATGTAGCACTTTAAAGACTAACAAGATGGTTTATTAGATGATGAGCTTTCGTGGGCCAGACCCACTTCCTCAGATCTGCAAAGCTATTTGTTTGTTGGCAGTTATGTAACATTTCAGCGGTTGTACTGGGCAGTAGTTACTGGGGCTGTGCGCGTATGGGAAAGGGTGTATGCTGCAGATTGAACGTCTGAAAATCTACAGGATTAGGAAGGGCATTTGTCACACATGGGATCCCAGCTGCATCAAGGAACTGGCTCCATGCTCCTGTTCTTTTGATCACTAAGTGTGTGACTGATGTGCTGTAGAAGCTTTTCTTCTGTGTGTCACCCTGTTCAGAATATTAATTAGTTATAGTGCTTTTTAGGCCACAAGTTGAACGTCTTAGTCCACAAGTTGAACAACTTATTGTAGTCCACTTGTTGTGAATCGTGTCTGTTCTTCAGTGTCTCCCTTTTTCATCAGGCCACATTCCCTTTTCATACATTAAGGAGGTCTGCTGTGTTAATTTAAGGACAGGGTACTGAGTAGAGCAATGTGATGTGTGTGACAGAGAGAGATACCATTTTTAATTTTCTATTAGCTTTGCCTTCTACACTCCTTCCTCACACTTTGAGTTAATGGTCTTTGGTTCCACTCTGTACTGCATAAAGTTTGGGGAATGTATGGCCCATTAGCAGCTGGGTAGCATCGCCATATGCTGGCAAACAAATGCTCCAGAAAAGGCTGCACAGCAGCATTGCATATGTGAGTTTGTATATGCATGAGTTGTACACAAAGTAAAGTTTGGATGAATGTTACTGTATAAAACCAAGCTCAGAATCACTGATTGGAGGGCTTTTCTATACAGTGCTAACAGAATAGGACAGGGACTCACGAGATCCTGCTTCTATTCTCACCTCTGCTACAGATTTTCTATGTCTGGGCAAGTCACAGGGCCTTATCCAAAGTCCACTGAAGAAAAGGGAAAGATTCTCGTTTAGACCATGGGATCAATCCATCACTGTCTGTATGTCTTGGTGTCACCATCTGGAATAATGAGTTAATAAAATGTACCTGGAACACAGGAGTGATATGAGTCTTAATTCATTAAAGGCAAGATCCTGCTACCTTTATTGGCACGTAGCAGCAATCTGGGGGCCCGTTTCAAAAATATACTGATTGGTTGTATAGCACTCGTAACAAGAGCATTAAAAGTATTTGTTTATGCTAAGAATGGTACATCCCATTCTGATTATCGAAGGCATGATCCTGCAAGGTGCTGAATATCATCATCTCCTTCCTCCCCCATGACTTCAGCATTCACACGAGGTGCACCCAGCCCTTTTACTTTGTGATTCTCCTCAGAACTCACTGCCTGTCAGAACTCACTGCCTGTCAGAACTCACTTCCTGCAATTGCATCTTCCTGCACCATAACAGATCACTGAAAAAGGTTCACAAGCTAAGGTTCTGCTGAATACCAGCTAACCATGAATTGCTCTACTACAAGGGAGGTCAGAATTCCCTTGTGTCCAGGGATCACTTGCAGAAAGACATCTGCTAGAATGATCCATCACGGCAGGCTGATGTGAAATCTAAAACAAGCAAGCAAGAGGCTGAAGCCATTCTTCTATGTGTCTCAGAGTTTCAGGGAAAACATTTCAAAGGATACGTGTTTATAGTCCAGAGATGTTTTTTGTCGGTTTTAGACACATTACCATAGCAAGAAGCAACGTGCAAAGGAAAAGGAGACACATGGCATAATCTATGGGAAAGTTTTCTGCAGCTGGAGTGAAGCAGTTAGGAAAAGTTCCAGTTTCATCCAGAATCTTGTTTTCTGTATCCAATAGTATGTCGTTTACTACCTTTCTTTATTGATTGAGTAACATTTAGAGATTTAGGCCCAGACCTTCAAGGCTGTGTAGGCACTCAGGTTCCATTTTCAAAAGTGACTTTGACCTTTAGTAATACTATGAGGCTTAGGTGCCTAAGGGTATGTCTACACTGAAATTAAAAAACTATGGCTGGGCCTTGCCAGCTGACTCAGGCTTGGGGGCTTGCGCTAAGAGACTGTTTAATTCCAGTGTAGCTGTCCAGGCTCAGAGTGGAGCGGGGGAGAGCGGGTAGGACCCTGAAAAGATGGGATGATCCCAGAGCATGGGCTACCTTAGCTCAACCCTGTGAGCCCAAGGCAGCTTGCATGAGCCAGCCACAATGCAAACATACCCTAAGTCACTTAGGGTAGGTCTACACTACAGCGCTAATTCGAACTAACGCATCTAGAACTAAAAACTAGTTCGAATTAGCGTTTTGCTAATTCGAACTAGCGCATCCACATTAAGTGGACCCTGAAGCGGGGTTAAGGATGGCCGGAAGCAGGGCCGGCAGGGCATCAGAGGAGGACTTAGAGCGTGGAGATGCTGTCTCAGGCTAGCCGAGGGCTGTGCTTAAAGAGTCCCGACCCCCACCCCGCACAGACAGTTCTCAGGGGTGCCCCGCTTGGAGTGCCCTGAGTGCCCACACTGGGCACATCACAGCACTCGGCCATCAGCCCGGCTGCACTTGCCGCAGGCTGCCATCTGGGGAGAGAGGGTAATTGGGGGGCTGCAGGAGAGCTTCCACCCCCAGAAGCCCGCAGAGCCAGCCCAGTCCTCCCCATCGAGGCACGTACCCCATTCCTCCCTCACCTCCTTCCACTTACCCTTCCCTAGCCCCCCTTCCTGATGTACAAAATAAAGATAACGTGTCTTCCAAAATGGAATCTGTCTTTATTGAACAAAACTGGGGGAGACTGGGAAAAGGAGGTGGGAGAGGGGAAGAGAGAGGGTGGGAGAGGGGAGGGCAACTAAAATGATCAGGGGTTGGGAACAGGTCCCATATGAAGAGAGGCTAAAGAGACTGGGACTTTTCAGCTTAGAAAAGAGGAGACGGAGGGGGGACAGGATAGAAGTCTCTAAAAGCAGGAGTTGGGTGGAGAGGGTGCATACAGAAAAGTTCTTCATTAGTTCCCATAAAGAAGGACTAGAGGACACCAAAGGAAAGGAATGGGTAGCAGGCTTCAAACTAGTAACAGAAAGTTCCTCTTCACAAAGCAAAGAGTCAACCTGTGGAACTCCTTGCTGCAGGAGGCCGTGAAGGCTAGAACTGGAACAGAGTTTAAAGGGCAGTGCGATCAAATCATGGAGGTTGGGTCCATGGAGTGGTATTAGTCAGGGGGTAGGAGTGGTGTCCCTGCCCAAGGTTTGTGGAAGGCTGGAGAGGGATGGCACGAGACAAATGGCTTGGTCACTGTCTTCGGTCCATCCCCTCCAGGGTCCCTAGGGTTGGCCGCTGTCGGCAGACAGGCTACTGGGCTAGATGGACCTTTGGTCTGACCCAGGATGGCCATTGTAAGCTAAGGGCTCACTGTTGGGGGTCTCAGTGGACCCCCTTGATTCTCTTGCACACCTGCTCCTGGGTGGCCAGGCTGGCAGCTATCCTGCCCAAGCTGGCCACTTTCCTGTGCCTAGTGTGGAGATTGTGGACGAGGTCCACGATGTCCACACTAGCCCAGGCGGGTGCCCGCCTCTTGCGGTCCCGGGCAAGCTCCTGGGAGCCGCCAGCCTGGTCCTGGGAAGAGGGGGAGGGCTGGGGGGCATCGGGTGGGTGACTCGATCCGTGCCAGGTGCAGGGTCTGCTGGCTGGGTGCTGGCAGGCTTGCACCTGGCACGGGCACCGTAGCCAGCCCGTGCCCCTTTAAATTCGAATTAATGGAGCGCTAGTGTAGCGCCTATGAAAGTTAGTTCGAACTAACAGACGTTAGTTCGAACTAACTTTGTAGTGTAGACATACCCTTAGGCACCTTTGAAATTTTTATCCTATGTATTTATCATTAACGTGTAATGCCCACCATGTGCTCTGCACTATACTTCAGAAAAATCCAGACACTCCCTCCCCCATGGATTTTTAAAGTCTATGGACAGGCACATGTGACATACTGGGAGACCCAAAAGTGGAGATAATATTATCTGCAATTTTTTTTCTTTTCTTCTTCGTAATTATTATGACTTCTTTTCTAAGAATAAGATCGAAGCTTCTGCAATTAGATACCTAATTCAAAGTGAGAAGGGCACTCCAGTAGATGCTGGTAACCCTGCTTTCACAAGAAATAAGGAACATTGAAGGAAGAGTGTTCTTCCGTCAACTTCCTGCAGTGTAGACAGTGCCAAAAGCTGAGATAAGCTACTTCGACTTCAGCTACACAATTACAATAGCTGAAGTTGCATATCTTAATTTGACTTTGTCTTGTAATATAGACATAGCCTTAGGAAACAATACATAGTCTCCAGTCTTTTAGCTTTAGTGAGCAGGGAATAAAGATGAAGGCAGAATCCACACTAGCATTTTTGTCAGTAAAAATTATGTTGGTCAAGGGAGTGTTTTTTCACACCCCTGATCAATCCAAGTTTCACCAACAGACGTGTTGGTGTGCACAGTGCTATGTCAGCAGGCGATGCTTTCCTGTCAGCTCATTGTGGGGTGGTTTAATTATGCAGATAGTACAGCTCTCTCCAGTCGGCATAGAGTGACTATATGGCAGATATTACAGCAGGCACCTACAGTGGTACAGCTGTGCCACTGACAGATATGTACTGTAGATGCTGGTTAGTAATAATATTTACAAAGGACGGCTGAGTGGAATCAGTAAGGGCTTGTCTACACAAGGTTACCCAGAAAAGTTAATTCAAATTAACTAAAGATATGAACTGAAAAGTGCTTATTTAAGCTATATAAAACCCCTATGTATAACTCTCATTCTGATTTAAAATGGTCTTAATTCAGTTTAGTGACATTGAAATGAGTTAAAGTAAATCAAATTAAGACAACTTTCATTCTGACTGAGAGCATCCACATACGGCTTTCATGTGGTTTATCTAAACCACTTTACATTCACACTGTCCATTAATCTGGATTAATTTTCCTGAGTGTTCCCTGTAAACAAGCCCTAAAACAATAAACAGGTTCAGAATAGTGTAGTTTTCACAGATTCATCAATACAGTATAAAAAGGGGGGAGGCATTCATCAGCTTCAATAAATAAAATGTCATGGAATGGCCCCTCCTTTATCTAGCTGTCCTAATTTAGACGTCCCCAATGATCCAGAGTGAACCGGCTCTGGATTTAGCCTCACGTGGGTTTTGCGTCAGCATGCACACGTGACCCCTACTCATTTTACATTTATTTGATGAAGATCTCTGGTTTCCAGCCAATGCTAGACACGTGGGCTTGGTTAACATGATTTTCTCTCATGACAGTGTATCTATTTTGAGTGTTAGAACTGCACTATGCATGTATTAGGTCTCACAGAGTTTGAACTCTCACAACCTCTCAGATTGAGGGCATGCCCTCTCTTAACCTTATTGCACAGCAACTTGGGTTTACAATATTTTACATCAGGATTTACTCTCTCATTTTTTTTCATAGCTTGGAGCAAAATAGGGAAGTATCGGGTATGTTCCACAAACTTCAATACCACTTTGCACATTTATTGAATTTGTTAATGAATTGTTAGTTACTATCTATACTACGATAGTGACTAGAAGTCCCAGTCACAGCCTAGCACCCCAATGGGCTATATTTTGTACAAACACAGAATAAAAAGACTATCCCTGATCCAAAAAGCTAACAAACCAAGTAGAAGACAAGAAGCAACAGACAGAGACGTGAGTGTAAGGAAACAATGAGACAATACTGTCCTCATAACAGTTGTGTAAGGATAGCATTGTTATATCCATTTTACGGGGGCAAACTGAGGCACAGAGATGTAAACTCACTTCCTAAAGTCACAAGGGGACAGATTCTGTCACTTCTGAGTAATACTTTGCTCCCTGGGCAATCCCATAGAATTCAGTGGAATAAGTCCTGGGGGAAGCTAATTCTCAGAGGATAGAATCAGAGCCAAGAACAAAACCCAGAAATCCTGAGGCCCATTCTTATACTTCAACCACTAGACATGCAAAACTCAAATGGATTTTAACTGTGGAGCTGTGATAATCGATACCTGGTTCAGATATAGATTCATGGAGAGAATAAATAGTAGTATGGTGGAGTAGAAAGGTTTAGCTAGCAAGAGTTTGGGATGATAACATCACTTGCAGCAGAGGTCTAAAACTCCTGGCCTGGGGAGTATCCCCAGCTGGAGTAGTTGCACAATCCAGCCCAGGAGTCCTGGCAGGCTGGTGAGGGCCTGTCCATTCCTTTCCCAATACTGAAGTACAGCTGCCTAGATATTTATAGTTTGTATTACTAAAACTATCTATATGACTTTTAAAATCCTGGCAGAGAAATGCTTTCTCATGGGTGGCTGCAGTTCCAATTTGAGTAGGAAAAGTTTGGGCTATGGAGTTGGGCATTATAGAAATCCCCTAGATAGAGAGTTAATTGTGCTGAAACCAAAAGTAGCTATGTCTGTATTAAGCACAAAAGGATGAAGGGAATGGCTAATGCAGTGAGGTGCTTAGTGTCTCTGCTTTGCACAGTTTGCAGCTGTGGACTCCCTCTACCAGCCCCATCATCCTTGCATACAAATCTAGGAACCAAGTTTCCCTGTCAAGTGAAGAGATGGTGTGCGAGAGAGAGAGAGAATACTGTGCCTGATTACATCCCTACTGGGAGGATCATGAGTGTACCTTCTTTCTAATGACAGGAAGCTTCCGTGTCTTCTGTCGTGGACAGTTTAGATAAGCTGTATGACTGGTGGGCTTCAAATAGTGTGGTTGGGAGCAATATTTGTGTTTTCTTGAGATGTGTTTTCTGGATGTTATTCATGCCCTTCCCCGAAATTCATTGTTGTAAGGCTACAGATAGTCCACGCTTGGGGTGGGCTGATCTCTCTGTTGCAGTATGCTGGTTTTAAACAGTCCCTCTTTTCCATCTGCTAGTGGTGTCTCAAAGCAATTTGCATTGCAGCCTGCTAGTGATAGTGACAGGGTAAGTTGGATGCATATGCTCAAGCCTTACTGAAGTAGCAGCATGCTCTGCTGGTTTACCCATAGTACAGGTTGAACCTCTCTAGTCCGGCACTCTCAGGTCCGGCAACATCAGTGGTCTGGCATGATTTTAGTTAGCCAGATGTTCACTTATCATGGGTCTGGCCAAGTTTCCTGAGGTCCCAGAAAGTTTGTTTACAGCCGCCAGTCCTGCCCCTCAGTGTTCTGTGCTGTTATTTAGCTCTAATTTACCCCTACATGTCTTCTAAGAGCCCAGTAAGCAGTGGAAGTGTTGGTAATTCTGTTAGAAAATATTGACCTCCCATGGTCCAGCAAATTCTCTGGATCAGCACCAGTCAGATCCCAAAGGTGCTGGAATAGGGAGGTTTAACCTGTCTGTCAAAAATCAAACTGAAAATTCTATGTCAGGCTAGCAGACAGACCTATATGCTAACAGGTATATGTGAAGCGTTTTCATAAAAGACTGATAATAAGCAAATGCTATAATCTTGCTTAGTTTCCTAACATTTACTTTCAGTTTGACAAATTTTACCCATCTAACCCTGTGTTTCAAATTCCGAGTGCACTTAAAAGCTCATGTTGACTTCAGTCAGGTACTTTGCATGCCAAAGAACGGTAGGATTAAGCAACCCAGACACAGTCTAGCTGTGGAATACATTGCTTCTCTTACAGCTTTGTTCCATCTTCTGCAAGATTTAGAACTCACCATGGTGACACCAAACCTATCCCAGATGCCATGTGACAGCGCACTGTCACCCTGGCCTTTTGTTGCATATACTTTCTGTAAGACATAGTGCCATTTCTCCTCTCTAGCCCATGGGCTTGCCATAGCCCTAAATATACCATTTACCTTAACTCTTGTGCTCAAATTGTTCTCCTTTCTATATAGTTTTCAAGCCTCTGGAACAGTGATGGGCAACCTCTGAGACATTTGGCTTACCATTGTCCATGCACAAGGTTGTTGGATTCTCCTGGTTTTTGTCCATGTCATTTTTTCCTACTGCTATTACAAAAGTGACACACAATTAAAGCAAGGGCCGTGGTGGCCCATAAATATAGGTGAACTAGGCAGTCAGCTAGGGCACCAAGATAAATGGCCGTTGAGGGCTTTGGAGGCTGGGGTGCCGATCGCACACCGATCGTGCATTTCACCTAGGGTGCCAGTTGCCGGCAGCTCATCTAGGGCCACTCCTGAGCAAGGGTACATGAAGTGTGGTGTCTGCTGATTGCACACAATGTTGTGAGAGACATGTGCTTCCTCTGCATCCAAACAAAGTGCTGCACCAGTTCAACTGGCACATCCCCCTAGTGCAGTTAGCAAAAATGTCCTATCCTGGGTGGCCATCTGGGTTACAACAATCTTGCGGCACAGTGAGCAGAAAGAGGTCCACTAATGCGGCCCATTCACTAGCCAAGGTTGTACCTCACTGCTCTGGAGCCTGACTTTTAGTATATGCTCCACTTTTTAGTAAATTCCTATTTATCTACTCCTTCTGTCCTGACAACAACATAGGCCTGGCCCACATGCACAAGGGAAATCAATCAAAGTTATGTAAGTTACATAACTTATGTTGGCATAGCTTAAATCGACTTACAGCAGTGTCTACACCACACTACGTTGATGGGAAACACTTTCCTATTGACATAACTTCTGCCTTGCCTCTCGGGGAGGTGGGATACTGAACTCAACCAGAGAGCACTCTGCTATCAACTTGTTTCCTTGTTACCAGACTCACTAAATCAATGCCCACTGCATTGATCTCACCAATGTCAATTTAACCCATGGTGAGGACAAGCCCATACTTGTGAAAATACAAAGTGACAAAGCAGGGGATTTGTGATGTATGGCTACAATGCCAAATTTTAATTACAGTTCAGTAACAAGACTCAGAATAACTTTATATACTCCTTGCAACAGGCAGACAGACAAGAGATGTGAAACTTGTGTTATGTGATCATTCAAGGAAACAATAAAAATTGGTGTCTTAGAGGAGCTCGTCTCCAAATAAAAGTAAAGTGGGATTGTTTGTAAACTGGGGATCTTACGTAATTATGACAACTGTTTGGCCCATGGGAGTGAACCAGTAGAATTTGGTAAGCCTGATATTGATATTAATTACTAAAAAATAATAGAAAAACAAAACCCAAAGCAATTCGTTCACTGAAATGTTTTAAAGTGTACTTTTCTCTTCTTGCCTTTTAATTTCGGAAACCTCATTAGAGAAGACAAGTATGACATTGTAAGTTCCAGTAGTGGATGGGCCCTCCCTGAAGAATTTGTTTTTGATACAAGGTAGAACCAGGAGCCTGAAGCTAACAGAGAAAAGTTGTAAGCTAAATATTGAGAAAATATCTTAACAGTCACACCAATTAAACTGATGGGATGGGGATCTGAGGCACCATCACTACACATATTCAGCAATGAGTCGTAGATGTTAGCCTTGAAAAAAGACAGTGGATAGACTGAGAGTGGCCTCATATGACCCAATTCTCTAAGGTCTCAGTCATGCACCATTGAAGTTAACAGTGTTTTGCCACTGGCTATTATGAGAGCAAGAATAGACCCAAAGGACCAAAATCTAGAGAGCTGCTGAGTATTTCTAACTGGTGCAAAAATCCATGGGAGGTGCAGATGCTTTATGACTCTCAGCATTCGTCCCAAATAACAATAATCAGGGACCTAATGCAGAGGATTTGAGGAAACACAGCATCAGTAGTATGTGAGTGTGTGATGCAGGTGTATAATGCACATTCATTCCAAGCAATAACCAACACTGAGGTAAGAGAACAGTTGAAATCACCTTTAAGAGTTTTCTTTTGCTACCTCAACTCCTTGGAGAAGGTGGTGTTTTCTCTCTGATTTACAGCTCTCACTTCAGTCTTCCATGTTCTCTAGTCTTTACCAGTCCTTTCTGATGCCAAGCTAAGTGGGGAGGGGAGGAGAGGGGACTGTTAAGGAGGGCTGAGGGGGGCAGCAACTTCTTAATTCAGTTAACGATTGCAGGAAGTGGTTTGTCAGTTTAGAGGTAGTCCCTGCTCAAAGCCAGTGCCCTTCTCAGAAATGAACTTGCACTTCTCTAAAGATAGATTGTGCAAAACACCAGGGGGCCCTCGGGAATCTGCAGCCACAATTCCCCAGACAAGGACTTCCAGAAAAGAATTGAAATGCACCCCCTCCCCTTTGTGCAGCTGCTCTGTGGACTAAACCAACGCTCAGTGGAGCGGGTCTCTTATGCAAGTTCTCAGGTTTCATATCCGCAGTGACCAAATTTTGTTAAAAATACGACAGCTGCGCGTGTCACTTTTTTCCACGTAATCTTAACTGTAACTTCCAACTGCACATGCATTTACTGAAATTCTGTGATATTAATGAGATGTTCACAGAAAGTGTGGAAGATTCCAGCTTTCACACTGAAGATGCTGAGCATGTGATAGCCAGATAGATTAGATAAGACAGTTTGCAAACCACAGCAAGTAATCAATCTACTAGGTGATGTTCAGAACACACTACTGGAGTAATGTGACTGGTCACCTGTGATCAGTTAGAATGGCAAAGAAGTAGGCAGTTAGTACGAAAAGAGCTTGCATCACAAGACAATCACTCCAGGGATCCCCTTTGAAAATGAGGAGGAGATGACGGGTGTGAGAAAGTATTAGGTCTTCTAGTCCATCCTCATTGCAAATGCAGAATGAGTCTTTTCATCATAGTCTAAGATAAACACGTCTGCTGTGAGACTATTATAGTCATTGCTAAAGAATTGTTCCTGACAGTCAGTTTAATGGCCACATTATGTTCTCACAGAGAGGTTTCAATCCAGGGTAACTCCACTCATTTCAATAGATTTATACTGAGTTTACCCCTGCATCCCTTGAGAGTAGAATCATGCCCTACATTTTCCTTTATTAATATTCATCTCAATGTATCTCTTTGTACTAGCAGGAGGTCCTAAATAGTTATACCTACTCCACTCTGCCACCTTAAACATAAGAACCGCCATGTTCACTAAGACCAGTGGTCCGTGTAGCCCAGTATCCCACCTATGACTGTACTTGCAACATCACCTATAGAAGAAACTCTGAAGCACGGCCAATGGAACATCTTCTCCTAACATCTATTACTTAGAAGTTAATCTAAAATGTCTTTCATCTCTTGCCTTGATTTTTATCCTGTCCAAATATTAAAAGATGATTATCATAACTCTATGACAGTGGGAATACAGGTGTGAATTATTCACCAGTTGTACTTCTACCTTTCCAGAATAAATTTAATTGTTGTTTTTCTCACCATGAGACTATTTTTATGCTCCCCCAGCCCAAAACCTTAATGCAAATATTTTTAAAATAATAAAGGGGGTTGTGTGTTTTGAAAAGTTTAATTTTTTAATTTAAAAGTTTTTAAATGGTATAAGATATAGATTGCAGACCAGATTTACAGCAGTATAATTCTATTAGACCAAATTCAGGGATGAGTCTAAGACAGTCATAGGGGAAGTCAGCAAAGAGAAGCAAGGAAGAACGAAATCCTTTTAAAAATCTAACAGCCAGTTCTGCTGTCAGTTATATCCATGTAAGTCTGGAATTCTATTCACTTCAATAAATTAATTCAGATTTCCACTGCTTTAACAGGCTACATCTACACTATAGCAGAAAGTCAACTTCAGGCATGCAATGCCAGGTCTGTGAATAACGTAGCTAGAGTTGACTTAAGTTGAGTTACCTCATGCTCTACATCGTGGGAGGTCAACAGGAGAAATTCTCTTGTCGACTTCCTTTACTCTTCTCATCTGGGGTAGAGTAACAGGGTCAAGAGGAGAGTGATCTGCAGTCTGTTTGGCAGGTCTTCTCTAGACCGATCACCGGTGGGTCAATCTCAGATTGTCAATCCAGGCTGTAGTGTAGATAAAGCCTTATAGCAGAATTTTCCCTATGAAATGTATTGCATTACTGTAGAGCAGTGGTTCTCAAATTGCAGTCCAAGGACCACTAGTGGTCCATGGCCACTTTACAGCTAGTCTGTGGCTCGAGCTTAGTCCCCCCTTGCTCCCCATGCAGCAGAGAGTTCACATTGCCTCTCCAGCCTCATGGTTGCCATGCAGCCTCGAGGCTGGAGCACCAGCTCTGGCTACATACTCAGAGGGCACAGTGGCAGGAGGTGAAGAAAGCGCTGGGGGAATGGCAGCACAGTGATGCACTGTTTAGAGGCTTTTCCTGCTGCTCCCATTGGCTGGCCAATGGGAGCACCAGGAGGAGGTGCTTGGGAGCAACGGGGGCACAAAGCCAGGTAAGCAACACCCTCATGCCCAGACCCCTGCACCCTAATTCCCCTCACTCACCTCCCCATCTCCCAGCAAAGCTCTGCATCCCCAGCTTGTTTCTACCCCCGCCCTTGCTCCTGCATCCTCCCCACAGCCAGACACCCTACCCCAAAGTCCCTCCTCCACCCTCCCTTGCTCTGCACCTCCATCCTGGCCAGACCTCCACCCTGCTCCTGCATCCACCATTGCTCCTGCAGCCTCCCTCCTGGCCACACACTGCACCCTCCTTTGCTTTTGCTCCCTCTCCCTAGCCAAACATCCTACTCCCAGCCTGCTTCTGCACTCTACCTTCCACCCAGACTTCACATCCACTCCTGCACTCCACTTCCAACCCACATCCTGCACCCTCATTGCTATCCCACTCACTGGTAGCCTTGTCCCGCACACCAAACTCCTCATTTTTGTCATTACCCAGAGCCTAAGGGGATCTACAAAATCTATTAACTCTGGAACCCCAGAAAAGTAAATCTGGGGGGAAGCCCGGAACCTCAGTCCTTCCTACCCCTTTCCTTGCCCCATAGAGCTAGAGCACCAGAGGAATGAGGTGTCTCAATTGGGGGCCACATCAGTGAGGGTTGGGGGGTTTGGAGGAGGTTTTTTTTGCTTCTCACTTGTGTGGTCCCCAAAGGATTTTTCTGTGGGTCAGTGGTTCCCCACCATAAATAAAGAAAACAGTGAAACCTTTTGTGTTGGACATCAATTAATATTTTATTTTATTTAAAATGAAGTTTGATAAACTAACATGAGAAAGTTAAAACACTTAATCTGTTTAATCATTTAAATTAAACTGTTCTCCCTAGCTGCAGAACTAGCAAAATGGCTCAGGCATAGTTATGTAATTAACAGCGAGTTTCCATTAATGACTGGTGGTCTGCAGAAAGGTTTACATGGGTGGGCCACAGGCCAAAAAGTTTGGGAACTACTGCTATAGAATAACACAAAGTACTGCTGAGTCCCATCCTGGGACTAGAAGTCCAATCTTTATTGGGCTTCTTTTAGCACTTGTCAGGCTGAAATCACACACAAAAATGTAGATCTGACACCTGAGGCTGAATTCAAGCAGCTAAGCAGAGTTAAAAACCAAGCTGCTGCATCTGCACTGTTATTTTAACCCAGACTCAAGTTAAAAGCAGAGTTGCTATGTCTGCGTTGCTATTTTAACCCAAGTTAAACATGCACCATTTTTTTGCAGTGTGGAAAGACCTTCATGGAGCACACGTCACTTAGACCTGTGGTTAAGGGATCAATGCATTTTCACTCTTGTTTCTCTACCCAACCCCAGCTTTTGGTAAGCAGTTACGTCACGTCTCCTGAATCCTAATCCCCTGGGACAGCAACTCTGTAACCACTGCACAGACAGGCTGACTCAGTCCATTGACATTGTGCAGACCTGGACATTAGACATATCGCAGGGAAGTAGAGACAAATGCTCTGCCAATAGATTTTGTACAGAATCATATACTCATAGAATACTAGAACTGGAAGGGACCTCGAGAGGCCATCAAGTCCAGTCCCCTGCACTCTCAGCGGAACCAAGTATCTGCAGAGATGGGGATTCCACAACTACTCTAGGAAATTTATTCCAGTGTTTAACCACCCTGACAGGAAGCTTTTCCTAATGTCCAACTTAAAATTCCCTTGCTGCATTTTAAGCCTACTGCTTCTTGTCCTATCATCAGAGGCCAAGGAGAATAATTTTTCTCCCTCTTCTTTGTAACACCCTTTTAGATAGTTTTGCTAGTCAAGGCCTGATCTAAAATAGTGAGTCTCAATGACCTTTGAGATGAAGATTTCATAGCACTTTATAAACATTAAGCCTCCAAGAGTGTGTCTACACCGCACCCTTATCTCAAAATAAATGACGCAATTTGCGCTACACAAATTGCGTAGCTTATTTTGAGGTACATTTCAAAATAAAGCGCTATTCCAAAACGTCCCTTAACTCTCCTGGAATGAGGGTTACAGGGATGTTGGAATAGCGTGCCCGTTATTTCAAAAACTATTTTGAAATAACGGGCGTGCCCAAAAGATGCGGAATAGCTATTTCAGGATGCTTCCAGTATCTCGGAATAGCCCCGCAGTGTAGACGTAGCCCAAGTGACCTAAGTAAAGCTACCTTCAGTCCCTGTGAAGTAGGTTTTAGCATTTCACTCCCAAGCCTGACTCCCAGCTTCCCTCTTTTGATCCCTGACAAACCACACACATCTAGCAGGCAGCATTTCAGTTGCAAGCCACCAAAAATACCTGCCACACATCACATGGGTAGCTGCACCACTCGTGAGTAAGTTACAGCCTGCAACTTGCACTCTACATCTTCCAGCAGGTTTTAATAGAGGTAAGACCTCTGAAAACAACAACAAAGTGACTGCATTCAACTGAGAGCTAGACTCTGTATGTCATTACTCCTCAAAGGGACAGCAAGGAAGTGTTAACAGCATGACTGTGAGTTGCGCAACCTCCCCTGCAGCTGTGAGTGTTTGAATCAATGGCTTTTCTGCTATTATACACTCCTTCCATAAACCCCCTTTATTCTTATGGAATAATTTAGCTTTTGTAATAACTCATAAAATAATCATGCATTGAACCACTGAACACTGGGATTGTCAGGGTTCTGTGGTGGGTGAATCAGATGACTGAAGGAGTGTTCTCAGCCCTTCCAGATTCCAGTATTGCTAGTCAGAGTCTGATCACGCATTCCTCGCTCGCCCAAAATTCCCACAATAGGCCCAAGTTGTGCAATATAGCCAGAGATTCTTCCCTTCCCCCTGCATCCTCTGTATACCAGAGAGCTGGCCACACAGCAAGAGAGGAAATGAACAACATCTGGTGAGATTCCTCCCTCTGGTAAGAATTGTGAGTGAACAGCTGTGTCAGGCATTTCATCCAGCTCTGGAAGAGGGAAAGAAATCCCTTTACCACACCCCCTAATTCTGGCATTTGCACTGGCCCTAAAAGATAATCTTTTGATTTACTTTCTTGAAAATACAGTGGAATTGTATCCTATGGAGAGAGGGCATTCCTTGCTGTGAAAATGCATTTGTTTTAAGGGAGGGATGTTATTTTAAAAAACATTTTCAGTATGTTGCTGTATCTTTAGTGAATTTAAGCCCCATTCCAGCACAGCATTTAAGTGCCTCTGAGTATGTGAGTCATATCACTGGATTCAGTGAGACTACTCACATGTTTAAAGTTACCCATGTGCGTAAGTGCTTTGCTGGATTAAGGCCTTGGTCCTGAGAAAAACTGCTGTACTGACCTGGAATGCAGAGTTCCCTTCTTAGCCACAGCCTGGATTCAAGGAAACAGCAGCCACCAGACAGGTACAGCACAGGTAGTATTAGGCAATTTTTCCTTCTCAGCCCTACCAATATGTCTCCACCCTGTCTCGGAAGGACAAAGCTAAATCGAGGATTAATCATTCACTTTCTGTGGCCTATTCAGTTCTTTGCATTTCTGTCCACATTGCCAACAAGTTGCCAATTAGTCTCAATGGCCATTGCAGTTTTTGTGATGTAGGCACTTGACCACAATGACCCATCACCTGATTTCATAGGATTCACCAAGGAGGCATGAGAACACAATGATCTCACACACAACCCTCGGGTCTTCCCAGGAAGCAAGGAAGCAACCAAGGAGACTGGGTGTAAAGGGTTACACATTCTCAACCCCGGGACAGCGGCGTGCCAGGCCAAAACTCCAATGTAGCCTATGCACTAGAATTGTTCTCAGGGAAGTCAGCTGTTAAAAGCCCTAATGGACCATTGTAGTAGTGATTAGTGAAGCCAGAGAAAAGATGGTAGAGGCTTCCACTGTTTGTACCAGCAGCAGGCGCTGAGGAGCAATATTACTGTGGTTCTACACCCCTAGAGGACCTCTTCACTGCTGTGCTAGTTTTAGGACCAGATTCCATGAGTGGAGTGGCTCAAGGCAGAGGAGACTGTACACACCCATAGTCATTACCAGCCTGACCTGGTGTTTGAAGTGAAGGGCAGAGAAATAGATCAGATAGGAAAGACTTTGGACCAAACCCTGGACCCAGCAAGCAGACCAAGCATCTGTGTGATAGATATCTCCACAAGAGCTGCAGGAGCACACCTGGCCCTGTGCTCTAACCATTACACTACATTGTCAGAAATGCCTGTAAACAGCCTATAGGTTATCATGATCTTCATCTTGTTCTCCCCTCCCAACCATATGCCATTTCAGTTGTCTTTCATGTTTAGCTCTGGCCACTCAACTATTCAAGCCTGTAAAGAGAAAAAAAACCTAAGGAAGAGAGAAAAGGAGCTTTTCAGCACCACTGGGTAGACCACCATTCTTGCTATCTGGGCTCTCTTGCTATGGTGCCTCCGAGAGGAAATGTGGATTGCCACATTAGCTCTCCCCCTTTCCCAGCATCAGCCACACACACCTCCATCTGCAGCTGTACACAAAGCTCCCCTCAAAATGGTGAAACTCGTTACAGTAAAATGGTGTGAGAGGGGCAGCTCTATATGTAATCAAAGGAAGTAAGCTGTGCTATTAAGATTAAACTACCGATGGACGTTTTCCCAATAAGCAGTGTAACAGCACAGGTTTATGATTTCATCACTGATGTTGCATGATAGCAGATAATGAATAAAATATTTGCATGCGGTTTCAGACAAAATATTACTGCCTGGGTGAGCATACAAATGTCTGACACTCTGCACGTGTCTCTTGTAAATGCAGAGTTAAAGAAGAGAAAAAATAGCAATGACAATACAACAGACTTTCCCATCCAAACTGGGAATTGAGCAAATAATCAGGGAGAGAATTTAAGGCAGAGTGTGTGTGTTGGAAAGCTGTCACTTTTTTTAACATACTTTTTTTTTCTTGTTTTAACATAATCTACCTTCTCCAGGGTCTACTTAGAAAGCCCCCAGTACTGGAGTGCTTGTGTATCACAATCTCACTGGGAAGTAGGGCAGGACAGGTTGGACCTCCCTGGTTTGACACCCTAAGGACCTGGGCACTCCCAAAGGAGGGAGTTTGCCAGATCAGGGGAGTTCAGACCGGGGGCTGTCCCTGGTTCCCCTTCCGGTTGCTGGCCCAGCCAATGCCCTGCCCCTGGCACACTGGTAGGGCTGCAGCCCTGCTCTGGCCAGTGGCAGCTCCACACCCCTGGCAGCTGGGACTCCCTGCCCTCAGCAGGTGGCAGCAGCTCTGTGCCCTCAGCTGCAGGGGCTCGCCTCCTGGCCACCAAGACTCCCTGCCCCTGGCCAGTTTCCTGGGCTCCCTGCCCTTAGCCAGCTTCCAGGGCTCCATGGCCCCAGCCAGCAGTGGCTTAAAGGCCAGTGGGTCTCACCACCTGGCCTGCGGGGTTCCCCGCTTGGCCCTGCTCAAGATACCAGCCTGGCTCCCTGCTCCCAGGCCATTGGCCCTGCAGGCTGCCTGCTGCCAAAATGGCTGAGCTCCCAGCTGCTGGCAACCTCTGTGGCTGGGGTTTCTGGTCCAGCAACAACTGTGGTCCTGCCGGACTATGGATATTGCCGAACCAGAGAGTCCTGGACCACAGAAGTTCAAACTATACTGTTATCCCCATTTTACAGAAGGGCAACTGAGGCACTGAGAGACTAACCTACAGTCACACAGGAGGCTGTGGTAAAGCAGGGAATTAAATATTCTAACCACCAGACCTCAGCAGCCTTCTTTCCTAGAGGACCCAGAGGAACCACACAATGTTCATGGCAGAGAAGAAAACATGCTAACAAATGAAATCTCATCCTCATAGGAGCTTCTGCTTCCACCTGCCACACGTGAAATTACTGGGTGCTTGGTGAGTGTTAATTTAAAGGAGAAATATAACTTGGATTTGTGCCTCAGTTCTGCAAGCTATCATACCCACCTGTAACTGTACTCATGTGAGTTGGTACCCTGCTGAGAAAAGCACCTCTGCATTATCACAGGCTGGTTATGTTGAGGAGGAGCGAATATGTGAAAATTAACCCCTTTTTACTGCTTTCATCACTTTAATATCTTGGATTGGCTTCAAGCTCTGCAGGCCAACACACAGCCAAGAAATGAGATTGGTCTATAAAAAGAGCCACCAGTTTGGGCTCACATAAGGTTCAGACAGTATGTAACAGATTCAAGTAATAAGGGTTTGTATCTCCTGAATTTTGCTTTGAATTTCGGGAACCAAAAAGATCACAAATAGAATCTCAGATGAAATCACCCTTTTATATGATTTATACCTGAAACTATAAATCAGCTTACTGCCACTTGAAGTTTCCCTCAAAATGTTGCCTAAATTGGCTTGAAACTTGGTTGGACTTGTTCAAACCTCAATTTAAGCTTTCTAAAAAATTCAGAAACCTTGGTCAACATGCCTCAAGGATTTAGGTCATAATTGAAAGTGAAACGAGGGCAGTTTTCCTCCTCCTGTACATCCTAAGGCAGGTCGAACGCTTCAATCTCAACCAGAAAGGGGAACATAAAAGTTTCCCGATGTCCATTTTGGGAACTAGAGATAAAAATACTTTGTACAGTCCATCCTCGCTGTAAATCCAAGATATGTTCCAAAAAAGTGGACTTATAGAGAAACAACTTAAAGAGGGAATTTTTTTTCCCATTGCTGACTTCCATTTGCACAAATTGAATTGAGTTTTTGTTTCGTTTTTGTTTTTTTGCACGATTTAAGAACAGGGAATGTGGGACTTATAACACGTCAGTTTCTACAAGCATCAACAACTTTAATGTAGAACAGATGCATACCAGAGCGACTTATAGCAGGTATACCCTGCATAACAAAGCTCTTGTAGATAAATAGTCATCACCCAGGTTTCAGCACTGGCAGATCAGAGCGATCTAGAGCAAACTCTAGAAAACACAGGCAGATGGCAAATAGACTGTGTAGATTCACTATTTTCCAAACCTACATTGAGTTGTGAGAGGTTTCTTTTGATTGCTGATACTTTTTCTCTTTCTGATTGACATACTGCTAAGACAGGTACATATTCTGCCTAAAAGCAGGACAAAATTAAATTCAACCTGGAACAAGGCTTCTATATTGAAAGCTGCTGAGCACCCTAAAAGTCCAGTGAGAGTTGAGATTGCTTAGAAGATGTTCAGCACCTTACAGGTTTAAGCCTCAGAAGTATGTGTATTACTCTGAATCAGGGCCTGAGTGAGCTGCTCTGATTGTCTCTGAAAATTGAACCCTGTAACAATAATGCCCAAATTCAAATTGGTAAGAAAAAACTCCACTTAAAACTTTGAAGCTTCCAAACTACACAATGTTTTGTTTGTGTTACTTTTTTTTTCAGCAATGTAGAGCTGCATGTTATTGGTGTGTGTGTTTTGAAGAAATCACCTTATTATTTAAATGAAAAAAAAAATACTCGGGTACCCTCCAGCCCCTCCTCCATCCCACCCACTCGATTATTTCTAGCCCCAAATATATAACATACAAAAATACGGGTATTAAAATAATTCTGCTGCTTTTGATTTGTAGTGTTTTTGTAGCCATGGTGGTCCCAAGATGTCAGAGAGATGAGTTTTTCTTCAGGTCTGGGAAAGGAAAAGACATTTGTGTAGCTTGAAAACTTGTCTCTTTCAGCAGCTGAAGTTGGTCCAATAACAGATGTTATCTCACCCACTTTGTCTCAGTTGCTTTCTGTTATTACTGTTATCACATGGCATTCTGATTTCAAAAGCAGCATTATACAAATTCAGTGTAGTTCACAGTAAAGGGATTAAAAACTAGATCTAAACAAAGTAACCAGCAATGGATAAATGCCACCAAAAGTGTTTATTTCTAATGGGATCCCACCAGGATCTGTTCCTGGTCCAATGCAATACAGTATTTTTATCAATGATCTAGAAGAAAATATTTTTTAAAAGCATGACACAAATATTGGTGGAATATTAAATAATGATAGGTACAGATTCATGTGTGTGGCCTCATTTGAACAATACATGTCTTAATATAGTCCATGCAACACAATATACATCTAGTGACAAATAATATACAGTAAAATTCCAATAGTCCGGCATCCAATAGTCCAGCACTCCTGATAGTCCGGCATCAAAATGGCAAGAGCCTAGTGAGTGAGCTTCGGCAAAAAATGAGTCACAAGGTAACAGCGGCAGCTGCTGAACTGAGTAAAAAGGGTAAAAATGGCTTAAAAAAACTAAAACATTACAGTATACTGTATACAGTATGTACAATAAAAAGGGTTAAGAACACTTTATATACAGTGTATAATGTATACGGTATATATATAACCAGTTTATAGTACCTCCTGATAGTCCATCATATTTGATAATCCGGCACCACATAAATCCCATAGGTTCCGGATTATCGGAAGTCTACTGTAGATCATTCAGTGTGGGGGAATATATCCTGAAAAGCAGTAAATCCAAAACATGATGGCTAATTAACTGCCTGAGTTCCCAGTATGATGGCATGGCTGGAAAACATGATGATTTTGTGTATAAACAGGGGACTATTGTGTAGGAGTAGGGAGGTGCTATTACCTCTGCACATTGTATGGGTGAGACCATTTCTGGAATCTTATGTCCTGTTCTGGAGGCAAGGTAAAGGAGCAAGTTGGTGCATGAGGTTCTGTAGCCTGCAATGTGCAGGAGGTCAGATTAGAGGATTATAATGGTCCCTTCTGGCCTTATAGTCTAACAATCTATGATGCAGGTGCTACTTGGTGAAATGCTATATTATGTGTTATTCTAGAGGTGAGACTAGAATATCATAATCATCTCATTTGGCCTTAAAAATATCTTTTATGCATTAATGGATCATAAAGAAAATGCAGGGCCCCATGGATAGTTCTTATGTCCTTTCAATGAAAATTTTTCATGGACCAGTTTATTTAGGGTTTGTCCAAAGATTTCTGAAGTCTGTGAGAGTATTTACATTCACATCAATGTCAATTGTATGAAGAATTTATTGTCTGTAACAACCACCCTTGCTTGAGCTCTGTTTTCATATTGCCTTTTAATGCAAAGATTCCCCTTTGCGTTGCCATAATGTTCTCATTTCCTTCAGGTGCACAGATTGATGACAGAGCCATGCTGACATAAAAGCTAAATGAGGTGAAAATATATCTCATAAAAACTCCCATTAAAGGGTTTACAGAGAGCCTTCCTACTACTCTGACTCAAACAGCCATATTTTATTCCTTCCAGGAAACAGAAAACCCTTAATCCAGTAAGAATGCCGCTGGAATCAAAGAGCAAGAGGTAGCATTAGGTTGCAAGAACAAGGGGAAAAAAGAAGAATTTTACAGCACACTTGGAATGAAAGGGATATCATTATGGCCACTGCATAGCTCCAAAGCCCTCAGACAGAGAGCTAAGCGGATATGGGAGAACAATAAACTGATAATCTATGAAAAAAAATCAGTGATCAAATAGCATTGGGTCACCATAATGGTAACAGACCATGGAGTGCCTAATGACCAAGTCTCCATTAGGAAATATGTGTATAAAAAAGATGTTCACAAATGGCTTGCATTCCCCATAATTAATTAAGAAAATTGGGCGCCAGCGGGAGAACAACTCACTCTCAAAGACTCTACAGTCTCATCTATAAATCTGATATAATCTCCCCCCAACTCCATTTCCTGCTATTTATTTTACTTTTCTTTTTTAAACCAGACCCTGTTCAGTATAGCATCCCAGATTATGGGGAAGTAATGGCTTGTGTCAGGTACAGCATGTGAATTCTTAGATGAAAGGTGTGGTGGTATGGTTCTCTGTCCAGGCTTATTTATCTGCAATTTCAGTGCAGTTTATCCGGTGATTTTTTTTTTATTGCTATGTTAATGAAAATATAGTAGGTCACATTCTGCTCACACTTCCCCTGTGCAACGCTACTCTCATCAACTCACGATAGAGACAGGCAAAAGAGAATTCATGTTTGCCTGGTCTCGATGTTTTCTGACATCTCACAGTAAGGTGCGTTGAATTTGCCATATTGTCATATATAAATGCATATCAGTATATAACCATTCTGGGACAATTCCCAAAGGTGCGGCGCCCCTTTTTAAGTCAGTAGAATGAGGAATGCACAACAGGAGCTCAGCACATCTCAGCTGAGTCGGTATCATATTTCAAGTGATGTTGTCCAGTGTGAGTTTTTCTTTGCACTTACTCTCTTTTGTGATTTTCATATAGTCTTTGATGTTGCTAACACAAAGAGACACACACAGAGAACTCATGTAGCATACAGAGAATCTCAGTTTCAAGGCGATATTGACTAGCTTGAAAGTCAACAGAAATACAGGCTCAAGGGGGGAGGGGTAGTTCCCCATCTATTGACCTGAAGTCGAAGGGTAAAGGGAACACTTTATAATAAAAAGAACATGAGCTGACCTCATGGGAGAGGCCAGGGAAATGACGTTTTCCTTCCACACCCTTTGATCACACTGTACATAGAATCAGTCTTTGGATTTGGAGAAGAGTCTTCCAAATAATTCTTTGCATCCCCCTACATTTTCAGACTGCCATCAGCAACATCTGCTACAAGAGTGCCACTAAGATGCTCATGCTGGATCCATGCATAGCTGTTAATACTTTTTAGTTAAGGCAAGGGACAAGTCTCCATGTCCCTGATCATAAGCCCATTGAAGTCAATGGCTTTGGATCAGGCGCAATGAAAGCATTTGGGGTAAGGTGGGGATGTTAGCCAGAAAACTAATGATCTTAAACTAGACTGGCTTTCAGCCCTGTCCGCAAACCCACATGTATCATTGGGAGCTATTAGGCCTTCTCCAAGGACTAGGACAGACAGTTAAGGTAAACTAACAACAAGTTTTATTAAACAGTAAACAAGGTAAGTATGACTATAAACAGGAATAAAAATTAGACCCCACCATAGGAAATAGAACAAAACAGGCTTGACTGTGACTCAAGGTAGGTATAAGGTAAAGACCCAGGTAACCAGTGTCACAGGGACTGTACAATATCTCACAGATGTGGGACTCTCACTCCAGCACCTCGATTCTGGACTTGATCTTAGATGTCTGGAATAGCAGGATCGGAACAGCTGGATCCTCCTTTGGGCAGGTCTGTTCGGCCTAACAAACCCCTTTTCCCCTGCGCCATCGTGGGGGCAAATGAGTCCTAACCGGAAAGGAGTGACAGATGGATGTTCACTCCTTGCATGCGAGTATACCTCCCACAACCCTAAACCTATAATTCATGCACCTGACCTGGCGTACTCGTCTGAATGACATCTGCACTCTGCCACTCAGATGGGCAGCCCTGGGCAAAGCCAGAGGCAGCCTTTAAGTAATCTGCTGTTGCAGGGCAGACTATGATCACGTGTCTGCTGTCACTGGGCAGACTCGGGTCCCCTGACACTGGGTTTCCCACCAAAACACACAAAGGGCAGGAAAAGGAGGGAGAAGAAGGGCAGCCAAAATGGAGTCCCTGTTGTTGTTTGTACTCACAAGATGGTGTTTGTGCCCAAAATGGAATCTCAGAGAATTAGACCATATAGGGAGGGGGCTGCTGGGTCCTCATCCACCAAATGTTAGATTTTCTGTCTTCTTCTGTGGTTATTTGACTGCAGAATCCAGCATCACAAACACCAGATTACAAGGGCTCAAGAGCCCAGCCCTTTGCCTGAGATGTACAGAAATACAGGAAACTACAACAAAGTAAAGGAAAATATATAAAATAGAAATCACCAGTCATCTTGAAAGTCCTACGTTTAATTATTCCCTTCCTCCAATTCGTTATCCCCTTTCTTCTCCTTCCTTTCTCTGGCACAGTGCCCATGTCTACTCACCAATTTGGCTCCCCTTATCCCTGATGTTGATCCCTTGGCCTGGCTCTCGTTTGAGGCATGAATAAGCCTACTCAGGAGATTAAAGCAAGCAGCTTTGGGGCCACAAGACTGCAGCAGGTCTGATTAGAAAACTGCACTCAGTCACCTTTCACAGGAAATGTTGCCACGAGGGCAAACTGCAGTCCCAGTGCGGGTGTGCATGGGATGCAGAGCGATGATGAGACGCCTTTTCTCCATTTTAAGCCCCACCACCGCTTCTGTGCAGAGGCTAAAAACACAGTCCCTTCTGCATCCAGGCACTGCTCAGTGTTTGCTCTCAGGTCCCTGCCAACCTCTCTGGCCATAGATGCTGCCTGCATGCACTCCCTCCTTGGAGTGTAATGTTAAATGTCTGCGTGCCAGGCACGGAGAGGCATTGTTCCTCCCTCAAGTCCTAATGCTTCCTGGTGACCTTGCACCTGCCCTGACATAGGTCTCTGGCCTAAAACCACAACCGAGACCACTGAAACTTTGTATACAAAGGCTCCTGTTTCACAGAATTCGTTCTCTGCTTCGTGTGGATTCCCCTCCTTCTTCCATCCCCCGCCCCATCTTCATTCCAGGGTTGATTCACCCACTGCTGCCTCACCCAATACTCAATCACCTGCCCTGGTTTGGGCCCAAGCTGCACCTTAGCAGTAGAAGTCTCATGTCGCCGATGAATGAAAACATCCAGTTCTGATATGTATGGTAGGAACAAAGGGATTGACAGAGGGTTACTCCGTACGGCAGATTCTCTAGTGGGATTTCTCTCTGTCTCACATAATAGTGGCTATTTGGTCTATAGCTACAGTGAGCTGTTCTGAGGGTGCGTATTTCCTTCCCACTATGTTTGCATGGGTATTTGGGGATTCCAGATTGTCCACTAAGTGCGCTGATCTTGAAACTACTACATATTTAGTAGTGGGTGCTAGCAGCTACTATTGGCTGATTTTAACGACCTACCTAGTATAGCTGTGATTATGCAGAGTGGGGAAATACATATTGATCTTTTCTCTAACATTCTGATCCTACACATTGACTTTTCCCTGCCCTCATTTTACAGTCTCCCTGGATCCAAGAGTTGAGGTGCAACATTTTGAAGCTCTTATTCCGAGGAACAAGAGCCAATCCCCTTTTCTTGTCACTGATCCCACCACTGGACTCAGCAACTCCTTCCCATTCTGTGGCTCAAAAAGATGCTATGGTTTCTCCATCACCCTGGGCTGCCACATCCCATTGCGCAAACTTGTGACACAGACAAGGATAGCTGCAGCCAAATGAAGGGAGCACAGTTTCCTGCCGCAAGAAACAAAAGCTGCTGCAGCTGATGCTTAAAGAGTACTCTTTCCCTACAGATTTGTGCTGGCTCAGGCTGTGTAGTCTGTCTGCATCATTGAAAGACTGACCTGAACTTTCACTCAAAAGTCAAACTAACAATGCACTGACCTGAACATGGGCTTGAGAAACTGTGAAGTTTTACTCTGATCAGAGATTTTGGACACTGAAAGATTAATACACAACTGCATCACTACTCTGAAAAACACAACAGCGCACTGAACAAGCCCTTTCATGGAATGTCTCAAAAATAATGCTAAGTTATTACAGTACTGCCAAAGCACAGTATATAACACACAGGACTCAATTTAGGGCAAAGGTTGCTGGCAGTGGTAATCCCTCCTCTAGTAGGGGCACAATGATGCAAACTCCTCACAAGCCCTGCGCTGCCAAGTTAAGGCACAAAAACATTTTTATAAACTCTCCAAACGTCTGAATCTCTTGTTTGAAAAATTATTACACAGACAGATATTTCTCAAACTGTATGTAGCAAGGATTCCATTACTTCTTCTGGATTTGGCTCAGCAAGCTGTGTGACCAGTCCCCTAAGACATGTAATATTTTTTCTGCTAGTTGATAACTTACACATTTTAAAGTACAGCCTCTTACCGGGTTTGTCTGCACCAGGAATGAATTTCATTCTGTGCCAAAACTCATTCATTTCCATGGATTACAACTCAGTGTGGGGTGCAAATGTGGCAGTTCAGGAAACAGGCATACAAACAAAAACATGCAGACAGGAAAAGCAAACAACAGGCCAGATCTGTAGCTGATTCATCAAACTGTTTGTGGACAAGTTTTTACATTATTAAACCAGTTCACACATGTACAATAACATGACAATCACCTGAATCTTTAGGGACCGAACCATGACCTATTGAAGACAATGGGATTCTTTCTATTAACTTAGTGCAATTTAAATCAAGCTCTTAATTCAAACAGTTGAAATGTTTGGTTCCTTTTATAACCTTTCTCTGTGGACTCAAAGGAATCCTACCCCATATTTTACTGAGCAATAATATAGGATGGAGATCAGCCAGTTAGTCATCCATCTGTTTTATCAGCTATTCTCTGTGTTGTATACATCACCCTTCAGAGACTGATTCTTCACTATAATGCATCTTTTATAGCCATCCACACCTGTGCAAGATAGGTGTAAAATGTTACGACGTCACAATGCCAGCAGTTCCCCAGGCAAATAATTAAGGCCCTTGCCTGACTTTAGATCGAGTGATAAAATGGGATCAGGCAACATGAATTTTGATCCCCTCTGACCTTTGAATGCTTTGTGTTATGACAGAGGGTTCATTAACATGTCAGTGCACTGGGTCACATTCCATGATTTTTTGATGCCATTTCATGCAACACATTCTGGCATATCATGATGTGACGACACAATGGGTACGTCTAAACTACATGCCTCCGTCGACGGAGGCATGTAGATTAGACAGATCGGCAGAGGGAAATGAAGCCGCGATTAAAATAATCGCGGCTTCATTTAAATTTAAATGGCTGCCCCGCTCTGCTGATCAGCTGTTTGTCGGCAGATCGGGGCAGTCTGGACACGCCGCGTCGACAAAGAAGCCTTTCTTGATCGGCACAGGTATGCCTCGTGAAACCAGGTTTACCTGTGCTGATCAAGAAAGGCTTCTTTGTCGACGCGGCGCGTCCAGACTGCCCCGATCTGCCGACAAACAGCTGATCAGCAGAGCGGGGCAGCCATTTAAATTTAAATGAAGCCGCGATTATTTTAATCGCGGCTTCATTTCCCTCTGCCGATCTGTCTAATCTACATGCCTCCGTCGACGGAGGCATGTAGTCTAGACACACCCCATATGAGAGAGAAGCCAAACTGGAAGTACCGATTACCCACTCCTAACCTTTAGTTGGGGAGGAGTCCGATTCTGCTTGCCTCATGGTCTGCTTACTCCCTGCCAAATTATTCCTAGCTAGTAGTAGAAATAAGGTCTAAAAAAGAGGAACAGAGAGCTAAGTGCCTCATTAACTTGAAGATAGTAACTGAGACCAATTAGACAGCAAAAATCAATAACATGCCACCAAGTTTCCTGCTCCTTAAAAGAACCACCCACACACTTGCATTTACAACTCCCCATAACATTCTTAGCCGAGATCATCTATCATTTGGATCTAATATCAGACTTTCCCACACCTTGCTCTGGGGGGGGGAGGTTCTGATTCACCTGTTTCACCTTCTAAATCTGTGTCCTCTGACTACACTGCATTAGGCAGTACCTTTGAAAAATCCATGTGTTGGTAGGAAAGTGATGACGTTGCTCCTTTTCTTTCCTCACTTTTCTTCCTCCTCTTCTTCTCCATTCCTTTCTTCCACTATTGACCCTGCCTTGCAGATACCTCATTGTTATACCTCAGGTTTGTTATACTTCACTGAGTTGTACAATTGCAGGCGTGGAGGTAAGTAGTTGTAGAAATGTAGCTGTGTTAGTCTGGTGCAGCTGAAACAAAAAACAGGACTGTGTAGCACTTTAAAGACTAACAAGATGGTTTATTAGGTGATGAGCTTTCGTGGGCCAGACCCACTTCCTCAGATCAAATTGTGGAAGAAAATAGTCACAACCATATATACCAAAGGATACAATTTAAAAAAATGAACACATATGAAAAGGACAAATCAAATTTCAGAACTGAAGGGGGATGGACAACACATTATCAATAAACTACAGCCTATACTGGAACAGGATACTAAACTCCGGGAGGCTCTGGGAGACAGACCCATAGTCTCCTATAGACAACCACCTAACCTCAAGATGATTCTTACCAACAACCACAGGACATACCACACTAATACCAACCCTGGTACCTTCCCTTGCAACAAACCCCGTTGCCAGCTTTGTCCACATATTCACTCTACTGATACCATTATTGGACCCAACCAAGTGAGTTATAAGATCAAGAACACATATTCCTGCACATCCAGAAATATAATTATGCAATCATGTGCCGAAAGTGTCCGTCCGCTATGTACATTGGACAAACGTCTCAGATACTTCGCCAAAGAATCAATGCCCACAAAACAGATATTAGACAGGATCACAAAGAAAAAACAGTTTCTTGCCATTTCAACCAGAAAGGACACTAGCTCAACGACTTGATTACCTGCATCCTGCTTCAAAGACCTTTTAAGACTTCACTTCAAAGAGAATCCTCTGAACTGTCATTCATGCTTAAATTCGACACTTTACACGCAAATTTGAATAAAGATGCTAATTATCTTACCCATTACAAAGATAACTTCCCCAATTATCACCTCTAATATCATTAGCTCACAGACATTTACCTCCCCCTTTTTTCCCCCTCCTGTTCTGAAATTTGATTTGTCCTTTTCATAGGTGTTCATTTTTTTTAATTGTATCCTTTGGTATATATGGTTGTGACAATTTTCTTCCACAATTTGATCTGAGGAAGTGGGTCTGGCCCATGAAAGCTCATCACCTATTAAACCATCTTGTTAGTCTTTAAAGTGCTACACAGTCCTGTTTTTTGTTTCGGAGGTAAGTAGGTGATTTATATTTCTGTATTATTTAGTAGCCCCAACCAGAACTGGCACTGGTGATTGTCAGAAAATGGGTTTCTCTTTTGTGGAAAAACATCAACAAACAAAAAATTGTTTTCTGTGATTTTTTTTTTTTTTTTTTTTGTCAAACTCCTGGAAAGTTTTGAGATAAAAAACTTCAGGTTTCAAGTTAAAAATTTTTTAAATAAAAGTTGCACATTTCCTCAGAAAGACTCACTTTTGGTAAAAAGCCTGTATCCTGCTACATGTGCACAATAGAGCTCTGAGGGTATGTCTACACTACAAAGTTAGTTCGAACTAACGGACGTTAGTTCGAACTAACTTTAATAGGTGCTACACTAGCGCTCCGCTAGTTCGAATTTGAATCGAACTAGCGGAGCGCTTAGTTCGAACTAGGTAAACCTCATTTTACGAGGACTAACGCCTAGTTCGAACTAGCTAGTTCGAACTAAGGGCTGTGTAGCCCTTTAGTTCGAACTAGTGGGAGGCTAGCCCTCCCCAGGTTTCCCTGGTGGCCACTCTGGCCAACACCAGGGAAACTCTATGCCCCCCTCCCGGCCCCGGACCCCTTAAAGGGGCACGGGCTGGCTACGGTGCCCGTGCCAGGTGCAAGCCTGCCAGCACCTGGCACGGCACAGAGCCACCCACCCGATGCCCCCCAGCCCTCCCCCTCTTGCCGGGACCAGGCTGGCGGCTCCCGGGAGCTTGCCCTGGACCGCAAGAGGCGGGCACCTTCCTGGGCTAGTGCGGACATCGTGGACCTCGTCCACGATCTCCGCACTAGGCACAGGAAAGTGGCTGTCTAGGGCAGGAGAGCTGCCAGCCTGGCCACCCAGGACCAGGTGTGCATGAAAATCAAGGGGGTCCACTGAGACCCCCGACACTGAGCCCTGAGCTTACAATGGCCGTCCTGGGTCAGACCAAAGGTCCATCTAGCCCAGTAGCCTGTCTGCCGACAGCGGCCAACCCTAGGGACCCTGGAGGGGATGGACCGAAGACAGTGACCAAGCCATTTGTCTCATGCCATCCCTCTCCAGCCTTCCACAAACTTTGGGCAGGGACACCACTCCTACCCTCTGGCTAATAGGACTCCATGGACCCAACCTCCATCACTTGATCTCACTTCCCTTTAAACTCTGTTCTAGTTGTAGCCTTCACAGCCTCCTGCAGCAAGGAGTTCCACAGGTTAACTATTTGCTTTGTCAAGAAGAACAACTTTCTCTTACTAGTTTGAAGCCTGCTACCCATTCCTTTCCTTTGGTGTCCTCTAGTCCTTCTTTATGGGAACTCAGGAAGAACTTTTCTGAATGCACCCTCTCCACCCAACCCCTGCTTTTAGAGACCTCTATCCTGTCCCCCCTCCGTCTCCTCTTTTCTAAGCTGAACAGTCCCAGTCTCTGTAGCCTTTCTTCATCTGGGACCTGTTCCCAACCCCTGATCATGTTAGTTGCCCTCCCCTCTCCCAGCCTTTCTCTTCCCCTCTCCCACCTCCTTTTCCCAGTCTCCCCCAGTTTTGTTCAATAAAGACAGAGTCAATGTTGGAAGAAACGTTATCTTTATTTTGTACATCAATAAGAAGGGGGGCTAGGGAAGGGTAAGTGGAAGGAGGTGAGGGAGGAATGGGGTACGAGCCCCCGATGGGGAGGACTGGGCTGGCTCTGCGGTCTTCTGGGGGTGGAAGCTCTCCTGCAGCCCCCCAATTACTCCCTCTCCCCAGATGGCAGCCTGTGGCAAGTGCAGCCGGGCTGATGGCCGAGTGGTGTGATGTGCCCAGTGTGAGCACTCAGGGCACTCCAAGCCAGAACTTCTTTGCAAGCGGGGCACCCCTTAGAACTGTGTGTCCGGGGTGGGGGTCGGGACCCTTTAAGCGCAGCCCTCGGCTAGCCTGAGACAGCATCTCCATGCTCTAAGTCCTCCTTTTATGCCCTGCCGGCACTGCTTCCGGCCATCCTTAAGCCCTGTTCAGAGTCCACTCAATGTGGACTTGCTAGTTCGAACTAGTAAAACGCTAGTTCGAACTAGTTTTTAGTTCTAGATGCGTTAGTTCGAACTAGCTTAGTTCGAATTTACTAATTCGAACTAAGTTAGTTCGAACTAGCGCTGTAGTGTAGATGTACCCTGAGTATCCCACAGGCTATGTCTAGACTGTAGGCTTCTTGTGCAAGAAGCTGTTATCAGAAGAGATCTTCCGCAAAAACTTCTTGTGCAAGAGCACGTCCACACTGCAAAAGTGCATCAAAAAAGTGATGTGCTTTTGCAAAAGATAGCATCCAGACTTCATGGATGCTCTCTCGAAAGTAAGCACTCATTGGTATGCACAGAATGGCCACCAGGGTACCTGTGCTTTTTCCTCTTTCCTCTTTTTGTGCACCAAACCCCTCTTCCCCATCCACACATGCCTTTTTCTGAAAGAACTCTTTCACAAAAAGGCTTCTTCCTTTTAGAAAGAAGAATACCAATTGCGCAAAACCCCCTCTGTTCTTTCAATTCTCTTGCGCAAAAAAGTGCTTGAGGTGTGAATGCTCCACGAGTTTTTGTGGAAAAATGGCTGTTTTCCGCAAAAACTCTATAGTGTAGAGTTTATTTTGGCCACATGCATTGAGACGCACAAAATAGCTCAGTGTATGATAAAGATTTTCGAGCTCAGATTGTAATACGAATTTGACTTTGTCTTGGTTTGTTCCCACACAGCCTTGCAGAACTCTCGAAATAAAGTGTGTAATGGTATATTTTTGTTAATCATCTCCACTGCTGTAGAAACATGACACTATCTGCAGAAAATGTTTAGCTTACAGTGTGAGAAAAAGAGAGAGAGAAAATCTCTAAAGCGTCTGCCATTAAAAATGGCAATGACCGTATCTAGTTGTATCATTTAACAGCTGGCAACTATGAATATGATATGGCAGATCACAGCTAGGCTGAACTAACAAAGTCCATTTTGTTCAGAGCTGAGCAATCTTGCAGAGATTCCTTGTGAGAAAGGCTGAGGGAAACACAGAGTTAGCCAAAGATGTGCTTTCTTTTGTTGGGATATGCATTGCAATTAGTATCGTTATTTCATACTGACACATTCTTCCATGAGTTTCTTGGGTGGAGCGAAAGGACTAGCCAGTCTCCAACAGGGCTGGGGACCGCACAGATTTCAGAAGAACACTGTGTAATCACAGAAAGAAAAGTGCTGAAATGATACAATCAAATTCTTATATGATGGGATTTAAAAAAAAAGACATATGAGAACCATTGTACCAAGTCAACAGGGCAACTGGAGGATTAAGGATAAAATCTCCGTGAGTGGGGCTTTAAAAGATGGTTGTGAGCAAAAATATACACACAAAATATTTTCAGTACAGAAGAGGGCATGGACCTGATGGATAATTCTTGGACTGAGTTAGCTGGCACAGTTCGTGATTCAGGATTCTTCTGCCCAAGAAATGATAGTATCTTCACAAAACACTATGGGCCCTGCTGCGATAGTACAAATCTTACAAACTTGCATAGCATATGGAGTGCTAGATGGCGGGTCATGGCTATGCTGATATTTAATAGGAAAGTGGGCTTTCCAGACACTACAGAACCCAGGGTGTTACGATTCCCTGATCCAAGCAGTGCACGCTGCATGAGAGTGTTAGATTTTGTGGGCTGCAACTCTGTGTCAAAGTGATGAATGAGCTAAAGCAAAGCAAAAGATGTTCTCACACCTCTGAGCTCTGGAGCAATTGAGCACCAGATCAGAACTTTGCAGCTTGGGCCTGCCTGTCTGTTATAGATTAGGTATCTGCAATGCCTGGTATTTTATGCCAAATAAGTGTTGCTTTCTGGCTCCTGGAAAGACACCATTGCAGCTCTCAGATGATCTAAGTTTGGATGCCCCAATTGTAACAAATGTTACTCACACATTCTTATGCAATAGGAAATGGCTTTCTATAATTTAATTTTATCTGAATTTTTTTTATAATTTTGTTTTTATCACATAAATGGGCCATGATTTCAGAGTGATTGCCATTCTTACAATTTAATATTTGAGTTACTATGTAGGCTTGCTATGACATGGGTACGGCTGTATTTTTTGGGAGACAAGATTCGGGAGGCAAATGAAACAGAATGTCTGTACTAGCTAAATAAACAGGAACACCCAGGGAATCATTTACAATGGAGAAGACAACAATGGATATGGTAAGTTGAGAATGTAAAGATGAGCTAAAGAGTAAGTCGTATGTGGATAAAATATGCTGCATGGGAATTGGCTCCTACAAAGTAACCAAGTCAGTCTCCAAAGGTGTGATGCAATGAATAGTAAATGCAATGTAATGTGTACATGCATATAAAGGAAAGGATTTGCTGTGTATCTTTGGATGTGAAATATGCCCTGTCCCATGACCTATGTTTGCATCTGATCAACTCAGCATAGCTTTGCTGTATGCCAAATAAAGTAACCAGAGTAATGAGACTGTAATCCAGTTGAGTTCTTAGTAAACTGACTGGAAGAGGGTTTAGGGGAACTCCAACATCCTAAAGCACCCAAAGAACAGAAAGCTGGATCCCACTGTGTGTAGTGCTCTATAGACACACACCAGAACATGGTCACCTCTCTCAACACTTCAAAAGCTAAGATTAGAGTTTGATTTTTATCACAAGAGCCAGGAAAGGGGCAGTGTTTGGTGGCATTGCCTCCAGAACAGACGTGGACCTAAGTCATGATTCAGAGTGTCACAATCTGCATTCCAGCTTCCCCATTTACTGTAAAGGAGAAATAATCTGCACTACCCCTGTGCTTGGTTCAGATTACGCTTCTTCTGCACTGACATGCCCTTCCACATAATCTCTGCCTACCTCCATAGACGGGAGAATAGCAGCCCCATGGAGTCTGATATCCCAACTGAATTGCTACCGGGTATATGGCCAGCTCAGGATGGGGACCAAGAGATGCCTTATACCAAGAGATGCCTTTACTTCCTGTATCTCATGCTAGGTCTAGACAAGCCTCTTTCAAAAAAGAGAGTCTAAATTACAACCAGTACTTTCAAAAAGCAAGCTGCTTTTTCGAAAGAGAGCACCCAGGCAGTCTGGATGCTCTCTTTCGAAAAAACACAGTTTGCATTACATAGTGCCTTTTTTCCAATCGAGCACTTTCAAAAAAAGGCATTCTTCTTCGTACAAGGAGGTTTTCCACAGTCGAAAAAACTGCCACATTCTTTTGATTTACTTTCGGCAAATATAACCTAGATGGGGCTCCTGTATGGCAGGTGCATAACTGACTGGATAACCATTCTCATAATTTAGTTATTAATGGTTTGCAGTCATTCTGGAAGGGCATAACAAGTGGGATTCCGCAGGGGTCTGTTCTGGGATTAGTTAGGTTCAATATCTTTATCAACGATTTAGATATTGGCATAGAGATTATGCTCATTACATTTTCAGATGATACCAAGCTGGGAGGGGTTGCAACTGCTTTGGAGAATAGGATCATAATTCAAAATGATCTGGACAAGCTAGAGAAACAGTCTGAGGTAAATAGGATGAAGTTTAATAGGACAAAAGCAAAGCACTCCACTTAGGAAGGAACAATCAGCTTCATGCATACAAAATGGGAAGTGACTGTCTAGGAAGGAGTTCTGCAGAAAGGGATGTAGGGGTCAAAGTGGGCCACAAGCTAAATATGAGTCAACTGTGTGACACTGCTGCAAAAAAAGCAGACGTGATTTTGGGATGCATTAACAGGAGTGTTCCGCTCTACTCTGCACTGTTTAGGCCTCAGTTGGAGTATTGTGTCTAGTTGGAGTATTGTGTCCAGTTGGAGTATTGTGTCCATTTCCAGGAAGATGTGGAGAAATTGGAGATGGTCCAGAGAAGAAAAACAAAAATTATTCAAAGCCTACAAAACATGAGCTATGGGGGAAGACTGAAAGAACTAGGTTTATTTAGTTTAGAAAAAATACTGAGCGGGAACTTGACAGCAGTTTTCAAGAATCTACAAGGCTGTGTCTAGACTGGCCAGTTTTTCCGGAAAATCAGCTGCTTTTCCTGAAAAACTTGCCAGCTGTCTACACTGGCCACATGAATTTCCGCAAAAGCACTGACTTCCTACTGTAAGAAATCAGTGCTTCTTGCGGAAATACTATTCTGCTTCCGTTCAGGCAAAAGTCCCTTTTGCACAAAGCTTTTGCTCAAAAGGGCCAGTGTAGACAGCTCAGATTTGTTTTCCGCAAAAAAGCCCCGATCACGAAAATGGTGATGGGAGCTTTTTTGCGGAAAAGCGCATCTAGATTGGCACGGATGCTTTTCCGCAAAAAGTGCTTTTGCGGAAAAGCGTCCGTGACAATCTAGATGCTCTGTTCTGAAAATGCTTTTAACGGAAAACTTTTCCGTTAAAAGCATTTCCGGGAAATCATGCCAATCTAGACACAGCCCAAGGATATTACAAGGAGGAAGAAAAATTGTTCTCCTTGGCCTCTGATGATAGGACAAGAAGCAATGGGCTTATTTCCAGCAAGGGTGGTTGAACACTGGAATAAATTACCTTGGGAGGTTGTGGAATCTCCATCTCTGGAGATATTTAAGAGCAGGTTAGACAGACATCTCTCAGGGATGATCTAGATGGTCCTTGGTCCTGCCGTGATCTCTTGATGATCTCTTGAGTTCCCTTCCAGTTCTAGCATTATATGATTCTATGATGTACCGTACATTTTATATATCACATACATTCAAACTTGCCGTTTTTAAAATCACAATAACTAGATGAAGCACTCAAGTCATCTAATCCCTGTTTGCCTCTCAACTCCTGTATATAATTCATAGTAGCACAGTTCTGTTCTACTTTAGCTCCAGACCCCCTATTTGCTTTGGCATTGCTGCAGTGTTCAACAGCACACCACCCTCAGATCCAGTGCTGGAAATGTAACTTTTTATGTACTAAATTGAATACAGGGAAATTGTGAAACCTTAAAAGACTTATACCACACATATTAAAATATTAATCAAACTCGGGAGCCTGTCAATTGTATTGATTTCCTTTGAGGTTAGGGGTTTTTGTTGTTGTTGTTGTTTTAAAAAGTGAAACAGATCAAGCTGTGGTTGAATGTCCTGATCTTACATTCTGTTCCTAAGAAATCAGAAACTGTGTTTGGAGGGGTTTGCTTAAGTAGCTCAACTACTATCCTTGTGCTGTGGGAAGTTTTGCCTTTGGATGAGACTGAAATCAAGACCTTGCCCATCAGAGCAGCTGTATAAAGCCCAAGAAAGAATATTTATACTTAATTGTATCAAATCATATCAAGGTGGATTGGACTTTGAGCACTGAAACATACCATACCTTTCAGCTGCATGGAGGTAGCTAAAACCTGATCACTGTTTCTGCATGTCTGGTCTCAAGAATGTCTGGTTGCCACCATGAACACTGCACTGGATGCCAGGATTTCAATATGAGAGAATACGTAAACAAGTCCTCATCTTCACTTCCTGGGAGATCAATGCTGTGGAGATCAATCTCCTGGGGGACGATCCAGTAAGTCTAGTAAGGATGCACTAACTCAGCCACTGATCATGCTCTGAACTCCGGTACACCACCAGGTTGCAAGGAATAAGGGGAGTTGACCAGCAATTTTCTCCAATCAGTCCCCCACAGTGAGATGTCACAGGTCAAATTAATAGACACAGATTCTAGTTATGCTATTCACATAGCTGGAGTTGCATATGCTAGGTTATATCAACACTGGGAAGCTTTTGGCGACGAAAGCGCTATGGACATGAAAAAGTCTCCAAAATTGAAAACCAGTCAAACCAGTTTTTCTGCCTCACAATGTCAACATTTCATGGCCACATTGCTAGCACCCTGTCCCCCAGTGCAGTGTTGTAGGAAGGCAGAGCAGCTCTCTGAGCTCTCCACGTGGGGAAATGTCAAAGCAGCGCCGTAGCCTCTCCAGCCCTCCCCCTACATCAGCAGTCTGTCTGCCTGTGTTCTTAGCAGGGCAGCACAGGAAGGAGCATTCCAATTATTTGTTCTTTGTTTATTCCCCAAATGGAGAAGCTCATTCAGATGTCAGATACTTCGCGGGCTTGGAAAGGGGTGGGGCACATGCCTGCAGGGCAGCATAGATCACGAAAAATTGAGCACAGCTATTAGGGCAGGCATTATGGGATAGTGGTGGAATCGGGTTCTCTCGACAAAACAAAGAGCAGAGTCCATTCTGGCTCTTTGTCAATAATAAAGGAGGGGAAAAGACAAAATTTTCTTGCAGAGGTGGAAGGTTTTTGTTGACAAAATTGGGTGGTTTTCCAGACAAAAGGAAGCACTCATCTTGTCTGACCTCCTGCATAACAGGACACAGAATTTCACCTGGTAATTCCTGCAGTGAACCCAATAACCTGTGTTTGAGCTACAGCACAAATCTTAATATATTTTGATTTAAATAGGAGGGAACTTGCGACAAGCAGGCCCTGATTCTGCAAATCTTACTCTCTGAGACAGTGCTACCTAGACCATGGATTACACCAGCAATCCTCAAACTGTGGTTAAGAACCCCAAAGTGGGTCGCAACCAAAATTCCCTCTACGATGCATGGCAGCATGGGCACATCCCCTCCCTGCTGGCTGGCAGAGACTTGCTACTCTGTCCTTGGCAGGGAGCTGCTGCTGTCACTGAAGAGAAGTGCCCCTCCCCCAGCCAGGCAACACCGTGCGCGGAGCCCTGAGCCCCTGAGCAGGGCGCATTAAGCAGCTGCGGGGCTGTGTTGCCGTGCAGCTTAGAGGGAACCTTGGTCACAACCCTCTTTTAATGGAGTCACCAAGCCTGGCTTAGACTTGCTGGCATGGGGATGGGGGGTGGAAGCTGAAGCCTGAGCCCCACATCTGAGGCCAAAGTCGAAGCCTGAGGGTTTCAGCTCTGGACAGCAAAACTCAGGTTACAGGCCCCCTGTCTAGGGCTAAAGCCATGTCTGCAGTGGTGTTTGCAGCAGCAACGTTCCTGTGAATTAATCATTTGCTGCTGCTGTTCCCTAATATTAAATTGTCTATGAAAAATCTGACAACAGTTAGGTAGTGCTGAGATCACTGCTAGTCACGCTGGCCAGTACTGTGTTCCCGTCTGTCTGTCTCTCTCCATCTGTTGTCCCTTGTCTTACACATAGATTGTAAGCTCTTTGGATCAAGGACTGTCTTTCTGCTCTGTATTTGTACAGTGCCTAGCACAGGAAGGTCCTGGTCCCAAATGGGAGATTAATAATATAATATAATATAATATATAATATAATATAATATAATATAATATAATTAATTAATATAATACATACACAGGTTCCAGGTAGGCAGGCACTACCTGCAGTCCCATTTTTTTGCTGCTATTGATAGCCATGCTAACTAGATTCAAGGTAGTTTGGGATTTCTTAGGTGAGCTGCCTTCACACTTCCTATGGTAGCACAGACATACCCTAAAAGGCACATGGTCCACCATGACCTATTGGGACTGATGACGGAATGAGTGAGTGAAAGCCAATAATTGGCTGTTAGGCAGCATACTGCTAAGATTTATTGGGCCGAGTTTGGGCTGGGTGCATTACTTATAAATAGTAAAATTATAGGCTAACTTTCTCAGAGCATACGAACTGCTTTAGCCATTCAACTCCCCTTAAAATTGCTGCAAAGCATGACTGTGACATTTCTACTGACATAACCTAGTTGTTTGACACTGCCATGTGATCACTGGATATTAGGAATATTGGCAACAAAGCTGTGTCACCATCTGCTGTGCCAAATTCATTGCACAAAAGCCAGGAACTCCACCAGCTGGCAACACATTTTGTTCACTACTGACTTGGGCTACACATGGACTGGAGGTAACGTTATGCTATCATATTACCAGCCCCTAATCCATCACATCTTAAAGGTCTTGTTCTCCTCTCGCATCCCAACACCACTGAAACCCAAGTAGACAGCAGCATTTTTAGAGGAGTACATGGAAGGGAAAATATGAACAAAGCTGTGATATTTCAAAAGTAAATGGAGCACATTAAGGAAATATTGTGTCACAGCTAAATGTGAACCAAATCTGACAGTAGAGGATTTTGCACACAGTGTACTAGCAAGCTAGAGCCACTGCACTTTCTGTTCCCCTGAGTATCAGAAAACCCATCACATACACAGCAACAGTTATGTAATAGGAAGCAATCATTTCCGGCAATTTCTACATCAGCATATTATATAATGAACACATTGATGTGGCACTGACCAACGACCAAGCCACAGCGGGATGCAACATTGGCAAGTAGATTTATAGCTTCTTTAAAAAAAATGGGTTTTGTTCCAATAATACTTTGCCTTTCTACTGCACCTTTCACCCAGAAATCTCCAAGTGCTTTGCAAACTTCCTGCCATTTCACTGTGCAACACCCCAGGGCAGTACAGTACATTGATATTAGTAGCACTCTTGTCTGGATGAATAAACTGAGGTAAAGGAGCGAAGTATTGTATTGTGGCAATGCTCTGCCCTGGGATTCAGCAGGTTTGGTCTCATTTTCCAGTTCCACCACAGATCCCCTGTGAGGCTTGGGCAGTTGCTTAGCTCCAGATTTTCAAAGTATTTAGGCATCAGGAGATGCTGATAAGCACCTTGTGAAGGATCAAAGAGACTTACACACCTAACAGCCATTTTAGGTCTCTAAATCCCAGATTCAAGCCCCACTGGGATTCACAAATCTCCCTCTCAGCTGTTACCAAACCTGATAGGCATCTAAAATCCCTTTGGCGCCTCTGTTCTGTCTCCACATTTGCCCACAGCAGGTCCATGCCAGGAGTCCTGATGCTTATGCCCTAGAGCAGGGGTCTCCAAACTTTTCAGCCCGAGGGCCGCATTAACTATCAAACAGCAGTTCGGGGGCCGACTACACACTTGAGGTCCAAATAAAAAACAATCAAAACATGGATGTTGTTTTTAATTATTTATTTAATATTATTTTATTCAGTTATTATTTAATAACACATTGATACACTACACATGAACACCTGTATTAGTGTGAATGGTGAAATTGTTTCCTGGATGCCAAAATAGCAGACATTTCTGGCTTTAGATTTGTTGTCCCTAACATCAACAGTGACCTGCGAATCCGTTTCTCCCGGAAGGGGGGGGGCTTTTCCCCCTGCTCTCCCCTTCCTCTGCACGCTGTCCTCCCCTCCTGCTTGCCACCGCTCACTCCTTCCCCCCCCCGGGCGGAAGGGGTCACCTTTTTAAAGTTCCCGCCGGGGTTCACGTTCCCCCGCACGTCGCCGGGCGGGCGTTACCACCACCGCCCATCCTGCCCCCTGATTGGCCGGCTGCCCTGTCAGTTTGGGCGGGGGAACGCCGCCCGTGCTAACCCCCGCCCCCTGCGCTGTTTGCAGCCGCGCGGCCGCTTGTCAGCAGAGCGGCCCGCTTCTCCTGCCCCGGCGCGGCGTGAGTACACGCCGCACACCCCTGACAGGGCCCCCCCCCCCCCCGCGGCAAGAAGGGCCCAGACAAAAATGTCTCCACGGGCCGGATGAGAAGGCCTCGCGGGCCGCATCCGGCCCGCGGGCCGTAGTTTGGAGACCCCTGCCCTAGAGCAATGCACAAATTGCTACCTAAACTGTGGATGGAGCTTCTCCCTCATCATCTTTAGCCAGTGGTTAGGGATGTGGGAGAGACCAGTTCATGTCTCCCAGCCACATGAAAAAGAGATGAGGTTTAAACAAGGATCTGCTATCTTTTAGGTTATAGATACTAGCTACCAGGCTGTGGGCTATTCTGACGTGGGTGGCTGTTGGTTGCTGGTTCACTTTGTACAAAATGCTTTACTATAGGATTTCGTTGGCATTTAGCTGTTAGACAACACCATTTCCTTTGCATGCTCCATTTCTTCTTGAAATATCACGTCTGTATCAAAACTTACCCTTTTCTCTACCGCTCGAAGCTGTTCCACTGTGGATAAATATGTATGAAAGGCCTTTGGAGCAGGGGCATGCGCTAACCACTTGGCTACTGAGTCAGTCTCATGCTAGCTTACTCTCTCTAGCTCAACAAATCTTTCATTGTTTATCCACAGTGCTAGAGCTTCAACAATAGGCCAGGAAGCGCAAGCTAGCATGAGAATGATTCTGTGGCCTACTGGTTACGGCACTGAGATGGGAGACCCCCACAGCTAACCTGCCCTGCTTCAATGGCTCTTTTTAAAATTATTTATCCACAGTGGAGCAGTGTCACTAAGAGGAAGCAGATCCCAGTTCAAATCCCTTCTCCCACTCAAGCAGAGGGAGGATTTGAATGAAGGGTCTCCCACAGGCCAGCTTTGTATTGTAACAACTGAGTTAAACAATACATGGAAGCTCCTAGACTTCCTCTTTCTGCCACACCTTGCTACAATGGCATAAACACCTAGCACCAAGAGAGGGTTTGCAGCCCAAGCAGAAGGATACTGACTTATATACCTATTTTGAGGGAGGGGCAGGGCTTAGCACACACCCCCAAGCTTGTCAACTCCCATGTGTTAGGGAGTGCCTCATCTAAACTAACCAAACAGCTTTTGTGAATCCCATTCTAAAGTTCCTACCCCTCTCCATTCATTATATAAGGAGGCAAGGCACCAAACTCGGTGTTTGTGAATCCCTGCAATTTTCTAAGTACCTCCGTTTCTTTATGAACCTAGCCCTGGATGAGGTTTTCCAAAGTACCTAACCTGGCACCTCACTCCCACTGTTTTCAAGGGGAGTTAGGTGCCTAACCTGCTTGGGTGCTCTTGAAAATCCCATTAGGCAACTAGCTGCATCTTTAGGCACCTACATACCTGTTGAAAGTCAAGTTCTTAGTCCCAAGGGTTACTCGTGTGTTTCCAGTCACACAAGTGTTGAACCCAGGTCACGAACTCTCTGTGCCTCAGCGTCTCCCCTCCCCCCACCCAAACTGGGAGTATGAAAATGGCCTTTTTCATGTATTTTACCTGTCTTGTCTATTTAGATTGCAAAGTCCTCAGGGCACTGACTGTCTCTTACTATTCGTTTGTACCCTGGTTAGAACAAGGACCTAATCTGGTTAGAACAAGAATCTACTCTCAGCTGAAGGTTCTAGCTGCTACTGGATCACAACTAAATGATGTTAATAAACTATAATAAAAGAAGAATAATTAATAAAGCAACTTGTCTTTGGGATGCTGTCATTATTTAACAGACAATCACCATTTTGAACAGGAGTAATTATCTCTTGTGGGGCAAAATTAGACCTGACTGCATGTCATAATAGCATAACAGAACAAGTTTCCCTTTGTCTATTTTACCTATATGCCCCCTATGACTGCAGTATCTGACAGCTTCACAATCTTCTCCCACAGGACAAAGTGTAAGAAGTAGCAACCCTTGCAAACCAAATGCAGCACAAAATACAAGCTGGAGCAGTAGCAATACAGATGGTCATCTACATACATTGGTCCCAATCCTGCTTTTATCAATGTCAGCTGAAATTTGCCTTTAGTGTCAGCGGAAGCCAGATTAGGCCAGTCAAAATATAATCCTCCTACTTTGCTAACAACCATCTCTTGGCAGTAAGGGAAAGATGACAGCATCAGGTTTGACAAGTGATAGAGCAAAAGCAGAGGAGTTTAGAGTCTGGCAGACAGGGTTGGTTTTTTTCCCCTCACAAAGTGCCAAAAGTTTGGCAAATGATTTTCATATTCAGTTTGCCAAGGTGGGACTCCCAGGAAATTGTATTTTTTTATGTTATAGATGCATTCACCTCTGCTTACACACCTCTAAGCTAGTTACAGGTGATCTCACCCTCCTTCTAGTCACGTACTGTGTCCCGTGCCACTGCTATTCCAGTTAACAATCAAACTTTACTGAAGGAGAAATGATATAGACCATGTAGGCAGGATAGACTCTTAATTAGTTTCCACATACCCCTGAATATTATTTGTGCTCATTGTTGCTGTGGGATATACCACAACATGTCAGAATACCTTTCCACTGGTGCTTGCTGGTAATGTGACAAGGGAAGTTTAAAATGTACGTGCCAGGAGGACCCAATAAAGTAATGACTCTGAGGGTGAGCTCAGTGAGTTCGTTGTGCTTTTTTATACTGGACATGTAAAACCAAAGCCAAAATTAAGACAGGCCTAGACTGCAGCATACACCAAAGTTTGGGAGATGGAGTGGCCTACTGCACAGAGAGGTTCAGTTGACAGAACAACTCTGAATAATAATAATAATAGGGGCTGTCGGATCTGATAGAGGGTGCAAGATGAAGGAACTCAACAACAAAGGCTGCTTCTGAAACTGTGGACCTGAACGGGGCTCTGCTGCTCTGGATTTTGGGTAGCCATTTACAGCTACGCATGTTCAGAGCATGTGCAAACACTGGTGTGCCAGTTCAGAATGGACATGCTTTTGCACTCCCTGGGGACAGATTTTTGGGCTGAGGTTGAGCAAAGCACAACACAGTTCAGGAAGGGATGGTTGCACAAGTGGCTCTAAACCAATCCTTGTCTTCTTCTGCGCATGGGGCCAGTCTAGTCCCTGGAGGGGATGAGAGCCACCTGAAGTGGCCATTCTTGTGAATGAGGAAATTGCTGGGTGTAAGGAAGTATTAACAACACCCTCCCTTCCCCAAGCCACGTCCCCTACACCCACAGCCAGTCTGAGAAGCCAGATTAGAAACTACTACAGCGATTCTGTGCCACCTGAGCTTTCTTCTAGCCTGTGGGACTTCCCCACTGACTGGCTAGGCAGGCTTTAGGGCTGCATTGCACGCCAGTGAATGAGCACAAAGCTTAGTGAAACCAAGCATCAAGCTCTATCTTTTCACTTGCAGAAGAGACAGATCCAAGACTTCCCTGGATTTCAGTGGGTTTTGGATCAAGCCCTGAATTACTAAAGGTAGTGCAATGGAGAGACAGGCTCCGGCTGTTTCTAAGGCTGGTCTGAGGTTATATGGAGCTTCCCGTTAAAACGTACCCCACTACACACACACAACCACTACCTACTTTAATCACTACTTCCCTAGGAAGCACAGATGTTTCAGAACCAGCCCTACCATTTGTTTTAACTTTGCTTTGCTTTTTTTAACTTGCGTTTCCTGGAAGATGCTGGGCTGACAGTCCTGGTTATCTTTAGAAGAGGACAGCATGAACAGCCTCAGTGGTAACCTTACTCCATGACCCTGGAAAAATCCCCACACTTAAGGTCAAAGTTCACGTTCTGCAGCCCATTTAGTCCTTGGCCTCCCTGACAAAGCTGCAAACCACGATGCTAATTAGTGTCAGTTTTGCCAGTGGGTTTTGTGATGGGGGCACTTGTGTGCTGTGAGATAGACATAGACCACACAACTCTTTTGACATAGCCTATCCAATATTGTGTAATTAGAGTGTAATCTTCATTTACTACCAATCAGGGGTGGATACAAACCAGCAGTCTGGGAGTAAAAGACATTCTAACTTATTACCAATTCCACTCAAGAATATTCATTTAAACTATGGGGTTGATTCTCCAATCACTGACACCAGCATAACACAGAAGTAATGCTACAGAAGTCAATGGAGTAACACTGGTGTGAGTGAGATCAGAAATCCACACTATTCTGGGCTGCTGTTTAAGTGTTCTGTAACTGAGAATTGTAATTCCGTTTAGCTAAAATCTCTGGTGATTTCCAGCTGGCTCTTTTTATGTCAAGTCACCTGTGCAGGATAGTTTTATATGCTGACAGCAAACCATAATTAAACACCAATACTCCCGGCTTTTTGTGAGGCTGACAATTTGTAGCCTGAAGAAACGAGAGGCAGGAAAGGGTTTCTTTTCTCTCATGTAAAGGTTAAGAACATAGGAGTTGCCATAGTATGTCATCTGTTCACTACTTACCCATCTCAAGGGCAGAGCAATGAGCAGAGGTTGGCTTTGGTAGCCTCCATTTGCATATTGCCTCCTCCCCACATGCTGCCCCTGCCTGCCGATGGCTTCAATTAAATGAGAGAAGATTAGACATTTCTTAAGTGTATTCAAGTGGCAGCTTAAAAATTCAGAGAGAAACACAGATTTTCATTCATAAGTCACACTGAACAGCTCTAGCTAAAAACTTGGCACTATGAAGGTTTTCCATGATTCCGTCATCTCAATCAAGTAAGGATCAGAGGGTACATCTACACTACAACGTTAATTCGAACTAACTTAGTTCGAATTAGTTAATTCGAACTAAGCTAATTCGAACTAACGCATCTAGAACTAAAAACTAGTTCGAATTAGCGTTTTGATAATTCGAACTAGCGCATCCACATTAAGTGGACCCTGAACCAGGCTTAAGGATGGCCGGAAGCAGTGCCGGCAGGGCATCAGAGGAGGACTTAGAGCGTGGAGATGCTGTGTCAGGCTAGCCGAGGGCTGTGCTTAAAGGGTCCCGACCCCCACCCCGCACAGACAGTTCTCAGAGGTGCCCCGCTTACAAAGCAGTCCTGGCTTGGAGTGCCCTGAGTGCCTACACTGGGCACATCACAGCACTCGGCCATCAGACCGGCTGCACTTGCCGCAGGCTGCCATCTGGGGAGAAGGGGAAATCGGGGGGCTGCAGGAGAGCTTCCACCCCCAGAAGCCCACAGAGCCAGCCCAGTCCTCCCCATCGGGGGCTCGTGCCCCATTCCTCCCTCACCTCCTTCCACTTACCCTTCCCTAGCCCCTCTTCTTGATGTACAAAATAAAGATAACGTGTCTTCCAAAATGGAATCTGTCTTTATTGAACAAAACTGGGGGAGACTGGAAAAAGGAGGTGGGAGAGGGGAAGAGAGAGGCTGGGAGAGGGGAGGGCAACTAAAATGATCAGGGGTTGGGAACAGGTCCCATATGAAGAGAGGCTAAAGAGTCTGGGACTTTTCAGCTTAGAAAAGAGGAGATGGAGGGGGGACAGGATAGAGGTCTCTAAAAGCAGGAGTTGGGTGGAGAGGGTGCATACAGAAAAGTTCTTCATTAGTTCCCATAACGAAGGACTAGAGGATACCAAAGGAAAGGAATGGGTAGCAGGCTTCAAACTAGTAACAGAAAGTTGTTCTTCACAAAGCAAAGAGTCAACCTGTGGAACTCCTTGCTGCAGGAGGCTGTGAAGGCTAGAACTGGAACAGAGTTTAAAGGGAAGTGAGATCAAGTCATGGAGGTTGGGTCCATGGAGTGCTAATAGCCAGGGGTAGGAGTGGTGTCCCTGCCCAAGGTTTGTGGAAGGCTGGAGAGGGATGGCACGAGACAAATGGCTTGGCCACTGTCTTCGGTCCATCCCCTCCAGGGTTCCTAGGGCTGGCCACTGTCGGCAGACAGGCTACTGGGCTAGATGGATCTTTGGTCTGACCCAGGACGGCCATTGTAAGCTCAGGGCTCAGGGTCGGGGGTCTCAGTGGACCCCCTTGATTCTCTTGCACACCTGCTCCTGGGTGGCCAGGCTGGCAGCTCTCCTGCCCAAGCCGGCCACTTTCCTGTGCCTAGTGCGGAGATCGTGGACGAGGTCCACGATGTCCGCACTAGCCTAGGCGGGTGCCCGCTTCTTGCGGTCCCGGGCAAGCTCCCGGGAGCCGCCAGCCTGGTCCCGGGAAGAGGGGGAGGGCTGGGGGACATCGGGTGGGTGGCTCGATCCGTGCCAGGTGCAGGGTCTGCTGGCTGGGTGCTGGCAGGCTTGCACCTGGCACGGGCACCGTAGCCAGCCCGTGCCCCTTTAAGGGGTCCGGGGCCGGGAGGGGGGCAGACGAGTTTCCCTGGTGTTGGCCAGAGTGGCCACCAGGGAAAGCTGGGGAGGGCTAGCCTCCCACTAGTTCGAATTAAGGGGCTACACAGCCCTTAATTCGAACTAGCTAGTTCGAACTAGGCTTAATCCTCGTGGAATGAGGATTACCTAGTTCGAACTAAGCGCTCCGTTAGTTCGAATTAAATTCGAACTAACGGAGCGCTAGTGTAGCGCCTATGAAAGTTAGTTTGAACTAACGTCCGTTAGTTCGAACTAACTTTGTAGTGTAGACATACCCTAAGAGTGCTAGAACTGCAAGGGACCTCAAGAGGTCATCAAGTCCAGTCCCCTGCCCTCACAGCAGGACCAAGCACTGTCTAGATCATCCCTGACAGATGCTTGGCTAACCTGCTCTTAAATGTCTCCAATAAGTTTCAAACCTCCCTAGGTAATTTATTCCAGTAATTAACCACCTTGACAGGAAGTTTTTCCTAAAGTCCAACCTAAACTTCCTTGCTGCAATTCAACCCCATTGCTTCTTGTCCTAGCATCAGACTTTAAGGGAAATATTTTTTCTCCCTCGTCCTTGTAACACCTTTTTAGGTACTTGAAAGCTGCTATCATGTCCCTTCTTAATCGTCTCTTTTCCAAACTAAACAAGCCCAGTTCATGTTTTCTAGTCCTTTAATAATTTTTGTTGCTCTGCTCTGGATCATCTCCAATTTCTGCACATCTTTCTGGAAATGTGGTGTCCCAGACTGGACACAATACTCCAACTGAGGCCTAATCAGTGCAGAATAGAGCAGAATACTCCTGTTAATGCATCCCAAAATCATGTCTTCTTTTTTTGCAGCAGTATCACACGGTTGACTCATATTTAGATTGTGGCCCTCTATGACCCCAAGATTTCTTTCTGCAGAACTCCTTCCTAGACAGTCACTTCCCATTTTGTATGCATGAAGCTGATTGTTCCTTCCTAAGTGGAGTGCTTTGCTTTTGTCCTTATTAAACTTCATCCTATTTACCTCAGACCATTTCTCTAGTTTGTCCAGATCATTTTGAATTATGATCCTATCATCCAAAGCACTTGTAACCTCTCCCAGATTGTTATCATCAGCAAACTTTATGAGTACTCTCTATATCATCATCTAAATCGATGAAGATATTGAACAGAACCAGTCCCAAAAGTAACCCCTGCAGAAACCCATTTATTATGCCCCTCCAGCATGACTGTGAACCATTAATAACTACTCTCTGAGAACGTTTATCTAGCTAGTTATGCAGCCCCATGTAGATTGTATTTCCCTAGTTTATTAATAAGGAGATCATGGGAAACTGTATCACATGCTTTACTACAGTCTAGTTATACCATGTCTACCACTTCCCCCTTATCTAGAAGACTTTTTATGCTGTCAAAGAAAGCGATCAGTTTGGTCTGATGTGATTTGTTTTTTACAAATCCATGCTGACTGTTACTTGTCACCTTATTATCTTCCAGATGTTTGCAGATAGAATTTTTAATTATTTGCTCCATTATCTTTCCTGACACAGAAGTTAAGCCGATTGGTCTGTAGTTTCTTGGGTTGTCCTTATTTTCCTTTGTATAGATGGGCACTATATTTGCCCTTTTTATCTCTTCCGTCTTCCATGACTTTTCAAAGATAATATATAATGTCTCAGATTCTTCCTCAATCAGCTTCATGAGTATTCTAGGAGGCATTTCATCAGGCCTTGGTGACTTGACGACATCCAACTTGCCAAGTAATTTTTACTCTGTGCCAGAACTCCATCCTTCACAACCTCCACCCCAATTTAATAAGATAAATCAACGAGGTCCATAGAAATATAATAAGGCCTATAGGGATTACTCCTAAAACTTACAACATTTATTCTACAACAAGCACATTTTTGCAGGCTCATGGGACCATCCCCCAGAGTGTACAAATAGTAGATATACATCTTTAAGGACGATCCAAAAATCAGTAGAAAAGCTATCAATTTATACCAAATGCAATAGGATTTTTTCATAAGGGTCCCACAACTCCTTCAGCTAGGCCAGAACTTAAGCAGATCCTGGATAAATCAGTATGCATTGCAGATCAAGTATGGGAATAAGAATGTACAAGGTCTTGTCAGTGGTCCAACAGCATGGATCCTCTTTAGAGCTCACACTACAGACAGGACATAGATTGATTGGGCAATCCTATTTAGCCAACCTTTGAGGAACCCCCTTTCCCCACTTAGCTCAATCTCAGTTTCACTGATTATATCTGCTAATACATACATGTATTACTTTCTTCATCTCTCCCCTGAATGTCTTTAATTCCTCTGAAATGGGTTCCCTGGGGTGAGTTTGGTACAGACATGAATTCACTCCAGTCTAAACACCGAGTGCATTTTAATACATTGTCTTATTTATGATTATTCGTGATTGCGACCAAGCATATCTGCTGACCCCAGGTGTTGGAGAAGTCGGAGACAAAGTCTCCCACACATGTCCAGTTCTGCAATCCACACAGGCCTGCTGTATTCAATCTGCTCTGCTTTGTCTGAGGGGGGGGGGAGAAGGCAGCGTGGCTTCTCTGTAGGCTCCCATACAGAATGCTCCTCCAGGGGGAGGGCAGGCATGTCTAGTTACACCACCCCCCACAAGCTCAACACCTGGGCTCTAAGAAACTTTCCAGGGGGACCCTCTTTACTGGTGTGTGTCATGGAAGGTCCTGGAGGTGACCCTGCCAAGCAGGTGACTTTGGTAGCAAGGCACCAAACAGTACGTGTAGGGAAGGGAGTGAGGGGAATTCAGGGCCCTTGAGAATCTTGGGAAATGTGTGTGGCTTGGGAGTGAACCTACATCTTCCACAAGGGGGCAGCCTCCCTCCCCAAGTTGTGACTTTAGCACACGCAGAAGTGGGCAAAAGGGCCTCCGTGGGCTGGATCTGGCACTCCAAGCGGGTTGATCGGGCCCACGGAGACCCTGCTGCTTCCCCGCCCCCAGGCAAATTAGGGCCTGGGGCAGGGGGAAGCGCACAAAGTTTCCTCTGCCCTGCCCCTCCCCTGCAAGGAGCGCACAGCACTTAGGAGTGTCGCATGCTCCTAGAAGGGCAGGAGGAGGCTTCACACACTCTCTCACCCCCAGGCCCTGATTGGCCTCGGGGCGGGGGGGCAAAGTTTTCCCCACCCTGTGAGGAGCACGTGGCACTTTGAAGCCTGGGAGTGGAGGAGCATGGGAAGTCTCCTCCCACCGCCAGGGCATGGGTGCCTAACAGGAATCTGGGGGGACGAAGGGACTCCCTCACCCCCAGACCAATCATGGTCTGTGGATGGGGAAGCGTGGAAGCAACCTGGACCCACTCCTTTCATTTGAGGCCCAACCCTTCCGGAGTGGGCAGGGGCCATTTCAAAAAATTTTGAAGTGGCCCCCCAGCAAAAAATTATTGCCCACCTCTGGCATATAGAGAGCATGATAAATCCTCTTCCATCTTCTCTGGAGAAGAGGGAGAACAGGCTGCTTTGTATTCCTTCAGGAGTGGCTCCCTGTTATCTGCTCTGCTGTTTCTTCCCAAAGGGCTGACAGCATGAGCTTGAGCTACACCGCCAGCTTTCCATTATGATTAACTCCTCAGTCATAGCGCAGGACGTAAGCATTCATCTCAGCAGAGCCAAACGCAATCAGTGACCAGCTCCCTCGGCACATTTATCACCGTGTTACATGGATGAAATGAACAAAAGGTGTCACTTGTGCGTGGGTAGAATGATTCATTAAAGCGGCACATTCTTAAGAAAGACCAGTAATGAAAAGCACCAAGACATTTCTGATTCCCTGACAGAGCCAGTGCTCCCATCTCTATCACCTTGCCCAGTAAACGCCTCTTTGAAAGGTAACAGTGCATGGGGCAGCTTCCCTCCTCAATCAGTGCTGGTCCCTGCCTGGTCCTTGTGCACCACCACTGCTGTATAGACAGGCTGTGGCAGAGGAGAGAATCCCTTCCGTGTTCACAAAAATGTCAGCACTGGAATTACCTTGAGAGCCAACTCAATTACAAATGTGTTTCAAAGAAAAGGAAAAAAAGTTATCTGCAGAACCAAGAAGGTTTCCAAATCACGTGCAGGCATTAAGTCACTTCCATATACCCCCATCCATAGCCAAAGAGTCAGCCCTACCCTTTGTCTGCCTGACTTTTAGTCTAGATAAAGTGAAATGGAAAACAAGAAAGAACAAAAGCAAAGTTTTAATGAGAGAGAGAGAGAGAAAGAGCAGTGTGTGTGTGTGTGTGTGTGTTGCCCTTTTGAACTGCCTCCCAGCACTGCAGTCTGCAACTTACAGGCAATAAAGTCCCCTGCACATTCCAATGTGCAGTAGACAGAAAGTGGGGTAATAGGCACTTCTTGCAGAAGTTACCTTCTGAAAAGGACTCACTCTGATGGCACCAAGAAGCCACTGTTCACAGAAAAAAGCACTGGGCCATTGAAACAGAGCAATGCACACAGGCTGGGTCTGTGCCTTCAGCGCTGAAGTCCACAGGACTTTGTAGCCTGCAGCAGAATGGGGCCCACAGCAAGGATGGCGAAGCAAGTACCAGGATGGAGAGAAGATCTGTGGCAAGAGGCCTACTCACAAAGATGTTCCAATTGCTCTACTCAATCAAAGGGCTACAGTTGAGATTCTTTTTTTTTTTCTGTCCTGGTTTTTAAGCCAAGAGATGTAAATTAATTTCTATACCCATGAAAGTGGGAATTTTTTTTAGTTGTGTTATGAGAAATGCAAAAAATGTTTTTGTACATATTGTGGTAACTCAACAATGGTCTTTATCCTGAAATCCGTCATGTACACGTGTCATTTATGGACACAATTAGGGTATGTTCCCTACTTTTAGATTGCCATCACAAGTACTCCTGATTTACACTAGTGCAGGTGAGTTCAGAGTCTGGCTTAATGTTTCATAAAACACCCAGAATATTTTACAAAGTTTATAACATCTCAGTCCCTGAATCTTCTCTCCTGTTTCTATCCAGGTTGATTTTTCTAATTGTACATCCTGTACAAACCAATGGCATGACAAGCTCTATAAATATTGCTTAAGCATAAGAAAAAGCAAGGCCTCTCATGTATCTGTTATGGGTTGCGCTGACTCACTTGGGATAGAGGTGCCTGCAGTTGTTTGAAGGTTTGCTCTCTTGCATTTCTGTATGCTGCCTGTTCCTGATCCAGGGACAGGTTGTTACTTGGCATGGTGCCATCACACACTCTCCTTTCTCCTAAACCAGCAGCATTTCCTCATCACTTCCCCATCCTGAGAATTCTCGTGTTTCCTGATAATTTGAGGAAACATCTTTCCCACACTTCAAACACAAAAGTAGGAAGGGCATTTCACTGTGGTGAGACATCAGCTAGTGTGATGGTGTTTTCTACCATGTCACAGAGTTCCTACAGCAACAGAGAGACACTGTACAAAAGTAGCTGAATAGCGTGAATATCCTTTCAGTGCTATGTGTCAGTGTGCTGGGGTAGTGTTGTTTGAAACAGCTGTGTTTCTCCCATTCCCAAAATAACTAACACCATGGCCTGGAAATGAACATGGTGCCTAGACTCAGAGTTTCTAGCACTCAGGTTAGTGCATTACTCTGACGATCAACGTCAGACCCATCTGTCTCAAGTTTCCTTCTGCACGCTCCATCCATGTGGTACAAAGACAGCTGGAACTTACATCACAAAGCTGTAAAGGACCTGCAAATAATGAGACGCTTTTCACTGGCCTGACTCTATTTGGACTGAGTCCTGATGAATCAGAGGTTCAAAAGATTGTCTAGGGTTGGCTTTTTGTGGCAAAGGACTGGGGCCACGAAGGAGGAAAGCCTGAGACTTAAATGTACTTAACCAATTACAAACTTTATTGACTACAGTCTGATTATATTATGTCTTTGATTAGTTTAAGACAACGTAGCATGCAAATAAAACATACATTAAAGAATATTAGTTTGCCTATTCACTTAACAACCCCTCAATTCTACTCCTAGTTCTTATTTAGACCTAGGTGTGATACCATTATACAATATGGTTAATACAATACAACTAACTATTGCTAAGCTGATAAAATACATTAAGCAATACTTACAAACCCAGTGACAATTACGATACACAGACAAAAAACAACGCGTAGCATGCTCCAGATTCATACACCCTTTTGTGATTCGGTGGGCGGGAGACGGCCTTGGGAGATCAACCCCTCAGCCAGGCTGGACGATACGTGCCTTTTATCTTAGGGCGCAGGGTGCTTTATACTATAATTTTGACATCCGGTACCATATTAGGGTTATTTGATATCCGGTACCACATTAAGGTTCCTTCCTTGTGATATGACATCTGTCTCAAGGCATTGTGGTCAGTGCCTGATGCAGACATGACTGGCACACGTGAAAGCTAGCTATGGTTTTTGTTTCCCTGCTCCAGGTGCTTGTTAACTGATGTATAAGACAGCTCATTTCTCTTATTCCTATCTTGTCCTGTTTTTTAGTGCTTGTTAACTTAGTGTATGGGACAGCTTGTGTCCCTGCTCTTATCTTTCTGGCCCAGGTGCTTGCCAAGTTAAGTTCCATTTACAGAGCCTTGAAGGCCCCTGGCCCGGGTGCTTGCCAAGTTAAGTTCCATTTACTAAGAACAGTGCTGAGCACTCGAGGGACTTCAAGCTCTGTCTCTGGATCCACCTCAGCGGCCTGTGTTTTTCTTGTGAGGGGCTTTAGTGTGGCAGTATGGGCAATACCTGCGAGGCTGTGGTCAAAAGGACCTGCTACTCGACAAGCCCTAAATATGTTTTTATGTGCTCCTTTGTAAAAGAACACACAGCTGCTGCAAACATTTCCCTCACCTGTTATGTACATGTTTAGGTGACCTGCCAAAGGCTAACCTGGCTCTCCAGAAAGAAAATATGGTTGCCACAATTGTTTACAGTCAGAAAGAATTAGCGCTCATGTGCTCTGTTCCCTAGATGCGTGTCTGGGCAGTTCAATCTGAGACAAGCCAGGAGGGGAGTTTAACAGAGAAGGAGGCTAAATGAGCAACTCTTGTTTTTTCTCTGCTTTCCCTGGCATGGCCACAGAACCAGAAGTGAAAAGATTTATGTTCGGCCTTATGGCAGAAATCTGGCCAAGGCCATGTCCTGGGGCATGGCCTGCTTTCACAGAGCCTGGGTTCACTTCGGTGTGTTTCCACTGAGTTTGATTTCATAGCCTCTCTACTATGAAGAGACTATGGCCCCCCGTGAAAGCATGGTTGGGGGGGGTGGGGGGGCAGAGCATGCTCTTCTGTGTTAAAACCCAGAGGATGGGGTGTCACTAGGGCTTGTCCTGTCTCCAGCGCCAAGCATGCAGTGCCACACCCACTCTTTTCAAGCAGGTTTGTTAACAGAGGTTATTAAGCAACTAGAAAACAGTCTGAACTCAGTCCTTGGCCCCAGGGTCTCACCTTCCAGGGGTCTCCAGCACTTCTGCTCCTGGCAGCTTCCCACCTCACTCCCTTGCTCCAGGGACCTATCGCAAGCGCTAGCTCCACTCCAGCATGGCTTTCCCTCCCCTGGGCTCGGCCTGCCTCAGTCAATTCCTTCTCCAGCTGCCCACTAGCTATTTTAAAAGGCTGAGGAAGAGTGGCCAGTTTTCAACCGAACACCCAGCTGAACAGGGACCTTTCCCAACCCTGTGAAAAGGAGCAAGTGAGCGAGGATGCAGGAGAGCGAGCGATGGCGAGAAGGGCTGGAGTGAGCAGGGCGGAGCTTTGGCGAAGAGGTGGGGCAAGGGCGTTTGGTTAGAAAGTTGGACACCATAGGCCCAGGTGTAGCCCAACCTACTTTAATTGGCTGCTTTTGTTTTGCCTGCTTTTATCCAGGGGATCTGGGCTTAGTTTATCCACAGGGTCCATCTATCTCATGACAAGGGAGCTTTATAGAGCAAAATATCCCCACACTGTATCATCGGTGGATGTGGAAGAGGCTACAGGGCTCACCCCTCAACCTGGTGGATCCCCATACCTGCCCGGCAATCCAGCTCTAATCCTCCCAAGGACTCTAGCCATAGGGTCCACAGAATCTTTAGTGTGCTGTATAGGGGATGGCTAATGTAGCTTGGGCAATATAATCTATTCTGCTTAAAAACTGGTACAGGAAGGATGATGCTAGAAGGCAACACAAAATCTATCGTCCCTCCCGGACACCATCGCCCCCATACGCAGGCTAGAGGATGGATAGAGTTAGTACCACACAGACACCTAACCCACTTTTCCCCATGAACATGCAGAGACCCCTGCATGGGGGTGTCCCCTCCGCGCATGAATCTCATATGCAGTAGATGGGACCGGGCTGAATGATCTGAGGCCAGAGGGATTTCAGTACAGGTCAGCAGCTGTCTAGTGGGTCACAACGGATTGTGTTGTAGCTGGCTAGGAGGAATCGGGGGCTCGAACCCAAGCCAGACAAGTGAAATACAAAATGTTTTGCCTCATGCAGTGAGTGCTGGGGGAAGGGTGGGACAGTATTTTGATTGAGTTCGCTATTCTTCTGAATAACAACTCAAATTGTAAACCTGCCTATCTCCATCTTCCATTTTCCAAAAATTCAGGCTCACCCTAGCCCTCATCAGACAGCAGCAGCTGCTTTGCTGAGACACTAGATATTCTGCCAGCAGGCAATTTCTCAGGGGATGATGATGAAATCAGCTGTAACTGTCAGCCCTACATTCCAATTCAAATGCCTATGCTGCCATCTACAGTCTCTTCTGCTTTTCAGGAGACTCAACTCGTAAAAGAATGGCTGGGAGAAGAATCCTCATTTCCAAGCACAAGGCAGGATCGCGTAAACCCCGACTCTCATTGGGCCAAACTTACTCCCATTGACTGTAGGAACTAAATGTCTTTTGAGGTCTTCAACAATTGCAACCCCAGTTTAATTTAGGAATGTAGGTGCATTAAACAATTTGGTTTAGGAATGTAGGTGCATTCTGTGCATGTGCACGTGTGTTTGTTTCACATTTGGCTGATAAATCAGACCTGTATCTCGTTTCCTGTATTTATAATCATTAGGAGCCAGACTCACAACCCATTGCCTCTGGTTAGGCAAACACCACACTGCTGGTGGTAAAACAATATGAGGGTGGAGCGGGGGGGAACCAATCCATAAGAGAAGCTCATTTTCACATGGCCATGTTTCATTGAGGGAGGTAAATTCTTATGACTAGGGATGTAATAAATATTGAATACCTAACACTAATATAGTACTTCTCCTAGAAGGGCTGTATCCTCCTCAGATTACAGGTGGTGATTCTAGCTCATAGGGGAAGTGACTTGCCCAAGGACAACCAGCAGGACAGTGGCAGAGCCACAAGTGAAACTCAAGCAGGGCTGCGGACAAAATTTGCCCCTGAGCAAGGTGGGACGGGACGGCCCTGGGCCCTTGGAAAGCACAGGGTCTCAGGCAGAAGGGACAGATGTAGGAGTTAACCTCCCCCAGCCAGGCCTTCAGCACTGCCTGACCCATGCCACTTGGAGCTCCGGGAGCAATTTAAAGGCCTTGGGGCTCCAGCCACTGCCACTCCCAGTGTAGTGTCAGTGGCAACTGGAAAATCACCAGGCAATGGGACAGCTGCCTCTTGTGCCCCACGCCATCAGCGGCCCTGATCCCAGGTCTCTTTGTGAAGCGACACTGCCTCCCTGTAGCAATGTATGCTTTAAATACCCTACTCCTGCAAATGGACACATTTGCATAGAGCCATAACAACGGATGGCAATCCGCATTCTGTCCCATCCCTTCCCCAGTTAGGACTCAGCTGGTATTTCAGGAAAGTGGCATCTTGAAGCAGCAACATGCCAAGTTTAGCAGAGTAACTGTCTGGTTGATAGCCATAGTAAAGAGTGGCTGGCCGTGTTTCATGGTGGCATAGTAAACATTGCCCTTTCTTGCTGCAAAAATGCAGTCAACTTTTCTAAAGGTCACTGTCTAGATAAAAACAATTGGGGCTGAATTTGCCCCCAATGTAACTTCAGTGAAATCAATGTATTTACACAGTGATACATTTAGGCCTTATCCCCACTGGGAAGCAAAATATCCTTATGAGTGGAGTAACAATTGGTAGCAACACCTTTGATTAGTCAAACTGGAAAAAACACCAACTTTTTTTTCAGTATTTATGGTGCGGGATTTGTTTGGTTAGTTTGTTTTGTACTTTTGAGAGGCCGTGTCTTGTTTGTTTTTTTGTATTTTACACAGTGGGACAGTGAAACTAGACTTTTACTTTGGTGTCAGCAAATTTCTAGTCAATTTTACTTTCAAGGGGCTCGTCTACATTGGCCCCTTTTCCAGAAGGGGCATGTTAATTTCAGAGATCGTAATAGGGAAATCTGCGGGGGATTTAAATATCCCCCGCGGCATTTAAATAAAAATGTCCGCCGCTTTTTTCCGGCTTTTAGAAAAGCCGGAAAAGAGCGTCTACACTGGCCCCGATCCTCCGGAAAAAGCGCCCTTTTCCGGAGGATTTTATTCCCGATCCTCCAGAGGGCGTTTTTTCCGGAGGATCGGGGCCAGTGTAGATGCTCTTTTCCGGCTTTTCTAAAAGCCGGAAAAAAGCGGCGGACATTTTTATTTAAATGCCGCGGGGGATATTTAAATCCCCCGTGGATTTCCCTATTACGATCTCTGAAATTAACATGCCCCTTCTGGAAAAGGGGCCAGTGTAGATGTAGCCAAGGTGTCTTACAAACTGGCAAAGAAATATTTGCTCATTTCTTATAGAGCTCTTTCCATGTTCAATCTTAAAAATAAAATAATAGAAATATTGATGGTTCTATCTTGTAAAACCTTCTTCAGGGCAAGATTTTAGCAGTCAGTATCCTTTTTAAAGCCAACGTTGGTAAAAGTCTTTGAATGTGCTTCTCGGACCTATGTTACTCAGGAGTTCAGACTGGATGATTTAATGGTCCATGATGGCTTTAAAAGCTATTCATCTATACAACTTGAAATATTGTCACAATTAAAAGTAGTTTATCTCCTAATTGCCCAGCCAATTTGTGTGGTTTGCCACCACATTTTAAAATAATGAAGTGTATTTTTTAAGTTGATGACGTCTCTTTAAATGCAGATGTCTTTCTAAAATCTTATATTCTTGTGTGTTCTTCACACACACAAAAATAGTGTAACACATTGGTGGCCCTGTAGGACTTCAGGATTGTGACTGTGCTGAACAACAAATCCATTCCCAATGTCACAGAAGCTAGATCCTCCTGCTTCAAAAGCACAGCCCTTTACCACTTGAACAAAAAGAGAATTGTGAGCTGCCTGCAGTATGGGGTCTATGACACACAAGAACTGTTCTGATTTCATTCTGTAGATGGCAGAGGTATGTATACATATACACTAACCAGTGCATTATTCTGTCTACACAAGACATGTTCAACACTAACTTGTATGCATGTGTTAGATACAATTTTACAAAATAAATACTTTGCCTTTTTGAACCACTGAAATGGACATCCATTTATTTTAAAGATACACTACATACAATTTAAGAATGAATAGATTAACAGCCACAGGCACCAGTCACAATGTCTAAGAACATTTTTTTATTTTAAAAAATGGCAAATATTATGTTTTGTTGGTTGGAAACACAACCCCAGCTCCTTATTCAATGGTCAGGTTCTGGATCCACAATGAGTCCATGAATCCAGGAAAACCTGGGGACAAAGACACCATTAATTGCTCTGCCCTGGGAAATTCCTGCTAGGAATTTAAACACAGTTCACAGCTAGAATTCTTCAGCCTGTCAGTCACATACCAGGAATGTGGCAACCATCAAAGTAATGCTGAATTAGCTACAGCACTGTGAAGCCCCATCACATGAAAGGCACTGCCTGCTGGAGCAGGATTTCAGATTCCAGCCTCATGAATTGAATTTCAGATGATTCCACCACACGAGGTAGCTGGAGGATTGCCATGAGAGAATTGAAAGGAAGCCAGAGGGGGAAATGCATTTGAGAAGCAAATAAAGTGACATAACTATTGTAATATGTCTGTATTTCCTTCCAAACGGTGCTCAAATTATTCAAAGGCTTGCAAAAAAAATGTATACTCCATGTGTACATGCTAAGATCTACCCTTTCCTGGATGGAATATGTCTGCCCTGCCCTAATGTAATCCACATATGTATTTTCACACTGGGATTTTCCAGAGCATTGGGCCAACCAGTGAATGCGAGTTTTACCATTGATTTCAACAGAAGTAGGGTTAGGCCAGTACTGAATGTTTTAGAAAAATCCCACCCTTAATATTTATTTTTCAACTCTCTCTAGACTTATGAAGAGGTCCCTTATGTTCTACTACACAACAAAGAGCAGAAGAGAAGTCCCATAAGCCCATGCAAATAGAGCTAAAAGGGGCTAAACAAAAGTGGATCTACATCCCTTTCCAGCAGCCATAGCAGTAGGCAAACCATTGACCCTTCCTCCGTCCATCTCATGTGACTCTCCCATCAGAAAGGTCACACTCCACCCCCATGCTCTAGCAGCCAGGGACAGCATAGAAATGGAGACAAATATATTACCAGGACTGGAAAGGGAAGAAGGAGGAGTTAAGAAGCAAAGGGGCTCCCCACCTTTGGGTGGTCTCAGCTGTCTTTTGGTCATCTTTCCTAACATGTTCCTTGGAGGACAGCCCCTTGACCCTTCCCCAATAAAACTAACCCAGCCTAGCCAGGGAGCAGCCTGCGCAGTGAGGAAACAGAGTTTTTGAAACAACCTTCATTGTTTTTATGCACTTTTAAAAAGTTAATAAAGATCACAGTCCGAATGAAATGTTTCGATTTTATTGAAACAAACTATTTCTGGTGACCCAAAGCAATTTAAAGTCTTTTTTTTAATTTCATTTCATAGGGCATTTTGACAGGCTTATGTTTTGTTCTTTTTGGAAAGCAAGAAATTTCAAAACCACAGGATGATCCATGAAACAGGAAATCTGGATCTTGCCTGGTTCTATCGGTGACCAAATCCTGGAGGCCCTTTGCAGCCTGATTAAAGCAGGCAAGGACTCTCCACTGACACAAGACCCTCTCTTTCATAATGCTCAGATCGTTAGTGCAGTCACTTTACAGCTGATGAATGTTGTGTTAGCACACCCCTCCACCTATCCCTCCTCCCATACAGAAATTTAGATTCATGTCACCACTGTCCTACTGGCCTTGGCCTCCTTACTTTCCAGCTGGCCTAGATCCCCTTCCTGTCCCAGTTAGCCTCCTACCCTGTTTTCAAAATGTACCCCTACCTTTCAGTCTTCGGCAGATCTTAAAACAGCAGAAATGTTGGTGCAGCTTCTCTTTGCAGGGTAGGCAGAATTCCTCAGAGATGATGGGTAGATGTAGCCGGGGAAGCTATGAGCCTTGTGCTCATCCATAAGTCATTCTCCTCCCCATAATAAAGAATGGGTAGAGGTAGCTACAGGGGCAACCACAGCTTTGAGGTAACACCATTGACACCCTATCTCCTATCAGAAGTGGTGAGAAGATTCCTCTGGTCTCCACAGAACCCCTGGTCCCATGCTGGTGTAGATAGACTTGGTGTCAAATAAGAGGGATGCTCACACACCTTCCTTTCCAGAATTTGCACTAACTGTATTATGTTTGACTACTGTAGCTTCTACTAGCTGCCCTTTAAAGTAAGACTAAAAAGGCCCAGCATACACAATCCAATTTTCCTGGTCATTCATGCCACTAATTTTCCCCATGCCTTCCCACCCCCAGTACAGAGAGCTTCTGTGTCCTATTTTTCAGGACACTTTTCTTTTCTGAGAAGAACCACAACAGAACCTCAAGATATCTGATTCATGGGACATGCTCAGATACTGCAGTAATGGGTGGCGCACAGATAACTAACTAGAATTTCCTATCAGTACTCATCTCCAGAACTGAAGGGGACCTATTTTGCCAATATGCAGCCAAAAACTCTCACAAGATATCAAGCTAAAATTGCAAACGTTTCCTGAGATCATCAGACCTTGAGAAATTTCCACCATTTCATGTATCTGAAAGGTTGTTAGACGGAGGAGGGACAAAAATTGTTTTCCTGAGCCTCTGATGGCAGGACAAGAAGCCTGGGTTCAAATTTCAGCAAGAGAGATTTAGGTTGGACATTAGGAAAAACTTACTGTCAGGGTAGTTAAGCACTGGAATAAATTGCCAAGGGAGGTTGTGGAATCTCCATCACTGGAGATTTTTTAAGAACAGGCTAGACAAACACCTTGATCCTGCGATGAGGGCAGAGGACTGGACTTGATCACTTCTCGAGATTCCTTCTAGTTCTATGATTCTACGCTTTGCAGCCAAACTCTTATAAGGACAGCTTGAATCTTAACCCACATCCTCTTCCTGGTATGGCCCAATCTGAAGTCTGTATCCCATGGATGGGCAAATACCAGTGCACGGACTGGTTCCAGTCCTCTAGGGAACTGCCACTGATGGACTGCCACCACTATATTTGCCTGTGCCTCTTCAGGTACGGACCATTGCATCTTCTGTTTACTGTGGATCACCATTACTGGCCAACAAGTACTGAAGGAAGTGGTGTCCCAGTACATGCCTTTCCTGATGCCACCATTGGCCGGGAACGGTGATCTGCAGGCAACGGAGCTGCAATAGCCCTTACCGGCAGAGGAACAGGTAAATATAGTGGCTGCAGCCTACCAAGGGCTAACCCTGGAGAACTGCTGCTATTTTATTGCCTACTCCGCTCTATCTAGACACTTGCCTTCACACAGCTCACCTGTCTACTTTCTTCTGCTAGTGGGCTTCAATATTTTGAGGACTTCTACGCTGGAGGCTGACTTGATTGTTCCAGAGAAGGCCTCATGCTCAATCAGATCTTATGCTCCATTTTGCTCTTTTCTGTTTCTTTCAGTTGCTGCCAAGTTTCTTATCTGAACAATGAAGGAGTTTCTAGCGTCCCGGTGATATGGGCAGTTCATGCATTTTCTGGGAACCCAATTGTGGGGTGTGTGCTTCCAGGACACACCTCCTTCCGAATACAAATTCTGTGAATTAACCACTGTGCTGTTTATCGCTTCTGGCCCAGCCCTGATCAATGGTGATAAGTCTGACAAACTCCAACACTGAGAGTCTGAGAAGCACAACAGGCCCTGATAGTTTCCATCTCAGTGGTGTAAGTCAGTCGGCGAGTGTTCCTACTAGTCAAGTTACCAGGACTGTGGCAGGGCTGAATAAGCTGTGGAATTCAGTGTAAAAAAGGGACAGATACGATTCATTATTGGCCATTATTTCTTGTGGTGCAGTGGTACGGACAGGGGAGGGATAACGAGAGGCATCACCAGCAGCCTTTAAGCAGACTGAGGGCAGCAGAGAGAGCTGGTCCTGGCCCACACCAGACAAGGTGCCCCACTTATGCAGTGGTGCTGGGATCCAATCCCTCGTGCTATGCTTGTGTCAAACCCCACTCCCACACAACACCAGCTCTAGAAAGCAAGAGAGGGCTGTGGTCGCTGTCAGCACAATACCAATCTCCAGGCCTCCAGTCTCTCTGCCACATTCAGCTTCATTTCACCAATACTATCCCTTTTGTTGCACAAAACACAGTGAAAATGATGCCGCAGTGTACAGGCGTAACATTTCCACCAGCACAGGGTCCCACCGAAGAATCAGAACAATGAGCCACATTCCCACAATGGGCCAGATGGATGTAAGCCTTTAAGTCCCAGATAACACCCCGCAAACAGCTTGCATGTGTGGACATTCACACATGCATGCTGCCTCGAAGGGATCTCGGATCCGGTGCCCCATTCATAGAGTGATGAACTGGCACCGGCACTTACACCTGTGTCACCCCCGCTGAGTGAACTGGATTCTGTGCAGCATCAGCTTGTGCAATTTCCTTTGCTGGCTTGGGAACCTAATTTTCTAGTTCAAAGCACTAGTAGGTGTGTTAGCACACAGTCCGTCTGCAGGCACTGCCCGCAAGCCCTGCTTAAACCCTAACCAGTACTTTTCTACCGGCTTGGTAACCTGAGCAGTGGATCTATGGATGTAAAGTTTGTTTGAAATGCATTTTTTTTTCAGCATAACAGTCACCAACAGCAGCAAGGTGGACAACCCTGCTGTCTTAGAAAGATTAAACTGCATGAAATGGCAATTGCTGTGTCCTAACAATATCTTGTGCTGACACAGGGGGCCTGAAAAGGCAGTTCTTAGCACTGGCTAGTTAAGCTAAGTTCAGACACAGGTCAGCTCTGGGGTCTATCAGAGCTCAAGAAAGAGTCTCTGGGTTAATACCAGAATCCGGCCCTTACTCATAACAGATTCCAGCTGTTCATGTACCAATCCCACTATTTCTACTGCTGGGAGGCAGGGGAAACATATTCACACATGCTTTGCAGAAGGGAAGGTCAAGTGGGTTTCTGAAAATAAGGTTCAGTGAATGTCAGAGGCAGGCAGGCTTTTAACTAGAACAGTGAAGCTTCTGTTGCTTGGCTGGCTGCAGCCAGTTTGGAGGTTAGATGGATAAGAAAGCTGTCTCCACGCAGTAAGCCCATCGGAAACCCCGGTCACAGTTCCTGGCTGCCTACTGCAGAGAGGCCCGTTTGTGACCCCAGAGATGTGAGTTACTTTTTCCTCATTCAGAGGTTAATGGGATACACAAGCAAAGAGTATGAATACATGAGCCTTAAAACGTCATACACAGTTTAACTACTTCATTTTTCTTGCTTCCCGCTGTGATGTAGGCACCAGCCTTTCACTTATATTTTAGCAGTGAGAAACCCGAGACAAGGTGGCTAATGGTCTAGTTTCCACAAGCTGAAGGAAAATACATGTTCTCATCACCTCTGATAATCAGACCACCAGTGATTTACTTGCCCAAGACTATAAGCAAATGTCCAATGGGATTTTGGCACCCAGCTTCTTTAGGCTCCCTTGAAAAATCACAGCCCAAGTCTCTTTTCAGTGAGATGCCTAGATAGTCTCAAGAGCTCAAAAAACAATGGTGCCCCTTCTTCTGATAAACACGCCCACTCTGACAGGTCTCACCCCCATGCGAATAGTAACAGATGTCTGGAACCTTGCAGGTTGGCTTTTCAGTGGCAGAGAAAGCAGTGATACAGAATCTGGGTACATTCGAAGTGCGTCTTGCTTTATTTACACATATACATCAGTCGAGGAATGGTGGTGGTCAGTTAACATGCAGGGCATTTCCTGCTTTCAGGAATCTCAGCCCAACACCAATGCCTAGTTCCCAGAGAACCACTCTGCCTCCAGAATTGACTCTAACTGGAATCCCAACTTAAGTTCAAACTCTCCCTGCTGCTCACACAGCATCCTCTCTCCCAAAGTTGCCCCTCTATAAAACTTTGCATAAGCCAAAAACTAAGAACACAGCATATCTTCTCAAAAATTCGCTTGCATACGGACTAGGAAGATCATGCATGCTACTTAGTGACACCTGTCATAACAGCAATAATCATTTCATTGACTATTCAAGCTAGTTGAAAAATATGACCCTCTTCACTGCCTACATGTATTTAAAATATTTTGAAGACCTCAGCATGCTCAGAATTTTTGAAGTTGGCCACAACTGCTAGGGTGAGTCTTCAGCTCCTCTGGTTCTAAGCACATAAGTTTAACAGTCATTGAAGTAATGGCTTTATGGATGACACGAAGATGATCAATTAGATGTTAGGCCCCTAAGGGACCTCATGCTTCTGGGTGTTAAGGTGCAACAAAGGCTTAATGTTCAGTGAAAAAGAAAAGAGAAAACTCCGCTCATATGGCCACCTGCATGTCAGCATTTGACATCTGACCTTGTGTGACAGATACAGGTCAACAGATATTATCTTTAGGGATATTGGAATGTCTTTTGGATGAATGTAATAGCAAAGATTGTCTTAATTTCTCAGCCCACTGATGAACAGGATCTTATCTAGTGCTGAAAGAAATTGTTTATCTTTCCTAGAAGAGTGGAAACAAGCAGATGCTAAACCAAAACAGATTTTCCCACTTTCTTGTACCAGTTCTATGGCAGCAGAACTTCATTGCATTGAAACTGGAGAACCAGGCTTAGAATCTGCAATCCAGTCCTCCACACACCTCGCTTTCTGGCACCAGAAATGTTCAGTGTCCCAGGTGCAAGCCTGTACCAATGTCATACTATAATAGATCCTGAGCTGATGTAAAATTGCCTTCTTCTATTAACTTCAGGTTCAAAACTAAAACCCAATGACTGTCTGGTGGTTCTAAGGGGGATATAATTTATTGGTTAGATCCTTCACTGGTGTAATCAGTGTACCTTTCTGTAACTGTCCAAAATGGTAGCTTAGTAGGATGTGTTTATATTTTGATGGACACTTTTCCTGCTCCCATTCAAATAAACAGTGACAAATCCTCCTTAACATTGTTGTAACCAGGGGTTTGGTCAAGTGGCTGATACAGAGCAAAACGTGCAAAAACTGCATCAGGTGAGTTCTGCATGGTTTCTGTTATAATGTCAGAACCCCATTGAGCAATCTGATTTTCACACAGGTCCCTTACACTCCTAAAGGGTACTACTGAGGAATCAGGGCCTTAATACCAAGACAACGTGTTTGCATGACCTGTGTCCTGAGTGAATCACACCAGAGATTTTCACTGAGTTTTATTATAGGCTTATTTACATTGGAGCCTAAAGCAAAGCTCAGAGGCTATCAAGAGTGGGCTATTCTCTTCCAGGCACAAATAATTTCAGCTGTATCGCAGAAGGAAAATAATCACATGCTGCTAATATGTCAAGTACAATTTTGGTACCATAGGACCAGATAGAAAGTCTTGGTTAAATTGCAAAGCATGAGATCTGACAAGAAAATGAATTGTTCAGGTTAATTATTATTACATTGTATTGCTGTAGCACCCAGGATCCCATTGTGTGAGGTGCTGTACAAACACAGAACAAACAAAAAAACCTAGCCCCTTCCTCCAAAGAGTTTACAATCTCAGGATAAGAAAAGAGACGACAGGTTGAGACAGACAATGGAACGTTAAGTGTAAGGGACTGGACTAGCAGACTTTTCAAGGTCCCTTTCAGTCTTATGATTCTAGTGAGTATAAGGGGACAATGAAACAATATTTGTTGCAGCAACAGCAGCCTAACCATTGTCAAGTGACTTGTAGAAATCAGGGCAAATGAAAGTTAAGGACAAATATGGAACACTTCACGAATTTGTATGTTATATAGAATGGAGCTTGCCTGCAGGGAAGAGGGATGGTCTGGAGACTAAAGTATAGACGTGGTAATCAGAAAATCAGGCTTCTTGTTCCATCTCTGCCAAATACTGCGTGTGTCCTTGGGGAAAGTTACATAACCCCTCATTGCCTCAGTTTCTCCATCTGTACAAAGAAGGTAGCAACACCATAATGCTCTCACAGGTTTTTGCAGTGCTCATGGCTAAAGCAATGAGTGCTGTAGAAATGCCAATCTACTATATATTTGAGAACGTTTGTGTCGGTCTGTCTGTCCGTCTACCTGTCTGTGAGTCTGTTCAAGAACTCCTCCTAAATGATAAGAGCTAGAACCACCAAATTCAATATTCAGCTTCCTCCTATCATAACTTAAGATAAGGGTTGGTTGTGCCAGGACAATGGGATGTGCCTAGCACGGGGGCGGTCTTCTGAGGGCAGAGGCCTGGATTTGATGATCTCTTGAGGTCCCTTCCAGTTCTACCATTCTATAACTCTAGAGGGGAGGGAGTAGCAAGGGGCCAGAGTTGAGGACTGGGACAGCTATAATCCCATTGGAGTGGCAGGGGCAGGGATGGAGAAAGGGATAGCTATCTACTATATCTTTGAGAGAGTTTGTCTATTGGTGTGTCTGTCTGTCCCTTAGCCAAGAGACATGCACCCTTCTCCTGGCTGCACCCACTACAACTACAGCAGCCATGGGCAGGTGCTTCTCACCTGGCCCCAACCTGCTGCAGTGACAGAGAGCTGGTGTTGTCCCCTCTCCCTGAGGCACCCTGCATACTGAACCCCTCCTCCCCAACCACACATGAGAGCAGTGATTTAAATGAAGAAAAACAAAAATGACCCGAGCAACTGCAGGTAAATCTCCCAGTAAATAAATACAGAGTAAACTGTTATACAGCTGAAGTATGCAGTAGGCTGACACTAATTTCACAAAACTACGGGAACACAATGGGATACAAGCAGAAGGAGAAAAAAGGATTGTGTCAGGCTGACTTTGGCAACACATACAGTGAAATCCCAGCCATTCTCTGTATGCATCACATAATTGTGCTGTGCTGAGGGGCCCAGAGATTGCTCCATGTGTTCCTGGGGATGGGAGGAAGCCAAGACCATGGCCTATAACTCAGTGAGTTACAGACAACACTATTATTGGTTTCAGTTTGTACTTCCCTTCACCTCATCCCCACAACAAGGTTCTGTTGATGGGTGTACAATTCATCCCCTTGCTTTCCAAAAGGTAACATGCCTCTGCACCACATCTAATGCATGACTGTATCTGACAGGGTATAAACCTAAAATTAGAGGAATACACAGAAGATTAGCTCACATCCTAAAAAATCCTCAAAGTATCACCCACAAACAGGGGCGGCCTGTGAGGCTAGGCAAACTAGGCAGTTGCCTAGGGCGCCGCCGGCTCGGGCACCCGATGATGATGTCACGAGGCGCCCTGGCACCCCGTGATTATGTCACGGCCATTGATGGCCATGCAAGCAGGGGTGCCGATTGCACCTTCTTCCTGGGTGCTAGCTGCCGCAACCAGCCTCAGACTATCCTTGCCCACAAAAGCAAATGTTTCAGGAAGAGAGAAAAAATAAGCGTTATGGGCATAGCATAGCTATATGTTAAGTCAAAATGGAATCTGAATCCACAACTACATGTAAACTTTATATTTCTAGATGCCCCTTGGTTTGCATCCAAAAATGAAAGCAACAGAAATTTGCACAAGCACGTGAGAGTGAGGTGGAGGGAGCAAAGGATTAGAATGAGGATGATCAAAATAATTTTCCATGCCTGCCTTTCTATTAATAGAATCATAGAATCACAGCACTGGAAGAGTGTCCAGCCCCCTGCCCAAAGTAGGATCAACCCTAACTAAATCATCCCAGCCAGGGTTTGCCAAGCCGGGACTTAAAAACCTCTAGAGATGGAGATTCCACCACTTCCCTAGGTAACCCATTCCAGTGCTTTACTACCCTCCTAGTGAAATAGTTTTTCCTTATATTCAACCTAGACCTCCCACACATCATGGCCTACTTAGGAATAATGCAGTCCAATGCCACACAAAGAGTTCATAAAGAGCTTATAAAAAGGGAAGAGGCTGTGCAGAGTTTAAAACTGCAATAAATAACTTCAAGTGATGATTTTTGCCCTACTACCCATAACTAACTGATCAGTCCTACTCCCACTTTTAAAACAAAACAGCTGAGCAAATTATTTACCTGGAAAGTAGAGGTATGGGAACAGGTTCAAGAAAGGGAAAGGAGAGGTCAACCATTCAGTTTGTCAAAATAATCATTTCCCAGTGTTAAGGCTTATTGTCTAACGGGTACAACAGACTCTACATATGCTCATTGGATCTTACTTAGCTAAGTGTGTTCAGCATGCAGAATAGATTATACTCTATTTAGACAAGGTGGTTTTTTTGCACTTGTACATGTAATTAAATACATGATACAAAATTAAATACAAAACCCTGCTGTGTGGTTTTGGGGAATTTGTGACCATGTTATTTCATTGGAGTTGGAAGAAAAATGGTAATTATTTTTCTCTGTTTTTTTTTAATTGGGAGAGTAGGTAGGGGTTTTTTTGTTTGTTTTTTGTGTGTTTTGTTTATTAACTTATTGCAAAAAGTTTTGGTTTCACAATGAAAAATGAAAATCCAAATAACTCTTGGTTTCTGAAAAGCCTTTTTGGCAAAAATATTCTGGTTTGGTTAAACTGTTCATGTTTCAAAACTGACTTTTTTTTAAATGTTAATAAAAAAATTTCCACTTTTAATATTCTGGTTTTGTTAAAAAGCTACCGCAGTTTTCCCCACAAAATTTTCATTTTTGTAAAAAAAAAATTCATGTTATGATGAACAAAGGTTTGAATTAACACATTTTGACCAGTTCTAGATTTTATATACAAAGAGCAAGATTTTCTCCAAGCACAGGTCTCCAGTTCTGTAGCTGGCAAATAATTGCAGGCTTAATTTTATAACCACAAATTCTGGTAAATTAGCTAGCTAAGCCACTAATTTGCAGGTTAAAATTATTGAGTATGAATAACTGCAGCTGTAAAATCGTGCCTGTGAAAACCTGTGAGAGGCTGGGTTGCATATTTGTCTCTGTGTATGTATATGTGAATGGGAAACTATTTCAGAGACGAGAGCAAATTTCCCTTCCTTGGCTTTATAACCCTCCATGCATTTGCTTCAGACTAGCTTAAGGCCTTTGGATGGGATTGTTGAAATGACTAAGAATATGTCCACAATAAAAATAAATAAAAATCCACAGCAGTGAGTCTCAGAATCTGGGTTTGCTGACTTGGGCTCCTGGGGCTCGTGCCTGGGGCTAAATGTAGCAGTGTAGATATTCTTCCTTGGGCTGAAGGATGGTTTTGGAAATCCAGTAAGAGGGGAAGGTCTCAGAGCTGGGGCTCGAGCCTGAGTGGGAACATCAGTACTGCTATTTTTCACCCCATAGTGCAAGCCCTGCGAGGCTGAATCAGTTAAGCTGAGCTCTGACATTTACTGCTGCAGGTGTCTTTGCAGCGTAGGCGAGTTCATACAAATTACATGTTTTGGAAAACGTCACCATTTTGTCTCCCTCTGCTCACCACTCTGTGCCTGAACAGAGGTGTGTAGGTCAGATAACAAATGATGCTCCAGTCTCCCCACTCTCTAGACTCACTCCTGCAAGGCACAGAATTCTCTCTCCCCAATCCAGAAAAGCACTTAGCAACAGAATAGCCGCAAAGGAATCAATGGGACCGTGCCTCTGTTTCCCCACCTGTAAAGCGGGGTTAATGATCCTCAACTCCTTTGTGAAGCACTTTGAGGTCTACAGATGGAAAGCACTAGGAGTTAGAGATTGCAATTATCACTAATAAGAGAAAGCAGGTGCAGTCCACTCACCTACGGAGTGTGGTTCACTGTCCCATGCAGTAGTACGTAGACCACTAACAGAGAGAAAGAAAGGGCATGCTCCACAGACTTAGCTGAGAGCCAGTTGCCTTTTGCTGAAACAGTAGAGGCTCATGCACGCAGCTCCAGAGGTCACAAGTTGTGTTCCGCCTGTCGGCATTATGCATAATCTTAAATGCTTTACTCAGCATCCTCAGAATCTGGCCTTTAAAGCAATTGCCCCATATTTTGCAGCTCCTTCTCTCTGGAACAGCCTGACTCTTCTCTCTTCATTTCATCGCTAATCTTCCTGAAAATAAAGCATATTCCGGTGCCACACCTCTTAATTTGTCCCTCTCAATTTAATGTGGTAAATTTTATACATCAATACTTCAAAACAGCTAGTTCAGGATCTGGTTGGCATGAAAGATACTCAATCAAACTCCACCTCTGCAAAGAGACCCACACTGTTGTGGATTTCTTCATAGGTGATATTTTGCCATCTCCTGCAAATGATTTGCAGCTACTCTATAGGCCATACCAGCTGCTTGCCCTGACATGGGACAACGTACTCTCTCTCCCATGCACTTTAACAAATTGACAAGCAGGACACAAGGCAAAACATGAACTCGGCTCTCATGCACGCTCGAAAGTGTCAATAGCATTTAATGGGACCATTCCAAAGCAATCTGTTTGAAGTTCACTTTATATTTTTTTTCCATTACCCTGCAAGCGTTGTATTTCAGTAGCCACCAATGAAGTAAACAATTATATTGCCAGCAAGCAACCACTGCTGTAAATTGAAATCAGCTCATGGCCTTAAAATATATAGTAGAGGATAGACAGAAAAGTAATCTCTCACTTCTGGAAGCATTCCTGCTTTATACAGGTTCACTTCCAAATGCAGGAAGAAAGTGTCACGGAGTAAGAGGCTGAAAGAAGAGTTCATGGCTACTCTAACAAGAGATAGTTCCTCTAAATTACACCTGTCCTGTGTTTTTAGAGTATCTCAGCTGAACATTCAACTCTTTTGCTTAAGCAGGAAGGTTCATGGCCTTTCACCTCTTTAAACACATACACTCAAACAGACACGCATGCTTTTTTACCTGTTTTCACACACACACCCCAAACACACCCTCAAGTATTTCTAAAGCACCACACACCCCAAACACACCCTCAAGTATTTCTAAAGGACGTTGTTAAGGGCCCAAAAGTAAACAATTCCGCTGTGTAGGAAAGATAGAAAATACGGCAAAAGACCAGCTTGGCTTAACAAGGAGATCTTGCACGATCTCAAAATAAAAAAGGAGTCCTATAAAAAATGGAAACTAGGACAAATAACAAAGGATGAATATAGGCAAGCAACACGGGAATGCAGGGGCAAGATTAGAAAGGCAAAGGCACAAAATGAGCTCAAACTAGCTACAGGCATAAAGGGAAACAAGAAGACCTTTTATAAATACATTAGAAGCAAGAGGAAGACCAAGGACAAGGTAGGCCCACTGCTTAGTGAGGAGGGAGAAGCAGTAACAGGAAACTTGGAAATGGCGGAGATGCTCAATGACTTCTTTGTTTCGGTCTTCACTGAGAAGTCTGGAGGTGTGCCTAACGTAGTGAATACAAGCAGAGAGAGGGTAAGTTTAGAAGATAGGATACACAAAGAACAAGTTAAAAATCACTTAGGAAAGTTAGATGTCAGCAAGTCACCAGGTCCTGATGAAATGCATCCCAGGATACTCAAGGAGCTGATAGAGGAGGTAACTGAGCCTTTAGCTATGATCTTTGAAAAATCATGGAAGTCAGGGCAGATTCCAGAAGACTGGAAAAGGGCAAATATTGTGCCCATCTATAAAAAGGGGAATAAGAACAACCCAGGAAACTACAGACCGGTCAGTTTAACGTTTGTCCCAGGGAAGATAATGGAGCAGGTACTTAAGGAAATCATATGCAAACACTTGGAAGGTAATAAAGTGATAGGGAATAGCCAGCATGGGTTTGTGAAGAACAAGTCATGCCAAACTTATCTGATAGCTTTCTTTGATAGGATAATGAGCCTTGTGGATAAGGGAGAAGTGGTGGATGTCATATACCTAGACTTTAGTAAGGCATTTGATACGGTCTCGCATGATATTCTTATAGATAAACTAGGCAAATATAACTTAGATAGGGCCACGATAAGGTGGGTGCATAATTGGCTGGATAACCGTAGTCAGAGAGTTGTTGTTAACGGTTCTAAATCCTGCTGGAAAGGGATAACAAGTGGAGTTCCTCAAGGGTCTGTTTTGGGACCCGTACTGTTCAATATCTTTATCAATGATGTAGATATTGGGATAGAGAGTACGCTTATTAAGTTTGCAGATGATACCAAACTGGGTGGGGTTGCAACTTCTTTGAAGGATAGGGACATAATTCAAAATGACCTTAGCAAGTTAGAGAAATGGTCAGAGGTAAACAGGATGAAGTTTAATAAAGAGAAATGCAAAGTGCTCCACTTAGGCAGGAACAATCAGTTCCATACATACAAGATGGGAAGCGACTGTCCAGGAAGGAGCATGGCGGAAAGGGATCTAGGGGTCATAGTGGACCACAAGTTGAATATGAGTCAACAGGGTGATGCTGCTGCAAAAAAAGCAAATATGATTCTAGGTTGTATCAACAGGTGTGTTGTAAGCAAAACTCGTGAAGTCATTCTGCCGCTCTATTCTGCACTAGTTAGGCCTCAGCTGGAGTACTGTGTCCAGTTCTGGGCGCCACATTTCAAGAAAGATGTGGAGAAATTGGAAAGGGTACAGAGAAGAGCGACAAGAATGATTAAAGGTTTAGAGAACATGACCTATGAAGCCAGGCTTCATGAACTGGGCTTGTTTAGTTTGGAAAAAAGAAGATTAAGGGGGGACATGATAGCGGTTTTCACATATCTAAAAGGGTGTCACAAGGAGGAAGGAGAAAATTTGTTCCTCTTGGTTTCTGAGCACAGGACAAGGAGTAATGGGCTTAAAGTGCAGCAGGGGAGGTTTAGATTGGACATTAGGAAAAAATTCCTAACTGTCAGGGTGGTCAAATATTGGAATAAATTGCCAAGGGAGGTGGTGGAATCTCCCTCTCTGGATATATTTAAGAACAGGTTAGATAGACATCTGTCAGGGATGGTGTAGACGGAGCTTGGTCCTGCCTTGAGGGCAGGGGGCTGGACTCGATGACCTCTCGAGGTCCCTTCCAGTCCTATGATTCTATGATTCTATGACCTGTCGCCTTGGTGCTCATTCACACTCTCAGGCATGCCAGACGTTCAAGTTTGCATAACCACATGTTAATCCACCATAGAAAGAAATACACAGGACGAAAAAGTCATGCCTTGAGGCTTGCAGACGCTGCACATCTGAGCTGTATTGTTTGTGGCACCTTAGAGACTAACATATTTATGAGGTCATGACCTAATAAATGTGTTAAGTCTCTAAGGTGCCACAGGACTGTTCGTTGCTTTTAAAGTTGTAGACCAACGCGGCTACCTCTCTGAGACTGTATTGTTTGTGCACTAGAGCTGATCCTGAAAGGAGTTAAGCACCCTCATCTCCAATGAAGCACTTCAGGCATAAATGTTATTTGTTTACATACTTTTATGCAATTGAGAACGCTATCATATATTTCCTCTTACATCCTATTGGGGATCTAAGGGTAGGTGGATCCTTCCCATTGGTAACGCCTACCCCCGCAAAAAAATTCCCCAGATAACACTGTCCTGTACAGATTGATTTCCTTTTGTAGTAAACTCAACTCAGGAGCTCTGTGGGGCTCCTTGTAGGCTATGGGATCCCATCGCCGATCAGACACATTTCTGTTGCGGTACATAAAACCGACTGCCCATTTCACAGAGTCATTCGAACACAGTTATTGCTATTCACATGGCTGTGCGCTCAGAGGAAGCGCAGTCACCGCTAGATAGGATCTCTGTGGTGTGAAGATTGCCACACCCTAGTGCAGCTTGCTAGCCAAGATATAGGAAGGTGGGGCCATGATGTCACCTCCTTCTCCCCCTGTCACAGAAAGAGAACGGGGATGGAACAGCCCCCATGCTTCTCCATGCAGAGAGCCTGCAATTCTGCTTGATCTTCCTTTGGCCTTCCTGAGAGGGGAGTGGTAAGATTTCTTCTTCCACCCTGTGTACACATGGAAGGGCCATGAAACATCTGGCCTTTCATTATTATGTGATGAACTATAGCCAGAATAATGTTCTGCCTCCTCTGCCCTGGATTGAAAACAACTTTGCAGCTTTTTGCCAAGAAGGTAATTGTCCCTGAGAATCAGGTAGTGCCCCCACATGCCTCCTGGCAGGTTTCCAGCCATCACAACAGGAAATGATCATTGGCAGAACTCACAGAAATCCGTGAGGTGGATATTCCCAGTGTGCCTGTAGGGACCTGACTTCACACTAGGCCCGAGTGCCACTAGGCACCGTGTCTGAGACGTGCCAGTTTTCTCCTGCCACTGAAACTCAAAGCCACAGGACAAATCCATGTATTTCCCATGCAATTTGAAGCCATCCTGGCTGCATTACCCACAGGTCTCAAGTTTCAAGGGCACTCCTCAGTCCTCTGTATTATAAGTAGCTAAAACAAAGCCACAGATCATAGAGGTGTTTATAATAACAGATAGCAAGGGTGATAACAAACAAGCAATTAATTTACAGGCTAGGGCTCTGTATTCCATGTTAACTTTAAGGGTTATTTTTCCTTTGAGAGTTACAGAAAGCAAGACAAAGTAAGCCCCATGCAACCCTGGACCAGAATCTCTGCTTTCCTAAGATTGTCAATGATCAGGTCGGAAATCACTAGCAGGAGTCTAACTGTCTGTAAGGCGATGCTTATCATCACAGACCACCTCAGTGTGTGTTAGCATCTTCTCCTGTGGCTGCTCGGGTGTCTGGATACAGGGACTTAGTCTTTTAGCTCACGCATGGCATGGAGCTGGGGGAGGGGGCTCACTCTTCTAGCTTTAGAAGTTTCAGATTCAGTCTCTACTGACATCCAAGATTATCCTTGTTACTGACAATATAATAATTAACTAATAATTAACTAATTAACTAATCCTCCCCGGCTGTGAAAGTAACTTAAATTTTCTTACAGGTAAGCTGGGTCCCTGCCAGCTTGCTACCTATTGCAAGCTGGGTCCCTGCCAGCGCTTTAAGTAGTTCCCTGCTGGTTTTTACCGCAGCTCAGCCAGCTCTTGCCGGAGCTGTGCACCAGGGCACACCCACTTATTTTCAACTCTGATCCTGCCTCATGGTAAATTCATACATCCCTGCTGGAAATGCTCCTGTAAGAGCCCTTGAGCACAAAGACAAGCAGGAATCTGGCCTGGACATTTCAAGGTGTGACAATTATTTCATCAGTTCTCTTCCCAGACAGTCTGTGATCGATTCAGTCAGACCTATTGACACGTACAATACCATAGCTGGCAGCACTGATGCAGTGTAAGCATTACCCAAGAAAATCAAAGCAACCGAACAGAATGACTTTCTGGATATTTTAACCACTGAACAATGCAAGAGCACAGGGGAGGCTAATCAAAAATACGACTGTTGTGAGACCCAGGTCTGGAAAGCACAAATGCACTAAGAGCTCTTACCAAAATCCACACATCTCTCCTTACATCCCTTCCATTGATTTATTAATGAGCCCCCATATCCTAGGGACAGACACACATATGTTTCACATTGCCACTGGTTCTGTTTCCCACACATTTCTGCTAGATGTGACCATTTGACCTCGCTATTTTACCACACACAGCAAATTCCCTTCCGCATTCTAATAGCTAGTGCCCAAAAGAAGTGGACTATGTGACAGAGTTTATCAGAACCAGCACGTTGTTTTATTCGACACTTTCTGGACTAAATTAGATTTGGATAGAAAGAGAAAGAAAAGATACCAACAGCCTACACTTTAGCCTAATATCCCTTGTTTTGTCTTTATCTGCAGTCTGTGGCGTATGCTTAATAAAGACAATTAGAGACAGTCAAGTTACTTCTTACAGCATGGAATGTAGGCAAAGCCTCTCTGGTACACATCACACTTAGATTTAACAAGACCCAGTTATACCACTGTGCCAGCTCAGCTCTCACCTTCTCTTGCCATGCATAGAGAAATGGGTAAATGGGGAGATTGGTGTGTATCTAAGATACTCATCGGGCCCCCATTAGCACAGAATCTGAGCACTTTAACATATTTAAGTTCATGCCACTCCTGTGAGGTAGGACAAGGGAACTAAGGCACACAGCTGCAGCAGTGAGTCTTAGAGTCTGGGTCTGCAGACTCATGCTTGCATTACAGCCCTGAACCCGGGTGAGGGAAGTGGGTTTCAGACCCTGAGTTCCAGCCTGAGCAGGAATATTCATGCAGATGGGCTCCATTCGAGCCGGAACGTCTACACTGCTGTTTTATATCCCCTGCAGCCTCACCCAGAGTCAGCTGACCTAGGTTATCCGCAGCCATTCAGTGAGTCTTTGATCACAGTGCAGACCTACCCTTACCAAAGTCACACAGGAATTCAGAAATTGAATGCAGTTCTCCTTAGTGCCAGTCCGGAGTACTTGACCAATGCGCCTGACTTTCCCCTCAATATTGATTGCTGCCAACCTCTGTGCTTACTCTTGCCTCCCAAAATAGAAAGTAATCCACAGAGCCTTCTCCTATTTGCCCTCTCTCCACATGCACTGTTAGGGTGTGTCTACACTGGGCCACTCATTCCAGAAAATCAGCCGCTTTTCCGGAATAAGCTGCAAGCTATCTACATTGGCCCTTGAATTTCCGGAATAGCAACGATGCTCTACTGTACAAAATCAGCCGCTATTCCGGAAACACTATTCTGCTCCCGCTTGGGCAAAAGTCCTTTTTCCGGAAAAGCTTTTCCGGAAAAGCAGAAGAAACGGAAAAAAGCGGTTTGGACGGCAGGAGACCCTGTAGAAGCCGCGGACTTCTGGGTAAGCCGAGGTCTTAAAGAGCGCGGACGCTACTGGCCGCACGTGGCAGGAGCCCGCAGGAGACCACCCTTCCCAGCTCTGCCACGTGCCAACTGTGCTGCCCAGCCACCTCACAGTGCAGGCATGACAGCTCTGGGTGGTCAGCCACCATCACCCGGGGCAGGGGAGGAAGCCCCCAGGGGCCGCAAACGCAGGGCCCCATCCTGGACCCCCAGGGAGCTGGAGACCCTCCTGGACTTGTGGGAGGAGGAGGAGGGTCTCCATGACCTGCAGTCCCGCCGCCGGAACGCAGATATCTACAGCCGTCTGGCACGGAACCTGGCCCAGCAAGGACACCCCAGCCGCAACTGCGAGCAGGTGCGGTCAAAGGTGAAGGAGCTGCGGCTGGGGTACGTGCGGGCCTTGGAGGGGAGGGGAGCAGGACCCGATGCCTGCCCCTATTTTGAGCGGCTGAACTCATTTCTGGGCCAGCCAGCCCCGCAAGCCCCAGCTGTCCCTGTGGACACCTGCCAGCACCCCCCCATCAACCGTCCGACCGAGCCGGAGGAGGGAGAGGACAGTGGCGGCGCGTCAGGAGAGGAGGCCAGCATTGCCACCCAGCAGGCCCCCTCCAGCAGCTCCTCTGTGGCTGGGGAGGAACCCACTGGTGAGTCTTTGCAGATTACACTCCCAAAGAGCGGGGGGCGGAGGGCGGGGGGGCGGGAGAGCCAGGTGCCCGGAGAGGGGAGGGGGAGAGCATGTCACTCAGGCCATGTGAGCTGCACGCTGCGTAGCATTAGGCAGTTAGCAGCACGTGCAACCACGTGCAGCCTGGTGACTGAGCTGCAGGTGGCTGTGGCAGGCAGCTGCAGGGCACGCCTGGGACCGTGCTGCTCACACACATTCGGCGGGACCAGGGGGAAGGGTGGATGCTGGATGGAACCGGCCAGGGCCCCAGGGACTCAGCCCAGAGCCCGCTGCTCCACCAAGGGTGCAGCACAGAGAACGGCACACCGTCCCATGCCTGGCTGTGAGGTACAGCCAGCTGCTTCTGGGAAAAGCGCAGCGTCACAGTCCTGTGACCGTGGACCCCCACCGAGCCCCTCGCCTGCTCCCGGTGCCTTGGCAGGTTCCCCAAGGGAAGTCCCCACTGTGGCCACACCTGTCCCTTGGCTACCGGGCTTGCGGGAGGGATAGTGAGAGGGAGAAGGGCCACTGAGTTTTGCTGCAAGGATGGGACATCCCCCCACCCAGTCACTCTTCTGGTTCCGTCCAGGAGATATCCCACGCGAGGGGATCTGAGAGCCCAGACCGTCACTGACAGGTGTGCTCCCAGGCACTGCCGTGGGGATGCATCTTGCTCCCTGTCAAACACCAGTGCTTAGCCCAAAGCTTTTCACAGTCTCCACCGGCAGGGAGTTCCACAGATGAACGCAGCATAAGCACCCTCCCGCCCTCCACGGGGCCAGGATACAGACCGGTGCTTACAATACTGGAGGGAGGACCCTACTCCAGGGGCGGTCCTCCTTGCCAACATACAACATGGGAGCAGGAGGGGAACCGAGTGGGCCCAAGCCACACAACTGTGCTGTCACCTGGGCTCTGGGGTGGAGGGCATGAGGTGTGGGGACAGTGGATGGCCTGCCTGACTGACCCATCCTTTGTTCTCTTCCCTGCAGCGGGACCCAGCACCAGACCCGCGACTCCAGCAGCAGCGGCATCCCCAGCTGCCCAAGCCCGGAGGCCGAGGCTCCGACACCGGGACCAGCTGCTCCGCTGTCACGTCACCGCGGTGGAGGGGATCCAGACCTCAATTGCGGAGCGGGTGCAGGGGGACCAGGACTGGTGGCAGGAGGGCTGGGCTGCCTTCCTGGAGGAATGCCGAGGGATGTGCACCACAATTTAGTGCATGCCATCCACTATGGCATGGCCGGACCGCATGCCCCCGCCATCCCTCCCGGAGCACAGCCCATGCCCCCTCCTATCCCTGCTCCTCTCCCAGCTCCTGCTCCTCTTCCTGCCCCTGCCCCTACCCCTGACCCTGACCCTGACCCTGCCCCTACTCATGCTCCTACTCGTGCTCCTACTCGTGGCCACCTCACCGTGCAGCCTGCCCCGAAGCGGTCTGCCCAGCATGGGCAGGTCCGCCCCCGGAGGGGCACTCACAGGGGCCACCCGTCCCAGTAACTGCCCCCCCCCATCTCCCAGTTAAAGGTTCCCCCCCGTTCCAATTAAAGGTCCCCCCCCCCCCCGTTCCAGTTAAAGGTTCCACGAGGGCCTGCAGAACGATGGAGCAGTACCCCTTTCGGTTCATGAAATGGGCTGCTCGATGCTCCAGGGCCCGGATAGCGATTTGGGTGGTGTCCAGGGCTCCCCCGCAGTTGGGGAACCCGAGGGCAGCGAAGCCGGCCATGGTCGCGCAGGCGGATGATTCGTGGGAGCAGGACATCATTGATGGCGTGGACGACCTGCAGAAGGGTGCAGAGAAACACAAGGGAACACATCACATAGAGCCAGGGGTGAGTGTGCACTCCCTTGGGTCCCCCCCCTTGATTCCCTCTGTCCTCACACACACACATACACACACACACACACACACACAAACACACCAGGGCCCCCCTCGCCCCACGCCCCCCCCCCACCAGTGGGCCTGTGCAAGGGAGGGATGGCCCAAACCCCTGGGTGACCCAGCCTGGAGTCTTGGCTGTCCCTGGGACTGGAGTGCAGCACCCTCCCCCCATCCCACTCCCCCTGGGACTTTCCTCGATGACAATCACTCCGACGGTGGAACTTCCCACCCCGAACTGGTGTGCCACCAAGCGGTAGCTGTCTGGTGTGGCCAGCTTCCAGAGCGCGATGGCAACCCTCTTGTTCACGGGGATGGGTGCCCGCAGCCGGGTGGCGGTTCTCTGCAGCACGGGGGTGAGCCAGGTGCACAGCGTCAAGAAGGTCCGCTTTCTCATTCTGAAATTCCGGATCCACTGGTGGTCGTCCCATAGTCCGAGGACCACCCGGTCCCACCAGTCAGTGCTGGTCTCCAAAGTCCAGATGTGCCTCTCCACAGTGGGGTGCTGATGCCACACGGTTGCCAGGACCTCCCTGGTGAGGGAGTCCAAGGCGATCTCTGCCTCCTGGTATGTGTACAGCAGGGCACCAGCCTGCAGCACGAGCGCCAGGCACCTGTACAGCTCCAACAGGGGCCCGAGCAGGTACATGGCCTCCCACGGCTCCATAGCAGACAGAGCAGGGCAGACAAAACAAAACACCGGGAAAAGCTGTTGGGGGACCAAAGGGTGGTGTCCCCAAAACTCACAGGGCAACCACCGACCCTGCGAAGGGTGCCAGTCCCTGGCAGAGGTCCCAAGGCACGGGAGCACGAGACCAACAGCTGCCCGGTGAGACCCCTTTAACCACGCGTCTGGACAGAGCTCCGGCCCCGCCCCCGGAAAGGTCTGGTGGCCTTTGCCCTCTTCAAAATGGTTCCGGGCTTTTGCTTTTCCGGAAAAGCGCGCTGCCAATGTAGACGCGCTTTTCCGGAAAAGCGCATCGTTATCACGAAAACTCTGCGGCCAATGTAGACGCTCCTTTTCTGGAAAAACTGAAAACAGAATAGTATTCCATTTTAAGCATTTCTGGAAATTCATGCCAGTGTAGACATTAGGACATGCAACTTGAAACAAAAAGAGTTCTGTAAAGGAGAACAACATTAGCTAGGAATTTAATTCCCTGAGGTATTAGCCAGCCCTGGAATCCCAGGAGTACAAAGCTAGTACCAGCATTCCAGCCTGCAAAACCTCAGGCTCTGGATCCAACCTTGGAGCTCAGGCAGAAAATAATTACTGTATATATTGGCCGTCTGGCTGAGCTGATGAGAAGGGCAGCTCTGAAATCTGCATGCTGAATTGTAAGAGCTTTCAAGGGGAAAGTAAAGCTGATCCTGATACCCCATGATCGAGGAGCATCTATACCACCCCAACCCTATAGCAAACAACAGCTCACGTGCTTCTACTAATTGATACATAATCCATGAGCAAGCAGAGGCAAACTCATGCAGATAGATATAGAGGGGAAAACAGAAGTTTCAGCCATGACATGCAGGCTATGTCTACACTGCGTGGTTTTTTCAGCAGAAGATATGCAAATGAGAGCACTAGATATGCAAATGAGCGCTCCATTTGCATTTCCTCTTCCACAAAAAACACACAGTGTAGATGTAGCCTTTAAAGAAGGTACAGAGACTTGCAGCCATGCTTAACGCAGCCTATGTTCAAGAGAAAACTGATGTAGCCACAAGATAAGAATACTGCCATCTTCCAACATCACTTTCTAGCATCGGTGGCAAGTGCAGAGGAGGATCTGGGGAGCACACTGAGCCCCCAAGGCACGAGGGTGGGATTGGTTAGAGTTGCAGGGAGTTCCTGAAATAGAGGGGAAGGTGTCACACAAAGATATAGCGGAGGGAACGGAGGGATGCCAGGAGCCCCCAACGTGTGCAGAGTTCGGTCAACAGCAGCTATCACATATGTGACCGTCTCATAACTAGCAAGCCTCTGTGATGCTGAAATCTCTTAGTAAAGGCACCTTGAAAAACTGGGTCCATGATTAGTAGCTATGTTATGGATGGGGGCAAAAAATCAAGGCAGCTATTACTAAAATGCTGTAACAGTGTTTGAGACATTTTGAAATACATCCAGAGGAAAACCTCCTTTTTTGATGGGGCAAAGAGGGTACAGCTTCGTTTTGGGAATGGACTAGCAAGACATATGGGCAGCAGAAAATGACAGCATCTGAGAGGGGTCTGTAAACCTGCCATCAAGTGGAATGTGCAAGAGACATGCTGAGCAGGGTCATTCTTTGTCTGGGGAAATGATTTATTTCCCAAGTTCAGGGCCAAAGCGCCTCAGCCAGTGTAAATCAGCCAAGCACCTTTGACTCCAGTGGCTCCAGGCCAGTTTACACCAGACTTGGATCTGACCCAACCGTTTTCAGTCTAAGTGCATCTTGGCAATGTTATATGAACATTCAATATTTTTTAAATTAACTTAGTATGTATCCCTCCATTTCAGGCCAGGCCCTATTTTGGAAATGAATTTAAAAACTCTGTTCAGTATTTTGATGTCAAGTGTCTTGCTGGGGCATGGAATTTCCATGCACATACCAAACAGAGCTCAAAGCATTTTCTGCTTTTTGCTTTTGGATTTAATGATTGCTGGTGATTGATAAGCAAAGAAATCCTCTTAGCCGGCTAACTGTGAAAGCAGTACTTTCGCCTTGCCTCCAGGGTTATCACAAGTGATCACATCTTTAAAGGAAAAGTCAGCTGCAAAGAAACTGGAAATCACAAAAGGTTTCAATTGTGGGCTTGCACATGTGTGTGTCCACGAGGCTAGAGGCCGAATGAAATGGAAACACATGAAGTAAATGACACCAGTCCACAAAGGGCCAGTTCTCCCATGCTGCTCTGAATCAATAGGAACAGAAATATCTCTTGTGCTGCTCAGAAATGCTACTTTGACAAACAGAATTTTTTTCTCTCGTGAAGACAATTTACTGTGATCCTTGAGGATGCTGATGGGAGATCCCCATTAGCACATTGCTGGCTGTCTCAGCTGCTGTTCAGTGTTCTTCAGATGTTTCATGGCCATTTCTATTTCCATTTCTCCTGAAGCTCATGCTGTTTCTAAGCTGGAGCATACATTCTTGTAGTCTACTATATATTTTACCAAGTTGTCTGTTTGATCAAGAACTCCTTCTAAATGGTAAGAACTAGGACCACCAAATTTGGTATACAGCTTCCTTTTATCATACCTTAAAGCAATGGTAGGTTTTAGTTGTTCCAGGGAAATGGGATATGCTTGGAATGGGATTGCTTCTCCTAAAACTATACAGAGAAGAGACGGAATCATGAAATCAAGTACAGTCCTCAAAATTGAAAGAGACTGAACCAAGATTCTGAGGCTAGAACAAGAAGCAAATGGGCTTAAACTGCAGCAAGGGAGGTTTAGGTTGGACATTAGGAAAAAGTTCCTAACTGTCAGGGTAGTCAAACACTGGAATAAATTGCCCAGGGAGGTTGTGGAATCTCCATCTCTGGAGATATTTAAGAGCAGGTTAGATAAATGTCTATCAGGGATGGTCTAGACAGTATTTGGTCCTGCCATGAGGGCAGGGGACTGGATTCGATGACCTCTCGAGGTCCCTTCCAGTCTTAGTACTCTATGATTCTATGAAGATGAGCCATAAAGTGCTTCTCAATAAACCTTATAGAAAAGATTTTAAAAAAGGAGACATTTGGATTATTGCTCTGTTTTGGCACAGCTAAATCCGTGCTAAAGGTTTGATAACTAGAAGACAATGTTATTAGAAACCAAATTGATTATTGCCCTTTTTGTTAAAACATAGCCAATGATAAGAGTTTATAGGAATGAAGAAAAAAACATGCTTGATGGAACTGACATTTTAAAAAAATTACTAAAAAAATTAAATGGACAAATTTTAACAATCCCTTTTGTTAAGACATCTGACATAAAAATTAAATTAACAAAAATAGCACTAATTTTTAAAAATACCAATATTTAAATTAATCATGTACATTTTCCTTTTAATTCCCAAAGCAATAAATTGAGTTATAGTCCTCAGCAACACCAGATAAATCTGCTAGTTAACTTATAAGCAATGATTTGAACATAAGCCCTGATTCAGAAAAGCACTTAATCACATGCACAAGTACTGTGATGAATCAGGGTCATAATAATGTAAAATCCTTAACCGGTAACCCCTAACCGTAGATGGTTTCCAATGTGACTAGTTTCTGATAACAATGTGTTAGGAGAGCAAGGCTCAAAGTGCTTGTGAATGACACTACAATCCCATCATAAACTATCTGAGGAACACATTAGCCATAGGGTGTCACCTTGGATTGAGAGTCATAAGCTCCAAGGTCATTGAGGCCAATGTTTTTTAAAGGCATAACAAATACTAAGCAACTCATTCAGAATCCGTTGACATCCTCTGGCTTAAAAACAGATTTGGGATCAGGACTTAAGACGAGCCCAAGGAACAAGAAACATGACGTGTTATTCATGGATGCAAATGTACCAGAAGGCAATGCCCCCCACTTTTTAACATGGACATAGTTTGGGGAGGCAGAGAGTGGTGTTGATTCCCCTCTCTCCTGAAAAACTGCAAGCCTCAGGCTGATATGGCGCGACACCAGCAAGGGCTGTACTTCACGGCATGGGAGCTCCCTCACTGCGAAGCGCAGCCCCTGCCAGTACTTCTCCCTGCCCAGCGGAGGCTTGTAGTTGGTGGGGAGGCAATGCTGCAAAGCACAGCCCCTGTCAGAGCTGCTCCACTCCTGCCCATGTGGTTTGGGGCAGGCAGCTCCGCCCCCCTCTCAAATTGCACCCATGTTAAAAAGTGAGAGACATGGCATCCTGGTCCCTCTGGTTCTTCACTCCCACTTCCCTGGCTTCTACAAAGGGTCTGGTGCCCTTGCAAGGGATGAGGCAATCAAATAGGGGAGGAAAAGGGTCAGTTAAAGCTTGGAGGGAAACAGTGGGGCAGCTAAACAAAATGGAGTTTGTGCTAGCCTGGAACGCAAGAAAAACAAGCTGGGCTTTCACAAATTGCAGAGTAGTACAAATAAACAAGGAAGGAGTGCACCCGGGCCCTGACATAAAGAAGCACATAAGTACATGCTTGATTTTAAGACTGCTTTAAGTCAATGGGATTTGTTAGGCACTCAGGCTGTGTCTACATTGGCAAGATTTTGCGCAGAAGCGACTGCTTTTGCACAAAATCTTGCCACCTGTCTACACTGGCCACAAGTATTTGCGCAAGAACACTGACGTTCTAATGTACGAAATCAGTGCTTCTTGCACAAATACTCTGACGCTCCTGCTCAGGGATAAGCCCTCTTGCGCAAGTATTCTTGCACAAGAGGCCAGTGTAGACAGGCAACGTTAATTTCTTGCGCAAGAAAGCCCGATGGCTAAAATGGCCATCAGAGCTTTCTTGCACAAGAGAGCGTCTACACTGGCATGGATGCTTTTGCGCAAAAGCACATCTCTTGTGCAAAAGCACATGCCAGTATAGACGCTGCCTTGCACAAATACTTTTAACGGAAAAACTCTTCCGTTAAAAGTATTTGCGCAAAATCATGCCAGTGTAGACATAGCCTCAATGTTTAGCAAAACTTTGGTTCTCCTTTCACTTGAGCTTTCAACCCCCATAAGTTCCTCAGTTAAATTATTGCCAGGGCTCTCTCTCCCTGGAAATCAAGATCCTGCCCCATTGGCTGGGCTTGATCCACCCTGGCTTTCAGATGGATTTTTGTACTCAGTAGAAGATCCCAAGGCCAACTCTCCCTCTGAGCTTTCTCGTGTATCCTTCCAGGTTCTCTAGTCCTGGAGAGTCAATGCAGCCATTCTCTCTTATCTCCCCCATTTGCTCAAGACTTCCCTTCCTTATAGCCACAACCCAAGTCCTTCATCAGGTGGGCTTCAATTTTAATTAAGCCTGGCCCATCCTCAAAGTGCAACCAGGTGTGTTAATTGACCTCTCAGACCCTCTAACTTTTTCTTTGCTAGACACACCCATCACAAGCACCTGGATACCAGGGAACCATTGTGCTAGGCACTGTATAAACATATTCCCTGCCCTGAAGACTTTATACTCTACATGGACAAAACAGAAGACTGGTGGGTGAATTCATAGATTTCAAGGCCAGAAGGGACCATCGTGATCATCTAATCTGACTTCCTGTATAACTCAGGCCAGAGAACTTCCCCAACATAACCCTGAGAGCACATTTTTTTTAGAAAAAACATCCAATCTTGAATGAAAAATTGTTGGGGATGGAAAAATCCATCACAGCCCTTATAAATTGTTGCAATTGTTAATTACCCTCACTGTTAAAAATACATGCCTTATTTCAAGTCTGAATATGTCTAGCTTCATCTTTCAGCCATTCAGTTATGTTATACATTTCTGTGCTAGATTGAAGAAACCATTATCCAATATTAGTTCCTGGTGTAAGCATTTGTAAGCTGTAATCAAGTCACCCTTTAACCTTCTCCTTGTAGCTAACTATATTGAACTCCTTGAGTCTATCACTACAATGTGTATTTTCCAACCCTTCCATCATTCTCTGGATCTTCTCCGAACCCTCCCCAGTTTATCAACATCCTTCTTGAATTGTGGATACCAGAACTAGATACGATTATCCAGCAGCAGTCACGCTAGTGCCAAATACAGAGGCAAATAATTCCTCTGCTTCTAGCTGAGATGCACTCATGACACTTTTGTACACCCATGGATTGCAATAGTCTTGTTGCCCTCTGATTTGCACCGGTAGCGTATGTTCAGCTGATTATCCACCATGACAGCTAAACCTTTTTTTGAGTCACTGCTTCTCAGGATACATTAACTAACCTGTAAGTCTTTGTTTCTAGAAGATGGCTGCATTTACATTTAATTGTTCCAAAATGCATATTTGCTTAGGACTAGCTTTCCAAGTCATCCAGACCACTCTGTAACAGTGACCTGTCCTCTTCATTATTTACCACTTCCCCCCAAATTTGGGGTCATCTGCTAACTTTGTCAGTAATGGATTTTCTGTTTTCTTCCAGATTATTGAGAAAAATGTTAAATAGCATAAGGACCAGATCCTTGCAGGAGACCAGAAGAAACTCACACCTATTCAGTGATGATTCCCTGTTTACAATTACATGTTAAGACTTATCAGACAATTCTCACTCCATTTAATGTGTGCTATTTTCATTTTATATCTTTCTAGCTTTTTAAAGGAAAATGTGTGGTATCAAGTCAAATATCTTACACAAGTCTAAGTATAGTAAATCAACATTATTACCTTTATCAACCAGACATGCAATCACATACAAAATATACATCTAATTGTTTTGACAGGCTCTAAAATCCACAAACTCATGTTGATTGGCATTCATTTCATTACCCTTCCTTAAATGTTTATTAATCAGATCACATATCAGCCACTCCATTAACTTGCCCATGACTGATGTCAGACTGATAGGTCTATCATTTCCTACGTCATCCTATTTACTCTTTTAAAATATTGGCTAAACATTAGCTTTTATCCAATCTTCTGGAATGGCCCCATTGAACTATGTTCCAACATGTATTGAAAATCAACAATAGTGATCCAGTGAGCTCCTCATCCAGTTAATTTTAAATTCTTGGATGAAAATTGTCAGGACATGCTGATTTTAAAATGTCGCATTTTAGCACTATTGTTAAACATTCGCCTGAGATATTAATGGAATGGAATAAGTGTTAGCTTCGTTTGGTATAACTACATCATATTTTTCTCAACATAACAGAAATATTTATTGAATGCTTCATCTTTTCTGGATTATTATTGACAATTCTACCACGTCTGATTACTAATGGATCGCTACCATTACTTCTATTCTTAATATACTTCAAAGACTCATCCTTTGTTGTCCCTAACTCTGCTGGCCAAACATTTCTCCTTGAGTCCTTTTGCATTCTTTATCGATTTTCTACAATACTTAGTCATGAATATAAATCAGAAGCCATCAATTTCCCCTTCCATTAGATATTTTATTTTATTTTTATTTTTCATAGCTGCCATTTTGGATGGAGGAGCCAGGCTGCTGGTGTAGAGCCCTTTCCAGGCCAGGAGCTGTTGTGTTGCAAGTAGAGCCTGATACTGAGAGCCTGCTGGGGCTTGGATCTAGCAAGCTGCTTCAGTGGCTGTTGATTGTCCCTAAAGGGGAGAGATCCTGGCTGTGCCTGTAGCTAGGAAGAGCCTACATAATCCTGCACAGGAGGTAACTGTGAGTACCCATGGCTGTTTGTCTTCTATGCTCTGTCCCAGGCAGCACTTTTCCAAACTGACTCTAGGTCCAGTGATCTTCCCAGGGAACCAGAGCTGCTGGCATTTGGTGGAGCCTGCTCCAGTGGCAGAGGAATTTTGCAGCTAGCTGCCTGCCTGGACTGACACACAGAACCTGTCCAGTGCTGTCTCCACTCCAGCTGCAGACCTTCAAATATATATGCAAATATATGCAAATAGCTTCTTTCACAGAGTGTCCCTGATGCTCCAGGCATCTCCTCCCTGGGGGCTAGAAATGCTGACATTCTGTACCTGTCTGTTCCAGCCAGCCCATCTGCCTGCATCTTTTAATGCTCATCCTGCGTGGGAGATACCTTGCTGTTGTGGAGCATGTTCCCAGTGGAGGCCATGTTCAAAGGATCCCACATATGAGCTCTGTGTTGAGCCCCGCGTAAGCCCAAACGGCACCATGGGCTGCAAACAATCAGGCCACAGGCCGCATGTTAAGAAGCCCTGTTCTACAGAATCAAAACACTGCCATGAGCACAAAATTATTAGCACAAAATTATTTTCCCAGTCTCAGAAATATACTCCCTATGACACTGTCAAACTGACAGAGTCAAAATCACATAATCGGTATCAAAAAAGGAGATGGTATCAAAGGTAGGATTAGAATCCAGGAATACGGACACCAGACCATTGTGTTCAGAAGAAACTCACTATGAAGATTCTCTGCTCTTTCTTTTATACTTCTTCAGCCTATTAGTGTACTGATCACCACAGTGCTACTTCAGGTAAAACAACAACTAATAAAATTACTTCCCTATGCAATAGAGCTTCCAGCAATTTTTCATGAATTATGAGTGTCTAAGAAACTCCCCTTATCATCAGATATGTAGTAACCCTGACCATCAAGATGTCTACAAAATCACCCAAACACTTTATATACCATGAATATGGGAGAGTCCCTTGAGATTTAGTTTCTTGTAGAACTTCCTCAGTGTCTTTTGGCAGCATGAAAAGTTATCATGCGATATATCTCAGGGTATGTCTACACTACAAAGTTAGTTCAAACTAACGTCCGTTAGTTCGAACTACCTTTCATAGGCGCTACACTAGCGCTCCACTAGTTCGAATTTAATTCGAACTAGCAGAGCGCTTAGTTCGAACTAGGAAAACCTCATTTTACGAGGATTAAGCCTAGTTCGAACTAGCTAGTTCGAATTAAGGGCTGTGTAGCCACTTAATTCGAACTAGTGGGCGGCTAGCCCTCCCCAGCTTTCCCTGGTGGCCACTCTGGCCAACACCAGGGAAACTCATCTGCCCCCCTCCCGGCCCCGGCCCCCTTAAAGGGGTACGGGCTGGCTACGGTGCCCGTGCCAGGTGCAAGCCTGCCAGCACCCAGCCAGCAGACCCTGCACCTGGCACGGATCGAGCCACCCACCCGATGCCCCCCAGCCCTCCCCCTCTTCCCGGGACCAGGCTGGCGGCTCCCAGGAGCTTGCCCGGGACCGCAAGAGGCGGGCACCCACCTGGGCTAGTGCGGACATTGTGGACCTCATCCACGACCTCCGCACTAGGTACAGGAAAGTGTCTGGCTAGGGCAGGAGAGCTGCCAGCCTGGCCACCCAGGAGCAGGTGTGCAAGAGAATCAAGGGGGTCCACTGACACCCACGACCCTGAGCCCTGAGCTTACAATGGCCGTGCTGGGTCAGACCAAAGGTCCATCTAGCCCAGTAGCCTGTCTGCCGACAGCGGCCAACTCTAGGAACCCTGGAGGGGATGGACCGAAGACAGTGACCAAGCCATTTGTCTCGTGCCATCCCTCTCCAGCCTTCCACAAACCTTGGGCAGGGACACCACTCCCTGTCCCCTCCACCCAACTCCTGCTTTTATAGACCTCAATCCTGTCCCCCCTCCGTCTCCTCTTTTCTAAGCTGAAAAGTCCCAGTCTCTTTAGCCTCTCTTCATATGGGACCTGTTCCCAACCCCTGATCATTGTAGTTGCCCTCCCCTCTCCCAGCCTCTCTCTTCCCCTCTCCCACCTCCTTTTCCCAGTCTCCCCCAGTTTTGTTCAATAAAGACAGATTCTATTTTTGAACACACTTGTACTTTATTTTGTACATCAGGAAGGGGGGCTAGGGAAGGGTAAGTGGAAGGAGGTGAGGGAGGAATGGGGTACGCGCCCCCGATGGGGAGGACTGGGCTGGCTCTGTGGGCTTCTGGGGGTGGAAGCTCTCCTGCAGCCCCCCAATTGCCCCCTCTCCCCAGATGGCAGCCTGCGGCAAGTGCAGCCGTTCTGATGGCCGAGTATTGTGATGTGCCCAGTGTGGGTACTCCAAGCCAGGACTGCTTTACAAGCGGGGCACCCCTGAGAACTGTCTGTCCGGGGTGGGGGTCGGGACCCTTTAAGCACAGCCCTCGGCTAGCCTGACACAGCATCTCCACGCTCTAAGTCCTCATCTGATGCCCTGCCGGCACGGCTTCCGGCCATCCTTAACCCCGGTTCAGGGTCCACTTAATGTGGACATGCTAGTTTGAATTAGCAAAACGCTAATTCGAACTAGTTTTTTAGTCTGGATCCGTTAGTTCAAATTAGCTTAGTTCGAATTAACTAATTCGAACTAAGTTAGTTCGAATTAGCGCTGTAGTGTTGACATACCCTCCGAGTCTTTGATATTCCTCAGATTCCAAGCAGGTTTTAGAAGCAATCCAAAGCATCAGCATGCCTCCATTTGTGGATGAAGAATGCTACCAGCAGTCAGTGCATTTATTTGTGGGATGGGCCAGAGGGGTTGAGTTCATGAATGGCCAACCACCACCTTAGAGGTGTCTCGAAATGCTGTTAAAGCCAGACTAATTCATCTCATTCTACAATAATAGCTGTGCTTCTGCAGTCACAGTGCCATTTTACAATGACCCAAACATTCTATTTTGCTCATCTGAAAGCATGCAGTTTGTACCCTCTCTGTTCCCTTGCTATACATTTGACTTTAAAAAGACAAGCTAATTTTCTGAAGTGTCCATCATACCAGTACTATGTTTGCCAGATCTGCTGGGGCTGCTTGGGTTTCCTTTTTATTCACTATGTGACTAGTAATAAACGCTTTGAGGTTTTTTTGTTTGTTTGTTTGTTTTAATAGCTTCAATTTTTTCCTGCAGTAGCCTTCTAATACTAACATATGTCAGTAACATCATACAGACTTAGATCAAGAAAGAGATGCAGAGAGGCAAAATTCAAGTGCATACCAGCTTTGCATGCAACTCAAAATATGCAGAGGCAGCAAAATTTAGGGTTGAGTGAGATGAGGATAGTCCAGTCAGTGGATTCCTGTTGCAATAATGACAATGTGTGTGATTTTCTTTTCTTCTGAGTTTGAACTCACAGTCCCAGATCACTTCCAGATCTCGGCAGAAAGCCTTAATTTTTTTTCAGCTGATACGTGGATCTACTTAATCTTGTCAGTCAGAAAACAATGACCCACACTCAGCTTCTGATCTGATTTATAAAACAATGCATCAAACAGGATAAAGTGGTGGGTTGCTACAGCAGTGATGACATAATGTTCAAGCGTAAGGCACAGGAGAAAGACAATGCAGCCTAATTGGATGGCACAGGGTAATGATCTCACCTTCCCAGTAACATCAATCCTGTATGTCAAAGTGACAACATTACATTCCCTGCTGCCCCCATCCCCACACCTCAACCACTTCAGGTCTCTGCAGCAGCTCTCTTGTTCCTTTGCTTTAAGGGTTTGGGCCCTCGACAACCAAGGGTATGTCTACGCTACAGAGTTTTTTCAGAAAAACGGTGTTTTTTTCCGAAAAAACTTAAATTATGTTCACACTGCAATTGCATTCTTTCGGAAAAAAATAGAAAGAACTGAGGGTGTTTTCCAAGATTGGTAAACTTCTTTCTATGAGCAAGAAGCCTCTTTCTGAAAGAGTTCTTTCAGAAAAAGTGATAGAAATATAGCCGTGTTAGTCTGGTGTAGCTGAAGCAAAATACAGGACTATGTAGCACTTTAAAGACTAACAAGATGGTTTATTAGGTGATGAGCTTTCGTGGGCCAGACCCATTTCCTCAGATCAAATAGTGGAAGAAAATAGTCACAACCATATATACCAAAGGAAACAATTAAAAAAAACCCACACATATGAAAAAGACAAATCAAATACCCATTACAAAGATAGCTTCCCTAATTATCACCTCTAATATCATTAGCGCACAGACATTTACCTTCCCCCCCCCCCTGCATCCCCCTTCTGTTCTGTAATTTGATTTGTCCTTTTCATATGTGTTCTTTTTTTTTAATTGTATCCTTTGGTATATATGGTTGTGACTATTTTCTTCCACTGTTTGATCTGAGGAAGTGGGTCTGGCCCATGATAGCCAGACAGACCAACACCCCATCTCATCCATCTTATTTGCCTCTCTGAAGCATACAGGACAGAGAAGGAGCAGTAAAATCAGCATAGTCTATGCTGGCTCATCTGATCCTGAGAAGCTGAAAACATAGATATGAGGAGAGCGCGATTAAGGCAATCAGCACAGCCATTAAGTTTTGATCTGCTTTAATGCAAGATCAGGATATGCGAGACTGCCACCGGCTGGCACCTATGTTGATTCGAACACACACACAGTCCCTGGGAGAGGAATTTCCCACTGAGAAAAGAATCCCCAGTAATTCCAATTTAGTTATCTCTGGGTATGTCTACACTACCACCCTAGTTCGAACTAGGGTGGTAATGTAGGCATACCGCACTTGCAAATGAAGCCCGGGATTTGAATTTCCCGGGCTTCATTTGCATAAGCCGGCCGGCGCCATTTTTAAATGCCGGCTTGTTTGAACCCCGTGCCGCGCGGCTACACGCGGCATGGGCTAGATAGTTCGAACTAGCAAGCCATTCCGAACTATCTGTACGTTCCACGAGGCGTACAGATAGTTCGGAATGGCTTGCTAGTTCGAACTATCTAGCCCGTGCCACGTGTAGCCGCGCGGCACGGGGTTCGAACAAGCCGGCATTTAAAAATGGCGCCGGCCGGCTTATGCAAATGAAGCCCGGGAAATTCAAATCCCGGGCTTCATTTGAAAGTGCGGTATGCCTATATTACCCCGCTAGTTCGAACTAGCGGGGTAGTGTAGACATACCCTCTCTTACAAGTGTAAATTAAGTTCACAACTCCCTTGTAAGAACTGGTCTCACAAAGGACAGACCAGCCCCATTTGGCATGACAGACAAGAAAGAGAAATGCGTGACCCCATGAATATAAAAGATAGGACCAGCACACAATCACTTTGAGTGTCATTCTACCCTCTACCTGCTGGTCGGGTTAGGCGTTTGACCTCCCGAGGTTCTATGGGGACGCCCACCTCGTATTTTCGTCTTTCCTAGGAATTGAGGGACCGGCCCTGGCCTGACATGCTGAAGTCGAGAGGCACAGAAGGGGGTAAAAATTGTACCTGGATGTGGTCCTCTGTCTTAAGTGTACACATAGAAAGAGTAAGCTGTTACTTGGTACCATTATTTCTATTTTTCTATCTTTATCTTCTTTGTAACCATTTTTAATATCTATATTTTGCTAGCAGTTAAGAAATAGAACAATAGCCATTGCAACCATATGATTTATAAGCTTCCTCAAATAAACCTGTAACTGTTTAAGTTTTAACCTGACTCCTTCAGTTGCTGTAACAGAACCAAGCACAATTTAAAAGAACTTCAGCCGGTCTTAGGGACAGATATAGGGAGAGCTTGGGCGTTTGGATTTGTGTCACACCCAGGTGGCACAATCCATTGGGGCACTCGTCAACCTCCTCCAGGTTGCCCACTGCAAGGGACCCTGGTCTCAGCAGTTAAAGTCTCGAGTGTATAGTATACACACACACACCACTCACTGCCCTGACCATTGGTTGGCAGAATTGGGGCACTCGTCAACCTCCTCCAGGTTGCCCGCTGCAAGGGACCCCGGTCTCAGCAGTTAAAGTCTCGAGTGTATAGTATACACACACACACCACTCACTGCCCTGACCATCGGTTGGCAGAATTGGGGCACTCGTCAACCTCCTCCAGGTTGCCCGCTGCAAGGGACCCCGGTCTCAGCAGTTGAAGTCTCGGGTGTATAGCACACACACACACGCACACACTGCCCTGACCGTCGGCTGACACCCATGAAAGCTCATCATCTAATAAACCATCTTGTTAGTCTTTAAAGTGCTACATTGTCCTGTATTTTGTTTCAGAAAAAGGTGTGTGTGGACAGGGAAGAAGGAGTTCTTTCACAAGAACAGGAAAGAGGGAAAAGCACAGGTGCCCTGGTAGCCATTCTGCCCATAGTAATCACAAGGGCTCGACAAACCGCTGCAAAATCCATTCACCAGCCCCGCACTGCGCATGCGCCAGACCCAATTGCGTATGCACACGCCACCGGTGAACGGGGTGACCGGCTGAAATCTACTCGCCATGGGCGAGTAGATACACTGATTTGTCAAGCCCTGGTAATCACAACTTACATGCAAGATAGCGTCCGTTCAGTGTGGACACTATCTGTGGAAAAAGCGGCTCACTTTTTCATTGTGCTTTGGCCGTGTGAACGCTCTCTTTCGGAAGAAGTTTTTTCTGAAGATCTCTTCTGGAAAAGCTTCATCCGAAAGAAACCTGAAGTCTAGACATAGCCCAATTCTCACTGAATGTCAGAGGGAATTTGACACTGAACTCCCATAATCTCTTCTTTAAGGCCATCTTAAAGAACTTCAGTATCCACCGGCTGAGCTTTGAAAGACATGCCTGCCACCCTTTGCAACTGGAGTTAGCAATTAGCTTATTTGGGGCAATAGAGATCTCCCTCTCCAGCTAGGCTTCTTTATCTTCAGGTAAAGTTACCTGAAAAAAATATAAACAATTTTGAGCTAAAATTGAAATACCAGACTATATTGACACTTTGAAGAACCTATGATATGCAGTTAAATTAACAGTATTTGGATATAACCTTAATGATTAAGACTTCTGGGGCCAAAATCAGAGGTTAACTAGTTCCATTATTTTTTGTTAAATTGCGTGATTTAATAGGCTGAAGGAAGGTGGAATTATTCCAATTTAGGCTTCTTTAATTTCATTGTGGTCTAGTCTATGCTAGAAAACCTTTTCTAAAACCAGCAAATTTTCCTAGTGTAGACATAACTTACACTGGCAAAAGAGGGCCACTGTAGCTTATACCAGTTCCTTGAGTGAAATAAATTCTAACAGCAAAAGGACATTTAACAACAGTTAAATGCTAGTTTAGATGCAAGAAAAAAAAATCACACATCTAACCGACATTTCTTTACCCAGAAAAAATTTCTTCTATGAATCTGGCCTTAGAATCATCTTCAAATCTGATCTTTTGCGTGTAACAATTTCCAGCTCATGAAGAAGGCATGCAATTCCCAGTGTGACTGAATTCTCCCCATGTGGTTACAAGCTCTTTGTTCCTGTGACATGGAGTAAATTATTTACTCCACTTGATGTTCATTAATGAGTAGCTGAAAAGGTATCTGCGTATGCCACACAATTATCAGCATCAGAAAATTAAATTAATATCACAATTTCAGTGTATTCTTGTTCATTTAAGTTAAACCGCCCTTTGAACAGATGTAGGTAATAGCATCACTAGTGGAGTAGAATAATTGCTATAATTGTCACAGTGGGTGAAAAGGTGTAGCACTGTTCATTCGACAATGAGCTACACAATCCATGCAGCCCTTAAAAAACATCTCCTTTGCTGAATAAATGCAACTAGAAGCCTTATACTTTATGTGGCTTGCTGTGAAGCTTAACTTAGTGTCCCCAAAGCACTTTGGTACCCACTGAGTGAAGATGCACCAAAAGTGAAAAGGATTATTGAGTCTTATGATTATTCTTTCTTCAGGGTGTTTCATAGACTTCCCGCCCTACTAAGTCTGAAGCCTTTAAAAGCAACCTGCCACAGGGCACTCAACGCTGGCTGGCACCTCCTCCTAGCCACTGCTGCTCCACTCTTTCCTGGATCGGCAGCTCTCTCCTCCTGACTGGACCCTTCGCCCAGATCAATTAAGTCCTCCCCTTCCAGGGAATCACAGTCTCTTCTGAGCCTGCTCTCTGCTTGGCATGCCCCACACTCTTAGGCTATGTCTACACTGCACTGCAAACTCAAAATAAGATATGAAATTTACATTACACAAATTGCGTAGCTTATTTCAAGTTTATTTCGAAATAGGCTATTTCGAAATTTGGTGCTGCCTACACATTCCTTGTGGAACGAGGGTTACCAGGATGCCGAAATAGTGCGTCCGCTATAATTCAGAATAGCAGACACATTCAAAAGTTGCAGGGTAGCTATTTCGGGATACCTCTGGTATCCCAAAATAGCTTTGATGTGTAGAAATACCTGCCTCTGGAAATTTCCACTACATCCATCGGACGAAGTGGGTCTTTGCCCACGAAAGCTTATGCTCCAATACATCTGTTAGTCTATAAGGTACCACAAGACTCCTTGTCACTTTTACTAATTATACAATACCTTTAAAAACTCTGATTAAAAGCACTGATTAATTGATTTGAGTGCCAAACAAGTCAAGTACTTTGCAAAGAACAAAGTACTTTGCAAGAACACAGGAGTAGAATTTCCCCATCTAAACATTTGGGAGCTTACTTTGTGGTCTGATCCTTTGAGGAAAGGATGAAAGAAACTAAGATTCAGTCAGTCATATCAGTTTTTAGCTCTGACACTCGGACTAATCGTATCAGTGTAGCTCATTTATCAGGTAGATCTTTTACGTTATCAACCTTAAACACAGAGTCTATAGGAATGGGAATGTCCCACAGGAATGCTATTTCATTTTGCGTGTGACTTGCTAGCACACAAAAACTGAAGTGTTTGACAGAGCGACTCATGCCAGAGCTTGTGAGTTTAATCTCAGAGGAACAGAGGCCTTTTTGCAACAGCCCTGTCTGCCAAGGAATTGACAATTAACGTTCCTCTCTCTTACAAGACTCTTCATTTCATGACTCAGCACTCTATGTTCCCTCCAAATGACTTCTGAAAGGTGGAGCTCAAACATTTGGAGAGCAATTGACCAGGCCTCCTTTGAAAATCCTGCTGATGTGAACTCCCAACATCCCAGCTTCAGGGCTTTCTGTCCTGGAGATCTGAATTAACCCTCTTGACCCCTTTTGATCTGAACCAAGGATTTAGATTACTAAGAAATATTATTTCTGATTTTTTTTTACCAACTTGTAGTGTTTGACCATACAAAAATTACAACACTGGTTCAATTCCATTTTGTGTCCCAGATTAGAATTTCAGCAGCTCTCAATCGCAAACTCCTGATGATATAGTTTAGTCTAGTTCACAAGACTAAGAATCAGTAGTCCTAGGTTCCAGGCTACACTCTACCACTAGCCACAACCATGGGTGTTTAGAAAATAACATCCGTTTAGAAAAAATGGTTACTCACCTTTTGCTCTTTGAGATGTATTGCTCAGATCTATTCCAATTGAGGTGTGTGTGCACACCATGTGCACGACTGCCAACAAGTTTTTCCCTACCTGCTACCTGTTGGATCAGCTGTGGAGCCCTCTGGAGTGGCACTAGTGTGTCACACTATGTATAATGCTGCTGACCCAACCACCCCTCAGTTCCTTCTTGCTGGCTACTCTGACAGTGGGGAAGGAAGGGTGGGTATGGAGTAGCCATGAGCAATACATCTTTAAAAACAACTGTTACAAAGGTGAGTACCAATCTCAACTCTATATCCCCTGTTCCATGGCTGTTTTGGGGGACACTCCAGTTAACCAATTAGATGGGATTTTACATCCCTAATTGAAACCCCAGTCAGGAAGACAGGGATCCGCACAACGTTCTTCTATACAAAGTGGGAAAAAAAGGGTAAATAGAGTGCCCAACTATAAAAAGGGAAATAACCCAGGAAACTATAGACCAGTCAATTTAACTTCTGTGCCAGGAAAGATAATGGAGCAAGTAATTAAAGAATTCACCCGCAAACATCTGGAAGATAATAAGGTGATAGGTAACAGCCAGCATGGATTTGTAAAGAACTACTCATATCAAACCAATCTGATAGCTTTCTTTGATAGGATACCAAGTCTTGTGGATAAGGGAGAAGTGATGGATGTGTTATACCTAGACTTTAGTAAAGCATTTGATAGGGTATTGCATGACCTTCTTATCAATAAATTAGGCAAATACAACCTAGATGGGGCTAGTATAAGGCGGGTGCATAACTGGCTGGATAACCATTCTCAGAGAGTTAGTAACAGTTCCCAATCATGCTGGAAGGGCATAACAAGTGGGATTCCTCAGGGGTCTCTTTTGGGACTGGTTCTGTTCAATATCTTCATCAATGATTTAGCTGATAGCATAGAAAGTACGATTATTAAGTTTGCAGATGATACCAAGCTGGGAGGGGATACAACTGCTTTGGAGGATAGGGTCATAATTCAAAATGATCTGGACAAATTAGAGAAGATAAACAGGATGAACAGGTGTAAGATAAACAGGATGAAGTTTAGTAAAGACAAATGCAAAGTGCTCCACTTAGAAAGGAACAATCAATTTCACACTTACAGAATGGGAAGCGACTGTCTAGGAAGGAGCACTACAGAGAGGGATCTAGGGGTCATAGTGGACCACAAGCTAAACATGAGTTAACAGTATGACACTGTTGCAAAAAAAGAAAACATGATTCTGGGATGCATTAACAGGAGTGCTGTGAGCAAAACACAAGAAGTCATTCTTCCACTCTACTCTGCACTGATTAGGCCTCAGTTGGTGTATTGTATCCAGTTCTGGGCACCAAATTTCAAGAAAGATGTGGAAAAATTGGAGAAGATCTAGAGAAGTGCAACTAAAATTATTAAAGGCCATGAGCTAAGAGGAAAGACTGAAAGAATTGGATTTGTTTGTTTAGTTTAGAAAAGAGAAGACTGAGGGGGGACATGATAGCAGTTTTCAAGTATCTAAAAGTATGTTACAAGGAGGAGGGAGAACAATTGTTCTCCTTGGCCTCTGAGGATAGGACAAGAAGCAACGGGCTTAAACTGCAGCAAGGGAGGTTTAGGTTGAACATTAGGAAAAAGTTCCTAACTGTCAGGGTGGCTAAACACTGGAATAAATTGCCTAGGGTGGTTGTGGAATCCACATCAGTGGAGATATTTAAGAGCAGATTGGACAGACATCAGGGATGATCTAGACGGTGCTTGGTCCTGCTACAAGGGCAGGGGATTGGATTTGATGACATCTCAAAGTCACTTCCAGTTCTAGTATTTATGATTCAGTTATACTTTCATTGAGCCAAGAGGAGTCCAGAATGTCCTTTTTATTGTGTGATAGCTGCAGTTATGTGGCGTTCCATCACATTCAGTGACATCCCTCTTCCCTTTCCCAATTGCTTTAACAGACTGAAAACTGGGTTCTAGCATACATTTTTAGATTCTAGCCCCACGGAAGCATCCAATGAAACTGAAAGGTAGCAAATGCAAAATCAATACAAGGGAAAAAATTCATACAGTACACAGTTATCCTGTGGAACACAATGTCACAGAATACCACTGACATCAAGAGCGTAGCCATTTAGAGAAGTAACAAGAATGTCCAGAGTTATAATACTAAATATTTTTAAAATAATGTGGTGGCAATATAAATGTTCATGAGGCAGGGCTCTCTAACTATTAGGTATTAGGAAATGTACCATGGTGACAGGTTAGCCTTTACTTGCTTACTGCAGTACTCACTACTCAGAACCACTGATCCAGCATGACAGTTCCTATAGTATTAGAAAAGTAATCACAACTAATTTGTTTTAAAAAATCTGTATATATTCAGTATATTGTACAAGCGAAACCTATGTATTTTAAAATAACCATATAATATGTATGGCCTCTAGTGCCCTCTGCTGGAGAATGATAGACCTGCTTTGCTAGCACAGGGAACCTCCTGCACAGAAGTCTGCAATTCACATCCTTTAATGGTGCTGCATTTAAGGGGAACATTTGAAGACCATTATGCAGTAGTGCAAATGCACTGAGATCTCCACGCATTGTATAACAACTTGCTTACTTTACTATTGCTTCACCTCGTTCTCCATGTGGTTATCAGATTCACCTACTGCATCCTGAATGGCGAGTTATTTTTTTACTGCATGACTGGACAGTGCCCAGAACTACAGGGCCCCATATGGTTGGAACCCCAAAGTGATCTGTACTTTAATACAGGAAGTAATAATGAGACCCTGAGGCTTGATTCACATCTCTAGGAACTAGTGCAATGCAAATAAATAATAAAAGTGTTTTTACATTTTCTTCATTCAGTCCCATATTCCCTTGTCCGCACACAAAAATCAATGCACAGACTGTTTTAGACATACTGCCAAGAAAAGTTGTGCAGACATTGCTGGGTTTTTTGACCTCGACTCGCTGACATTTGTTCCGAATTCCTGGCTTTATCAAAGTTTCAGATACTGCCTAAATCCGACTGCTGCTCGCCTGCTATCAGGTTTCATCCTCTATTATATCTCCTCAAGTGGGGTGAACCTCATTTCCAAATGTCTGGAATCGTCATTCTCAACAGGAAATGGCACAGACTGACCAAATTCCAATCCCATTATATAACACTTCCGAGCCACTCCTACTACGGGAGAGCGGAGCAGTGAGCTGCTCGCTGTCAACGTAAAAACACTGCTAGAAGGATGCTGAACTACTCGTTTACAATGGAAATCCAGTGTCACTTTCTGTCAGTGTGTTCTTAGCACCCAAGCAGCATGAAGCCAAACGGAGCATGTTGCATCAGGCAATGTGCAATGACGAATGATTTTGGACAGGCTCAGGACAAAAAGGAACACAGGCCAAATCCCAGATCAGAATTTAGATCCTCAGCTGTGCAGGATTATACGATCTGTCTAGAGCAGTTCTGAAGAATACATCTCCACAGTACCTTAAATTCTACAGGGATGGGCCTCACAGAACACTGGAAGACAGCTGAAGGCCTAATGGAGTCAGCTAGTTCCCCACAGCACTCACCAAGAGGACAACATAACTGGTGCTTCTCTCTTCCTCTCCCAGCTCATAGGAGAGGGCCTTCTGTGATTGGTACCTGGTCTTGCTCTCCCACTGGCTGGATGTCTTCTTAGGCTTTTTAGATTTGAACCTCCCATTAGCCAGTTCTTCACATTTATCTTAATAATGAATAGTCCTGAACATCACGTAAATCATTTCTCAGCATAAAATACCTTTTATATCGCATTTCATAAAATCAGCATCATAAAAAGCTTCCTTAGACCGAAAGTGTATCTGACTCTGAGCTCTGCTGGCAACGTGTCAGCAGTATCAGCAAAGAGGCCAGGGATGAGTGGGCAAAATAGATTTCCCGAACTGCCCAGTCTAAGGGCTTCCACCCTGATGTGGAAGGGCAAAGTTTGCTCTACTACCCACATTGTACCCATTTAAGGATTCTCCTCCCCACGGATGTCCAACCAGCACCTTTCAGAAAAATGAAACCTACGGGATAAAAAACAAGTAATATATCCACTTAACAGAACAATTCCAAATTACAGCTCTGCAGCTGCCGACGCACAGAATTTTGATTTTTGTTGTGTTAGAGTATAATTATTTTAATGGCCTTGTCACTTTGCAATACAGACATGGAATTTGTATGCAAGTGCTCCTCGTTTGCAGACCCAGAGAATGAGGTGGGCTGTGGCACAGTGCTAAAAAAGAGGGGGAAACAAAGACAGTGATGTGCCTTTGAGCTTGTGCTATAGTAATTTATAGGAGGGAGAATTTGTATGTGGGACAGCCACTAGCAGAACCCTGGCATCTAGCCAATGAAAGAGCTCTCATTTCAATAGATCTCTACTGCCATCTTCAGGACAGTCAGCTCCTTTTCAGTGAGAAACATTCCCCCTCCCCCCAGCTTTTTTAATAATTTGTTGTATAGGAGGGAGAACACTTATATTCTAACACTGTAATCATTCCTGTTGCATGTTATCAAATTTGTTAGCTCATGGTTTTGTTCACCACGCTTCCATCTCTGAACTCTCAATGCCAGACAATAGTTAGGAATCTTTTCTAACCATTTACTTAAATTGAATCACAGATTATCAGAAATCCAAGATGGGAAAGATCTGTTTAGGTCAGCTAGTCCAGCCCATGCCAGTGCAGGAGTGCTTCTTAATGCACACTTTCTAGTGTTTTACCCAATTTCATTTTCAGTGCCTCCAGGAGTCAGATTTCAATAACTTCCCCTGAAAGACATTTCTGCAGCATGATAGACCTCGCTGTTAACAAATTTCTTCTTTAGCCTGTTTCCCCCTTTCTTGAGTTATACTCTACTCTCAAATCTGTAAATATCTGCTCTTCGTAGCACACCAGAATGATACTCCATTTATCACTCTATTGGTTTTTGCAAACAGTTGTAAACATTTCCAGTACAAAAATTAATGATGATAGACACACATATATTATATACAAAACCTACATTAAAATATTAAAGCTCATAAAGCAAGCAAACACAAGTTCAGAAATGGTAGAATTAAAGGTGTCTGAGAAACTTCAGTTCAGCCCCCGCCTCCCCTCCTTTGCATTATGATAAAAGCCTGCTCCTGTGTTATTATGATAAACTCTTTCATTACATGATCACATTCTTTTTTGTTTTCCCACAAGCCCCCATCACATTCAGTGCTCACCAAGCAAGCAGCTAGTCACTATTTCTTTTTAATCCTATTGTTCAGTATATGGCCCCATGCTTTAGTTATTGTCCATTATTCAAACACTGCACTGAATACAAGAATTATCATCTTCCTCATGGGCTTGTCTGTGGGACTCATTGCTAAAGGGTCTAAATGTTTCCCAAATGTTAATTTAATGTAGCTGCACCACACTCTGGGGCAAGGGCACCTAAACTTCCGGGTGTCCTTAATCTGAGAACATCCGTGGTACAGCCCCTGGCAGGCAGAGGAGAAAGTCTCGCCGAACGCTGCCGCTTCCCCTCTGAATTCCAAAGAAACAGAGAATTAACAAGACTCCGCCCCTGAGAAACAGAAGCCTGAATTCCCAGGAGGCCTTCCTGACTTGAAAGACAAAGATAATCCTTTTGGGGACATTAGGAGCAGAGAGGTTTTCCATCGTTAACCTTCACTGTAAGAGGCAAAGGCAGAGGTGGTTATTCACCCTGTGTGGTAATGATGGTTCATCAAGAGAAGTGTCCGTATGTAACCCTTCTTTCAGGTGGAAGCAACAGCAGCTAGGCCCAGGTTCAATATTTAGGGGTTCCTCTCCATCTGTCCAACACAGAACTGTCTCGAGCCCCTCCCAGTAATGTGGGAAATTCACACAACACCCCTGGAAGCCTCTCAGATGCAAAGCTTCCCCACCTACAAGCACAGAGTCTAAGTGTAGGGAAAAAAAACTTGTAATAAAAGGGGAGGGAAGTAACATGGCATTAATTTGGGAAAACTCCACAGAGTTCATAACCAAAACCATAAATAACAGTCCCACCCCAAGTAGGTTGGGCAATGCCTTTTCCTCTCAGATTCTTAAGTCCAGACATGTAAATGTCCCCTGCACATGCCCAACCCTTCTCTGCACCCCACTCACAGTTGCTGCACTTGGTAAGAGCAGACCCAAAGTTCAGAGGTACGTCCACGGAGTTCACCTCCCATCCTGAGTGGAGGGGGGAGAGGTAAAGAGGTATCCTACTCACTCCTCTGGTCACTCACCATCTACCTGCTCACTGCTTTCTGGTGCCGCCCTGCTGGCTATTTGTCTCATGTCTCCACCACCGCTCTGCTGACCTCTCATTGCACCTCTCTGTCACTGTCCTGTTGGCCACTCATCATGCCTCTCCATTGCTGTTCATCTTGTTGCCTCCGCTCTGCTAGCCACTCACCGCATCTCTCCACCACCGAGCTCTCAGTCACCATCCACTTGCTGCTTCTCCCGGCTTGTGGCACATGTGGCTCTGGGCCAAACCTAGTGTTTTCAGTTCTCCGTGATTTCAGCTCTCTGCCCAAAGCACAGTCCAGCCACAAGAAATTCCAGCATCCACTGGAAGAAATTTGAATCATAAAAGAGACTGCTTGTGGAGCCCTTTCTTTAGCTCTATCATTGAAACAGTGGGGAGAAACAGGCTGAACCAGTCTTACAGCTCACACCTGGAGGTCATGTAGCCTGATGACTTAAAGTCCTCCCTCTTCAGCTTAATCTCATCTACATTGCACTGTTATTTTGAGATAACTACCGTTACAGCCACTTTCTGAGTTACGAACAAGTTACGGACCAACACATGGGCCGTAACTCAAACTGTTCATAACTCGGACCCCATTGAGTTACACGTGACCACGCTGTTCGTAAGCATGGGTGGCGTTCGTAACTCAGGGACCGCCTTTACAACCGCTCCTTGGGAGCTTTGGTCGTAAGTGCGAACGGTCGTAACTCGACTGTTCGCAACTCGGGGAGCGGCTGTATTTCAAAATAACAATGTGAGCATCTACACAACAATTCCATTATTTTGAAATAGCGGATGGCTTATTCCAACTTTTGTGAACCTCATTCCTTGAGAAATAACGCCTAGTCTGGACTAGCTATTTTGGAATGCGGCTGTGTAGACGCTCCACTGCTGCTATTTCGAAATAGCACCTCACCAGGGCCATTCTAAGTTATTCCTCCTCAGTGCTTCCTGGGGCTCTAAATTGAGGTAGCACATCTACATTAGGGAAGCCTGCCTCGGACTAATTTTGAGGCTTCCCTGCAGTGTAGACGTGCTATTTCAAAATAAGCCATTTTGGAATGACTATTCCGGAATAGCTTATTCTGAAATAACTATGCAGTGTAGACATACCCATAGGGCTCTGGAAGAGGAGCCTCTGTCCATCCATGTGTATTTACACTGACAGGTCTCTGTGCATCCATGTGTCCATCCATGTGTATTTACACTGTCCAGCCATGTGTATTTACACTGACAGGCCCTGATTGGACTTTTCAGGTTGCAGTGTCCATTCAGCCTCTCTCCCTCATGGTCGAGGCTGTCTAGTACTGGGCATGTGAATCATCCCCACTTCTTTGTCTACTGAAAAGTGCCATATTGAGAACTCCAAAGAAGAGGGGAAGGAGTCAGGCTGTAGAGCACCCTGAGGCACAAATCTTGAAGAACCATTATTACTGCATAAGGTGAATAACTGCCTTGTCTTCTTCAAGTAGTGTCTCTATAGGTCCTCCACTGTAGTTCACTTCACAGCAGTATCCACCCTGGAGGGCTGAGGCTTCAGAGAATAGACTCTGTTACTACACAAAGCACTGTGGAGCCAACGACGGCTTCAGAAATTGAAGCTCCAGTGACCACACAGTACTCTGGAAGTATGGGCTGAGGCCCAGGTCACTTACTAGGGCCTGGTCTACACTAGATCTGGAAGTTCCGCTTAAGGTACACAACTCTCACTATGCTAAATTTGTAGCTGGAGTCGGCTTACCTTAAGCAGAGCCTTGGCAGCGTCCAGACTGTGGGAGGCTGATGGATACTCCTCATAAAATGAGGGTTACAGGGATTGGAGTAAGAAGTCCTCCAGCTGGACATTGTCAAAATAACTGCTTTTGTGTACATGCACACTTTGTTTGTTTGAAATAATGGCAGTTATTCTGGAATAACAGTGCTGTGTGGACGTACCCCCAGTGAAAACAGCTCTCTGCATTGATTTCCAGAACTCCTTCACAGAACTTGAAAACGCTTAAGTTCTCCAAATGATAGGCAGTCTTTAAAGAATAATGTGAAAACTGGTAACAAAATCCCTGGAAGGAACTGAACCCATCGCCCTATTGCACAGTACATACATTTTATTTCTAAAAACTATTAGTACATTGTCTTACCATTATTAGCCTCCAGTCCTTTCCCCAGGGCTACACAAGTTTTCTGAGAACCAAGGGCAGTCTTAACAGTACCATTCTTGAAATGCTGAAAAATATCGGTATTGTGGCTTTTGGTTACATTGTATAAGGGGCTTTCTTAGCTTCTTCCAAAGAGAAATATATAATATGCTACCCTTGTCCTTGAATCGGCAGGACCTTTGGCTCTTGAAAGGGGAAACCATTCCAGGGGGAGGGCAGGCTCAGCACCACAGTAAAGGCAAATGGTGAAAGACTCAGGAGAACCTGATTATCAACCTGCTGTCCCCAAGACGTGTACTTAGAACATCCCTTATCTTCCTTGCCCACTGAACCACAACTTGTGTGCACATGACTAGGATCCAGCTGCTGGGCAAAGTGTATAAACTAGGCCTGTCTGGTGCCCACTCTGGATGGAAGAACTTCCCCTTACTCTCACAAATATTCTGAAGGGCACAGCAGGTGATGGTTGTGTGAAGAAGCTGGGTTACAGTGGGTTTTGTAGGCATCACCAATGAGCTTTCAGCCTTCCAAATGCATGACCAACCTGCAGCTAGCAAGTTTGTAATTTAATTCCCTTTTTCCAGGGTCACTGATGGGGGGTTCGGTTTCATGAGCCAAGTCAGGAGCAGATATGCAGGGTGCCCCTTATTTAATTGTTGGCACGCACTATAAAGAATATCATTTATGGAGAACGATGTCCTCTTCTCTCCACTCAAATACAATCCAGATCTTTTAGCACCGGGGGTCATGGATCTTTTCCAGTATTTTCCACACTGGTATTTATGAACCTGTCTGTGATGGTTCTCAGAATACTAGGACTGTGAGTTACCTTGTTATCCCCCTGCATCCAGTATGAAGGAGACTTGCTTGTGGTTACATGGGTGTTTTCTCTTTGCCCTCTCCAGCCTATTACCTACCTACCCACACACTCTCCCAGGGGCAGTGCTAGCCCTTACTTTGGTTTGCAGGTTTGCAATAGGTCCTCCCCAGTCCTGAAGTCCCTTTGAAATGTTCCTCTGTAGTGTTCAGACCCACAGAAAGTGGTTTCTGGTGCAAATGTGTGTCATTGGAGCGATATAAATTCTGGTTCCTCAGCACTAAAAAACATGGAGCCAAACCACTTGAACAAAAGGAGTAACTAATGGCTCGCATAAATAGCTAGTGCAACCCCAGCACTAAACCACGTAACAGAGGGACAGAGGCCACATACTACACTAGGTATGCATGCATGCAAATAGAAACCATGCTGTAACAATTTAACTGCTGACATGTGCAGTCTGCTTGCTCCCTCTTTCAAAGTCAGTGAAATATGCCTCACACAACTATGAGATTGACAGGAACCCCACCACTTAGCTGCATCAAGGTAACAGCATTTGCAAGAGACTGGCAAGACTGGCATTTGCAAGAGACTTTGCAAGAGTGTTGGCTGCTGTACATGCAGCTCAGAGACCAACATACCTCCAGTTCAGAAGCTGAACAGCTGAGGCAGACCTGCCAGCACCCCAGATGTCCATTTCTCTTGGGAGAGGACCTGGCAAAATCAAAAGCATGCCAGTTCTAATCCCTCTCCTCAGCTGCATACACAAAGAGCAAGCACTGACCAAAAAGACTGGAAAGAGAAAGGAAAGCTCTAATTAGTCTTGGGCTGAAAAGGAATGATGTTTAAAGGCAAGGTTGGAGGGAAAGCAGAGAGGAAGCGCTGTCCAAAGCGGTCAAATTTAAAAGGCCTCATTGTTTTTCGCACAGCTCAAAGAAAACCCTGATATACTAAGTCTTTAAACAATAGCTTCCCTGCCGGATTTACTCTCTTCTAATGTCTCGAGCCTTCTATAACTAGATCTTAAATGGGGACTGACAAATGACACTTTAAAACATATACTCCAGAGGGGTTTCCTCAAACATGCTTTATTTCCTTTATTACAGGAAGCAATAAAGCACAACAGGGGGTAGGATTGTGTCTCCTGAGATTACTATTAGATAACAATATTCATTGTGACAAGGTAAGAGGCAAAACTAATTGTCCCTGATCCATAATGGTGGTGAAATCATCAGGTTGGCAAGCGCTCAGGTACCCACAATGTGACTTCAGCTATGCTGTCAGGAAGGACCATGCGCACACACCACACAGAAACACTCTAGGTGTAATAATCTAAAGGCGTGGAAACAAAGAGTCAAATCCATCTGTGGGGTAAGCAGACAGTGTAGTGGATTTGATTTGACCCATCAACTCTGTAGCAGATGTCAATCAGTATAGATGCAATCAAGGGCGCCTTCAGAAATATAGTGCTTCTCTTCTATAAACCCTTTCCTGTGTATCATGTATGCAGTGTAGAAGAGTTACTTACCTGTGCTGAAAGTGTAGTTCTTCCAGATGTGGGTGAAGCCGTGTATACCACCACTCAGGTACATATGCTCCCCGCTCATCAAAGCCAAAGACCTTTGCTTAGCTGTGCCCTCATGGCCTTGCAGCCGCTCTCCTATTTTAGCACTGCACCGCCCCAACATCCCTCAGGTCTTAGCACCAGAGTTAGAAGATATGACTCTGATACAGAGAGGATGGAAGGTGAGTCAGGGAATAAGTCTGTGCTCACATCTCAAAGAACAACAGTTACAGCACAGGCAGGTAACCACCTTTTCTTCGAGTAGCTGCAGATGTATATTTCACTACAGTGGCTCACAAGCAGTATCGGTAGGAGGTGGGGGTTGGAGTCTACTCAAAAACTGCAGAACTGTTTTCCCAAAATATTCATCAGGTCTAGACGCTGTCATCATAGCATAATGTATGTACGGAAAACCAAGTAGTACCCCTGAAAACCTTCAATATCGAAAAGTGACAAAATTTTATGTCTGCACATTGTAACTTAAGCAGAGGATAAGCCCCACATACATTCCACAATATGATGGCTGCTTTTGACATATTCAGTACTTTTATAGCTAAGCAGTCATGATTAGGGACTTCTCTATTCCAGAGAAGTCTCATTGTCTTGGTTCTGCTGTGACCCACAAAATTCAAAATCGCTCCAATATTTTCTTGTATGATCATTTTGCAGCTTTCTTTTCCCGAGAGCAAAGACTGCATAATATGTTTTTGAATCCAGGTATCTGGCAGGAATCCCTGATGGCAGACATGTAGTCATCAGTTTAACTCTGATGCTTGTAACATGCTTTCTTCAACAACTAATGAGGTATGTGAAAGGTCAACCAAGTCATACATTACTTCTGCCTTTGATTGAAAGACAAAAACAGATGGTGAAGACAAGCTGGCAGATACTATTCTTTCTAAATAAATATCCTTGTTTGCATGTGGATACGGGTATTCATTTAAAAGGAGCCACTCCCCTGAGTATTTGTACTTAATGTTCACAAACATAGGGGAAAATCATGGTGAAGCGAACAATAGCTTTACAGAATTCAAAGTGCTAGCAAACAATGCTTTGGATCAGTCCAAACAGCTTTGGTCATGAAAATTTTCCAGATGTTTTCTACCGAATGAACTTTAAACATATATAAGTATTTCAATCCCTTCTAGTTGAGAAGCTTCGCTATATAAAAAGGTATAGTTGTGTTAATTCAATACTACATTTGGAATGTGTAATTTGTGAAGTTTTCAATAGGCATATGTAAAGTGTTAAATCTGAAGGATTTTTTAAAATGAGAAATCAGTTTATTCTATGCAAATGCTCAACTTTTGATTGTTTTAATTGTTGATAATCTGTGGTAAAATTATCTCAACTATGCACTCTCTATTCTGTGGTCCCTACAGCTTTTCTCCATTTCTAACAGATTTTAATAGGGAGTGGGAGGGGATGACTTCTGTGTTTTGAACAGTGCTATCACACTTATTGAAAATATAAAACATACACACACTTTAGTTTTTTTCCAATTGTTCTTTACTGAAAGAGTACAAATGATTATGGGACACAGTGGGAAAAAAAAGCTGGGATGTTTTGGGTTACTCAGTTAAAAAAGCCTCCTGGATTAGCTGAACTAACATTATTTTTTCCCATGCATTGCTTGTATGTTTGTAATTGGATTGTGAAATAAACTATATCATAGCTTATACTGTAATTAGAGATCCTAACAGAACATGTTAGGTTTTACTAAGTAATGGCTCCATATCAAGTAGGTAATGAAAGAGCAACATAATTTTCAGTATATATAACTTTTCTGGTAAAAAGCCAAAAAACAAGGAGACATCTCACTCAAAACACTGGTAAAACAAACCACACTTAGAAAAATGAAAGCTGATTTTTATTATTTTATCCACAGCCAATCATTGACATGAACATGCATACGTAAGTTTGCTACGCACACACCACATTTTTCAACGTTAGTTATTAAAGGTTAAACATACAACATACATTCTTACAAAAATGAGTCAAAATGCAAACATAACTTTTAAACAAAACAGTCTTTACTTATTTAAAAAAACTTTTTGTGTCGGGTACCATTTTGTACAAACACAGTTAATTTAAACAAATCTGCTCTTATGTTTCCTCATGGTTGCACATGAAAATAAGCTGCAATAGAAAATGAAGTAATTGAGGGTTTTTTAAATAGCAGAAATAGGCAGTTTTGCCATGCAGAAGAAGCAATATTAAATATTAGTTTTTCAAAAAAAGAAAAAAAACCACAAGTTTAAAAATATTTAGTTCAAGTCACAGAACTTTCCCCAGAACAGAGAAATCCAAACGCAACGCATAATTAGCTGCCATTTAAGGATGGCTATTCTGAAAAGTATAAATACCTTCCAGAATTGATCATTTCATTGATTTGGCACAGAAAAGAAGTCTGAGCTTACTTAAGAACAAGAAAGTGATTAAAAAGGGATAAGAGGAAGAGAGAAGAAAATAAAAAGCAAGAATGAATGAGATAGTAGTTGCAATCACTAAAAAAAAAATCTGTGCATCTCAGTCATTGCAGAATACTGTCTTCTGTATACAGCAGGTGCTAATTTCAGGTAACTGTTATTGCAACATAGATTTAATTTGCTTGGAGGTAGTCTCATCATTCAAATGCTTTGTTGTGTACCTAAAAAGGAAAAAGAAAAAGTATAAAAAGCACACTTAGAATTCTGATCTTCTACAACAGACAAAGCCAGTAACTGAAGGAACAATATCAAATGTATTGTTTAGTTACAGTTAATACTCACCAAAGATTGGAACATCTATTTGTGTACTTCTTAACTAACAAAATTCAGTAATTCTCATGGGAAGGAACATTATTTCTTTCAGAAAATTATATTCTACTCATGATTATATCCAACTTTTCTGTTACTAAAGGAGATTTTTGAAAGGGACCCCTACACGGATTTGAGGGAGAAAAAACCTCAGATCTCTTTTGAGTTGGAGAGATTGTGCCTATGTCACTGAAGAAAAAAACCTGTATTTCCTGCTCTGAAACCCTTTTGTTTTCTTGAACCCAGCTCTCCTGTCTTTTCCTTTTAATTTTATGTTCAACAGATAATGTTTTTTTCTATTTATATGGACAGTATCAGTAGCTCCTTGGTACAATGTAAACAATGAGGAGTCCTATGGCACTATAAGGCCAGTTCTACATTAGGGGATAAATTTGAATTAAGATATGCAACTCCAGCCACGTCAATTACATAGCTGCAGTAAACTTACCTTGAGTCATACTTTGGCGCTGTCCCCACAGCTGGAGGTCAATGGGAGAAACACTTTCATCAACTTTCCTTACTCCTTGCAAGTAGGGCTACGTCTAGACTGGCATGATTTTCCAGAAATGCTTTTAACGGAAAAGTTTTCCATTAAAAGCATTTTCGGAAAAGACCGTCTAGAATGGCACGGACGCTTTTCCGCAAAAGCACTTTTTGCAGAACAGCGTCCGTGGCCAATCCAGACGTGCTTTTGCGCAAAAAAAGCCCTGATCGCCATTTTTGTGATCAGGGCTTTTTTGTGCAAAACAAATCTCAGCTGTCTCCACTGGCCCTTTTGCGCAAAAGTTTTTTGGAAAAAGACTTTTGCCCAAATAGGAGCAGCATAGTATTTCCGCAAAAAGCACTGATTTCTTACAGTAGGAAGTCAGTGCTTTTGCGGAAATTCAAGCGGCCAGCGTAGACAGCTGGCAAGTTTTTCTGGAAAAGTGGCTGATTTTCTGGAAAAACTGGCCAGTCTAGACACTGCCTAGGAGTAGTACTGGTGCTGATGGGGGTGTCTTCAGCATTTGATCTAGCGGGTCTTTACTAGACCTGCTAAATCAAATGCCAGAAGACTGACCTCCGGTAATCTGCTGGTAAGTATAGATGTGGCCTTAGAGACTAATAAATGTATTAGGGCATAAAGCTTTTGTGAGTTAAAAACACTTCCTCAGAAATCTGTTAATCTATAAGGTGCCATGGGACTCCTCGTTGTGTTTGCAGATTCAGACTAACACAGCTACCCCTATGAGCTTTGTACAGCATGTTCTTTTTTATTTTTTATGACTGAAAGGACTGCAATTATATCCATGTGTCCTATGTTGGTGAGTGGGGGCACACCTCTGATGCTTTTCCCCTATCTTAGGGCTAGAAAGACTCATCTTCAGAAGCCCCATCTCCGTGGAGCGTCAGAAGGTTTGCAGAGGCGGCAGGGGTGAAAAAGCCACTAAACAGTAGACCAGAGGTAGGAAACCTGTGGCCACCCCAGCTTGCCTGGATCTGGCCCTCGAGGCTCAGGGCTCCTACCCCCAGAATTGAGGAGGAGACTGTGCTGGCACTCTAGCCCTCCCTCCCACCTCGGTATCCCTCTGGGGGGCTGGAGCTCACAAAAATCTACTTGCTGGGGAGTCAGTGGCCCCTGACCCAAAAAAGGTTCCCTGCTCTGCCGTAGCTGCTTCTTCTTAGGGTCTCAAATTTTGAAAGTAGATTTTAACAATGATTCAAGCAGCATGAACATTTAGGGGCCTACCTTCCCCACTTTAAGGTTGCTAAATGAAGCCCTTGCTGCTGTTGATAGCTCGGTTCTCAAAACAGGACAGTTGCACAAAACATTTTTCAGGAGATCTGATGACTGGGGACAAGAGGAAATCCCCAACGCAGCATGAGTTGGAGGACAAATTGAGCTGGCCACATCTTACTTATTTCTGGCCATATTTGGCACATCAAAACTTGTGATACAAGATTTGGCTAGGACCCTCTAATGACAATGAATTCAGCAGATTTTTTGGCTCAATTTTTCATTCTTACTGCATGTTGTGCACTTCTACATACGTGAAGAATTTACTATGCACTGAGATTTTCCCAGGTATCTATCTATACAGTCAACATCAGAGTATTTTCCACAGTTCTATGAAAACACTGGCCATTGTTTATCTTTAAAAACCAGGAGAACATTGTATACAACCACAGTATCATTCATGTACAACACCCCAGTTGCTTCATATTGGATGCCTATTTTATTATATTCACAGATCATAGCTGAAATTTATTTCTGTAATTACAATTTGTTATACTAAATTATTAGCCACTTGTCTGCCTTTGAGTCTAAGATACGTAGATTTTGAAACTGATTACTCTGATTTGCTATTGTTGCTATCCTTGTGAACAAATGTAACGAGACTTTCTTCCTAGGGCAACTGTTAAAACATATGAAGCCTGATATCAATCCACATAATGTATGTTCTGTGCAAGAAGAGGACTAAGGTTTACACAGTACTTTGCCAAAGTGATATGCTGACCTTAATTTAAATATTTAGCTGAAGTTTGAATTGTACATGCCCTGTATCTACCCTCACATACATACAAATAGCTATTTGTTTAAGACAAGGTTATGTGGTATCTCAAAACATACAATATAAACATTTCTGACATTCCTCACAATCCAAAACTGAACTTCAAATCTGAGGAACTACAGAAGTTGCTTAAAGTGTCTTCTCTAACAATCTTCTGCCTCCTTTTCCCATCTACCCACTAAGCAACTAATTATTAGGGCTGTGGAGCAATTAAAAAATGTAATTGCGATTAATCATGTGCACCTCCCCTTTGAAACAGGTAAACCAGAGTGATTTCGAAAGAAGTGGTTTATTTCAAAATAACCGCGTCTATACAGCGTTTGTTATTTCGAAATAAGGTATTTTGAAATAGCAGCGGTCCACGATTATGCAAATTCTGGCTGGGAAATTCAGATTCATGCTTCATTTCCAATTTTGCTCAGCTGCATTTGCAGCCCTCTCTCGAAAGAGGGGGCAAGTGTAGACATACCCTTAGTGTCTCACCTAATGTGCACAGTTACGCAGTTAGGTGGTCAACTGGCTATGGAAATGGGCAATACAAGGCATATGAAAGCTCCATGTTAATAAATGCAAATTTTGAACTCAACAACTATCAAATAACATGATTAACAGCAGGTAAGTTCACTGGACGTTTCAGCCAGGGACCAAGGAATGAATGGGTTTGAAGACTTGATTATTGTTTTCATCACCAAAAACAGTCAATATCTTGTCAGGATCAAGACATACTAGTGAGGAAGCTTTCAAAACAGAGCCTCATCTTTTATCATCATATAGATAGAAAACTTCATCATCCAGATGTGTCTGTTCATCACCTTCTAAAAAAAAAATCACATTCAAATAGTTTCAAGTTAAAAATAATTACCTGAGAGCATTAAGAAGGCCTTCTACACTGTTAGGAGGCTGGTCTTTAAGGACTTTGATGCATCCTTTCATCTAAAATTAAAACAAGGTAATATTTTATATTACCTGAATGCAATAAAAAATAACATGCAAAAACAAAATTCCCTAAGGCCTAACACTTACTTTAAAGGACTGTAGAGAAAAATACAAATGTACATGTTATGCTTCTGGTTATCAGAAAGATAGCAAATACCTAGTACCCTGAAATCTTCCCTTAATATAGAAAGATTTATTTGGTTTGTTGCAATTATATTGAGAATTCCACACATCTACAGGCAGTGAAACAGCTACATCAAAATCTGCTGTGAGGAACTGAAAGGCCGTAGGGACAATATAAAAGATTTTACAGGTTTTTTTTTCTGGTTTGTTTTTAAATTAATACTTGTTTTGCTAGTGTGCTCAGAGAAGTACAGAATAAAAACCCTGATCCTGTGCCAAGTACCATATGAGAATATTTATTTTGATTCATCTACTACACATTTAACAAATAAGATATAAATTCAATAGTCTAAATCCAGCAACACATTTCAATTACAGAACAAAAGGGGGCTAAACTGAAAGTTTGTTTAGATGATAGTGAGACACAGAAAATTGTGTGGCAGTGGAGAATATATTGGACCTACTACTCTCATTTCCATGTAGTCTAAAGTTTGTTATTTAGAAAATAGACACTGTGTAACTAATGTATAATAATATTTCTAGATGTTATCTGGATTCCACTGAAACTCACTTTCTACTTTAACTCTTAAGATGACTTTTTGTGCATTTGAATACACATTTTGGATTATTTGCAGATTGAAGTCATCAGTACTTTAGGGCTGGTAGTATATGCCAACCAATTAGGAGCATCCCAGAATGTACATATGCTTATTATGGATTTATCTAGACTCAGAAAATTCATATGACAAAGAAAAAAGGCTATAAATAACTTTAGTTTAAACATCCAAAGACTATGAGCAACAAATAACTTACATCAATTTTTGAAGTTTTGGCAAAGGCGCCCACTGGATGCACATGGTCATAGAGTATGATGACACCCACCATTACCCTCAGACAGAACGATACTGTTTCCTCATTTGTAAACCTGCTTCTGTACTCACTGGAATTTTAGAACACAAAACTATCCATTATTACATTAAACACCAGAACAGGCCTTTGTCTTTAACACTAGGAAAAAAGGTCATGCAGAGGGGATAAAAGAGCAACTATTTTCCTCAACACAGAAATCAGATCATTGAATAGAAAAGTCCATTATCTGGGAACTGGCAGAATAAATCTCTCTCAAACCCAAACTGACATCTTGCTGCTAAACTTTAGGGATGTAATTATGCAAGAAAAAAAGTTAACCGGTTAAACAATATAATTGCAATTGTTTAATGGTTAACCATGAAGCAGCTGATGTCTGGCCAGCCACTATGCAGGGAGCTCCTCCAACCAAGTCATCTGTGTGCATGGGAAGGGAGGTTTCCTGGCTGGCATCCCATCACACCATAATGCAAGGGGGCGCTGCTCTGGCTTGGGTCCTGTTATGCCACGCCGCAGGTGGAAGACTGCTCTGGCCATCCAGGTCTTGCCAGCTAGGCCACAGCCCGTGCAGGGCTACTCGCCCACCCAGCTGGTTAACTGTTTACCTGGTAAGTATGTCGGTAAGGTTAATGTTTACCAGGTAACCGGTTAACCTTTTACATCCCTAGCTAACTTCAGGAACTTTGTATTAGCTGTCTTGTCTTCTTGCAAAAACTGACCATTTAGATTATGCCCAAAAGAGAAAAAAACAATTCATTTGTGATGTACCAATGGAATAAGAATGCCTATTTTTTGTGTGCAAAGCTTAATTGCTTGTGTCTATGGCACAAAGTGCCCCTGAAGTTCAATGTTTGAAGTCCCTATTACTTGTACCCCCCAATGAAACATGCACAGTGGTCTTCAGAGCAACCCTTGTACTTTTGCTTTTGACATTGTTAATCCACTCATGAATTACCAAAAGCAACTTATTCAGATCTGTTAACTGGTTTGAAAAAAAAAAATACTTAGCAAACGGTGTTTGACTTTTCTTCCACCTGCCCATAGTTTCTGACATTTACAGTAGACTCAAGTAGCCCACGCTTGCAAGTTACTGATTCAAACAGAGAACAAGGCAGTGGACTTGCTGAAGCCACTATTCACCCACTGAACTCTTTCATGGAATAATTAACAAAACAGGAAAGAATCATTATGTGCATTGCTCAAGACAGTTTTCAAATCACGCTCTAGGCAAGTGTGCTTAATTTGTCTATTTTCTTGAATTATGCATGACAAAGGCATTTACAAAGGAATGGAGAGATCTTCTAACTTTCAAACGCTTTCTAGTTTTAAATATTAAACAATATTCTCAGAGACAGACATCATGATGTGTCTAGTGCATGAGACATAAGCGATAAGAAGGTGAGAAAAGAAGTTATGGAATATAACATAAAATTATTTGGCTCCCGTTTTGCTGTTTTTCCTTTTTTACCCATTTTATGCATTATGGATTATGCCTGCTATGCATACTTACACTTTCTGTAGTCACTGTGCACAACAGGCCCACAAATAAAGAATTGAATTTTGTCACGTGGCTCATACTTACGGGGTTTCCAACATGACTCTGCACACACTTGCCATGGTGCTTAAACAATCTGTGGTATTTTCTATGGGTAAATTTTTATTCTGTAAAAGAAGAAATGAGTAATTCTATTCAATATTACCAAAGTGTAATATTGTACAATCTCGTACAATTCCAGGTCAGTGAATACTACCTTAAACATAGTGCTCTAGTTTAAAATCTCTAGTTTAGAAGAAAGGAAACATGCAATAGTGGTAAATCTAGTTTTACAATAAAGTATTTACAATCAGTTTTTTTAAAAGAAGTAACTTAGTGCAGTAACGATGGTTCTTCCAGATGTGCGTCCTCGCACCACTGATCAGAGATTTTTGCCTAGTAGCGCCTCCCACACCCTGCATGCGCAGTTGCCGTCTCGTGCTATTTTTGTCAGTTAGATGCGCATGCAGCACAAGCCTTCCTCTGTTCCTTTTCTACCGGAAATCTGATAAAGGACTCCAAGTAGAGGGGAGGAAGGGAGAGTAGTGGAGCACCCACAGGGACATACATCTCAAAGAGCCATCATTACTGCACAAGGTGAGTAACAACTTCTTCCTTGAGTGGTGTCCTTGTGGGTGCTTCACTCACATGACTTAGTAGCAGAACCTGCCATATCGTGGTGGGCACTGGAGTCATTTATGTGAAGAAGCAAAGACTGCATCTGCTAGAGTGGTGGTAGGTATGGGTCCTTTCTGGGGAGTGTAATGTTGTGTGAAAGCATGATAGGAAGATCATGTCGCTGCTCTACAAATGTCTGCTAGGGGCACATTACGTAGAAAAGCAGATGATGTGGCTATTACACGTGTGGAGTGTTCTCTAAACAGTCTGTAGTGGTTCTTTTCCCCGTAGGACATGTATATGCAACTCACAATCCACTTGGAAACCTGTTGAGCACAGACGGCTGTTCCTTTGTGGGGACTGGACAAAGAGATGGGCCTCCCATTTCCTGGAGTCCTTGGTTCTAAATAAAATGCTTGGGTTCGTCTAGCATCTACAGCAGGGCTACTCAACACATGGTCTGTGGGCGGGATCTTTTGAACATAGCCTCTGCTGGGAACATGCTACACAATTGCGAGGCATCTCCCAGGCGGGATGAACATTGAAAGACGCAACCAAACGGGGTGGCTGGAACAGATGGGTACATGGTGTTGGCATTTTTAGCCACCAGGGAGGAGATGCTGGGAGTGCCTGGGCATTGTGGGAACTGCTGGCTGCTTAACCTTCTAGGCAGAGCCTGAGAGGTGCTGACTGGCTCACACTGGCCACGTTTGGGTCCAGCACTGCAGCTTAAGGCTTAATCTTTGTATTCATGCCAGTCAGTGTGAAACTATTTGCATATATTTGCATATACCTTTGCACGTATATGCAACCACACTTAAGTTGCGGCCCTCGGCACATGCTGTGAGTTTCACTGCGGTCACGCCAGGAAAGCGCATAGCACTGAAGCATCTCTGTGGAGTGATATAGCTAGCCCTCTCGGGGGGTGGTGAGTGTGTCTGTGTCTTTGGGATCTTATCCCCTGGTGCTTGGAAGGATTTCTCACAGAGAAGTTTCTTCAACCTCATTTTGCGGTCTTTCCTTGTTCTGGCAGTCATGTTCTGACAGTCATGTTCTGACAATGGAGGCACGTTTGTGCTGTGTGGCTTTTGCCTAAGCATTTTATACAAGAGGCGTATCCATCAGAAACCAGTATTGAGTCCCAACATGACTCCCATTTCTCAAAACCAGGAGAGGCTGGCATGCTGAGTGAACGTGAGAGTTCAAAACTTGGAGAAGGTGGGGAAAGCTGAGTAGGAAGGCAAAAGGAAAAACCCAGGGAAGCAATTTTGGTTTTTTTAAACAGAGAACTGGGTAAAACTAAGTATAAACTGACTAAAACTATGAACAACTGTTAAAACCAGCTAGACTATTTTACTATTTTCTGTCTGAAAGGAGAGCACTGCTGCGACCATCTTCAGCACAGGATGGTAGAAAAAGAACTGAGGGAGCCTCAAGTTGCGCGTGCAACTAACAGACAAAAACAGCACAAGATGGCAACTCTGCATGCATAATGCAGGAGACACTTACAGACAAAAATCTCTGATCAGCAGCATGAGGACGCACCGAGACCTGAATGGAGCATCCATAGAGATACCACTCGAGGAAGAACCGTCGTTTTTGTACTTTCTCCACTATTAGAAACACCAGGCTTTACTATATTTTCCATTTTTACAAAGAATTTCTCATTGCTTTTGGAGGAGGGTGGGGTTTTTTGGTTTTTTTTTCCTGTATTGATTTCCATAGGGAGCTTAAACAATGGCATGAAGAAGGAAGAAAAACGTAACCTTAAAAATAAGATTCTCTAATTAACTGGAGATAATTATGTGCTAAAGTATTAAGAATACATTAATATTCATTTGAAAACAAAATAACATTTTATTTAAAAAACTGCATAAGTGTAAAAATTGTGTGATTTTCCCAGTGATACATGGGAAACTGGTAATTAGCGAGCTAAGTCAGTAATAGTTGTGTTGCGACTATAACGTCAGATATGTCAATAGGTAGTTCAATGACAAATGGGAAATAGGATACTTTGATCCCATCTCCTAACAAGTTCAAGATTTATTCTAATATACTTGCGTATCTAATCAAATTTATGAGTGTATTGTTATAAATTACATTTTAACTTCTATGTGTACCAGAAGAAAGCTCTCCTGAATGCTTTAAAAAAGAAAAAGCAAAAAAAAGCACAACTTCACTTCCTTTTCATTTGCTTCTCAATTTCAAGCAGAGATACTCAAGTCAAAATCATTTCATTTTGTTTCTAGAAACCTTTTTCAAGTACGGATAAAAGACCAGAAAGATGCAGATCGTCACACATTTAAACCCAAGGCATACCACCACACCAGGCTTGTTTTTACTGGTTAAAGGAAAATAAGTATTACTAGTAACATCACAGACTCAGGTATTGGATAGCCTACAACACATCTGATACTAGCTACATTTCTTCTGATTGTGTAAAAGGAGAGATCTGATATACAGATTCTGCTTTTGAATGAAGTCCTTTGCAGTTAGAACACAATGTTAAAGTGATCTACAAATAATTCCCCTCCATCCTTCTGGTGCACTTAACTGTGCCATGTAGACAATCCCTAAGACTTAAGCAAATTTCACCTGAAAGTTACCAGGACAGACTTACCAAGATGACTTCTCTACAGTCATCTTTCAGAGCATAGCTGCATTTTACATGCAATATCAAGTTAGAGAAAATCCTCTACTATATATGCTTACCTCTGAAACAAATTTTGTCGTGGCATCACTTAAGGTTTTCAACATTGGTGTTGCTTCAGCATAAAATAAAGACATTCTGTTTGCCAATTCATTATTTACTTCATTTTCACCCTCAGCCTATAAACAGACACACAAAATTATATGCAGTTGTTTTGTACCAAAAAAAAAAAACCCCAACAATAACAACCACCCTGGATAAATAGTATAAAAAGAAAAAGAATTTAGCATTCAACTGTTTTTTTCACTTCCAGTGGTTACCTACCGGAACATTATTAATCCTCATGCGGCTCAAAGTTCTTCTGTAATAGCTGAAGTCATTCTGTATAGCAGGATTTGTCATCTACAAGAGAGAGAAAATGAATATAATTTAGTGACATCTGCTCAGTTACAATCCAGGAGACAAGCTTTATGGAGATACAATACTAAGGCCATGTCTTCACTACCAGGAAGACTGACACTCCAGCAGTCGATCTTCTGGAGTTTGATTTAGCAGGTCTAATAAAGACCCACTATTTCAATGCTGGTATTCCTCAATTTACAAGAAATAAGGGAAGCTGATGGGAGCATTTGCTCCTGTTGACCTCCCTCTGTGGAGATGGTGCTGAAGACTGAACTAAAGTACACGGACTCCAGGTACACAATTTAACACAGCTGGAGTTGCATATTTTAATTCGACCTCCCAAGTAAGTATAGACAAGGCTTAAGAGGGATAGAGCACTATCAACTGTCACTGAAGTTATCGGAAGTGTAGAGCACCTAGCAAGTCGTGGATGTCTTTAGAAGAAAAGTTCTCCATCTGGGAGGCCTCTCCCCACAGCGTGGGGTAGATGTATTGGGGAGGAAGTGAGAGAAGTTGTTGTGGGTTTTTTTTTTGGGGGGGGGGGGAGGGGAGAGACTTACTGTGCACTTTCAGAGCTAAGTGGCCAGAGAGATACAGCTGCTGAGCAGCTAGATGCTCAGCCCTGAAAGCAGCACAGCCAGCAGCAGCAGCAGCACTGAAGTAAGGATGATATGGTATTGTCACTTGGCCACACAGAAAGCAATAGCTGCTGGCCAAGTGCTTGGGGAGGAGGCTGTGAACTACTACAGACACAAAAAAGGGGCATATAATCAAACAAGTTTAAGAAGAGATGGTTACTCACTTGGCGCAGTAACTGAGGTTCTTCAAAATGTGCGACCCTGTGGGTGCATCCTTGCATCTTTGTTTGGAGTATTTGGCAGCAATGCCACTACAAGTCACTCGTGCACTGCCTGCCTCATGCACCACTGGTGCTTCCTCATGCATTTGACTTGGACTCCTCAGTTCCTTCTCTACTGCAGGCTGCTTAAACTCTGAAGTAGAGGGTAGAAGGGTGGGTAGCGAAGCACCCAGATGGACACACATCTTGAAGATCCTCAGTTATTGCACAAGGTGAATAACCTCCTCTTTGAAAGATGTCCCTGTGGATGCTCCACTCCAAGTGACTGTAGAGCTTCTAGAATGGCAGGGACTTTGGAGTTGGTAGAATAATTGCCGATAATATAGCTCGGTCCAGCCAAGTATCCGCCTTAGAGTCTTGCATGATTGCATAACGTTTGGCAAACTGTAGCTTTGAGCATGTCAGTCTTTATTTTCTGTATTACTTTGGGTAGTAATGGTATTGGTGGGAACACAAAGAAAAGGTTTGTGTTCCTGGTCAGGAACGTGTCCCCCATTGATCCCATTCTCAGACCTGCCCTGAAGCAGAATTTGGAAACTTGGTGTTACAGGCAGTTGTGAATAGATTGTGAGTGGCTCCATTTTCAGAATATGCATTCCAGTATTGCGTCATGTAATTCCCATTTGTGGTCACAGGGAAAACATCTGCCATAGCGTTCTGGTATCCAGGTAGGTAAGAAACCAAGATATGGATATTGTGAGTTGGATGCACAAATTCCAGGATCTCATGGCCTTGGTACATAATGAGCATGATCAGGTTTTCCCTTGCTTGTTTATGTAAAACATGCAAGTGATGTTGTCAGTGATTAAATCTCTCATGCATTGGTTTACTGTAAATGATAGGAATTGGGGATAGGCATTGTTGATGGTAGGAAGATCCTTCAGATGTACATGTTTCCTTGTCTTGGTTGTGGACCCTGAACTGTGCTATGCTGCATCTCTGCTCCCCACCCAATGAGAGATATCCATTGTGATAATCTGTGATGGCAGAGCTTGTGTAAGCAGGATCTCTGAGCACTGGTTGTCAAGTATCAGAGGGGTAGCTGTGTTAGTCTGGATCTGCAAAAGCGACAAGGAGTCCTGTGGCACCTTATAGACCAACAGATGTATTGGAGCATAAGCTTTAATGGGCAAAGACCCACAAGTGCGTCTTTGCCCACGAAAGCTTATGCTCCAATACATCTGTTAGTCTATAAGGTGCCACAGGACTCCTTGTCGCTTAAGCACAGGTTGTGCAGCTAGATCAACCGGACTAGAGTCCTTGAGAGGCACTGTTTATATCTATCCTGTGTTTGTTTGATCTGTATATGGCAGCTAGCCATCCTTGCAGGCAATGCATGTGCAAATATGTGTGTGACCACAAATGTGCATGTTGCCATGTGGCCCAACAGTTGCAGGCAGATGTGAGCTGTGACCCATGGGCTGTTCTGCACTGTGGATATAAATGTTTTTATCCTGTCAAATACTTGTCTCATGGAAGTGATGCCTTATCGCCACCGAGTCAAGATAAGCACTAGTGAATCTAACCATTTTGCTGCTTCTATTGTTGATTTCTTTTTGTTTATTTGTAGACTGAGGCTCTGGTAACAATCTATTGTCTTTTGGGTAAAGCAAATGACATCTGACTGAGTGTGTGACTTCAAGAGACAGCTGTTCATGTAAGGAAATATTATTCCTTGTTTTCTTAGCCACATCATCACTGTTACGAGGATCATGAGAAAACATGAGGCACTATTGACAGACTGAAAGGTAAAGCCTTGCATTGATAGTGGTGTGTGCCCAAAGTTAATATCAGAAAATGCCTGTGGGCAGGATGTAGAACATGAAAATAAGCATCCTACAGAATGAGGACTGAAAACCGGTCCCCTTGCTCCAGCGTGGTATTCTTGTTGTTAGAGTGACCATCTTGAACCACTGCTTTCTCATGAACTTATTCAGTTGAGAATGATGATAGGTCACCACCCTCCATTTTTCTTTTCTGTTAAAGAGTGGAAGTAAAATCTCTTCCTCCTGCGTTGTGGTGGAATAGTCTCCATTGCCCCTAATTGGGGGAGATGACCTACGTCTTGGCACAGCCAACGTTTGAGAGAAGGATCCCAGAAGAGGAGTGAGAGGATAGTATAGACAGGAAAGGAATGGTACAGCCTGTCAGATGATTTCTGGGTCCCATTTGTTTGTGTTGATGGCAACCCATGTCAGGCAGAATGGAAGTAAACAGTTTCCACTTAGATGGGGGGATGGTATAAGTGCTGGAATGTGGGAGAGGTCTTTCAGACTCATTACCAAGCCTTCAAATGTGTTTATTAGAGGCAGTAGGTTGAGACACTTCTAGTGGTAGAAGCTACTATCATTGGTGGTACTGCAATATACCAAGGTGACTTACTGCAGGGGTAAGCCACACTGGCATGTACCTCCCTTTACAACAAAACAGCACCTGTACACTGTACATACCTGTAGAAAATACTGTACATACCTGTAGAAAATACCGGTACAAAAGTCCCTAACTCTGACAAGCTCATAAGCTTTCTAGCTTTTGTCAACTGCCTTCTGCTCTTTTCATGTTAATTAATTATTTCTTCCACATACTTGTAATAATTATTTTCAGGAACATTGGGACAGATCTGTGCCACACTGATAGTCAATATAGACCTAAAGCCAGTGTAATCAGCCCAAGAGGACTTCACCTCTGCATGGGAGAACTTCCTGTGTTAGAAAGCCAACTTATCGAGCTCTTCAGCCGCTGTCCACTCTTCTTTCATTGCTGCTGCCATTGCAGGAAGAGAGCATGGTCAGATGAAAAACCATCACTGAAGACAAAGGTCATGTGCTATACTAAGCCTCGGCTGCATTTTCAGTACTGTGGTGGCCACTGCAGTCTTATCTTAAAGCAGGCATAAGGGGACCTAGCTTTCATACAACTTTAGGAGATATCAGGAAAGTGAAAAAAGTGAGCTTTAAACTATTTTTTCCCTCTCCTGGACCCCAATATTAGACCTGTGTAATTCGGCCACATTCCAGGATGTGGCCCATCTGACAATTATAAGCAACTTCTACAGCACGAACAAAGCAATTCTCAAATTCTCCAGAATACTTGATGAATGCTAACTTTCAATGAATTATCTTTTCATGATCAAGACAGGGTATCTGAGGATTTTAAGAATCAGGAAGTATCACAGAAAGACTGAAGCAATCATCATTCTTTTTACAGACAGAGAATCAAGAGGGATCAAGAGGTTTGCCCAATGTGACAGAGTCTGTGGCAGTGTCTGGAAAGAATCCCAGGTTTCTCCAAATCTCAGTCCTGGGTTCCTTTTAGTTTAACTGCCTATTTACAAACCACATGGCATTTTACCTTGAGCTCATCAAATCGGAGTGTGAAATGAAGAATTTCGGCAAACTGCTTAGCAAGAGCCTGCTCTCGCTCCAGGTGCTGAGTTGGTGAATATGGGGTGCTTGTCAGGGCTCCCAACAGACCTCGTAGCCCTGCCTCTAAACAAAGAAACAAAATCAAAACATGGTAAATGGTATCTCCTTCTACTACTTAAAATGCTAAAACATATGTTATTTCCATGATCTAAAGTGAGTTTTCAGATCAAATAAATTATACTTAGTTTTCATGGTGTATTTAAACTGGAGAATACCCCTGAACTGCTATTGATATAAAGCCTATGTCTCACTGGATTGTATAGTAAATTAATTTTTCTAGTTGTTTCAAGACTATATTAATTTTTTTTAACTTACTTTATAGTCAATATAACCATATGAAAAGCTATGCAACATTATGGAACAGAAATTAACAGTGAAAACAAAATTGCCCTAACTCCAAATGCCATAATAAAAAAATGGAAATAGATCTAGTAGTTAAAGAAGCCAAGCAGTGATGTCTTAAAATTTGGAGACTAAAATTTTATTTAAAATAATATATTGGCATGAAATTATCTACTTAATTAAAAATTGCAATTCTAAGTATCTTTCAATCCACTAGCCCAGAATGGAGAACTCTCCTGTTGGTTGAATATTTAATGAAGAATGTTTAAACCTTACCAGTAACAAGTGAGAACTTTAGCATATAATTGGTCAGTTTAGGTATGTCTACACTAGCCCCCTAGTTCGAACTAGGGAGGCTAATGTAGGCATTCGAAGTTGCAAATGAAGCCCGGGATTTAAATATCCCGGGCTTTATTTGCATCTTCTCATCCGGGTGCCATTTTTAAATCCCCCTAGTCCTAACTAACTGCCCGCGGCTACACACGGCAGTCAAACGTGGGACTTAGTTCGAGTTAACATTTGACTGCTGTGTGTAGCCGCGGGCAGTTAGTTCGGACTAGGGGGATTTAAAAATGGCACCCGGACAGGAAGATGCAAATAAAGCCCGGGATATTTAAATCCCGGGCTTCATTTGCAACTTCGAATGCCTACATTAGCCTCCCTAGTTTGAACTAGGGAGCTAGTGTAGACATACCCTTTCTTACACTTTTTAGACACATTTCTGCAGGCTTTCAAATGTTATTGGTCTACCCATTTTTTTCAGAAGGGGGGGGGGGAGGAGAGGAGTATGAGAAAATTTCCTTAAGAAAACTGAGTTTACCTCATTCATGAAATGCGATTGTGCAGTTGGCACTGTTTTGCTAGTAATTGTGGAAGTAGTAGTAGGCTGTTCAATAGGCAAGACACCACATATAGTTCTGAAAGTTCTATGATGTAGTTTCAACTAAACATACACAGGACTCTTTAGTATACTGGACAATTAACACTTCTATGCTGTAGCTCCAAGGGATGTTCTGGAATCTTGTGTCTCTCACCTACAAAAACTGGTCCAATACAAATACTGCCCCACCCAATTTGCCTGTTTAAGACCTATAAAACTAAGTTAAGCTATAGCTTTTTTATTAATTTTTTTCCCACCTTCAGAAACTTGAAACATTTAGGTATAGAAGATGCTACATTTTCATGGGGATCACAAGAAGTTTCCAATGACTCTGTGCTGACATACAAGGGAAGTTTATGGAAACATATTCCTGCAGGAAACATAGTATGGTGAGCGTGAAATATTTTCTTTCATTTTAGTGGTATAACTGGTTTGCCTAGAGATAGAGATACGAGTAGGCAACAGTGCATGTTTAAGATAAGGCAAGCACCTTCTGGAGGACAGTAATAAAATACAAGTGCATTATATCCACAGGATCAACCTTATCTGTGTTTGCTGACCTCCTCAAAGAATTCTAATAGATTGGTGAGGCATAATCTCCCTTTACAAAAACCATGTTGACTCTTCCCCACAAATCTTGCTCATCTATGTGTATGATAATTCCTCTCCTTTTTATAATTTCAACCAGTCTGAGTAGTACTGAAATTAGGCTCACCAGCCTGTAATTGCCAGGACTGTCTCAGGAGCCTTTTTAAAAAATAGGTGTCACTTTAACTATCCTCCAGTACTCTGGTACGGAAGCTGATTTAAATAAGTTACCTACCACAGTTAGTTGTTCTGCAATATTTGAGTTCCTTCAGAATTCTTGGGTTAATACCATCTGGTCCTAGTGATTTATTACTGTTTAATGTATTAATATGTTCTAAAACCTCATAATGATACCTGAATCTGGAACAATTCCTCAGATTTGTCGCTAAAAAGAATAACTTATTTATAAATTATCTAGAGAAAAGGGTAAACAATGAGGTGGCAAAATTTGCAGATGAAACCAAACTGGTCAAGATAGTTAAGACCAAAGCAGACTGTGAAGAACTTAAAAAAGATCTCACCAAACTAAAAGATGGGGCAACAAAATGGCAAATGAAATTTAATGTTGATAAATATAAAGTAATGCACACTGGAAAAAATAATCCCAACAGTACATACAATATGATGGGGACTAATTTAGCTACAACTACTCAAGAGAGAGATCTTGGAGTCATTGTGGATAGTTCTCTGAAAACATCCACTCAGTGTCCAGCGGCAGTTAAAAAAGCAAACAGAATGTTAGGAATAATTTAAAAAGGGCTAGAGAATAAGACAGAGCATATCTTATTGCCTCTACATAAAACCATGGTATGCCCACATCATGAATACTACGTACAGATGTGGTCACCTCATCTCAAAACAGATATACTGGCAATGGAAAAGGTTCAGAAAAGGACAACAAAAATTATTAGGGGTTTGGTACTGGTCTCATATGAAGAGAGATTTTTCATCTTAGAAAAGAGGAGACTAAGGGAGAATATGATAAAGGTCTATAAAATCATGACACGGTGTGGAAAAAGTGAATAAAGAAAAGTTATTTATTTATTCCCACAATATAAAAACAAGGAATTTCACCAAATGAAATTTCACCAAATGAAATTAATAGGCAGCAGGTTTAAATAAACAAAGGGAAGCTGTTCTTCATTTAGTGCATAAACAACCTGTGGAACTCCTTGCCAGAGGATGTGGTGAAGGCTAGGACTTTAACAGAGTTCAAAAAAGAGCTAGATAGATTCATGGAGGTTAGGTCCATCAATGACTATTAGCCAGGATGGGTAGGAATGGTGTCCACTAGCTTCTGTTTGTTTGGAAATGGGTGACAGGAGAGGGATCACATGAGGATTACTTGGTGTGTTCCCCCACTTTGGGGCATCTGGTATTGGCTACTGTCGGCAGACAGGATACTGGGATAGATGGACCTTTGGTCTGATCCAGTATGGCTATTCTTATGTTTTTAACTTAGGTGTGGGAATCTCCCTCACATCCTCTGCAGTGAAGATTAATGCAAAGAATTCATTTAGTTTCTCCACAATTGCCTTATTTTTCATGAATGCTCTTTTAGCACCTTGACTGTATCAGGCTACCGGCTTCTGATATATTTAATTTTTTTTACTGTTACTTTTTGAGTCTTTACCACCTTTCAACTTACCTAGTCTTTGTGAAAATTCATAGAATTTCTTTAGCTTGCCCACTAGTGGAACGACTGCACCCCATGCCTTTTCCTGCAATTTATCATCAGTGGGATGCTGTATTGCCTTGAAAATCAAACACATGAAGAAAGAAAAAAGTCAGACCTCACTGAATGACAGGAATCAAAACTATGAAAGTTTTCTTTCATTCAAAATATTGATTAAAAGAGATTCATCAAGGGCAATGATTGTGGGAAGAGAACACTCTCTCAGAACATTATGGTTTTAACCTGCATCCTATTATGAGCCACATTTCAGAGAGGTAGCCACATTAGTCTGTTTAAGTAAAAATAATGAGTCCGGTGGCATAAAGACTAACAATTTTATTATGGCATAAGCTTTTGTGGTTTGCAACTTACTTTGTCAGCTGTATGAAGCGAAAGCAACAGTAGATAGAGACAAATACCTACAATGCTCTATCAAGCATTCTTAAAACTATAATACCCATATGGGGAAATGAAGAAAGATTGATAGAGCCAGACGTACTCAGAAGACACGTACAACATGATATTCCCAACAAAGAAAGCAATAGAACACCACTGGCCATTACCTAAAGTCCCCAATCAAAACATCTAAAACACAGCATCAAGAATCTACAACTAATCATAAGCGGCGAGGAGTCCTGTGGCACCTTATAGACTAACTGCAGTGTAGGAGCATAAGCTTTCGTGGGCAAAGACCCACTTCGTCAGATGCATCTGACGAAGTGGGTCTTTGCCCACGAAAGCTTATGCTCCTACACTGCAGTTAGTCTATAAGGTGCCACAGGACTCCTTGCCGCTTTTACAGATTCAGACTAACACGGCTACCCCTCTGATACTTGACAACTGATCATAGTTTCAGGTGTTCGGAAGCAAGTCAGACCTCACTTACACACAGCACCCCTAACCTGAAACACATACCATCAATCACACACTAACCCAGTAAGCAATCACGGAAACAAAGCCCCTTGCTAAACCTGTCCACACATCTGCACCTGAGACACCATCATAGGACCTAACCAAATCAGCGATATAATCAAAGGCTCTTTCACCTGTACATTTACTAATGTGATATGTGTCATCATGTGCCAGCAATGCTCTTCTGCCACATTCATTGGACAAACCAAACTGTCTCTACTAGAGATGTGAATGGTTAACCTGTTAACCGGTAAGCACCACCCTTTTCGGATGATGCTTTCTGGCTATCGGAACTGGAGGGGGATGGAGCAGCTCCCCACCCATCGCAGGCCATGATTGGGATGCACTCCAGCCCAGCCAGAGCAGCTCATGGCAATAGAGGGGGAAATGTTCCAGCTTGTCCATCCCCATTTAATCAATTAACTGGTTAAGCATAACATTTAACTGGTTAATTAAAAGGTTATTTATATCCCTAGTCTATATGGAACAGAATAAATGGACACAAATCATTCATCAAGAATGGTAATATACAAAAACCAGGGAGGTTAAAATGTTCTCTCACTGAACACACAGTTAGGCTACGTCTACACCACAGCACTATTTCGAGATATTGGATGTGTCCCGAAATAGCTATTCTGAAACTTTTGAGTGTGCTCATTATTTCGAAACATAACGGGCTTGCTATTCTGACATCCCACAAGGAGTAAGGGACGTTTTGGAATAGCGATTTATTTCAAAATAAGTGCTATGTAGACAGCGCCAAATTTTGAAATAAGCTATTTCAAAATTAACTCGAAATGAGTTATTCAACAATGACAATTAAAACTTGTATTTGCTTGTATTTGGAATTTTGCCAGATTAGATTAGTGGTTCTCAACCTATTTACCATTACGGGCTGCATATGCAGCTCTGTGTTACATGGGCCGTATCCACATAATATATATACTTCCTGTATGGACTGAGGATGTCACATGGTAGGGCTGCACAGTTTGAGAGCCACTGGATTAGAGTATCACAATGGTCCATTCCAGCCTTAAAGTCTGAGTCTATGACTCAAGCAAATATTATGTCCAGTTCTGGTGCCTACAAATTCAATAAGAATTTTGATGATTTGGAGAGGATTCAGAAAAGAGCCAGGTTAAAAAACATGTAATATATTGATTGAGCTTTTTTGAGTCTGTCTATTTATCTTAACACTGAGAAGGTTTAGGGATGACTTGTTCACAGAATATAAATATCTCCATGGGCAGCAAATATTTAATAATGGGCTCTTTAATCTCTCTGAGAAAGGAGTAACATAATCCAAAGGCTAGAAATTGAAATTAGATAAATTTAGACTGCAAGTAAGGCATAATTCTTTCACAGTGAGAGTAATTAACCACTGGAACAATTTATCAAGGGTTGTGGTAGATTCTCCACTACTGAGAATTTTTAAATCAAGATAGAATGTTTTTTCTAAAAAGATACTCTAGGAATTATTTTTGAGGAAAGTTCTATGGCCAGTGTTATATACAAGGTCAGACTGGAAGATTACAAGGATCCCCTCTAGCCTTAGAATCTATGAACATTGTCTTGGCGCTGAGGTTTATAGTAAGAACTGTTCAGACCTGCAAAGTCTGACTCCTAGTTGAACTTAAGAGCAGACCATAGAAGTATCACGTGGTGCCTTTTTAAACACTTCAGATGGTAATGGCTATATAAAATTAGCTAACAGGTCTATGCAATTTCTATAGATCTTTAGTTACTTGCAGTAGGGAGAATAGTTGTCATTTGCATGGCTGAGGATTACAATAGAAGTTCATATACTTTTGAGGCATGGCTCAGAACCATGAATTCTCTAGAAATGGAAAAGCTGCCTGTTCCATCTTTTATTAGAAGCAAAGAATAACTGGGACAAACTTTTAGAGGGGGAAACCACGACCTCAAATCTGGTTCTAGTTCAGATAAGACTATTAAAATATATTGTGGGGTGTTTCTTGTCTAAAGATTCACACAGAAACTTTTTCCAGCAAGCAAAAAGATGGCTCCGACTGAATCTAAAAAGGTAAACTTTTCTTTCTGGCTCATGCATTAATACAGTAACAAGGATTTTGCAATTTCAGCTTAGTTAACCAAAAAAGGTGTGGTGAGACAAAATCTTCAATGGTCTCCAATTGCTGTGTTAGCTTGCAGTAGTAAACAATAAAAAAAGTTGTTTTAGTCAGTAAAGTCAGCAAATGTTACTGAATATAGACAGAAAGCAGATTTGTCTTAGCCTAGACAGCCAAGATCCAGCAGTAAAAATTCTGTTAAGATAAAAGCTTTAGAAGAAACATATTTTTATTACTGAACTATGTGCATTTAATATCAAGGCTATTCAAGACTAATTTTAGAATAGACCCATGCTTCAAAATAGAATATTTTAATTTAAGATTACTAGTACAATAGTTCCTGCCAGAGAAACTGAAGATCAGATCTTGTCTATGTGTTCAGGATTATGTACACCAACAACACTCTACAGAATTATGAGTATCATAAAATATCTAACAATGCTTTACCTCTCGTATTTCGTGGCCAGCTCCTCTATATGACTGTAAGTCTTCCAGGATTCCTTCAGCATCCTTTAACACTACATTCACCTGATTATAAATTTCCTTTTCAGATTCTGTGGGCTGGGCATCTAAACAGTAAGAAAGCATATTAAATCATCTGTTTAACTGTGTGAGCTTTAAGAGGTACACCATGATCTATAAGACAAAGTTCCTAATGAATTTCCATATAACTATATTCCACTTTCTACATAAAGCCACCACCATATCGCTGAGAAACTTCAAAGATAGCTACAGGTATATATTTTCTCCATTATTATTTGGATTTGGAACCTTCCGTGTATGAACTCTATAGGCAGTGGGGATATTATAGTCTCAATTTTACCCTCCAGATTACCCCACACTATTAACCATGTTTAGTTATTATTTTAAGGGTTTTTAAAATTCAAATTGACAAGTTTAAATATATTTTTATTTATCACATCATATAATGATTTATTCTCACCTTTAGGATGCAGTAGAAACTCAGTGAAAGTGTTATGGAAATACACATTGATTAAGGATACATTAAAAGTGTTACCAAACAAGGTAGCCTTAAGTACTTTCATTTCAAAAATTGAATATTTTCTATGTTTTAAGTTTTCAGGAGCAGGTACTGTATTTTTGTGTATTCTGTATTGATCTGGGAACTCTCTCAGTACTGAATGTATTAAAAAATACTAGGGGCAAGTAATTAATTGGTCATGAGACGATTCATTGTAACTGGGTCAAAGACAGATGCAACAAGTTGATAAAGACATTTGTGCAGTTTCTCCTGTATTTTTATTACACTTGAGCTATATTATTATCCCATATAACTGGATAATTAAATCTCATTTTCAGATAGAAGACATGCTCCTTCTTTCAGCATCATTTAAATAATACTGTATTTGCCCAATAAACAAAACTAATAAAAAGGATGTGTATGTTTTAAGAAATCTTGAACTTTTTGTGGTCTAATGAGTCTTTTTTCTTAAATTAGGAGGTATCATCTGAGGTGAGATCAGATTGTGAGAAAAAAATATAACAATACAGTATTGCCTCCTTTCAGATCCCTAACTGGTAATTATGATGTCAGAAAGAAAAGCAACTCAGACCAATAAAACTGGTCACTATTTCTGAACTCTACAGCTTTTTTATTGACACTATTTCTTAGCTAACTATACTAGCAAAATGATTTAGGAAATAAATTTTCAAAAGTACATTAATCTAAGATTTTCCAAGTACAAAATCCAGGGAATTATACTGATCAAATAATTATTTTTCTAAGATTATCTGTAAACAATTGACCACTAAATACTTATATTAGGTGCAGCTAGGACTTTAAAGGTGTAATGTAACTAATAGACACCACATTAAAGGTTAATTTTAGCAAGGGCCTTCTTTCCATGATATAAACACATAATTCCTATGAAAGTTGATGGAAGTTGGGTGCCCCCATTAACTGGAGTGCACATCCTTAAATTTACACATAGTGGAAAACAGTTTTAATACATGGATCACGATGGAACAAAAAGATTACACATACATAGTCTATCTGGCTTTAGTATATTTATTTGTCAAAACCACAACTACAGAGCATCTAATGTTAAGTGCATATGGGACAATGTTAGCAAGTAGACCTTGCAACAGTTTATTAATACTTAGTATTTCATTATTAAGAAGTGTCTGAACACAAGGAAGCTTGCTGCTCCCTTTTAAAAAGAAAAACATATCACCACATTGATTAGGGAATGACTAAAGAAATAACTGGCCAAAATTTTTAGGATTGTCACAGAAAATTCATATTTATAATTTTGAAAGCTGCTGAAGACTGCTGTAAGAAATGAAGACAAAAAATGGGAGAAAATAGCAGATAGATAAGCAGCAGTTTACTATTAGCAGTTCATGTACAAACATGAAATGCTACAGTACATGAAATACTATAGGACAGTACAGTCTAATATAAAGCTCTGTAGCGTTCCAAAGTATTTGCATAGTTTAATAATGCAATCAAGACTTGCCACTTCGGTTTTCTTATGTTGAACACATCTCCTGTAGTCTTAAAACTTTTCCATTATCCTATCGGGTTTCACCCTTCTTATAAAGGGGTGTTCCTTTTAGACACTGACAAAGTAGTAGAAAGATTTGTGAAGATTCTAGTCAAGTCAGAAATTCGACACTGAATGGATATGCTGAGTAAGATGTGTTAGGGTAGATTGTTCTCTTTATTTTTTAATTCATCTGATGTGTGATACTGCCTAGATATTCGTCTCTGGGAACTGCTTCAGTTAAGGGTCTCTGGCTATGGAGCTCACAAGGAAGAGGAAGGATATTTATGCCACTGTTCATTTTACAATCCTTTAATGACTGATTGCATTTATGTATGTCACGTATCCAGAACAGGATGAGGGGTTGATACAATTGTTTATTCTAAAGCAAAGGTGGAAAAGAGTTCCTATTCCTGCTCATATAGCAAGACCAGAATTCTATATTTCCCTTGTAACACCTGATGACAGAAAAAACACCAAAAAGTTCTCTGCAATGTTTAAATGATTGGGATTGTCAATTGTTGCTTGTGGAAATTACCACCTTTCAGTAAACAGGCTAATTTCACCATGTATTTGCTGTTACCCATGCAGTCCTGTGATGCACAAACAGAGGAAACTTGAGGAATAGAGAGATTATTTTACAGCCATATTTGTCACGAGTGTGATCCTTATAGGAATACTGTGCCCAGGATTCAAGAAAGAGGTTAATAAATTGGAGAGGGTTTAAAGCAGAGCTATGAGAATGATTAGAAAATCAGAAAAAAAGCTGTATCATGAAAGACTCAAAAAGATTAATCTTAACCAAAATAACATTAGGGATGACGTAGTTACACTTTACAAATACTTACATGGGGAACAAATATTTTAAAATGGGTTCTTCAATCAAGCAGAGAAAAGTATAATATAATCCAATGGCTGGAAGTTGAAACTAGACACATTTAGATGAGAAATAAGGTGGAAATTTTTAAAGGCGAAAACAGTAAACCACTGAAACATTTTACTAAACTTTGGTTTGCACTCTCAATTACTGAGAATTTAAAAATTTGTATTGGATGCTTTTCTAAAAAATCTGTTCTAGGAATTATTTTAGAAGAGGTTCTATGGCCTGTGCTATCCAGGAGATCAGACTAAATAATCACAATGGTCACTTCTGGCCTTGAAATCTACCAATTTGTTCTAGATTAGAAATTAGAAAGACTGGCCAGCTGTTTTGAGCCATTGATGAGTCATTTTAGAGCTAGCCACCAGTGAATTTTAAAATGTGATTGGTAAGGGAGTGCCCTAGGTTCAACATATAGCTAGCACCAGGGCCGGCCTTAGGCCGATTCCACCAATTCGGTCGAATTGGGTCCCGTGCCTACAGGGGCTCTGTGCCCCTGAATCCGGAAGTGCCAGATGGCGAGTTACAGAGCCGGGGGCCCTGCTCCACCAATATGTGGAGCTAGGTCTCTCCCCTGCCTCTGCCCGGAGTGGGCCCCAGACCTCCCCTACTGGTCCCCCATGCGTCCTTCCACTCTGCCCCCAGAGCGTCCCCCTCAGTTCCTGCTGTTGCCCATGTGCGGCGCTGCACGTGGGCGGGGAGGACGCCCAGGCCGTGACGTGACGTCATAGCCCGGGATTTTAAAAGTCCTGGGAGGCCACATTGTGGGGACTCGCTGGCTCTGGCTTCAGCCTCCAGGGCCCGAGCACAGGCCCCGGCCTCGCAACCACAACCGCAACGTGGAAGGTAGGGAACGGGCTGTGTGGCGGCAGCAGCAGGGCGGGGGGAAGGGAAGGGGCTTGGGCTTAGGAGGGGGTGGGGTGATGGTGGGGGGGAAGGGGCTTGGATGGAGGCAGAGGGTAGGGGTGGAAGGAGAAGGGGCTTGGGCGGGGGGAGGGGAAGGCACCAAGAGACATGGGTGCAGGAGAGACAAATGCAAGGGGCGGGGGCCAAGGTCAGGAGGGGAGGTGTCAGTGGGAGAGAGGACAGGGTGAGGCTGGGAGAGGAGAGGGGAAGGGCACTGGGGGCAAAAGGGGCAGGTGCTGGGAGAAGGCTTGAAAGAAGGGGTGGGCACGAGAAAGGTGGGGATGGAGCAAGGCATATGTGAGGGCACAAAGGGGAAGGAGGGGAACGGGGGCAGAAGATAGTGAGGGGGTGGGCATCAGGGAAAAAGAGGGCAAAGGGGGAAGGGGCAGTAAGGTAGTGAGGGGGTGGGCATCAGGGAAAAGAGGGCAAAGAGGGAAGGGGCAATTTATTCCAATGTTTAACCACCCTGACAGGCAGAAAGTTTTTCCTAATGTCCAACCTAAACCTCCCTTGCTGCAATTTAAGTCCATTGCTTCTCATCCTAACCTCAGAGGCCAAGCAGAACAATTTTTCTTCCTCTTCCTTATGATACTCTTTTAGATATTTGAAAGCTGCTTTCACATCCCTTTTCAGTCTTCTCTTTTCCAAGGTAAACATGGGCAATTTCTTCAGCCTTGCCTCATATCTCATGTTCTCTAGACCTTTCATCATTTGAGTTGATCTTCTCTGGACTTTCTCCAGTTTCTCCACGTTTCCTGAAATGTGGCGCCCAGAACTGGACATGATACTCCAGCTGGGGCCTAATGTAGGCTCATTCCCTGCCTAAGGGACATGAGACTGGGTGGGTTAATTTCCAATTTTCTTGTTTATTCTTTTCCTAAGCCAGGAGGGCACAGTAGTTCTGATGGGGGTTGGAGAGGGGATGGAAGCCAGATCCAAGATCAATGAGCCCTGGGAAGGAGACTGGACCTGTGGATGCCTTGGGGGACAGCAGCAAGGGCCTGCTTTGGGAAGCCCCCTCTTTGGAGGTGAATGTGGCAGCACTGAGACACCACTCAGAAGCAGGCGCCACAGATACTAACTGCAGATTCATGGGACGGCTCTCATAGATCTTGCACACTCATAAGATGATAGATCTGCAGGGGTGGGGAGCAGTGGCGTAGTGAGGGGATCAGAGGGGTCAGTTGCCCCTGGGAGAAAAATATAAAATGGATCAAAATTATAGGTGCTTTGTGAATATGCTGACTTGAGAGCGGAAAGATTTCATATGATCACATATGATTCCTGGTAACCCATCTCAAATATGAAAAACTAGGTTGATACCTGTTCATATCAGGAGCTGTTGAATTCAGTTCATCATTTGCAGTATCTCATTAGGATGTTTAGTGGAGAAGATACTGTTGGGTTTTTTTTATTTATACTGTGGGCAAAGCATGGGCTCACAAGAATTCCTCCATTATTTGACCATTAGTCTCAAAACATTTGGGCTGTGTCTACACTGGGCCACTTATTCCGGAAAATCAGCCGCTTTTCCGGAATAAGCTGCGAGCGGTCTACACTGGCCCTTGAATTTCCGGAAAAGCAACGACGCTCTACTGTACAAAATCAGCCGCTATTCCGGAAAAACTATTTTGCTCCCGCTCGGGCATAAGTCCTTATTCCGGAACACTGTTCCGGAAAAGGACCAGTGTAGACAGCCCAGTAGTCTTTTCCGGAAAAAAGCCCCGATCGCGAAAATGGCGATCGGGGCTCTTTTCCGGAAAAGCACGTTTACATTGGCCACAGACGCTTTTCCGGAAAAAGGGCTTTTCCGGAAAAGCAGTCTGCCAATGTAGACGCTCCTTTTCCAGAAAAACTGAAAACGGAATAGTATTCCGTTTTAAGCAGTTCCGGAAATTTATGCCAGTGTAGACACAGCCTTGGTGTTTTTCTAAAGGCCTGGAGTCAGTTGATTATGTAGGAATCTCATCTTTATTTATAAAAAGTTCTCTATACTTTTGGGCCTTACAGCTAAGGAAGAAAGCTTTAAAACATGAACCCTAAATACTCAAACAAAAGGCCAATAAAAATCCAACATGTTTTATTTTTAAAGTATCTTATGATTTGTAGACCACTCTCATAGCTTTGTGTAGGCATTCCTTGTGATTTTTGGTTTTGCAATACTGCTCTTTGGTGAATTTAGAGAGGTCTCTCCTTTCAGTTTCCCTTTCCACCCTCCTTTTTTGTCACAGGTCATCAGAGAATCATGGACACAATGGAGAGTAGGGTGAGTCCATGACTATGATTAATGACTGATCAGGGTGGCTAACTATTATCAGCCAGTGGTCTGAATGAGCTATCTACTGCCATCTGTTAATCAACTGTAGGAAAAGGCTCCAGGAGAAGACCTTATTTATATAGACAACTTACTTTGCCACAGAGATCAGTAGACACACTTGTTGTGTCAAGGTGATCAATTTTGGCTCTTTTGGGTTGAAATTCACTTAAGTTTGATCTGAGGAAGTGGGTCTGGCCCACAAAAGCTCATCATCTAATAAACCATCTTGTTAGTCTTTAAAGTGCTACATTGTCCTGCATTTTACTTTACATCCAGTGTTTCAAGGCAGAGCTGACTAGAATCAATTGAGAGTCCCTTGTCTTGTCTCAATGATTGCTTGAGCAAAAATCATTGATAAAATCTTGTCTAGACTGATCTTGGACTCAGCATGCAGGCAGTGTGTTGAAGGGCAGTGCAAAGGAGGCAGTCGTGGTGAGGTACCATATTACCTAGTGAAATCACTGGTGCTGAAATCACTAAGGCCTAGAATTTGACCACAGAACTGACACTTTCTTAACAGACTCAATTTTTGCTATTTAAAAAGAATATCAATGTAACAGAAAACTGCAACGCCCTCTGGTAACTTTTTAAAAATCAAACTTTAAACTTTATTGAAAAAATTGGATAGTTTGCTATTGAAAATATTTGACCTACACTTAAGGCAATTGATTTAATTTTGTGTAAAATTTTGCATAATAAAGGATGGCATTTTTTTTTAAATGTTCAACTACATTTTGATCAGATCTACTTCTGATGTGATATTTGTGTGCGGTTGTGGTTTGTTGTGTGGGTGCGTGTTTGTTTTTTTGCTCAACAAAAAAAAATCCTGGTTGGTGGGGTAAAGGGGCCCCGCCAAAGTGGTTCTAATTGGGTCCCGCACTTCCTAAAGCCGGCCCTGGCTAGAACCACATCTTCACTTAACAGAAGATCGACACTGCCACAATCAATCTTCCAGAGTTCGATTTAGCAAGTGTTTAAGACTTACTAAATTGAACTCAGAGGGTGCCCCTGCCAGCAGCCAGTACTCTCGTGAAGAGTAAGTAACCTTAAACAGGTTATTAACAAAAAGCAGGAAGTCTAAAAGGAACGGAAGTAGTGATGGATCAGCAAGGACCTCTGGGCGGTCAAATGGGGGAAATGCCAAAAGTCAAGCAGAGATGGACATTCTGTATGAAATTAAAACCAACAATAAAAGGTTCTTTATCAATATAGATTAAAAAAAACCCAAGGGGGAAAAAGGATACTGAGCATAAGGTAGAAATTAAAAATAACCTAGATTTGGCCCAATGTCTGAATGAATACTTTGCCTCAGTTTTTATTAAGAAGGTGCTTAAGGATAGTGGTAGCACGACTAACCGAAATGAGGATATGGAAGTAGAAGTTACCACATCCAGTGTGGAAGCCAAACTCCCAACTGTGGAGGCTGGATAATGTTCTTCCAGGAATATTAAAGGAACAGGCACATGAAATTTGCAAGCCCAAAATGATCAATTGTTAATGAACCCAGGACCATGGGACTCGTACCTTCTGACTGGAAAACTGCAAATATAGTACTTCCATTCTAAAAAAGGAAAAGAACAGTGATCCAGGAAACTACAACCCCTTAGACAGACCTCTATTATATGTAAGGCCTTAGAATGAATTTTGAAAAAAAGCAAATGGCAGGTGGGACAAAAAGAACATGGTTTTACAAAAGATAGATCATGGCAGACCAATCTCATTTCATTCTTTTATACACAAAGACAATGCAGTTGATCTACTCTATCCCGTTTTCAGTAAATCACCTAGAACAGTTGCACATGGAAATCAGCTGATTTGAAGACAATGGGGATTAACGTGAGAACTGAAAGGATAGTAAAGAACTAGGTACAGGGAAGAGTACAACAAGGTCATACTGAAAGGAGATGTGTCAGGCTGAAGGGAGGTTACTAGTGGAGTTCCCTAGTGGATCCATCCATCCTGGGACCAATCTAATTCATTAATGATGTTAGCAAAAAAAGCAGAAGTGTGCTAATGAAATCTGCAGATGATACAAAGTAGAAAGATACTGCAATACATAGGAGGACCAAAACATAATGCAAGAATATTTGGATAACCTGGAAAACTGGAGCAATAGAAATGGAATGAAATGTAGTCGTCCATAGTGCTAGGTCATTTTTGGCTATAAGCTAGGGATGTACCACAGTTGGTAGTAACAGAGGAAGGCAAAGACATGGATTTATTGGTTGATTACAGGAGGACTATGAGCTACTAATGTAATGTTGCCATAGAAAAGGCTAATGAAATCATAGGATGTAGCAGATTAAGGGGTTGGTTTTTTTTGGTAGATATAGATAAGCATTATCACCATTATACACAGCATGGATGAGACCTCATCTAGAATACCACATGCAATTCTGGTCTCCTGTTTAAGAAAAATGAATTCAAAACAAAATAGGCTCAGAGCGGGGCTACTAAGATGATCAGAGGAATGGAAACCCTATCTTACCAGAGGAAGCTTAAGAAGCTTGGCTTGTTTAGCCTAATAAAAAGACTGAGGGGAGGGATAAACACCAGGGAGAGAGAGGAGTTATTTAAATTAGGGGCCAATGGTACCATAAGAACAAATAGATATAAACTGACCAACGAATTTAAGTTTGAAATTAGATGAAGTTTTGTAACCATCAGAGGAATGAAGCTCTGGAACAGTGGGGACATAAAACCTAGCTGGTTTCAAGACTTAATGTGATCAGTTTACGGAAGGGATGGTATGATGAGATTGCCAAATAGCATACGGCCCATCAACAACTGCTATTAGTAAATATTTCCCCCAGCTGCAGAGGGGACACTGGATGGGGAGCGCTCTGAATCACTACAAGGGACTCTTTTCCAGGTATGAGGCTGGTGGGTCTAACCCATATACTCAGGGTCTAACTGATCACCACATCTGAGGTTTGGAAAGAAATGTTCACCGAAGTCATAATTACAAACGCTGGTGGATGAGGGCTGTAGCACAGGCACAAAGGCACTTTCTGGTTTTAACCAGACTAAATGGTGGATTCTTTGTAATGTGAAGTCTTTGCATCAAGATTTGAGGACTTCAGTAACTCATCCCAATGTTATAGACAAGTGTAACAGTAAGTGGGTGAGGTTCTGCAAGGGACAGGAAGTAGGATTAGATTGTCTTGATGATCTTTTCTGGCCTTAACGTTTATGCAGAGTAGAAGCCCTAAGGTACATCCTCTAAAACTCACATGGGCAAAACACTTTAAAGTAGGGTATAGACACGATTTTGAATTGCCAGGTCTGGAATAAACTATCTGATATTTCTTTTATTGTCCTCATTACTACACAGATCCTGCATTGTTGACTCATTTGAAATCCAATTACGTTCTCACCACATGTGACACAGAATATCTTATGCAAAGATAACTATGGATTTGCAGCAAAAGTATGCTGGATTCTATTTGTTTTTCCATCTTGAGTTGTTGAATACTACTCAATATTTTCTCTGTTGGTGCAATTACACCAACCTACATGGTGCAATGTCACCACCCTCTGCTACCTTGTTTCAGCAGTTCCTAGGTGTTTTTTCACAAATAACCACACCATATTGTCTCCACCATACCTGCGTCCCATACACTGGTGGTGTTACAATGTTGGTGCACGGCAGAGTGGCTAGAGATCAAGTGTGAAAAATTGGGATGGGGGTAATAGGCATGTATATAAGACATAGCCAAATGTTGGGAATGTCCCTATAAAATCAGGACATCTGGTCACTTTAGTGCGTGGACAAAAGTACAAAAGGCCACTACTGGTTTTCAGATATATAAGAAACATTACAACATTGCTGAGTTTAAATCCACCAATGTTGCAACACATTGACAATATCTAAAGGGAAAGCCAACAACCCATCATGACAACTTTCTTGATATTCTCTCTTTTCATTCTCTGACCTCTAGTGAGATTGCTATTAGTGAAACCTAGCACCAAACAAAATTAAGTGTGGAAGTCAAAGAAACTGGCATACAAATCCGTACTATCCTTCAGGTTCAGCATGTACCCTTAGAAAACCTTATGGAGATTAACTTTGTGCTGTGTACTGTAGTCTCCGATAATATGGGTGTTTAACAACTAACCTTTTCAAGAGGTCATTGTGAAGTGAGTTTATAGGCTTGAATTATATGCAACGATGACCCCAAAATGGCTAGTTTTGTAACATTGTTTGGCCAAACATAACATAGCATTTAGCAAATTTGTTTTTAATATAAAGCTTCCTCACTTGCCCACATAAAACACGACATTAAGTTTATCAAAAGATCAAGTGCCAAGTCTTGAAGAATAAGATCTTGACTTTATCAAAGCCAAGATTCTGTAAAAGCAAGCCATCTGAAACAGAACAGAGAGAATAGAGAGAGGCATGGACACAAAGTACAGCAGCAGAACCAAATGCAAGTTCAAAATGAACAAAATACACAATTCAGCCATAATATAAGCTGCTTCATTTGATTGCATATGTAAACACTTTGTGTCAGCAACTTGCTTATCCCCATGCCAATGACCCTTTTTCATGCTGAAAACATGCATTTTGTAATAGAACTGATCATTTAAAAGGTCAAAACATTTTAAAAAGCTTAGCACAGATTTTTATCACATTTTAAGTTTGCTAGATGTATGATTCTTACCATTAATATTATTTGATAAAGCATTATTGAATAGCCTAGTGTGTGGAGGGCATCTCTACTCCAACATTCTGATATATAACTCTAGACCTCCCTCAGTAAGGATATAACTTCCCTGAGACTACATTATTCATAAAGTATTTTAATAATATTAAAGAATTTTAAAACAGTAAACCAAAGACATAATACATAAAAGGCAGCTATGCCAAGGTAGTGCAAGGAACAACATAAATATATTCAGGAAAGTCAATACTTGCAAACTTCAACCATAAAGGAAAGACAACTTTAGAATTCATTATTCTTGTTCTGTTTTAAAGATTAATTTTAAAACTAGGTTTTTTCCACATTAAAACCAATACAACCAAGACGGCTTTTTTTTTTTTTGGCCAAAAAGGGCAGATTTTAAAAAATAGAGTAGAGTGCATTTCAAATTTGCTCTATATCAATATTTGCTCTCTTAATACTAAATTTACACATTACTGATAATATTTCACTAAAAGGCCAACGCTCTTCCCCCACACAGATTAATAGGATTTTTTCATGTGTTTTGGTGCACAGCTGGGAAGTTAAATGTAGCTATAAGCAAAGCAGTTAAATGTGCACAGCAGCAGCCATCAATAACACTTACCTGCCATTCTTAGCCCATATTACATCATGCAACGTGAAGCAAACAAAAAGCAAAAGATATGTGAACCTTTCAGGACATCTGGCACTAATCAGGAAAGGAGATTTTTTTCCTTACTAAAAATTACTGAAGTTCTGCATGAGAATTTGGGGGTTTTGGTGAAGTCTAAGAAGCACTTCTATGCCTCGTCAAGTTAGGTTCACATGTATGTTTAACGTGCTATTGTTAGAGAGTGATGAATGGCTTTTGTGAACTGATTAGCATGGTTAGCACACTAATGGTTGTTTCACTGTATTCCTTCTGGGGGAATCCTGCACAACTTGCAGAATTCATGCCCCCCACAGATTTATTTGCTTTCCTGCAGAGCAGTTACATACTACTCCCTAAAACTGCACAGGTACATTGTTTCAGGCACCTAGAACAGATGGCATAAGGGTAAATCACTTTACAGCAGGGAACGCCCTAGCCAGTGGCTCCTATCCTGAGCTGGGATCAACTGCTAGTCCCAGCTGGGCTGGAGACAGGAGAGCACAGGACTTCTCCTTCAGACTCTCGCCCCAGAAACCTTCTCCAGCTGCATGAAGCTCAGCATGCTCCCCCACGTTACTCCTCAGCTGGGGAGGGAAGGGAGTCACTGTAAAGGGAGCTGCTCCTCCATCCATACAACATCCTTGCATCTGAACCTCCTATACCCAGACATCCCTGCCAAGCCTCACCCGGTACATTCAGAACCCCTCTAAGCCCTCCTTACCCAAACCCTACCCCACTGAACTTCAACCACTGCATCTGGAGTACCCATGCACCCAGACTCCCGCCTCTAGACCCGCAACCTGCATCCAAATCACCTCTCACTGCACTCAAAACACCCACCCTGATGGGCCTCATCTCCCTGCACCATCCTGAGTCTGCATATCCAGACCTCTATGCCACTAAACAACTATCTGAACCCAGACCCCCCACCCCACCAAGCCCCATTTCACCTAAAGCCCAGACCCCTCCGCTGAGCCTCAGCCATCTTCACCTGGAAGCCCTTTTGTCGTACCTGGGGATTCCCCTCCTTCCCCCCCAGATCCCACACACCTAGACACCCCCCGAGCTGACTGCATGCAGACCGTCCCCACACAGAATCCTCTCATCCTACATCTAGTCTCCCCACATTGCACCCCTTTGCACTTGGATCCTGTCTGGTGGAACCTGCTTGTCCCATACCTGTTCCAACTGGCACAAAGGGGCAGGGCCATAGGGTGTTTCTAGGGTAGTCCCAGTGCTTGTACTATGCTATGAACTGGTTCAGCCTCAAAGCTGAGTTCTAGAGGTGGGGAGGCTGCAGGATGCTCTTTCACCTTCATGCAGCCAACTGCCCTGTGCTCTCATTGCCATGCAGTAGCCTTTACATTTAAAATACAAATTCTGCATAGAAATTCTGTATGGTGCAGAATTTTCAATTTTTGGCATAGAGTGCCCTTGGGACAGAATGCCCCGGGAGTACTAGTATATACTGGTATAGTGTAGTAGAGGGGATTCACATTTGTATTCTAGTTCTAGAATCTGTAAGCAAGTTTTTGCAAGACATTCTACAATTCTTTTTTAAGGTTATACATTTTTTAGAAGATTATTTACCTCTGTACTTAAAAGATTTTTAGAAGGGCTTAATAGATCATTATGTGTGCAGGCTCTTCAGCTTGTTTATAATTAGTGAAGTCTCAAATTTGCAAGACATAACTTAAAAGGTAGATATTTTATTTAAAATGTATTAACGTCTAGAAAAGGCACAAAAACAGATCAGATCTCTATTTACAACATAGTATCAAAAGCTTTACTTAAATTTACTGCTGGTGGTTTTTTAAATGACAAACTAAATATATTGGGATATTGAAAGTAAAGTAACTAATCGTTCACAAAAGTATTCATAACTCGGTCATGCAAAGTAGTTAGAAGAATAGCAAAGTGAAGACATACATTCAGTATGAGACATAAATGCAGTCTATTACAGGCAAAGAGAAATAAGTATATAAAATCATCTTCTCACTTTCAAAATCAAGGAAAAAATTTGGCCCCTGCTCAAGGTCTGTGCATGTCAAAACTTTAAGAAGGTTTCCCATGTTAAGGTACCTGTCGAGACAAGAATGAGAGAAAAGAGAATATCCCTTTGTAAGAAGGAACAGCCCAAATATAGTACAATGAAGGTGGTGGGGAAAAAAGCAAACAGTTCCATCAGACATAAAACCATCTTTCAGGCTCCTGCAATGGTGCGTGCTTGATGGAGGTTGACCCCCCCAACCTCCATTTCAAGAACGTACAACTGGTTATCCTAGAGATGCAATGTGGATTTCCTGTAAAAAGTGACAGACATGTCACCCACATCTTCATAGTCTCTTCTTTGAAAAAGACGCAGAGCTCCAACTGAAGGCCTTGTAAGTAAATAAATTCCATCTCACTGAGGCAGAGTCCTGAGCAAGTGTCTGTGCCTTCAAGGGTAATTATCCTATCTGCAGCATGGCTAGTACGTTAATATTGACTCAGACTGTGTTTGATTATGTGGTGCAGTGAAGGGGTGAAGAGTTTTATTTTTTCCTTTATAATTTTACTGAAGGAGAAACACAATAGAAAGCTGCACATATAAACTTTGTTCGTATCAGTTTCATGTGTACAAAAAAACCACAGCACCATATTTCAGCTTCGAGATCCTGTTGTATTTCGGTAATGCTGCTGACAATTAATAGGTGTGACTTCCAAATTCACATCCATTCATGACTTTAAATCCCCGTTAAAAACAATACTATCCCTGCTGTGAATTAACAAGTCAGAATTAAACAGGGATTTTACTATTCCTTCATACAAGTCTGCAGTGTGCTGCAGAACCACTCAGCACATTTCATTAAGGCACACAGAGAATTTTTCATTGTATGGCTACTTGATTTGCAGGCAGATGAAAGGACATCACTGAGCACACAGACCCAAAATGATAAAACACATGAAAATCCAGAATTTTACAACAGCGGCATGATAGGGGCTTGGCTCAACTGAAAAAAACCCCAAACAAAACATGCAATCCTTTCTCAGACTGTGCTTTTGCAACTAATGTCCCCTTTCCCTTCACTGTGGTGGTGGATACACACAATCCTACTGTAACCATTTTAAATGCACCAGCTGTGAAGGGCTGAAAGACTTACTTTCAAAATCCAAGAAAAAATGTGCTGCATTGTGGTCTATGTCCCTGGTTAGCACTTTAATGAGATTACCCATGCCAGCAAACCTAAAAATAAAAATGGCAAAACTGTTTAGTTCCAATAATTGTTTTCTTTTTAAGCAGAGGACTTGGGTCCAGTTAGGGCTGGCTCCTTTGTGGTTTCACACATGTTGCTTCACCAACTTGTGACTTGAACAGGACTAACGTGCACTTTGTGCAAGTCCCATTTCACCTCCCATCTCAAAGTGATTAATGAAAAACAAGGTGGTAATTAGAAAGAAAAACTAGATTCTGAGATTATTTGTATCCAACTATGAAAGAGCAAAGAATAATGCTAACATTGTGGACGCTTAATGTCGAGTGGTGGGTGATTTGCTGTGTGACATGAAATCACAATGACTAATATCAATACAATTTTCTCCATCCCTCTAACATTGAGAAAAAAAATAATTCTGGCTAGAAATTTGGTAGGAAAAGGACAATTCCCCCCTCCCCTCCAAAAAAATAATTGACAAGCCAAATAAGTTAAACTTTATTCCCCCAAAGTATGAGCTAGTCTTATTTCAAAAGTTCTTCTTACGCTTTTCTGCTGCATCTTAGCTAAAAACAAATAGAAAGTGAGAGAAAGATTAATTGTGGTTTGTTAGATTCATCTGGTTGAGATATAAATCCACATGATGAAACCTCAAACATTATCAGCACATTATAGAGATAATTAAATGCTTAAGTAAGAATGCCAGAATAAAAAGGCTGCCATTTCAATGCATATCCATAGTTCTAAGACCAACACACAGCTCACAATCACCAGCCTTCAAATAGCTTTGGCAAGATCTGCCAAACAGCAATGACCATGCAAAATCACGAAATTGTTGGACAGTAAATGAGAATTTCCCTCCAATGCTAAGGTTTATATATGCTGCCCAATTTTAGCTTCTCTCTTGAGTCCTCAAAAAAACATCATATGCACTTTAAATTTTGCAAGTCTGATCCATATTTTTGCAATCTGGAATTTGAGACGTCAAAGAGCTGGTAATAATCTTTTGAAAATTCTCCCTATCCTTTTTTGCCATTTACCTCATTTCAAAACACAGAGTATCAAACTCCAAATGAAGTTTATTTTTAAGATCTAAGCAAGTTATAGCACCCAAGACCATTAAGGGGAGCATTGGGGGGCAAAAAACCTAACTGGCTTTAAGACTGAGCTTGATCAGTTTATGCAGGGGATGGTATAACTTGACTGCTTCAAATGTCATGTGGCTGATCTGCACCCACTAATTGCAAATTTATCCATTGGCTGGCAATGGAACATTCCATGGAGAATTACAGAGGATTCTTTCCCAGGTGTCTTGATGTTGGGTCTTGCTGAAATGTTCAAGGACCAATTAATTGCTATATCAGGAGTTGGGAAGGAATTTTCCCCTGGGTCAAAGACCTGGGTGGCTTTTCTCCTTCCTCTGCTGTGTGAGGCATCAGTCACTTGCAAGTTTAAAATAAAGTACATGATGGAGTCTCTGTAACTTGAAGTTTTAAGGCATGATTTGAGGACTTCAGTAACTCAGCCAGAGGTTTTGGGTCTATTACAGAAGTGGGTGGGCAAGGTTCCACGGCCTACTGCGTACAGGAGGTCACAGTAGATTATCATCATGATGGTCTCTTCTGGTCCTAAAGTCTATGAGTCTAAAGGGGCTAGGAAATACATGTAGGAAGTTATTCGTTAGAAAATTAAGTACATAAGACTGGTCCGTAGGGTTCCAGTACATTTTAAGGCCAACTAAAAGGTAAGACTAGCCCTTTTTCTTCCCAAGGAATCTCTAAAATGTAAGGCAACTGACCATGATGAACCACCTTGACATTTTAAACAAAAACGAAACGACACTTCAGATAAACTTCACAGCTTACACCCTCCTGATGAGCCATATGTTCTCCTGTTTGGCTACTGTGTAAAGGATTTTCAATGTTTACCAAAAATCATAAATTTGAGAAATAAGTTAATACAGAAACTAAGCATATTTGAAACCCACCACTATAGCCTTAAGCTATTTTGCATGAGAACCTACAACTAACCAGGACTCTCAGTACTTCCTCGGCCCACCAAGAACAGGGACTGAAGTTAATGAACTATGTATTTTAATAGGTTCAAGTACCCCCAAGCCGTGGCAAATGTTTGGCATTTTTGGCTCTCAAGAGCATGTTAGCACCATGATGTTAAAAATCAGGTAATTCGGTAAACGTGTAACAGCTGAAAAAGCTCAGTGCTTATATGCAGGGTTCCCTCTGAGGTGTGCGCATGTGTAGGTGCGCATCAAAAATTTCAGTCCTGTCCACCTCCTCACCAGAGCCACACAGCCACAGCCACAGCTGCTCCCGGGGCAGAGTCGTGTGGTGGGTGGCTGACCGGCCTGTGGGTGGCTGACCGGCGCAAGAGCAACTGGGCAGCCACCACGAAGCTCGCATGGTGGCTGCCGGAGCTGAAGCCTGGGCTGTGGTACTAAAAATAACACCGCGACCCCGGCTGCAGTCCTTGCACATGGGGCAGCCACCAGCCACGTGGCCGTGCCCCCGGGAGCAGCTGGAACCGCGGCTATGTGGCGGCTGCTGGAGCCATGGTGCTATTTTTAGTACTGCGGTCCCTGCCCCAGCAGCTGCAATCCCAGCTGCTCCAAGGGCAGGCTGCATTGCAGGCGGCTGCACCATGTTCCAGGGCTGCAGTCAGCTGATCCTGGGCCAGTGCTGCAGTGCTAAAAATAGTACCGCGACCCTGGCTTGGGTGCAGCCATCACATGGCTAGGTGGATCATGGGAGTCCCGAGCTGCAGTGGGACTGCCAGGTGGAGTGCAGAGCTCTAGGCATGGAGCCACTGAGGAGAGTTCCTGGCAGCAGCAGGGCTGTTGTACAGAGCACAGAGCTCCAGATACAGGAGTTGGGACTGCTGCAGACTGCTTCCCACCCCCTTGGGGAGAGCAGAGTCCAAAGCATTACCGGGTGGCCCGGAGGAAATGTGGAGACCCGGATGCACTGACATCCCCTGGTCCAGCAAATTCCCTGGTCTGGGACAATTCAGGTCCTAAGGGTGCCAGACCAGAAGGGTTCAACCTATAGTTTATTTTTGAAGGGTATCTTTACAATAATTAAGGCTAGAGCTTTTTTTTTTTTTTTTATGAAAGTTCAGGTTCTGGAACACAACAGAGCCTCTATGAGAAAGAAACCATCATAAGTTTATTCGTTAGTATAGAAGAAGGTGCTTTGTTTCATTCAATTTAATGAGATACCAATTTCCTTAAATTACTTGCATGAATCTGTACTTATGTAGTAAGCAGAGTTTTCTGTTGACAGCCTCATGACATTTGCTTTTGTTGGTGGTGAAGACATGTCTTTTGTCTGTTACAATGTTTCCCCATTAAAAAAAAAATCAACATGTGCCAAAAGATACCATAGGGCATGAGATGACTGCTCCCTCAGATAACACTATGTGCTAACTAATGGAAACTGCTGAATTTTCTAGTGTTTTGGAAAAAATAACTATTAATGGGACAACGTATTTGGAAGGAGACCTCTATTGGCATTCCACAGGGTTTTATTCTGGGTCTGGTGGTGTTTACTATCTTTAGTTATGACCCTGGATGTAAGAATGAGAGCATATTAATACGATTTACAGGGGATACAAAGCTGGCTGGGGGCAGGGTTGCAAATACTGTGAAGGATAGAACTAAAATTCAAAAGGATCTTGATAAATTAGAGAACTGGGTTATAGATCAGAAATTCAGCAAGGATGAGTGTAAGGTGCTACTACACTCAAGGAAGAAAAACCAAATGCACAAATACAGAATTTCTTTTCCTCTCACTCTCGGAGCATATAGGCAACTAAACATTTCTTAATGAATACTGATTATTTTGTATTGATACTAAATCAATATGCAGTTGATGATGACACGTTAAAGGGACTTTTCTATGATTCACGGGCTTCTACAGCATGCAGATACTATAAGAAATATAAACAATAATTAGATTATGTTCTATGTATTGCATAGTAATGTGAACTGAAGAAAAAGATGGATGAAATGTTTGGGTGATATCCCTATTTTCATTTTCTGAATGTCATTAACTTGCAATGGCAGAATGAGCTTTTAGAGTCAAAGGTGAAGGATAATGCATTCTTTTTTTATGCTTTACAAATTACAACACTTTTTTCACTGAACTGGGCTGGGAGGAAAGTGCAGGAGTTGGGATGAAGGGAGACTGTGCAGAAGTTAAGGGCAAAGGGGGCACAATACAGGGTTAGTGGTAAAGGGTGCACAGGATGGGGGAGCAGGGGTTGGAGAGCCCATGGATTCAGGATGGTGGGAGCAAAGCTGGGTAGGAGTGAGAATGGGTGCCAAGCTGGGTGGTTTTCAGGGTGTGCGTGCGTGCGTGCGTGCAGGGTCCTACCTTGTTAAATACCCTTTGTTTTAACAATTGTTTTCTATGACAATTTAAATATATAATTTAGTTAGTTAGCAAGTAATTGGTGGTGCCATGGTGGCACATATCCGAATAAGTGCACATGACATCAATATTGGTGCACAAGACAAAACTCACTCCGCTCACAGATGGAAAATATTAGAGGGAACACTGGTTATATGATTACTTGCACCTGTGGAGCAGCAGCTGGCTCCCTGGGAGTGGAACAGGAGCCTGCATGTTACCATGAGCCAGGCTTATTGGTTTACCATTTACATGGTTATGCTTTCACATCCCTAGTTACCATAGATTAATTTATTTCCCTGTTTACTGAAAGGTCACAGAGATCTCTAAAATATCACTACAAATGGAGTGCTACTGGTTAATCTCTCATTAGAACTGGCTACTTTTCAAAGAAACTTGATAGCTACAAAAGTTATTACGGGTGAACCCCGACTTGCGATGCGATTGGTTCCCGGGGAAGCGTCTCAAGTTGGGGGCATCGTAACTCGAACCCTTCCTGACGATACGCGCTGTGTGCCGTTATAAATGCAGGCTGAGGATGTAAGTCGGGGGCTTTCAGCCCCTTCTGCACTTTAAAAAAATAATTGTAAGTGCGGGGGAGGGGAGGGTTGCAACTCCAGGTTTTCCTTTAAAAGCGCTTCACACTTCTGAAAGTCAGATCACTTATTTAGGCCTAAATATGCCCTCAGAAGCCTAAGTTCAAGCATCTGTTTAGGAAAACCTGGATCTTACTTCAGAAATGTTTAGACTCATATTTTTAGGAGTTTAGATTAATTTTTTCCTAAATACACACCCACCAACCCACACTCTTCCACAATGCTCACGGACAGAACCTTTGAGAATTCATAAATTTTAATCACTTTTTCCTCAAAAGCCACTTGTGAAGCAGGGACGTAAAATAGGGATAATTATTTCCTCTTTTCCTCACAAGTGTATTCTGAGTACATATTCATTGTTTGAGAAGTGCTCAGATATACACCATAAAGAAAATAAAATGAATTCATCCTTAGAATTTCAGATGGAGAATTAAGACAAAGTAACTTTCCTATTGTCTCTCAAAGCCTGTAGCAGAGCTGGAAATAAAATTCCGATCTCCTGTATCCAAGTCTAGGAGCTTAATAAAAAAATTTCTCTCTCCTCTCAAATGCTTATGATGTTGCTGTTTACCTTAGGACACTTATGTTACCTACTGAAAGAGAAAGAAATATTTACGTTCAACTAAACGTGACTAATATCATTATGTGCATCCTTGAGCTTCCCAAAAGTTCCCTCAAATATTTTCAGTTCTAAAATTATATCTATAATTTTCCTTTATTGCAAAGATGGCAGAAAATTCCTGCTTCAGTAACTGGCTCAAAACAAGTCAGAAAACAAATTCTACACATATAGAATTTGTTTTCTGACTTGTTTTCAGCCAGTTAGTGAAGCAGGAATTTCTGCCATCATTGCAATCCAAGTTGCAATAGTTCATGTGGTCACATGCACTATTTACAGATAGACTAACACGATTACACGGTCAAATTAAGTTTGCAAGAATGTGCCGTTGCGTTGAGAAGATAAACATTTTTAGGAAAAACTGGCCATCATCCAAGAGCAGTTTTAAAATTGTGGACTGTTCAACAAAATCCCCCTCTTCCAAGCTTGAGGGCAAATACAGTTTAGTGCCTAACCACTCCTCAGTCAAAAAAGTCTTCATGCAATAGTTTTTCATTTCCTGCAGGAATATACTATTCCAAATTTCTTTTCTAGCAATAATGTTAAAAAATAAAACCGTGGCCATGCTTCACTGAAGCTGTATAGTGCAATACCCCAGAACACATGGTATATTAAAAACAGAAATGTGATTACCTAAAGGTAAACTGCCTAGTGTGCTTTTCTCACAAAGAGAGAGGCCTACATAAGAATTTCATTCATCTTTCTCAATTTCTACTGCGAACAAGTATAGCCAGAAGTAATATACTGCACAAATACAATGATGCTGGATTTGTCATTTTGTGCCAGTTAGAATTCAAAGATGAGCAGACTTCTCATACAATGAATTCGTGAGCAAATAGAGCATTTACAACATATATTTTATCAGCAGAAAAAAAAACTTTACATATCAGCTGCTCAGACAACCATCAGGATTCCTTACAAAAGGTCTAAAAAATATATATGTATTTTCAAATTCTGTGTAAAACTAGAAGATAGGGAGGCTTTGGAACAAATGTTCATTATTTAGGCACTAAATAGTATTAATGAAGACCAAAATCGGTAGGCAGAAGCAAAACACAGTCAAATTAGAAAATTTGGTTTTGCTATCTAGCTTCAGAAGTGTGAAAAAAGTTATTCAAGGCTCCCAAACGTTTTAAGAGTATATGAAGATGAGGGTCTTATCTCGAAAGTAATGCTTATTGTAGTTTCATAACAGTTGAATATAACCACAACACCTCACTTTGAACTCAAAATTTTAATTCTCATAGGTAATGTTCAGAATGTTTCCTACTTAACTCATATTCAATTCACTGAAAATACAGCATAAATAAAAGGGAAAATATACCCCAATACATAGGAAAGGGCAATTTGCTTTTATAGAACTGTGAGCTTGTCATATGAACAGAGTTCAGCTTTCAGGACCATTAACAGCTCTATAATAAATAATTTAGACAAACACTCAAATAGTTATGTATTCTGAAGAAAAAAGAAAGCCTTACCATTATACAAGAGAATGCAAATGATGTACTGTATTCAGCTTTCAAAAGAAAAGGCTGACCCAATTTAAATGTCCCAAGATGCTGAAATTACATGCTCAGTTCAAATACACAAAGCTAGGCAGCGTAGGGCTAAAATCAGAAAAAGAAGGATTTGCAGAATATGGTGCTGGTGTTTTGAGAAATAGCTTTCTTCCTGCTACGTCTGCACTGATCTAATGCCCCAGAACGGGATTAAAAGACCAGAGGCAGGGGAGAGGGTTTTGTATCCGGGATCATAAATTGCGAGTAACCGACTAATTGAATAGTCGGTGCATTTTGCATCAACTATTTGACTAGCTGATTGAGCGTCTTTGCCTTTGAAGTACAGAAACAGCCCTAGGCCTGTTGCTACACTTTAAAGGCAAAAGTGCCACATGAAGCTCCCCAGCTGACCCTGGGCTCCATGCAGCACTGCTTCTTTGAAATGCTGTCGCGGGAGTCCAGCATCAGGCTCCTCCCAGCGTTTCAAAGCGGCAGCGCTGCATGGAGCCTGGGATCAGCTGGGGACTCCATGTGGTGATGGAGTTTTGAAACGCCGTGAGAAGTCTGACACCAGGCTTCCATGGTGGCGTTTCAAAGCAACAGCGCTGCGTGGAACCCTGGGTCTCGCCCCAGGCTCCATGTGGTGCTGCCACTTTGAAGTACCCCCTTTCTGCCTCTTTCTGGTAGAGGCAGCAAAGGGGGGGAGTGACTAGTCGACAAGCTTGTCGACTATCCAATAAGTATTCATTCATCAGACAGTTGACTAGTCCTTCACGTCCCAATTTTGTATAAGAGTTACAATGAGTGTCTTTGATCATTTGGGAAAAAATTCCTTGTGCTCTTCATAAAGTCCAGGGATGAGTTATTGTTCTGGCCAACTTCAAACCTATCTACTAAAATAACACATCATGTTTTAATAAATACTGTGTTCTTCACTCACTCTTTTATTAACGTGTTTTCTATATACACAGTTGAGAATGAAAGGATAGAAGCCTAAGTTGGGGAAGACCTGGTGCTCAGCATAGTAGCATGAGAACGTCTTCCACTTAGGCAGGTAAGTGGCCCTGATGGATGGCTTCCTACTGCCTAAGAGAATCTGTTGGGCCTAGAGGGAGCAGTGAAGTTCTGTGACATTGAACCATGGAGCTTCCATGCCATGAGGTGCAGGGATGGAAGGTCTAGGTGTCAGATCTACAGATCAGGTACAGAGGGAGCTCTATGGGCAGTTCCACCAACATCTTGAGGAGTGACATGTACCAGTGCTGGTACAGCAGGACCACCTGGGTTCTCTCCTTGTGGATTCTTAAGATCACCCTGTGAATCACAGGAAGAGGGAAGGTGTACAATAGCTGGTCGTTCAGGGCAACAGGAATGCGTGTGTCAGTGAGCATGGGCTGTGGCCCCTGAACGAGCAAAAGGGCATAGGCCTATGACACTTTTTAAAGGACTTAAAGCCTTGCGGACTGGGCATGACCTGCCGAAGGCGCATGGTACGCCGCGGCGGGGAGTAACTAAACAGAAAATAACAAAAAAGTCTTTAACTTAATTTGCAGCTACTTAGCTGAAGACTGATTGAAAGACTGAGAAGAACAATGCTGAAGACAACGATTGCTGTAAAGAGCTGAGGGTTGTTCCAACAACTGTCATGGAGGTAAGAAGGAAGTGAGCGGGTGAAGGGGCAGCAGGGGTACATATGGGCCGGGGTACCGGTGCCACTCCAGGGGGCTTCCCTGCTGGCCCTAAGGGTACTGCTGAGAGAAAAACTTCCGACGGCACGTGCACGCTGCGCGTACACACCTAATTGGAATGCACATGAGTAATCACTTGAAGAAGAATAAGAAGTTTCCAAGTGTTTAAAGTGGACTATATAAAACTCCCAGAGGAGGAGAGCTTCTTGGCACAATGGAAATGACTTTGCATCTCCCTTCTTACTGACACAAAACATGGCAGTGGTATCATCTGTCAGAACTGTGACCTTCCATAGTAGAATGAAAAAGTCTGAAAGGCCAAACCAACTAACCTAAGCTCCTTAATACTGATGTGCAAAGGCATCTTGTCATCCAACTATCTGCTCTGGATCCACAGGTCCCGGTGGTGTGCACTCCCTCCTCCCCCGGAAGATCTGATTAATCTGTGACCAGCATAAGCTCTAGGTGGGGGTCTGAAAGAGTACCCGGGCACACACCATCAGGGCTCCACCCACCACCAGGGACTGCAGGACATTCATTGGAATGCTAAGTACCTGGGTCCATGCAGTCTTGACCTGGATGGTAGACTGTAGAAGGCCATGCTTGGAATGGTCTGAGTCTCATTTTGGCACGTGGAACCATGTAAGTGCATGCTGACATGTGGCCAAGTAAGCTCAGGCATTTCCCGGCAGGGACAATTCCTGGAACAATGGTGCAGTGACTATATTAGTCAGCACATGGCCTGGAACCTGGTGTCCAGCAGAAAGGCTTTGCTGCTGTGGTGTCCAGGATAGCCCCAATGAACTCTATTCTTCGGGTGGGAACAAGTATGGACTTTTCCAGGTTGAGAAGGATGCCTAAACTCTGGAACCATGTCCCTGACAAGGAAACATGCATCCACCTTCTCCTTAGAACAGCCTGTCAGCAGCCAGTCGTCATGGTACAGACGCACCTCAACTCTACTTTTGTGGAGAAATGCTGCCACTACTGCCATGTGCTTCATGAATTTGTGGATGGCTGTAGAGAGGCTGAAGGGAAACACTGTGAAGTTAATGTATCTGACTTACCACTTCCAACAAGCTTATGTCTCAGAGTTTGGGAACTGCAAATGTATAGCATAACTGTCACACTGTGTGTGGTGATCTGAAACGTCAAGTTTTGAAGGACAGGTACGAATGTCAGAGAGCAATCTGATGGTCCTGGGCTAATCATGTGATTTGAGGACCAGGCAGGTGCTCCAATAAGCTCTTCATCCTGTGTCTCAAGTTCCAACCACTAAGTCAGCTCTGCAAAAACATAGAATCATAGAATACTATGACTGGAAGGGACCTCGAAAGGTCGAGTCCAGCCACCTGCCCTCATGGCAGGACCAAATACTGTCTAGACCATCCCTGATAGACATTTATCTAACCTACCCTTAAATATCTCCAGAGATGAACATAAGAACATAAGAATGGCCTTACTGGGTCAGACCAAAGGTCCTTCTAGCCCAGTATCCTGTCTACTGACAGTGGCCAGCACCAGGTGCCCCAGAGAGGGTGGACCGAAGACAATGATCAAGCGATTTGTCTCCTGCCATCTCTCTCCAGCCTCTGACAAACAGAGGCCAAGGACACTATTTTATCCCCTGGCTAATAGCCTTTTATGGACCTAACCTCCATGAAATTATCTAGCTTCTCTTTAAACTCTATTATAGTCCTAGCCTTCACAGCCTCCTCTGGCAAGGAGTTCCACAGGTTGACTACATGCTGTGTGAAGAAGAACTTTCTTTTATTAGTTTTAAACCTGCTACCCATTAATTTCATTTGGTGACCTCTAGTTCTTCTATTTAGGGAACTAATAAATAACTTTTCTTTATCGGCCCTCTCCACACCACTCATAATTTTATAGACCTCTATCATATACCCCCTCAGTCTCCTTTTTTCTAAACTGAAAAGTCCCAGTCGCATTAACCTCTCCTCATATGGGACCCGTTCTAAACCCCTAATCCTTTTAGTTGCCCTTTTCTGAACCCTTTCCAAGGCCAAAATATCTTTTTTGAGGTGAGGAGACCACATCTGTACACAGTATTCCAGATGTGGGCATACCATAGTTTTATACAGGGGCAGTAAGATATTCTGTGTCTTATTTTCTATCCCTTTCCTAATAATTCCTAGCATCCTATTTGCCTTTTTGACTGCCGCTGCACACTGCGTGGAAGTTTTCAGAGAACTGTCCACGATAACTCCAAGATCCCTTTCCTGATTTGTCATAGCCAAATTAGCCCCCATCATACTGTACGTATAGTTGGGGTTATTTTTCCCAATGTGCATTACTTTACACTTGTCCACATTAAATTTAATTTGCCATTTTGCTGCCCAATCTCTGAGTTTGGTGAGATCATCTTGGAGTCCCTCACAGTCTGCTTCTGTCTTGACTATCCTAAACAGTTTTGTATCATCTGCAAACTTTACTACCTCACTGCTTACCCCTTTCTCCAGATCATTTATGAATAAGTTGAAAAGGATTGGTCCCAGGACTGACCCTTGGGGGACACCACTAGTTACCCCTCTCCAATCTGAAAATTTACCATTTATTCCTACCCTTTGTTTCCTGTCTTTTAACCAGTTCTCAATCCAAGAAAGGACCTTTCCTCTTATCCCATGGCCATGTAATTTACACAAGAGCCTTTGGTGAGGGACCTTGTCAAAGGCTTTCTGAAAATCCAAGTATACTATATCTACTGGATCCCCCTTATCCGCATGCTTGTTAACCCCTTCAAAGAACTCTAATAGATTAGGAAGACAGGATTTCCCTTTACAGAAACCATGTTGATTTTTGTCCAACAAATTATGTTCTTCTACATGCTTCACAATTTTATTCTTTACTATTGTTTCGACTATTTTGCCCGGTACTGAAGTTAGACTTACCGGTCTGTAATTGCCAGGATTGCCTCTAGAGCCCTTTTTAAATATTGGTGTCATGTTGGCTACCTTCCAGTCATTAGGTACGGAAGCTGATTTAAAGGATAGGTTACAATCCTATTGATTCCGCAACCTCCCTGGGCAATTTATTCCAGTGTTTAGCTACCCTGACAGTTAGGAACTTTTTCCTAATGTCCAACCTAAACCTCCCTTGCTGCAGTTTAAGCCCATTGCTTCTTGTTCTATCCTCAGAGGCCAAGATGAACAAGTTTTCTCCCTCCTCCTTATGACACCCTTTTAGATACCTGAAAACTGCTATCATGTCCCCCCTCAATCTTCTCTTTTCTAAACTAAACAAACCCAATTCTTTCAGCCTTCCTTCATAGGTCATGTTCTCTAGACCTTTAATCATTCTTGTTGCTCTCCTCTGGACCCTCTCCTATTTCTCCACATCTTTCTTGAAATGCAGGGCCCAGAATTGGACACAATACTCCAACTGAGGCCTAACCAGCGCAGAGTAGAGCGGAAGAATGACTTCTCATCTCTTGCTCACAACACACCTATTAATGTATCCCAGAATCATATTTGCTTTTTTTGCAACAGCATCACACTGTTGACTCATATTTAGTTTGTGATCCACTATAACCCCTAGATCCCTTTCTGCCGTACTCCTTCTTAGACAGTCACTTCCCATTTTGTATGTGTGAAACTGATTGTTCCTTCCTAAGTGGAGCACTTTGCATTTGTCTTTATTAAACTTCATCCTGTTTACCTCAGACCATTTCTCCAATTTGTCCAGATCATTTTGAATTATGACCCTATCCTCTAAAGCAGTTGCAACCCCTCCCAGCTTGGTATCACCTGCAAACTTAATAAGCTTACTTTCAATGCCAATATCTAAATCGTTGATGAAGATATTGAACAGAGCCGGACGCAAAACAGACCCCTGCAGAACCCCACTTGTTATACCTTTCCAGCAGGATTGAAACATGTTGTGGTATTACAATTCTTTTTTCTGACATTTCACTAGGGAACAGATTGGCCTGAGCCAGAGCTGCAAGACTTCAGGTAAAGTCTGGTAAATGGCATCAAATCACGTACATCAATGCCAGCACGTGGCCTACCACTGAAAGATAAGTGCTTATTGTTGAAGCTGGTTATGATAATCAGAGCATGAATGAAAAGCTTGTAATGAGTGGAACCTATCCTTGGGCAAGTATTCTCTCTTAGATCCAGATCAAGGATCTTATGAACTTATCATATGTGCGGGAGCAAATGACTTTTCACAATTCTCACTTTTTGCTCTACTGGACTTCCTAGTTAGAGCACATTACAAATTTGTTGCTGCCTTCCACTATGACATACCTGACAGTCAGTCAGTCATCCAAGTATGGGCAAATGCACACTGAGACAATTGCAAGGCATTGCATGAAGACCCTCTGGCGTATAGAGAACCCAAAGGCAGCGCACTTTACTGATAATTTGATCCCATTGTGATACCCATGTACTTACTACCTGTGGGCTTGATGAATGGCTACATGGTAACAAGCAACCTTTAAGAGCCGCAAACTAGTCTTGAACCTTACAAACTAAAACATTAAGGCTACTGCTACCACCCAGAATCTGAGGAGGTATATAAATTTTTCAGTCTCTTCAAGTCTAGGGTCAGACAAAAATTTACCTTTCTCCCCCCAGCCCTCTGTTCTTAAAGTACTAATTCAATAAAAAAAACCTTCTAAATATGCTCAGGGCTACGTCTACACTGAGCATTGTTGTGCAAGATGATATGCAAATGAGGCACGACGATGAATATCGCCGTGCCTCATTTGCATGCCTAATGAGCCGCCATTTTGCGGAAGGGGCTTTTGCCCAAGAAGGAGCTATCTATACTGCTCCTTCTTGCACAAAAAAACCCCTCTTGTGCAGGTGGCTCATCAGGTATGCAAATGAGGTATGTGCCTCATTTGCAGATCATCTTGCACAATAATGCGCAGTGTAGATGTAGCCTAAGTGTATCTCTTCCCCTGCGCCACTGATCAGACATTTCAGGTAATGGTAGCCATAAGTTAAAATGGGTAGTTTAATTACAGTCTTTAGAACTAGACTGAGGTCCCATGTTATAGTCGAATATCTGCAGTGTGGGAAGAGGTTTCCTATGCCCTTTAGGAATCTTCATATTGCTATATGGGTAAATACTGAAAATTTATCCAGGATATCCATCATGGTCGCAAAAAATTCTTAAAGCGAGCTAAGAGAAAAATTGAACTTTTTAACATCTAGTATCAAAGGGAGGAAGGAAGACAGAGCAACTTGTTTGGCACTGCACTAAATTTAGAATTCTTTTCACTTTTGTAGGTAAGTGTGATGAGTAATCAATTTCATACTGCGTAGAAACATTTCCTTTGCCTTCCTGAAGCAGCAGCTCTCTGTGTTGCAACCAGGAAGAAGCCAAGCCTGAAGCTGAAGGATCTGTAAGTTAGGGTGATGAATCTTAGGGAGAGCAGGTAAGGAATGGGTTGGAGAAGAATAGAAGGAGACATTGCTAGCTATGTAGCACTTTAAAGACTAACAAGATGGTTTATTAGATGATGAGCTTTCGTGGGCCAGACCCACTTCCTCAGATCAAATAGTGGAAGAAAGTAGTCACAACCATATATACCAAAGGATACAATTTAAAAAAATGAACAAATATGAAAAGGACAAATCACATTGCAGAACAGGAGGGGGATGCGGGGGGGGGGGGGGGAGGACCCCTCCTCTACCTACGGTGACATCTTTATGATCTGGACGCATGGCCAAGAAACACTGGAGATATTCCACAGAGATTTCAACAACCTACACCCCACCATCAACCTCAGCCTGGACCATTCTACACGAGAGATCCACTTCCTGGACACCACCGTACAAATCAACAATGGAAAATTAGACACCACTCTCTACAGAAAATCCACTGACTCATACAGTTACCTACATGCTTCCAGCTCCCATCCAGAACACACCACACGATCCATCGTCTATAGCCAAGCCCTTCGATACAACCGCATCTGCTCTAATCCCACTGACAGAGACCAGAAGCTTCAGGATCTCTACCAAGCATTTATAAACCTCAACTACCCACCCAGAGAAATAAAAAAGCAAATTGAAAGAGCCAGACGAATACCTAGAAACCATCTACTTCAAGACAGACCCAAGAAAACCAACAATAGAACACCACTTGTCATCACCTACAACCCCCAACTTAAACCTGTGCAACACATTATCAATAAACTACAGCCTATATTGGAACAGGATACCATACTCAAAGAGGCTCTGGGAGACAGACCCATAGTCTCCTATAGACAACTACCTAACCTCAAGATGATTCTTACCAACCACCACAGGACATACCACACTAATACCAACCCTGGTACCTTCCCTTGCAACAAACCCCGTTGCCAGCTTTGTCCACATATTCATTCTGCTGATACCATTATTGGACCTAACCAAGTGAGTTATAAGATCAAGAACACATATTCCTGCGCATCCAGAAATATAATCTATGCTATCATGTGCCGAAAGTGTCCGTCTGCTATGTACATTGGACAAACATCTCAGACACTTCGCCAAAGGATTAATGCCCACAAAACAGATATCAGACAAGATCACAAAGAGAAAACAGTTTCTTGCCATTTTAACCAGAAAGGACACTCTCTCAATGACTTAACCACCTGCATTCTGCTACAAAGACCTTTTACATCTGCACTTGAAAGGGAATCCTCTGAACTGTCATTCATGTTAAAATTCGACACTTTCCAAAAAGGACTCAACAAACATTTGAACTATCTCACCCATTACCAAGACAGTTTCCCCAATTATCACCTCTAATACCATTAACTCACAAACATCCCACTCTCCCTACCTCTAATATCAATTCACAGACACTTACCTTCCTTCCTCCCCCCCCCCCCCTGCATCCCCCTCCTGTTCTGCAATGTGATTTGTCCTTTTCATATTTGTTCATTTTTTTAAATTGTATCCTTTGGTATATATGGTTGTGACCACTTTCTTCCACTATTTGATCTGAGGAAGTGGGTCTGGCCCACGAAAGCTCATCATCTAATAAACCATCTTGTTAGTCTTTAAAGTGCTACATTGTCCTGCATTTTGCTTCAGCTACCCCAAACTAACACGGCTACATCTCTATCACTATTGCTAGCTATGTGAGGCATGGGCACCACACTTGTCTCAATTGAGCAGGTGCAATCAGTGTAACTCTTTTTCTGGCCTTATTGATAGACCTTCTATATCAGAGGGAATGTAAGAAAAGTGTATAGCAGTTCTCTGCCCCACTGAAGGAGGAAAGCATTTCCTAGGGACTGTTTCCCCAGTCTGTCTCTGGAGTAGTAGCGGGGACATTTCTTGTTCTGGTAAGGAGCAAGCAGATCTACGTCTGGGATTCTCCATTGACCAAGTATGCTGTGAAGCATTGCTGGGTTCATTTCACATTCATGATCATACCCAGTCCCACAATTACCAGAGGAATCTGCACCTTCCCTAACAGCCCAACTCTGTTTCATTAAAGATTTGAAAAGTGACCAAGACAACAACTTCTCTCTGGACATACATTTCTAACTACCTACTTCCAGTTATTTTTACTGGTTTAATTTACAAATAAATCAATATTAGAGAAAAATGAAGTTCTAATTTTTTAAAGATCTGCTCAGCATTATAGTAGAACAGAGTTAAGAACACCAGAATTATGAACTGATTGGTCAATCACACACCTCATTTGGAACCGGAACTACACCATCAGACAGTAGGAGAGATGAAACAAAAATAAAAACAAAAAGGCAAATAAAGTACTGTACTGTGTTAAATGTAAACTACTAAAAATAAAGGAAATGTTTTTAAAAAGTTTGACAAAGTAAGGAATTTTTTTTCCTATGATTGTTTCATTTAAATTAAGATGGCCAAAAGCAGCATTTTTCTTCAGCATACTAAAGTTTCAAAGCTATATTAGGGCAATGTTCAGTTCTAAACTTAAAAGAAGAAAACATTTTGTTGAGAGTTGTGAACATTTCAGAATCACAAACAACCTCCATTTCCAAGGCATTTGTAACACTGAGGGTCTACTGTACTTTCGTTTTCTGTTGCTGCAAAGTTAGCAAGATAAAGCCAGAGAGAAAATAAATGCTACTACTAATCACTCAGTCTAGAAAACTGACTATCCTTTTGAGGCTGCCCATAATCCCTCCTGGCACTCAAGGTATTTCAGCCAATGCTCAGGCTACATGGAACAGGTTGTGGGAAACAGAAGGGATAGCAAAAAACATGGTTTCAAACTTGACCTACTTTCAGAGAATAAAACATATGGAATGCCACATTGGATTACAATGATTTGGCCCATTACAGCCTTATGGGGCTGTATGATGCTGAGTGCAGTGTCAAGATCAGACAAGCGGAAAGCAAAGGCATAGTTTCAAAACAAAACTCGCACGCATGCCCTTCATGCTGAAAATACCCCTGACAGATTTCAGTTTTTTACTGAATCCCGAGGAAATTTAATACAAGTTCATGATATAACCAAATTCCCAAACATCACAGACTGATTCCCTGAGAGGAACTGTACATTAAAGTACTTTGCTCCCAACTGGCGAGCAACAAAATATATGCTCAATGAATGATAAAACCCTTTTTAGCATTTATGTAAGAAAACATGAGACTTAAGGATGGTGCCAAATATAAAAGATGTAAGGCATAAAATTGCCATGCTTTTAAAATCAGATAATGTATAAATACAGGAACATATATTTGTTATCAATGAGGCAGTTTATTTAAAGAATAAATCAACTCATCTTTGTAAAGGTAAAACAGAAAAGATTAAAATATTCTAGGGATGGTTTATTATTTACCTTTAAATGCACATTAACATTGATAGATGTTATATTTAAAATCAATGTTAAATATAGCTGAAGTCTTGTGCTTAATTACAACCAGTTACCTTAAATACAGTTTCAGTTTCCTCTCCCTACCCCAAGACATGCAACAATACATACTATTAAGTCAGATGAGCATTTGTAATGAGAATCGCCTCATCCCTTCAGCACGCTGTTTGTTTGGCCTTTGGCAAAACAGCATGCTACCACTTGGAAAGGCACATTCCACATCAACACATACCTGACAGACCAGCCATATCACAAGAAATATGCAGAGACTGATAGACAAGAGTCCAGCTGGAAATCAATCTTTTAAAGCACGCTGAACTTGTGTTTATTTAAACGCATAATAAATGGATAACCAGCTCTTCCCTTTTTAATGAATAAGTTATCTTCTGAATCTATGATGTCCCTGAATTAGATGAATTTGATAATTGCCTGAGCAACACATGACATCACCATGTAACTAGCCAATTGGTTTGAGAGATTTGCTTTTTTCCCCTATATGAAATGTACAGTTTGTGATTGGGAGAGAGGAGGAAATGGGAAGTTGTGGTTATACTCTGAAGCTTCACCACCAATATTGCAGGATTCAGAGGTTCTACTTACATTCAGCCTTCAATGCTGATAGCAAGCTCCAGGAACAAAGGGAGGGTTTCTAAGCAATGCTACTAGAGTTACTTTTCACTGAAAGGGTCCAGAAATATTTTAATATTTTACTTAGGCTCTAAATGCAGTGCAGATTACTGTCCCATTTCCATAGTAGTTTTTCTCTCTCTCCATTCAAGTCATATGAAGGAACAGGAATATTTAAAAATTTAATCATCTATTGAAACACACTGAATCCCAGTATTATAGATGTTATCTAATGAGATCCTCCTAAGGAACTAAGGATTTAACCTTCTGACTCAAGGACAATATTTATGTAAACAAGCCTTGATGCCCATCTTGGAAAAGATTATTCCAATAGATTTTTACTTATACAAATAGCAGATATTCAGAGATACTTGTATAAGCTTTTACACAAACTGCTCCACTGCTAATTGATAATGATCAACATATATATTCTAAGTGGAATAAAGCACAGCACTACTAATATTTAGACTGAGTAATCATTCAACAGCAGAGATGCAGGTTTAAAATCCAATGACAGAACAGCAGTGATGGAATTTTTATTTTTTTAAACACAGAAAAGTTTAAATGTAGAGTTATGGATCTTTGCTTATTTCAGTGCATGATTCAGATTAAAGAATGGAAACTACCATGAATTTCATATGAGCAACGCAGAAATCTATTTGTGCTATAGCTATTTGCTACACAAATTACTCATATTTTACTGTTTCATGTGCTCAACATCAAATTTTTTGTGTTTTCTTTTCCATGACTGACATCTAGTGGTAGCTCTTAAAGAGAGCCACTGAAGAATGCCATAATAGTTTTCACATAGACCAGTTTTATCTTGGATCAATAGTCTATTAAACAACAGTGTTTTCTCATAATTAGCCTGTCAATTCTGCAGTTAGAATAGTTCGTTATTGTTTTTTAAGAAGAAGAGTAGTATAATCATTGAATTAATCAATGGAATAAATGTAAATTAAGTGTTCCAGCAAATAGTTATCTACTTGGAGGATCCCTCCTAAGCAGTTTGACATACGATTATAAGGAGAAGGGTTCTTTACTAATATCTGAGATGTGAATGAATTGCCTTTTAATTTCAGGAGAAAGTAAAAATTTTTAAAATAAACTATTGTGATGGAATGATATTTTTAAAGTACAGGGTGACCTTCTCTAATCTGGTACCCTTGGGACCTGTCCGGTGCTGAACTACAGAATTTGCCAAACCATAGGAGGTCAATATTGCCTAGCAGCATTTCCAAAACTTCCACTGCTTACTGAACCCTTGGAAGACATTTAGGAGTAAATAAGAGCTTACTAATATCACAGAACACTGAGAACCAGGACGAGTGGCTGTAAAACTTAATAGGACCACAGGAAACTGGACCACACCCATGAAAGTGGTCATCCAGCTAACTAAAACCAGGCCTGATCACAGATGTTGCTGGAACCAGAAAGTGTCAGACTAGTGAGGTTCAACATGTAGTATCAATAGTCTCTACTCTCATTTAAAAGAGTTTAGGAGTTCATATCTAGGGATGTGAACAGGTAACTGGTTAACCAGATATCTGGTAAGCATCACCCTTAACAGGTGATGCTTACCAGGTACCAGTTAACTACCAGTTAATTCTTTGATAAGATAACGAGCCTTGTGGATAAGGGAGAAGCGGTGGATGTCATATACCTAGACTTTAGTAAGGCATTTGATACGGTCTCGCATGATATTCTTATTGATAAACTAGGCAAATATAACTTAGATAGGGCCACGATAAGGTGGGTGCATAATTGGCTGGATAACCGTAGTCAGAGAGTTGTTGTTAATGGTTCTAAATCCTGCTGGAAAGGGATAACAAGTGGAGTTCCTCAAGGGTCTGTTTTGGGACCCATACTGTTCAATATCTTCATCAATGATGTAGATATTGGGATAGAGAGTACGCTTATTAAGTTTGCAGATGATACCAAACTGGGTGGGGTTGCGACTTCTTTGGAGGATAGGGACATAATTCAAAATGACCTTAGCAAGTTAGAGAAATGGTCAGAGGTAAACAGGATGAGGTTTAATAAAGAGAAATGCAAAGTGCTCCGCTTAGGAAGGAACAATCAGTTCCATACATACAAGATGGGAAGCGACTGTCTAGGAAGGAGCATGGCGGAAAGGGATCTAGGGGTCATAGTGGACCACAAGTTGAATATGAGTCAACAGTGTGATGCTGTTGCAAAAAAAGCAAATATGATTCTAGGTTGTATCAACAGGTGTGTTGTAAGCAAAACTCGTGAAGTCATTCTGCCGCTCTACTCTGCACTAGTTAGGCCTCAGATGGAGTACTGTGTCCAGTTCTGGGCGCCACATTTCAAGAAAGATGTGGAGAAATTGGAAAGGGTGCAGAGAAGAGCGACAAGAATGATTAAAGGTTTAGAGAACATGACCTATGAAGCCAGGCTTCATGAACTGGGCTTGTTTATTTTGGAAAAAAGAAGATTAAGGGGGGACATGATAGCGGTTTTCAAATATCTAAAAGGGTGTCACAAGGAGGAAGGAGAAAAATTGTTCCTCTTGGTTTCTGAGGACAGGACAAGGAGTAATGGGCTTAAAGTGCAGCAAGGGAGGTTTAGATTGGACATTAGGAAAAAATTCCTAACTGTCAGGGTGGTCAAATATTGGAATAAATTGCCAAGGGAGGTGGTGGAATCTCCCTCTCTGGAGATATTTAAGAACAGGTTAGATAGACATCTGTCAGGGATGGTGTAGACGGAGCTTGGTCCTGCCTTGAGGGCGGGGGGCTGGACTCGATGACCTCTTGAGGTCCCTTCCAGTCCTATTATTCTATGATTCTATGATACCCGGGAGTAGCTCACCACCTGTAGGCTACTCCAACCCCACTGGTCCTGCATAGGGCAGCCAGAGATCAGCTCCCAGCCTGCATAGGGCCAAAAGCGGCAGCTCCACCCACTTTCTCCAGGCTAGAGAGCCTCCCCTCCCTGAGCAGGCAGGTGCTTCTCCAAGTGGGCTGGAGTGGCCCCCTGTGATCTGTTAATCAGTTAAACACTGCATTTAATCGGTTAACCAATTACACAGGATTTTACAATCCTATTCAAATCGCAGACCTTTCTTCCCAGGATCTCATTTGCCAAAAGAAATGGCTCAGTGAGGAAAGTAATATCTAGATTTCTTGAAATCATAGTTTCAAAGTCTTGTCAGAATTAATTCCACTGCCTTCATTATAATAGAAAAATGAAATAACATACTATTTCTTGTGCATGAATCATTGATGAGACCTTAGTAGAATAGTCTATTCTGAGAAGACACGAAAGATTCTATGGAACTTTCTTCAAGAATTGAGAAAGCCAAGACCCAGAATAAGACCTCAAGTGCACAGGGAAATTGGCCAGTGTAGATGTTGCAGAATAAGGTAAATTTACCATGTGGGCACTACCGCAGAATAGAAGTCACTTTTATTCTGGAATAATTCCTATGTTTTGTGAACTGACTTATCCACAGCCAAAATCTGGGTGCAGTTCAGCTTGGAGTGTGTACATCCAGGGTTAAGACAGGCTTGACTATTTTCAGTGTACTTTTCTTTTTTGTAAGAACATGAGGTAAAGGATGTACTCTCTAGTTTACTCCAGATCTCTTGGTTTGTTAGGTGTTCCATGCACATTTTCTGCATTTAATTTTATTTTTATACCTTGATTATGTAAAATATTTCTGAGTTGTATTTTTTTAAGATTAAGTTAGTCCCCAATTCCTAATCAAATTAAACAGTTTGTATGGAAAGTTAATTAAGTTGTTAATTAATGGAAAACAGAAAACAATTTTCAGAGTTGGGTACAATGCCCAGTGTAAACTCGAGCACTATCGCACCACCAATCTCAGGCTTTGTATACACTACACAATTTTTAGCAACACAGCTGTGACACTACAGTCATGTTGCTAAAAGAGATACACAGTAGCTGCTATGTATCGGCTTTTTTGACAACACTTCCACCAACCCATCTCTTCTCCCCCCACCCTTTGCTGAGTGGCATTAGCTTGGTCAGCAAGACAGCATTCCTGATGACAAAGTGCTGTTCACATAAGCACTTGTCTGTCATTAGAAAAAATTATGCCTTTTAAGGTAGTGTGTGCTTGTGATTTTAACTCCTCGAAAAATAAAGTTTGATCATTCAGTTGCCAGTGTAGACATAGCCTTCATTACATTATATTTATATTCAAGTGCACGCAATCTGTGCCTTCAGGTTTCAAATTTTGAAATAAAAATACTCCTGTAGTACTAAAACTCCACCTGTAGAGGTCATTCATTTACAACCTGACATTGCAGACCTAGGGAACTACTCATCACAACATCAGAGAAACAATTATTGTAATTTTTCTTTGCATAGCCCCAGATACACAGTTCCTTCTTTTCTGTACTGTACACAGTATCAACCAAGATCTTCAAATCTTAATCACTGGTATTACCTTGTAACATTAATACAGTAAAATCTGCACTATTTGGAACTTAACCATCCGGAAAAACTATTGAAACTGGCAATTTTTTTTTTCTTGGCATCAAAAAAGGAAACTGGTCCTGTAAGTGCTCCTCAGATGAGCGTGCAGCATGTATCTGAGAAAGGGGCGAACGGCAGCCGGAAGCAAGCATCTCGGCTCCCTCCGCGGCTCTTGACACCCCCGGCAGGCCAGCTCCCTCCGTGGCTCCCGCCTCCCCCTTCGGCAGGTTTCTCCTTCCCGCCCCCCGCCAGCAGGCCACATCCCAGCCCCCACACGGCTCTTGGCCCCCTCCTCCATCTGGATAACACAGGTTTTACTGTACATTTCTTTCCTTTCAAAGATGTATAAAAATGTCTTCATTCTATTAGTGTTTTTTGACACAGTCATGGGAAAGTTAACAAGAAATTCACATAAAGAAAAACACAAGACAACTTGCTAAAAATTTCTCAAGGTGCTTTAGATGGCTCAGTGATTTAGAATGGGATAGAGACTTTCATCCCTGATTTAAATCAAGATCTAGATTTAACAATTTCTCTCATTTGCTTCTATTTGAAATAAATTGATGAGTTTGTATATTTCCTAAGGAATGGGTACCTGTCCAATGTTATAGAGCCCACAACTTTACTCTTAGAAGCGACACCTTCATAAAAGGGATGAGATGGGAAAGCTTGCCATTTCTATGGCTAAATTTTGTACTCCTCAGTGCATGGATTGCTTTACTCGCCTTGTAAAGTGCTATGCATATTTATTGTTTTTCAGCAGTAATACAGGATTTTCTATTTCAGGGCTGTCAGTCTAGCACCTTTAAATGAGCACTAAGATCTTCCCCTCCCCCCTCCTTTAAAAAAAAAAAAAGAAGAGAGAAACTCTTTCACATCTTATTGAAGGATTAGGTCAAAAGAAATCTGAAGAGGTTCAACAAGGACAAATGTAGAATCCCACACTCTGGATGGAAGAATCTTAGGCACTGTTATAGGTTAGGGACTGGCTGGCTAAGTACAAGTAGTGCAGGAAAGTTCCTAGGAATTACAGTAGACAAGAAGTTGGATATGAGTCAACAGTGTGCTCTTCTTCTCAAGAAGGCTAATGCTCAGTAGTAGGAGCATTGCCAGCAGATTAAGGAAACTGATTATTCCCCATTATTCAGCCCTGGAGAGGCCACAACTGCAATAGTGTGTCCAGTTTTGGGCTCCCCACTGCAGAAAGAATGTGGACAAATTGAAGAGGGTCCAGTAGAGGGCAATGAAAATTATTAGGGTGCTGGGGTACATAATTTATGAGGCGAGGCTAAGGGAACTAGGCTTATTTAGTCTCCGGAAGAGCAGAATGAGGGAGGACTTTATAGCAATCTTCTACTACCTAAAGGAGGGCTCCAAAGAGGATGGAGTCAGGCTATTCTTGGAGTGGACATAAGCAGCCAGTCTTCTAGGTAGGGATAGACATGCAGATCTCTCCTTTGAAGGAATGCTGCCACTACTGCCATGCACTTGATGAACACCCTTGGGGCTGTGGAGAAGCCAAACGGTAGTACTGTAAACTGGTAGTGGTCCAACCCTACTGTGAACCGAAGATATTTCCTGTGGTGGGATGATTGAGATATGGAAGGACTCATCCTTCAAATCAAGGGCGGCATACCAGTCTCCTAGATCGAGGGAGGGGATGATGGAGGCTAACGTCACCATCCTTAACTTTGACTTCCTCATGAAGGCGTTGAGCTCTCTGAGGTCTACGATGGGGTGAAGACCCCCTTTGGATTTTGGGATAAGGAAGTACCAGGAATAGAACCCCTTTCCCCTGAATGCTGGCAGGACCTACTGCACCGCCCCCAGGGACAACAGCGAGGAGACCTCCTGCCTCAGCAGGGTCTCGTGAGAGGGGTCCCTGAAGAGGGATGGGGTACGGAGATGGGGGGGGGTGGGCGGGAGGGTAAGGAATGGGATAGAATAATCTCCTTTGCACTGTGTCTAGAACCCAACTATCTGTGGTAATGGAGCACCAGGCAAGGTAAAAAAGGAGACAGTCTGTGACAGAAGGGTCGATCTAGAGATGCGGCTGGTATTCCGTCCTCAGGCGTAACTTCAAAACCCTGACTTGGGGCCCTGGGACTTGCTGGTGGGGGGTCCCTGGTTTTGCTCAAGGGGTCCTTGTGACTTCCTCCTAGCCCCCCTGGTGGTGGTAGCCCTAGACCACCTCCTACTGTTGAACCTCGGGCCTTGCTGATAAGCCCTCTGTGGCCTTTGGTTGAGGGGACGATGCTGCGGGGCCGGGGTATGGATACTGAGGGACTTTAACATTGCCCTGGAGTCTTTAAGGCTATGCAGCTTGCCGTCCATTTGCTCTGAGAATAGTCCGGAGCCCTCAAAGGGGAGGTCCTGCAGGGTCACCTGGACCTCCTGAGGGATGCTGGAGCCATGAGCACCTACGCATGACTATGCCTGTGGCCATGGATCTAGACGCTGGGTCCACAGAATCAAGGGCAACCTGCAGTGCTGTTCTGGAGACTATTTTCCCCTCCTCCGTAAAAGTGGCAAATTCTTGTTGGGAGGCCTAAGGAAGCTGGGCCTTGAATTTGTCCACCACCACCCAGGAGTTATATACGTATCTACTGAGCATCACCTTCTGGTTTGCGATCCTCAGCTGCAGACCCGCTGTAGCATAGGCTTTCCTCCCCAACAGATCTAGCTTCTTCAGCTTTTTACTCTTCGGAGTGGGTCCCCACTGCCCCTGACACTCTCTCTGGCAGGAGACCTGGACCACCGCCATACCTGCTGGTGGATGGGCAAAGAGGTGCTCGTGCACAGATTGGGGCACAAAATACTTCCTTTCCACCCCCTTTTGAGTCGGGGGAATGGAGGCTGGTGTCTGCCACAAGGTCTTCATTATCTTTGCCACCGTTTTATTCAGCGGGAAGGCAATTTTAGCTGGGGCATCAGCTGTGAGGATGTCCACCATCAGATTGGCCTCCTCTTTAACCTACTTGGCCTGTATCCCTAGGTTTTGTACAAGGCGTTTGAGGAGCTCCTGATGGGTCCGCATGTCCATCGTAGGCACGCTCGGAGACGGGTCAGCCAAGGCCTCGTCCGGTGACAAGGATTCTGGTAGTTGGGGCTGAACCGTGACTGTATTGATGGGTTCCACTCTGGCATCCAGGCTCTGTGTAGGGCCCGCTGGTGGTGGTTGACGGGTTGGATGAGCAGATTCTCCCCCCAACCTGGGGGGGGGGGAGGGGAGGTGGGCTAGCTCTGGTCTCTGAGCCTGAATCCCTGGTATGGGGAGAAGGGATGGGAGCTGAAGAAGCAGACCTGCAGCTGGAATGTATCGAAGTCATAACCGATCCTAATCTTGATTAGTCAGGACCCTGGACCTGATGATAGGCCCAAGGTGTCCAGAAGGGCCACTGCATAAGTGGTTGCCACTGTGCGGGCCAAGTCTGGGTCATAGATGGGCTATGTGGCCTTAAACGGTGCCAAGATGGGGACCGGTGATCCGATCTGGAGTGGTGCTGGAGTGTCAATCTGTGGGAAGAGCGAGTCACCCCCGAAGCGACTGACCATTGTGAAGAAGCTGCCGAGGTCAAGGACTCAATGTCAGATTCTGAGGAATATTCCGACATGGACCACGGCAGTGCTGAAGACACCTGTTCTCCCTGCTGTGTATGGCGAGCCATAGACGCCGGTTTCCCTCTATGGGCGGTACTAGCAGTGGCGGCATAGCATGGGATTCCGGTGCCAGGTGACATGGTGCCAGCAAATACGGTACCGGTTCCACGGGGAGAGTCGTCCTTCCCCACGTTGCCTTCTGCGCTGGCGGTGCTGTAACTAGCGGTGTGGCTGTGCCGGGCTCTTGCCTGGGTGACAGCCTCGGCAGCACCAGCTGTGGTGCTGGGACTGGCTTAGCCATCTGGCTCTCGCAGCACGCGTGCTCCTCTGTGCCATGCAGTGTCGGGTTGGGGAGGCCGTGAGCGCTATCAGCTCCCAGGCCGCTGTGAATGTTTCGGGTGTGAATGGCGGGGAGGGGGCGGGGAGGGACACAACTATTAACACTCTTAACACTATCAACTTCTAACTACTTCTAATTAGTGAACTATTTACATAAGAAAGGGCACACTTGCAAAGGCAAGCACAGTGTTCCAGCAACCGCCACGGGCAGAAAGAAGGAACTGAGGGGGTGGAAGGTCAGTAGGGGATTATATGCACAGATATACCTGTGCCACTCCAGGGGGCTCTCCGTTGGCCCAACGGGTACTGCTAAGGGCAAAAAAGCTTCTGGAACTTGCGCATGGGGCGCGCACACACCTAGACGGAATGGACATAAGCAAGCACTGGAAGAACAACAGACAATATCAGAATTGCCCTGAATCTCACTAAAAAGAACTTAAAATTAGATGTAGATGGGTCAGTGACATATAAATCGTCTTGTAAAAAATGTGAACCAAGTATAGACACACAAAAATGTTTAACCGCATTTTGATGAGTGGACAAATTTTACACATAAACAGCTCATCAAGAGATGAGACTATAAAAGTCGTCAGCCCTAAAGAACAGCAGGAAGTTAGGCAAAGATGAGTTACCAATTAAGAGATGAAAACACTCAATTGTGTGACCATGCAAATATTACTGAATTGAAGTCTCCCAGGAATTGAAATCAACACTTAACATTTGAAATAAGCAGATATCTAAAATGCAATTAAATTCACCAATTTAATTAGTTCACTAGTGAGCATGTTTTTATAGTGTTACTAGTAAGAACTCTGTCAAATAAAGCTGAATAAAAGAACTGTCAACTTCTGGTTCAGGCACTAGACCCAGACCATCAAGGCAATTCCCAGCTTTGCCACAGACTTTCCATCTGACATTGGGAAATGACTTAAAAATCCCTCAGTGCCACACTTCTCTCTATATATTCAACTATCTCCCTACATACTTATTCCTTAAATAAAATAGTTTAATTGGCAATTAAGAGACTTCTTGACACTACTCCCAACACTGATCAGACAGAACAGATGCAAATAATGTTTTCCCCAGGATTCAAACACTTTCTTGATGAGGCATCAAAACTAAGAGGTAAGATTCACTTTTTCTCCATCTGGTGCCAGGGGTATTTTTTTTTCAGCATCCCTAGCTGAGAGAAAGCTAGTATTCCTGAGCCTGCGCTGGCACAAAACCACATAAATATGGAGGTACAATACAATATGCTTTATGCCCTAACTTATATGACTGCAAGACACACAAGCTAAAAGATGGAGGGTTTGTAGTGCACACCCCATTTCCCAGAATCTTGAAAAGATGGTAAAAGATGTTGCTTATTTTGAAGATAAACCATCTGGTTGAGAAAAGATCCTAAAACAACTGTCACAGTAGCCACACATTTTTGGAGTATAGCAAAGACCAGAAATAATCAGTTTTCTCTTTGTTTAGGTCTTCCAAAGAGTTTAAGAAACACTGCCCTAAAGCATCATTATCCTTTTAAATAGCTATCAATGATTATATGCTCAGAGTCCACATTGCTTTAAACAAAAGCCATTTCAATGAGCTTTCTTCAAGTTATCTTCTTATTCATTCACTGTTAATTAAGTCACAGATTGCATTAGGCTATTGAATGAGTAATGCAGAAGCAAAAGACTCCTTTACCTGTTTTCTCCCTGGCAAGATACTGTAAAAAGTGGATCTTAATGAAAAAAATAGTTAATCAGGAGAATATCTACTCTGTTATACCCTCTGAAGATTAAAAGTTATACAATTAGTGAGAGAAAAGGTAGGTGAGGTAACACCTTACATTGGACTAGCTTTTGATGGTGGAAGATTAGAAACTCAAAAGCTTTATCTTCCACTATCAAAAGAATATAAACAGTTAGTCCAATAAAACATTTTTTCATCTATTTTGTGACCAACATAGCTGCATCAGCACTACAAACAACCATGAATAAGGGTAAAGAAGACTGTCTGAGGCTAAGAATCTAAGTATTTCCCAAGGAGCTTTGTACATTTCTTAAATTCAAGGGGCTTTTCTTTCAATACACAATTAATGCTAGCTTAACAATATTCTTCCATGTACTATCTCTTTAAAAGCTTGCAGTTATTTCCCTTGGCCAAATCTCTCCCTGCCAATGCATGATAGATAAGTCATAATTCTTACCTACAGCCAGTGCTGCTCTCTGTTTTTGGCCCTCCGTCTGTAAAAAAATAAACACACATACATTAGGAATTAATGTATTTTTCTGCACCTAGATTGTATAAAGCATTTTAATAAATATTAAATGGTTTCAAAGCCTAAGTTTAAGATTTTAAACACATTCTATCTTTTTTTTAAATATTATTTTATTTATCCATTTCATTCACTGTACTATTCTTTTGAAACCACTGGTGTTGAATACATTCAGCTATGTGCTGTATTGAGACCTTTATCTTTTACAGCTGTAGGGTTTTTTTAAATGAAGGACTCAATACCACATTCTAATTCATTTTGCTGATATACATCAGAATATACTATGTATTTTTGATTATTTTGCAACTTGGATTAAAAAAAATTAGTGGAAACTGCTAGTTTTAATCTCGCCATTGGTATACATATGCTGTCATTACATTAACCACTCGGCTCCCAAATAAAAGCAAAAGTTTTCAATTACTGCAAGAGATTGAGATGCTTTAAATGACACTAAATATCATGAGATTCTTCTGGAAACAGAACATCAGACGGTCTGGCTCCAGTGCTCAGAACATGCTTCTTTTAGGCATCTGCACGTGTGATAAATCCAAAGAGTTACATCTGTGCAGCACAGAAAACCACCTGGCTCCTGCACAACTCTAGTCTATGTAACCCATTACTTTCATTAACTATCACACAAGTATTTTTAGGATAATATAAAAAAGAAACATTAGTAAAATATGTTAACATGCCTCAAAAGAAAGAAGGGAATGGCACTGAATCCAATGCAGCTCCCAAGCTACAATCTTTTCTACTGATTACAGTACCAAAAAAGCACGTACTGTAGTACCGGGAAAGATAGGGAGGGAGGAGCCCCAGCTAGTCCTCTACCCCCACAGCGGTATCCAGGCCCACATGGACCATCAGATGACTAGAACTGATGGGGACCACCAGTCATCAAGTCCAATCCCCTGCACTCACAGCAAGACCAAGCACCATCTAGATCATGGGTTCCCAAACTGGGTGTGTGCGCCCCTCTGGCGGGGGGTGGAGGTGAAAGTGAAGAAATTCCAGGGGGAGGGAGGGTGCGAGGTGACCCAGCCTCCCCTCCCCCCATCAAGTTTTGCTGCCCTGTTCAGTTCTTTTTTTTTTTGCTCAACAAGTTTTGCTGCTATGGGGGGGGGGGGGGGGAGGAGGGGGAGGGGTTTTCAAAAATCAAAAAGGGGGGGCATGATGCCCAAAAATTTGGGAACCACTGATCTAGATCATCCCACACAGGTGTTCATCTAATCTGCTCTTTAAAATCTCCAATGATGGAGATTCCACAACGTCCCTAAGCAATTTATTCCCCAGTGCTTAATAACCCTAGCAATCGGCTCTGAATACATTTAAAAGGCAGAGGTGCACCTGGGACTAGGCACGAGCCGGGAAGCAGCGGATTCCCGGCTCGCGCCCGGTCCCCACTACCCCACTGCCTCCCCTGTTCCCTGCGGAGACAGTGCTGGGGGGAAACTGGCTTTTAAGCCGGCTCCCCCCAGCACCAGCTCCTGCTCCCCCACCCCTTGCTGCCTCTAATATGTTAGAGCCCTGATCTCTGACTCTTTGGAGTACCATCCACTTTTTCCTCTGATGATCAGCTACTGGCTCCTACCCACTCTTTCACAAATAACCAATAGTAGCTGCTTTCCCCACTATCTCAGTTGAATATTCCATGTTAACTGCCCTGAGAACCGTCCCTAAGAGGGTGCAGTGCCTGAAGCAACCCTCTCCCATCCAATCCCCCAAGTATGGGGCAAAGGGCAACTTCCCTGCCACCATCCTCACCTCTGCTCTGCCTCTGTTCCACCATGTCATGCCCCTGCTCCACCAATTCCCTAAGACCCACCCCTGCTCTGCTTCCTAGTCCCCTCCCCCAAGCAACGCAGCTCAGGGGATTATGGAGCTTGACACACAGGAGCAGGAGGATAAGTTCTACTGTGGTGGGTCGGATGCGCCCCCTCCGGCAGCCGACGGACCTGCGCTGAACCCGGTGGACAGTGGCAGGGCGGCGCGGGGGCAAAGCGCCGCGAAGAACCCCGGGCGGACAGCAACGGGGCCCACGATGGGCGGACGGGTGGAGAGGCAGCGACGGGCCAGATGGGAAATGACCGGCGTGACGTCACTCGTGAAGTCATCCCCCCCACGACCCGGAAGTAACGCGGGGAAATGGCGTCAGGGGGGATGCTCTTGGGGAGGGAGATTTAAAAGGAAAGGCTGGGCCGAGAGAGGGGGAGGACTCCCGGGGGTGCGGGAAACGGGGTCGGCAGCCAGCAGAGCTCCTCGGGCTGTGGAGGCCTTGGGGTGAGGCATAACCTCGGGGTCCCCAGACCACGCGTCTACCAACGTGGGGGGGAAGAAGTGGCCCAGGGCAGGGGAGTGGACCTCAAGAGCGGGGGAGTTTAGGGGTTTCTTGACCCCCTCCGCTAGGTCCGGACGTAAAGCCGGACTTTAGGGCCCTGGGTCGGGGTTCGGAGCGAGGGCGGGCCCGAACCCCCTTCCCCCAGCGGGCCATCAGGTCAATTGATGTTCGTTGGGTCGGGGGATAGTTAACCTCGGCGTACTTATAGCGAAAGTGGACGGTAATAAACCGGTAAGAAACTTAACAGACTAAGGGGGCTTGTTAAGGGGCACGACCGGGTGACTTCGGGTACGAGGAAACCCGCCAACACGTGGTGGAGAACGTGGGCACATTCCTACCCCGACACAGGGGTCTAGAGGGAAGGGGTGCAATTAACACTATCCTTGTTAGTAGGGGAAAAAAATGGAAGTGAATAAGATTCTGGAATGGCTCATGGAAAACCAAAAGCAGCAGCAGCAACAACGGACACAAGCGCTACAACAACTCCTTACTCAGTTCCAAGACCGGCAGGACCAAATGTTGAGGGAACTGAGAGGGACTCCTACTGGGGTAACGGCGGAGGGAATAGGAAATCCACTAGGAGGAGAAGGAGCCGCGGCATGGGATCACAGTTGCCCATACGTCTAACGAAATTGGGACCGCAGGATGACCCAGAGGCGTTCCTGATTACTTTCAAAAGAGTGGCGACCGCAGCCAAGTGGCCACAGGAACACTGGGCGACACTCCTGGCTCCCTACCTTTCGGGACCAGCGCAGCTAGCGTACCGGGGTATGTCTACCCGCGATGCACTCTGTTATTACAAGGTCAAGGAAGCTATCCTAGACCAGCTAGGGGTAACCCCAGAAACGCATCGCCACCGATTCCGAAAGGCCCGGTACAACCTACACAAGCGACCACGCGCAGTGGCCCAACGTGTAAAGGAAGCAGGAATGAGGTGGCTGGAACCGGAGGCAAAGATGGGCGTACAAGTGGCTGATTTAGTGATCCTGGAACAATATGTACGGGTCCTACCTGCCGAGGGTCAACAATGGGTGTGGCGCCATTTGCCCGAAACACCGGAAGAAGCGGTCACTCTAATGGAACGCTTCCTCGCAACTGAGGGAACGGAAGGGAAGGGAGCGTCCAGGACCCCACGGGAGGCTAGGAAGAGTGAGCATACGGCCCAAAAACCTACAACCAAACCGCCGTTAGGCTTATTCCCGGAAAGAAGGCTGGCTCCACGGTGGAGCAGGCCTACCAGCAGGGCGGAGACCGTGCGGGAACCAGATACCGAGCCGGGACCCTCCCGTCAGGCAGAGGTGGCCCAAAGGGGGGCTTGCTATCAGTGTGGCCAAGAGGGGCATTATAAAAAGGATTGCCCCCTCATGGATTGTACCTTTGGACAGCGCCGTGGGGACAAGGCAAGCCGGGGAGAGACGAGCCGCGCCCAGGTAACGAAGGAAATCAAGGTAAACGGGAAGTGGGTGGAGGCGGTATTGGACTCAGGCTGTGGGCAGACCCTCATCTGGAAGGAAGTGATATTCCCTGCCACGGCAAAAAGCCCCCCCGTGTCCCTCCGCTGCGTCCATGGGGACATACACTCTTACCCCACAATTCGAGTGAAAATAGAGGATGGGGACCTAGCGGAGCTATGTACCGTGGCCGTAGCACCTAAGTTAGCGTACCAGGCCCTGTTGGGGAGGGATTGGCCCGGTTTAAGGCGGTTATTGGGACAATGGGGGGACGAACAGGCGAGGGGGGAAGCTGAGGACTCAGAGCTGGGGACGCTGGTAGCCCATGGGGAGGAGGCTGAGAGCCTGACTTCAGCAGGGCAACAGGAACAGGACCGGACGCAGGCGACCCTCCCCCTAGAACTAGATGAAGGAGATTTCCTCACCTTACAACGCGAGGATCTGGCCCTGAGGGGAGCCTGGGACCAAGCGAAGGGGGAGGAAGACAACCGGGAAGGGAGACAACCGGAACAGAACTCGGGACCTAGATTCGAGGTAAGCGACGACCGTCTATATCGGGTGGCCCCTGGAGACCTCCCCGGAGAGGAAAGGCGGCAGTTGTTAGTTCCCTGCCCCTATCGATGGAAGGTCTTGGAGTTGGCACATGAGCACCCCTGGGCGGGACACCTAGGAACGGATAAAATGCAGCAGAGGGTACTGCAACATTTCTACTGGCCCAGGGTGTACCAAGAAATTAAGAACTTTTGTGCATCCTGTCCTAATTGCCAGACATCAAGGTACCCCCAGCCCCCTGATCCCACTCCCCGTAGTTATAGAATCATAGAACTGGAAGGGACCTCGAGAGGTCATCAAGTCCAGCCCCCTGCACTCAAGGCAGGACCAAGCTCCGTCTACACCATCCCTGACAGATATCTATATCCAATAATTAGTCAAATAGTTGGGACCCCTTTTGAGCGAATAGCTCTTGACCTGGTGGGACCACTTGAGAAATCAGGGCGCGGGCACATCTATATACTCATCATAGTCGACTATGCCACCCGCTGCCCCGAGGCCATCCCCCTGAAGAAGGCGACGGCCCCGGTAATTGCAGAGGAATTAGTGAAGTTGTTTTCCTGGGTCGGGCTACCCAAAGAGCTATTGACTGATCAAGGGACAAACTTGACTTCGAAAACCATAGTTGATTTGTGTACGGCATTGCAGATTAAAAAGCTGAGAACGGCAGTTTACCATCCCCAAACGGATGGCCTGGTGGAACGTTTCAACCGGACCCTGAAGGGAATGCTGCGGAAGTTCGTTCAAGATGACCCTCGGGACTGGGACAAGCTGCTGCCAGCATTAATGTTTGCCATACGAGAGGTACCTCAAGTGTCATTGGGGCACTCCCCCTTTGAGCTATTGTATGGGCGACGGCCACGGGGAATTTTGGATCTAGTGAAGGAAGGGTGGGAGGCAGAAGTATCCCCAGCCCTGGGGCCCCCAATATGTGGAAAAACTGCGGAAGAATTTACACGCCCTGGCGGACTGGGCCCAGGGAAATTTATGGAAAGCCCACGAGAGCCAGAAAACATATTATGATAGGAAGGCCCAGCCAAGGGAATTTGAGCCGGGCGAACAGGTACTCCTATTGCTCCCGGTGGGTGACTCCAAATTATTAGCCCATTGGCAGGGACCTTTTCGCATAGTGAGGAAAGTAGGACCGGTGGATTACGAGGTGCGGGTAAATGGGAATCGGTGAGAGACCCAAATTTACCACCTGAATTTATTAAAAAAGTGGAACCAGTGGGAAGCCCTTTTAATTGAGCCCCAGGCCACTGACATAGAATTTGGACCGTGGGGCGAACCCAAGGTGAGATTCGAAGAGATAAGAGTGGGGGAGGACCTCTCAGGCATACAGAAGAACAATTATACCAGGTGCTCAAGCAGTTTCAACAGGTGCTGACAAGCCGACCCAGAGAGACCAACCTGATCCATCATGAGATAAAGACTGAACCGGGGAAGACGGTAAGAGACAATGTCCGCCCCCTCCCCAGGAAATTATGGGATACGGTGAAAAGAGAGCTGCAGGCTATGCTGGAGTGGGGGGTAATCAAGGAATCCCCACTTACAAGATGTGCTACAGGAAAAAAAGAAAATATTTACAGTTTTCCAACAAATCAGTTCTTGCAGCTGAGTTGGATTGACATCAGCGATTTACTATTTGATACTAATGCCAGGAATACAGTTACCTGACTAGAACTCTGTTTATTGGACTGTAAGCCAATAGGACTCAGGTAGGGAACCTTTTTCTGGTGAGGGACCAGTGACTCACAGAAAAATCAGTTGGGGACAACACAAATGAGAAGCAAAAACAAGACAACACTCTCTCACTCAACTAGTAGATGGGGGGGGAGCACTGATGCTTGGGTCTTCCTTCCATATTGTGGAGATTCACCATGAGCTCGATTAAAGTAAGCTGGGGGCTGAATACAGCTTGTGGGCCATAGGTTCCCCACCCTTGTGTTCAACTACTAAAGTTGTGAACTGTAGAAAAAGAGCACCAAGACATGCCACTGTAGCATTGTATATAAATTCAGCACTTTAAAGCTTGCTGACTTTGAAATGGAAAAATAAAACTCAAATCCCTTGTTTGAGCTTGGAGATCATGTAAAGACTTTCCCTGATAAGCACATTACTGATCAGCACTGGACTGCTGTGAATGCTTCTCTCCAGAGACGTGATATGACACGTGTTTTCTCAACCTGGAGAACATGGCCACCCTGACCTTTTCACATCAGTAAAAGGGATGGCTGGTGGTCTTGTCTAAAGGAGTGAGGAAGACTCAGAGTAGTCCCAGTATGGAAAGGTTGAAGAGCACTATGTTAGAGCTCTGCAGAAAAAGAGCTTAATTTAATTTTAGTCCCCTACTTTTGGGGCTACAAATGTAATACATTTATTTAGGTAAATGCTAGCAGATTTTGTGTGACCCAGCCCAGTAGTGGGGCAGTAGGGAGAGGTGAGCTGGAGCGCCAGCGCAGGTGCCCCAGTGCTGGAGGGAGCTCTGAGCCCCAGAGGCTAGATCCGTGCAAGCCAGGGGCCACATCCAGCTCCCGGGGCCTGAGGTTCCCCACTCCTATTATAAGTAAACAAAGGATTTAGAAGATGTCCCATGAATATCTTAAATAAGCATTAGCTGTGTACTTACTCCCAGAATAAGAGCACTATACACGGATAATGTAAATGATAATTGATATCTAGTTCACATTTACAATAATTCCCTTGTGACCACCTGGATCACATTTTTTTCTCCATCATATTTATTGTACAGCATGGATTATTCAAGCAATATGTTTTATTTGAAGCCTCGAGAGGCTTTTAATAGAACTAAAAAGTAAAAAGCCATCAAAATAAGATCAGAAATATTCTGATATGGGGGAGAAAGTGAGTCAAACTGGAGGTGGGTAAAGAGTGGAGGAGGACAATGCCAGAGGCCAATCAGAAAGAAGAATAAAAATACTCATAGCAAAGTCCCACCGCCTAAGAGAGATAAAATTAAACACACACTGTTGGGAAGCTAGAAGTCTCTAAAAGGTACCAAATAAGCCTTGTAAAAATCATACCTTGATATCAGATTATTTTTTAATTCTTACTGGCATTCAGAAAAATACTAAGTGCTTATTCTGCCCAGCTCTATATAAACACATCCAAAGTTAAACTATGAAGTATTGGTCCCAAATATGAAAATAGCACCTTAAGGTGTAATTCAAACTCTGATTTAGAAGCTAAATACCTTATGTAATTCCTCTCCTATGTACTATTCCCAGAAGCACCCCTTTATTAGAAAAGCACTGAGTATTATTCATTCTTAAGGCTCCTCAAACCATCACCAGAAAGCCCAGATATAATACAATGAAGTGTAGGAAAAGTATGGGATATATGTTGGAAACCATAAAGCACACATGATGCTGCACAACAGTGGAGTAGGGAAATTATGGCTAAGGACACTAGGGGTATGTCTAGACTACATGCCTCTGGCAACAGAGGCATGTAGATTAGGCTACCCGGTATAGGAAAATGAAGCGGCGGTTTAAATAATCGCCGCTTCATTTAAATTGAAATGGCTACCGCGCTGAGCCGATCAGCTGTCGGCTCAGCGCGGTAGTCTGGACGTTCCACGATCGACATCAAAGGCATTTGTCGACCTCCCAGGTAAACATCCCAGGAGGCATACCTGGGAGGTCGACAAATGCCTTTGATGTCGACCGCGGAGCGTCCAGACTACCGCGCTGAGCCGACAAACAGCTGATGGGCTCAGCACGGCAGCCATTTCAATTTAAATGAAGAGGCGATTATTTAAATCGCCGCTTCATTTTCCTATGCCGGGTAGCCTAATCTACATGCCTCTGTCACCAGAGGCATGTAGTCTAGACATACCCTAGGACGATAATGTACTCTTATGATCAATATCACAGAATCCTGAATGTACAAATAGGAGCTTTGTTTTATTTCTATCCCAAATATGCTCAAATGGTAAATTACATGGTACTCAGTCTACTGTGAAAAAAATGAATCGTTTAAATACACTGCATTGAAATATAATGGTGTATTTTCAAGGAGGTTGGTTATTCCAAACCTGAAGCTTAGATCACTGGGAAATCTCCTGTAACAATAAATATGTCATGTTAATATTTGAAAGATCACCACACACATCTAAAATTAAGCTTTCTTTAAAAATAAAGGACTTTGTCATAACTTAGAACAGAAAGGAGCTCTCCTCATTTGCTATTTAAAGGGGGCTAAACAAAGAAAAACTAAAAATAGTTAAACTGACTCTAATTTGAACTCTGTGGTTTAAAATAATCAAGTATAGAAACAAGAACAAAATCCTCAAGAGTCTGTTTCTCTTTCTTGCATCAAAAGTTGCCTCTGCCCACTATGACCTGACTCATTTTAGGGAGGAAAATGAGGAAGAATCAGGTTCGAGTGGCTGATCAAAATGGCTGATTCTCCTCACTGCCAGCTCAATCTTTCCTCTGCCCAGCCTAGTTGCTCTCTATTCCATAGGGCAGCCAGGTATGAAAAGGGAAGAGGAAGAGGGGACATGGACTGGACAGGAGGCTAGATGAACCAGCCAGCTAATAATCCTAGTTGAAGGGCTTTCATATGGCCATAAGGACAGAAATAATGAAATTAATGGGTAGCAGGACACCAAATGAAACTAATGGGTAGCAGGTTTAAAACTAATAAAAGAAAGTTTTTCTTCACACAGCACACAGTCAACCTGTGGAAGTCCTTGCCAGAGAAGGCTGTGAAGGCTAGGACTATAAAAGAGTTTAAAAAAGAGCTAGATAAATTCATGGAGGTTAGGTCCATAAAAGGTTATTAGCCAGGGAGTAAGGAATGGTGTCCCTGGCCTCTGTTTGTCAAAGGCTGGAGATGGATGGCAGGAGACAAATTGCTTGATCATGGTCTTTGGTCCACCCCCCTCTGGGGCACCTGGCACTGGCCACTGTCGGCAGACAGGATTCTGGGCTAGATGGACCTTTGGTCTGACCCAGCATGGCCATTTTTATGTTATTTTCTTAATAAAGCCACTGAAGAAAACAGCAAGGATTGAGCTAGAATTCAAGAGCTAAAAGCCAGGGAGATACTTTTCTGTCCAACTGCAAGCACAGGGTCATGACCTACAGCTTGTCAAACTCTGATTTGAGCACACCACACCATGCAAACAAACGACCATCAAGAAAACATCAGACATAATAGCATCCTACTGAGCATGTGGTTAAGCTCAAAAGCATCAACAGGACAATTATACTTACCTCTCACATAACTACTTGTTAATGAACACATGGAAAGTAGCTGCTTTGCAAGGAAACTGAAAGTATATGAAGATTTTACTATTTTCCCTTTCATTCTAAGAAGGAACTGTTTCACTTTCACTGTATAAATTTCAAACAGGGTGTCCCTACTTATATTTTAATTCTAAGCAAAGGTTTGCTTTTTCAAATATTTTGTACTACTGTAGAAGATTTACCTGACATTGTTCAGGTGCTTAACTTAGTTAAGGGTTGGATTTTTTTTTTTTTAAATAAAAAGAAAATGTACATACTTCATTTAAACAATTGCATTTTTCCGGAATACAGTGTTATTTTTATGAAATTAATTTTTATTTCAGATTTCTTTAAAAAGGGATTGTTAAAATTTTACCTTTTTTGTAATTTTTTTAAAATGGCAATTCCATCAAGTATATTTTTTTCTTCAACTCTATAAACTCTTACTATTCACTATGTTTTAAGAAAAAAGGGCTATAGTCAATTAGGTTTCTAACAACATTTTCTTTTCGTTTTTAAACCTTAAGCATAAGTTAGCAGTGCCAAAAGAGCACTACTCCAAATTTCTCCGTTTTATCTCTTCTGTAAGGTTTATTGAGAGGCAATCCTATTCCAGGTTCATCCTATTTTTCTGAATTATCTTGGTTCAGTCTCTTTCAACGTTCACTCAGTTGTATCAAATTTGAGGACTATAGTTGATTTGGTGATTCCTCTTTTCTGTTTGGATTTATGAGAAGCAATCCTATTCTAAGCACATCCCATTTTCCTATCAACCAAACCATACTATAACAAAAATGATTAGAGGTTTGGGGTTTGGAACAGGTCCCATATGAAGAGAGATTAAAAAGACTTGGACTTTTCAGTTTAGAAAAGAGGAGACTACGGGGGGGGGGGGGGGGGGGTTCAATAAAGGTCTATAAAACCATGACTGGTATGGAAAAATTAAGTAAGGAAAAGTTATTTACTTGTTTCCATAACCTAAAAACTAAGGGTCACCAAATGTGAAATAAATAGGTAGCAAGTTTAAAACAAGCAAAAGGAAGTTTTACTTCATGCACAGTCAATCTGTGGAACTCCTTGCCAGAAGATATTGTGAAGACCAGGACTTTAACAGGGTTCAAAAAAGAGCTAGATACATTCATGGCGGTTAGGTCCATCAATAGCTATTAGCCAGGATGAGAAGGAATGGTGTCCCTAGCCTCTGTTTGTCAGGGGCTGGAAATGGATTCACAGGAGAGGAATCATGTGATGATTACCTGATCTGTTCACTCCCTCTGGGACACCTGGCATTGGCTATTGTTGGAAAACAGGATACTGGGCTAGATGGACTTTTGGTATCACTTAGTATCTTATGTTCTTTAAAAACAGCCAAAAATATAAACCCGAACAGAAATCAAAAGACAAGGTCTGTCCAAAAATAACTTGGAAAACTGTGATAGATACAAAAAACTGAGTGGAAATAATGCCAAGACTGCAGCAGGACTTGGGACCAAATTCTCAGACAAGTCCACTACACTAATTTAGCACATTTATACATTAAGTAATTATGTGGAAACTCATTATAATATACAAAGTTGCGAGTATTAAACAATATATACAACATCAAGTCTGAGTGAGCTATTTTACTACTTTCTTCTTGTTTTAATTAATTGTTTTTGGGAGAAGGAGAAGTGCAGAGGATATAAAGACCCGTGGAACTGTTTTGGGAAAAGGGACGTATCACACACAATTTAAAAATTTCAAAGAAAAATGGTATTCTTTTAAAAAGTGTGTTTAAAATGTCAGCACACGATGTAAACGTGTTAGTCTTTGATTATTATACTAGTGCTGGAACACAACGTGCATAACATGCTTAGAGCAGATTGTACAATGCACCATAATGGGTGAGCATATATTCTTAGCATTAAAAATACAGGAAATTTGAACTATTTCTGGTAAATAGCTATATAAAAACAACTTCTAAAACATGCAGGGGGCAAAACAAAGCTATTCATAGAATTATAGGACTGGAAAGGATTTCGAAAGGTCACCTAGTCCAGGTCCCTGCATTCATGGCAGGATTAAGTACTAGCCAGACGATCTCTGACAGACGTTTGTCTAGCCTCCTCTTAAAAATCTCCAATGATGGAGACTGCACAAGTTCCCTGGGAAATTTATTCTAGTACTTAATCCTGACAGTTAGGAAGTTTCTTCTAATGTCTAACCTATACCTCCACTGCTGCAATTTAAGCCCACTGCTTCTTGTCCTGTCCTCAGAAGTTAAGAACAATTCTGCCTCCTCCTTGTAACAACCTTTTAAGGACCTGAAAAGACTAAGAGGGCATGATAACAGTTTTCTTTTCCAAACTAAACAAATCCATTTTTTTCAATCTTGTCCCGATTTCTAGATCTTTAACCATTTTTGTTGCTCTTCTCTGGACTCTTTTCAATTTGTCCACAACTTTTTGAATATGTGGGCAACCAGAACTGGACATAATACTGCTAATGCATCCCAGGATGACATTCGGGCTTTTTGCAGTGTTACACCAACTCATATTTAGCTTGTGGTCCACTATGATCCCTCAATCTCTTTCTGCAATACACCTCCTTAAATAGGAATTTCTCATTTCTCTGTGGGTGCAGCTGGCTGTTTCTTCCTAAATGGAGTATTTTGCATTTGTCCTCATTGAATTTCATCCTATTTACTTCAGACCATTTTTCCATAGTTTATCCAGATCATTTAAAATTTAATCCGATCCTCCAAAGCACTTGCAACCCCTCCCAGCTTGGTATCGTTTGCAAACATTTTAAGTGCACTCTCTATGCCATTATAGCTATTGAACAAAAATAGACCCATAACCTTCAAAATGCAAGTTACGTTATCCTTTTTAAGTAAAGATGGGGTTTTGGCCTTGAACTCCACACTCAATAAAAGTTTATTTTTAGAAAGAAAGTTCCTTTATACAAAAGAAATAGCCTACATGGAGTCAGCTAGTTTATTCCTGTGGATTTCTTTCCCTAAAAAACCTTGTACACTGCAACCTCTGATCCGGGAACAACTGTGGTTCAGACTCTGACAGTGAGAGGAGCAATCGGCTCTGCGCGCTGCTGTTCCCTCTACTCCCCAGCTGAGAGAAGTGGCACTGCTGGTCCAGAGGATTTTCCTCTGCCACTCCCATAATGGCAGGAGGAGGTGTCCGGGAGTGGAAGGCTGCACAGACCCACATGTGCCCACAGAAGCAAGACACCAGGTAAGCACTCCAGTCTCATCCCTCTCGTGCCCAGACCCTGCATCACCCTTCGTGATCTGGAAAATTCCATAATCCGGCATACCTTATTCCCCAGGGTTGCAGGATTAAAGAGATTCCAGTGTATTTCCTATTAATTATTGCTATTAACTGTCTTTAGTTTATTTGCATGCACAAGAACAGGGGAGAGTTATCTGTCATGTAGTGACAAACACATACAGTATTTGTACCAAAAAGATAGCATGGTTCAGTTGACTGTAGTTCTTGACCCATAGTAGGACAGCAGTTCAAAACCAATACTGACAATGTGATATTTGAGTATAACGTCAAGTAAGGATATTAAAATGTAGTTTTTTGGTAAACATATAGCCTCTGAAATTTTCAGTGATCACACATTTACATACCGGGGGAAGGCAGCTCCCCGGGAGCTGGTGCACGCGGGGAGCCAGCTTTTATCTTCTCCTACCCCCTTAGAAACCAGCTCCCCAAACATAATGGCGCCCATCTGCCTTGTCCCTCAGGCTGCTGCCTCTGTATCAGAGGGAGTAGTATGCGTGGAGAGGAGCTTGCGTGTAACCATAAAGGTTAACCGAAGAGCCAAGGCTCATTGATTAACCGCTTAAATGTATACACTATCACATCCATAACATCAAGCATGCCACACTAAAAATGAGAGGTCTCTTCTGCTTGTTCAAATAGAAGTTAAGAGCCTGATGGGGTTTTTCAAAGCTAGCAGCGAACAATCCCTTCACCTGCATGTCCTAATATCAATAGTCACCACCTCTGGTGACTGTATCCAAAGCCGTGCAAGCTGTCAATTACCTCAACAAATTGCTGAACTATTAAATTACAAATCAAGCACTATGTTAAACCTTGTATAAATAATATACTTTTTCCAGATACTTGATGTCACTGTCTTCTTAAATGTGTCACAAAGTAAGTATAGCAAACCATTTAAACTTAATCGCCATTCTTCTTCTCCATCCCACCTAAGGATGTGAAGGACTAGTCGACTAAACTGTGTGATAAGCAAATGCTTCCCCTCCCCCCCTTTGTTATCAGAAAAAGGCAGCAAGTGCAGGGGGAGGGGGGGAACAGGGGTGAGAAGAGGGTACTTCAAAGTGGCAGCGCCAATGTGGAAGCCCGGCATCAGGCTCCTCCCGGCGTGTCAAAGTGGCAGTGCCACACAGAGCCTGGGGTCAGCAGGGAGTCTCCAGCTGACCCTGGGCTCCACATGGCCTTTAATTTGTAGCAACAGCCCTAGGACTGTTGCTACACTTCAAAAGCGGAGACACCCCACTAACTATTCGATTAGTCAATTACCCGCAATTTAACTTCCCTAATCCCACCTATAGTAATGGTCAGGGCTCGCCAAGTGGCAGCGAGTCCCACTCGCCAGACGTGCAGTTCTGCCTTCTGCACCGACTCTTCCGGGTTGTAATCTACTTGTCACGGGCGAGTAGATTACATTATCTGTCGAGCCCTGGTAATGGTTACCCAACCACTTTCCATAATGAAACTCCTTTCACTTGCTTATAAATCTTTGAGCTGACCTTTTCCATGCTGTCTCTCTGCCCCAGGCTGATTTATTTAAGTTTCAGCTAAAATGGTTCCTCCATCTGTCAGAATGAGTTCAAGGAAAAGTAAGATGTTTTGCCCTCTCTAATTCTGCAGCATCGCCATTCATTCCTGACCATGGCTTGCTCATGCGATAAGTCCAGACTGGTCACCTTCCTACATATTGTGTCCCACCATCTAGGTCAGGGTTGGCCAACCCATTAAACAAAGAGAGCCAAAACAGCAGTAGAAAAAATGCGAAGAGCCGCACCAGAATTGTTGAGAAAAAAAAGATGCTGCCCCTTTACAAACCACAGGTTAGGCTTTTTGGCCACATCAGGTTCCCACTGGCCAACACCATCTTGCCAATGTCATTTTGCCACGCTGAACAGCTCCCTTGCACCCGGTGAGCACAGGGAGCTGGGGGCCGTTTGTAGGGGCACATGGGGCAGCTTTGCGAGACACACTTTCAGGGTGAAGAGCCACATGTAGCTCATGAGCCGCAGGTTGGCCACCCCAATCTAGTTGGTGATCACTCTCTAAGTCTTACAGTTTTAGAGGAGGGGTGGGCAATAATTTTTGAAGGAGGGGCCACTTCATAAATTTCTGAAGTGGTTGCGGGCTTCCCTGGAAGGGGCAGGGCCTTGGGCAGAAGGGGCAGGAGGCTTCCTGTGCTCCCCTGCCGCCCAGAATAGAGAGTCATGGAAGACATTTGTTCCTGCCCAAAGCAGCAGAAAAGACAGAAGAGGAAGGATTTTGATTCCGAAGAAATTCAAGTAAGACTTACATCCCCAAGCTGTTTATGGAAGAGGAGAAACATGGTGAAACCATTAGCCTACACACACACACACACACACACACACACACACACACACACACGAGCATGATGCAAGACTATGCAAGAGCCTGATTGGCCTGGGGGTGGGAGGAGAGCGTGAATCTTTGCCTTCACTCCCCCACCGCTTAGAGCAGTAGTCACCAAGCAGTAGATCGGGATCTACTGGTAGATCTTAGAGCCTCTGACAGGTGATCCTGACTGGTTTGGCCAAGAGGCTATCAAGTGCCTACCCTTCAGCTGCCCCTCCCCCACACTGCTGTGCATCTCCTGCCCTTTGCCTTGGAGCTGCCTCTCCCTTTGGGAGTCTCCTGCTTTCTGTGCAGGGCAGGGGAGGGGAAAAAGGGGTGCTGATGTCCAGGTGCCCCTCTCCCATTCTGTATTCTTTCTCCACAGAGCAGAGAGGGGGCACAATAGGACCAGGGATGGAGTTTGCTGGCTGCTTTAGGGAGTGGTTCATGGCCAGGGCCAGGGCATGGGTGAGCCTGCCTTAGCCCCACTGCACCACCACTCAGGAGCCAGCAGCAGTGCCCAGATGGAGCCCACATCCCAAACTCCTACCCCAGTCATGAACCCCCCCTCATGCATCCCAAGCCCTTATCCTAGCTCTGAGCACCCCTGCATCCAAACACCCTCCCAGAGCCTGCATCTAGAACCCCTTCTATATCCAACTGCCTGCCCCAAGAGCAGCTCAGAGCCCCTCTCACACTCCAAATCCCTTCATCCAAGACCAGAGCCTGTGCCCCCAACCCTCTGCCCCAGCCTGATGGAAGTGAGTAGGATGGGCAAGAGAGGGAGGATGGAGTGAGTAGGGGCGGGGCCTTGGGAAGGGGTAGGAAGGAGGCAGGGCAAGGGTATTTATATATGACGTAGATCTTGGATTGCACTTAAATTCAAAAATTGATCTCGTGCTTAAAAAGGTTGGAGACCACTGGCTTAGAGAGAACTGCCAGCTCCCCCGTCCACAGATCTCAATTGGCCTTAGGGCATGGGAGTCGCAGGGCGGCTGCAGCTGGATTAATCATCTTGACGGGCCTCATCCGGCCCACAGGGGCTGTCTTGCCCACTCCTGGGATAAGGAAATGCCTGTGAGGGATTATGGGTGAAGGAGACAATTGTGATCTGGGGCACGGCATTGGCGTGCAGGAGTTTGGATTGTGACCTAGAGTAGGAGGGGACTGTGATCTGGGGCAAGGGATTAGGGTGCAAGGTCTGGGAGGCGGTATGGGCTCAGGAGGGGAGCCGAGGGTTTGGCTTATGAGGGATAGGGGGTAGGAGTAAGAGGGCAGCAGGCTGGGGCGGAGGGTGGGGTGGGGTGGAAGAGGCAGATGCTGGCTGAAAGACTTCCCTCCGAGACTCCCAGTCAGCAGCCCAGCACATTTTTCAGGCAGGAGCCTGCCACACCCCTGCACAGGCTGCAGTACCACATGCTCTATGATAAGAGCCTGAGGGGAGGAGGGATGGTGCTTCGTATGCTGCCTGTTTTTCAAACAAGCAGCTTCCACTGGCCAGAAACCAGCCAATGGGATTGTGCTGGGGATGAGAGCAGCCATGAAGCACCACTACCCTCTCCCCTCCAGGCTTATAGTTTGTGGAACACAAATGGCCAAGCAGCCGCTTTTCTGAGCAGTGTGGGGGGATGAGGCAAGTAAAGGAGTCTGCCTGAGACTCCTCACTGCACCTGCTGGCTGGATGCGGCCAGCAGAGGATGTTTTGCCCAAGCCTGCATTAGAGCCTCTATGCTAGGCCAAGCCCTTTTTTCTGTTTCTCCTCCACCCTAACCCTAGACCCAGTTGTCCACCATCCCTGCGGCTTAAAAGCCTCCCGTATTCAGCTAGTTTACTTTGTCCTGTAGCTCTAGTGGTAGCAATCTGTGCTGACATACTGAAGACTGAATGTTCAAACTCTGCTGCTGGATCACAGTGAGGGGTTGCTACAATTCTATATGGAATAACATTAGTTTTGATCTTATTTCTGTAAAAACCTCAGGAAGTTGCACACAACACACTGTATTAGGTTGCAAAAAAGAAAAATGGAATTGAAAAAAAATTAGGAAAGACCAGCTTTACAGTCACTTGTATACAGGCACAAGGGGGTGGAATAATGATTGCACAATCATACACTCTTTAATTACAGGATTACTATTTTTGCCATGGTGCCTCTGTCTAATCATGGACACAGAGTGGATACACAGACAGGAAACATTTGTTTGTGCAAACTTATTTCTAACTTTTGAATGTTTGACTAAACCTTTTTTTATTATTTATATCTGCACTACAGGAAGGATAATATTTTACCACAAACCAGTAGACATGTGAGGTCTGAAGCCACACATCAAGACAACAGAATATTTTAAAAAACCTGAACCATATATCTCCTTTACTATAGGAATTTTATTCTCCACCTCTGGAAATACCTTAGAGATCTGAAATTCCAGCATTGATTTTATGGTACAGTGCCGAACCAGAGAATTCACCAAATCAATGGAGGTCAATATTGTCTAGCAGCATTACCAACACTTCCACTACTTGCTAGGCTGTTAGAAGACATTTAGGGATAAATTAGAGCTAAATAACAGCACAGAACACTAAGAGCCAGGACTGGCTGCTGAAAACAAACTTTATGACACTGCGGGAAACTTGGCCACATCCCTGATAAGTAGACAGCCGGCTAACTAAAAACATGCCAGACCGTGGAAGTTGCTGGACCAGAGAGTGCTGGAATAGAGATGCTTAACATGCACTGCTTCAACAATACATTGGAATAACAGATGTTCAGAGAGATGTGAGGTATCAGGAGTGTGTAGTCTTAAACCAAACTAAACATTCAAACATCCCTATTTTAAATACAAAAATATTGAATTTTAAATGAAAAGCCATTTTATTTTCTCCACTGTAGTGAGATCAAAAGAGAACATAAAAATTAATCTGATCACGTTGATTCTAAAAATAATAAAAGAATAGTTACTATTATTAAAAAACAAACCACCATGACCTAATACTTCCCAATATAAAGATCTGCATCTCAGTGGATAATGCATTGATCTTTAAATTTAATTTGGATATGATGATGTGTAAAATGCTATTCTTTCACTAAACACAAGATAACTAATGGAATACAAACAAAAACACCTGAATAAATATTTACCAGTTGATGAGATGTTCTTGATGTCTTAATGGAAAATTCTTTCTCCTCCCGGAATTGATGTTGCAGCTTGTCTTCAGAACCTGAACAGAGAACCAAAATTATAAATAAATGGCACATAATACCACAGCTCATTTTTTATAAATGTTAATGTACAGTAACAAAACTAAATTAATTAAAGGTTGTCAACTATTTTCATGTCAAGGAACGAATATAATTATTCCATCTACTATATATATTACAGACTTTGTGTGTGTCTGCATGTCGATCCATCCGTGAGTCCATTTGTTCAAGAATCTCTCCTAACCTGTAAGATCTAGGACGACCAAATTTGGTATGCAGCTTCCTCTTAACAGAACTTCAAACTAGGTCAGGATTTGGTTGTGCCAAAACAGTGGGATGTGCGTGTAATGCAGGGGTGGGCAAAAGGGCCTCCGCAGTCCGGATCCGGCCCACCAGGAGGGTGGATCTGGCCCACAGAGGCCCTGCTGCTCCTCTGCCTCTAGGCCCATCAGGGCCCAGGGGCGGGAGAGCAAGGGAAGTCTCCTCCACACTAGGGGCATGGGCACCTTGTGGGAACTTGGGGTGGGGGCACTCCCTCACCCCCAAACCAATAATTGTCTGGGGATGGAGAACCCGGGAATATCTTGGCCCCATCCCTTTTGCTTGATGCCCCGCCCTTTCCTGTGCAGCCCGGGGCCACTTCACAAAAAAATCGACGTGGTCCCTGGCAAAAAATTATTGCCCACCCCTGGTGTAATGTGACTGCTTTGCATCAAATGGAAAGGTAGGGGTATGAGAACAGGGACGATTATACTCACAAATGACCACAGGAGGGCAGCAAGTGCCCCAGCCCCAGGGAGCAGCCACTGGCCAGCAGCATGGTCCCTGCCACCCCAGCCTGCCCCACAGAACAGCTGATGATTGGGCTATGGGGTTCCCGCCACCCCAGGGAGAAGACAGAAGGGGACTGTGCAGGTCCCCACCATGCACAGGCCAGCCTCAGGGAGAAGCCACTGGGCGGGCCATGCAGCCCTTGTTACCCTGGGCCATCCCCACAGCTGGGCATGAAAGGTAAGTCTTCTAATCTGAAAAATTAAATACAAATGACATGCAAAGAGCCGCCCAGAATAGAGAGTCATGGAAGAAATTTATTCCTGCCCAAAGCAGCAGAAAAGACAGAAGAGGAAGGATTTTGATTCCGAAGAAATTCAAGTAAGACTTACATCCCCAAGCTGTTTATGGAAGAGGAGAAACATGGTGAAACCATTAGCCTACATATATATATATATATATATATATGTATATATATACACACACACCTGAGCATGATGCAAGACTATGATTCTAGATCTCTTCAGTTGCCTCAGGAATAAAACTATAGGACATACACTAGACTACTGCAGTAGCTATAGGTAAACTCACACACCTCTGACTCATTATTTGGTAACACAGAACGTTTAATAATGGGTCCTCCCTCACCAACATAAAATGAGTATTAAAAAAAATTCAAAAATGTAATTTTTGCTAATTAGTTCCATGAGTCACCATGGGCATCTGGTTAACTACGACCAGCAGCATGAATCATAAAGTAACTTGTGGCTTTAAATCTAGCATTATTAATACATAATAGCTGGCAGTTAAACACCACCATGCAAAGTGTAATTCTCATGCTAATCAAATAACATTTACAAGTTAGTATCTTAGTACTTTTTATGTAAATGTTTCTTAAACTTTTTAAGACTGAGGAATACCAAACGATTTTTTTTTTAAATGAGGGAACACCACGGATTTTTTGTTGAGGGGGGGAAAAAAAGGTTGCGAGGGGCAAGTAATTGAGGAGAAAAAAAGGGGGGGAGGCATTTTGAACTCTGTTGTTCTCCGCGGCACACCGTTTTATATACTATTTTACATCACTAAGAATGATGAATATGTTAAATATAATACATTTTTATAGAGTGTCCTTTTTTCATGAAGATACTCAAAATTACTCTCTTACTGCCCTGAAGTGTTTAGAAACCTAATGCCTGTATAATCAGAATATAATTTTGGTTTCATATAAATCCCAAATTCTCTTAATACAGGCCTCTTGAATGCACTCAAAATAATGACACACACACACAGAATGTTAAATTTTGATTAATTAACGAATCAAATAGTTGATGGGACTTCCATCAACTATTCAATTAGTCAATAAGGACTAGCGTGACAAATCACCTTTGAAATGCTGCATGAAGCATTTCTGTGGGGAGTCCCACTTACTCTGGGCTCCATGTGGGTGTTTCTGCTTTGAAACGTACAAGAATCCTGCTGGCCCCGGGCTCCACGCAGCATTTCAATCTTTGAAATACTCAAGAGCCTCTGCTGGGTGTCTTGTACATTTCAGCTTTTAAACTGGCTCCCACCAGCACCTCCTCTTCTCTCTCCCCCTCCCCCAACTTGCTGCCTCTTTGTGATAGAGACAGCAAGGGGGAGGAAGCAACTAGTTGACTAGTGTGTTGACTCGATTAGTCGCTTACATCCCTAACACACATACACATTCCTTTTGGATGATGGACTGGCAACAGGTTTATCTCCCACTATTGCAGACCTACTAGGCCTTTTTACCTTTTATTATTAAAGAGTCTACAAATATATATCCTAGATTTTTAGTTTGGTCATGCTTAGCAGACACCTCATGGCAACTGAAATATTTAAAAACACACAATTAAAAAGAAAAAAGTTCATTGCCCAGGGGTGGGCAATAATTTTTTGCTGGGGACCAGTTCAGAAATTTTTAAACTTGCGCCCCAGGCTGCACCGGAAGGGGTAGGGCCTCAAGTGGAAGGGGCGAGGCCCAGATACTTTCCTGCTTCCCCACCCATAGACCATGATTAGTCTGGGGGTTGGGAACTGCCTTTGCCCTCCTTCCCCCCCCCCCCACAAGATTCCCCCATGGCACCCATGCCCTGGTGGTGGGAGGAGACTTTGGGTGCTTCCCCTTCTGCTGCCAGGCCAATCAGCCACAAACTCCTGGCAGGGTGGAGAAAACTTCATGCACTTCCTCCCGCCCCCAAGCCCTAATCAGCTTGGGAGCGGGGAAGTGGCATAGCCTCCGCAGGCTAGAACAACCCACTTGTCGGGCCGGATACGGTCCGTGAGGCCCTTCTGCCCACCTCTGCTATACACCCTCAATGAGGAAGGCCAAATACAACAAGAAAAATCTTCCTTATAGCACAGATAAATCCAAGAAACTAAATGAAAAACAAAAAGTATCCTTTGAATGGGAGGCCCCAGATTTTTTATTTTTAGAAAACATGCAAGTCAGAAAAAATAAAAAATAAAGCATACAAACAAAAAAGCTTCTTCCATTAGGATGAGGTTCATTAGGCCAGGAAGCAGTGTTTGGGTTTTGGTTTGGGGTTTTTCTCCCCCCTGCGGTCCTGAAAGCCAATATTTGTTTCTATTCTAGGGAAGATGTTGTATTTGGTTCAGATGCCTTCTGTTATGCTCTGGAAATAGAAAGTCAATTTTTTTTCAGCCTTTACAATATCTAAGGGTAGTGTAGGCCAAGCTAGAGAGGTTGACAAAGCATCATCATACTTTAAAAACATAAAAATAATAGATTTTTATTTAAATAAAAAGCAATTTAATAATAAGAAGCCTGTATTTTACATATTGGGTAGTGGTTCCCAACCTGTGGTCCACGGACCCCTGGTGGCCTGTGACGATACTGCAGGGGGTCCATGGAAAGTTTTCAAAACTTTCCCCTTTCCTTTTCTTCTCCCCCCGGGGCAGCGGGTCCCATGAAATTTTAGTAGATTGAAAAGGGGTCCATATGCTCAAAAAGGTTGGGGATCACTGTACTATGGTTTAAGACATAGGACTTCAGTCTGTCACTTGAAAGTCAACAAAAGGAACTGAGTCCAAAAGATAGCAATCTTTGAACATTTTAATTTTCTATCATCTCTGGCAATATTGACTGCTTAAGAGCATGGCAAATGTTAGATTGGATTACATTCAGTGTAGTTGTAGCTGTGTTGGTCCCTGGATATTAGAGACAAGGTTGGTGAGGTAATATCCTTTACTGGACCAACTGCTGGTAGAGAGAGACACAAGCTTTTGAGTCACACAGTACTAACTCAAATTTCATCTGAGATAATACTATACTATATCTGTTTCACAAAGAATTACCATGGTGTACATGGTTGCAGCAACACAACTGTCAAATGGAGGAATGGCAAGTCACCAGTTACAATGAACAAAAGGGTTACTTTACACAGTAATTTAATGCAAATGTTCTTCTGCTACCAGAATGCCTTTCTTAAAATTATTTATGATTTCTTTAAAGAGGAAAAGTGAGTCTTCCTTTCTCCAGTGAGCACTGTGTCTACACAGTAACTACTCTGACTCCCTGTATGTATGTTTAGCTATACAGTAATATAAGTAAAATCACTTAGAAATTTGGATTTATACCATTCACCAAGAATCTAGATTTTTATAATCAACAAAAAATTAAGAGAAAAAGACAGGCTTATCAATAAGAAAACTCGAGTCCAAATCTATCAAGCTTAAAAAATTTCAAAAAGATTAAGTCATTTTCAATCTTGGAAAATGCTAGAGGGAGCATGTTCCAAAGTTGAGAATCCCTGACTGAAAAAGTGCTTTCAGCCACAGAAAAATTAATTGCAGCAGCTTTAAAAGAAAGCTGCAACAGCTGCAATGCCTAACACAACTGCTGTGTTCTAGAAAAGTGAGAAAGAAAAAATTACCATAACTCATTTCAGTTCCAACCTCTTTTTGAACATTTTCATCCATCTTTCTTTATCCTTCTGACCTTCATAGTGGCATATATCTGATCATTTAACAGCTTCCACAAAACTGACTATTGTATTATCAGAACAACAGAAACCTATAATGGGAATACATTGCCATACACGGGATCAAGTCCAATATGCTGACTGTGGCCTATATCCAGATAACCGAAAGGAAGCTGAATAACCTGTCTTAGCAAATGCTAATTTTGTTAATGAAAACATTTCACCTATTTTAACTGGGTGTTCTATGAAATAGCTCATCCACTTGACTCCTGCTAAGATCCATTCCTGACTTCAATTATATTTAAACAAAGCAAGTTCAAAGTTAAATATTTTATTCTAACTAAATTAAATTTGTCATATTTAAATGTGCCTTTGTGAATAATGCATGCAAACAAGAGCATCCCAGAAATCTCCTTTAAACTGTTTGTTATTTTATATGTTTTTAATCACATCTGCTTGTGTCTCATCGTTAGAGTCCTAACCTGTTCAATCATACCCAATACAGTACAAAAGTCTGTCCATGCCTGCCTCTAAATTAGTTTCATTTACCACTTCTGGACTTCTTAGAATCATAGAATACTAGGACTGGAAGGGACCTCGAGAGGTCATCGAATCCAGTCCCCTGCCCCCATGGCAGGACCAAATACTGTCTAGACCAGTGGTCCCCAACCTTTTGGGGCCGCCGAGTGCCCGGGGGCAGGGCCACTCATGCACCAGGCACCTAGAGGCGGGGCCACCCATATGTCACGTATCCGGTGCCGGCACCACCCATGCTCAGCACTCCCGGGGCCGGCACTGCTCCTGCGCCCAGGGGCGGGGCCACCCATACGCCACACGCCCAGGAGCCGGCAGTGCCCATGCGCCTTGCGCCCAGGACCCGGCAGCGCCCATGTGCCTTGCACCTGGGTCCAGCACAGCCCATGCACTGTGAGCCTGGGGGCGAGGCCGCCCAAGTGCTGCGCACCCGGGGCTGGCACCGATCCTGTGCTGCATGCACAGTGGAGCATTTTACATTTGTCTTTATTAAACTTCATCCTGTTTACCTCAGACCATTTCTCTGCTCGGTGTCCCCTTCTAGTTTCCTTGCTTTGGCCCTTTGATCTTCATGCCTGCTCCTGTTTTTCTTTTTATTTGTCCCACATAATCAGCTGGTTTCCAGGTTTCAGTGGATCCTCCCCATAGGCTGGGGGGGAGGGTTCTTTAACAACCTCTGAGGTTCCAATAGGATTTATCAATCACAAAGCATGTCTTTAAAATGCTGTTTCCTGCTGAAGTTCTTCTTCATTAGAAGACATCTTTTAAAAAATCACCAGAAAAAATAACCTTATCGAATTCCAGACCAAAGTATGTAAAACCTATCTACAGAGGTCTATCTTCACACCCCCTCTTAAACGTGCACTGTGATAACTTAAGATGTTTTTCCCTTAACTTTGCCAAGCCACTTTGACACATTTCTACCAAGACAGTCTTAGAAATGTGATCTTCCAGGAAGTGAAACAAATTTTCAAACTACAGTAGTGAATGGGGTCTAATTCAGTTGGAGTATTTAAAGTCCATGCATCTAGAGAAGAAACACTGGACTCCAGAAAAACCTGGCATGATACATTCAGCATGTTTTAGCCTTAATTTGGGGGGGGGGGGGGGGGGGAGGGGAAAAAGCTGAAGCACAGCTATGGAAATTTTGTAAAACAAATACTGAACTGAAAACACCCTGGAAAGCGGAGGTCTGTGGACCCAATTCCATCAGTTTCAATCGATTTCTTAAGACATAGTAACCCCTTTCAGTTGCAAAGTTAACTTTCCCCACATGGAGTATAAAATGATTTGGTGACAACCTCATATACTTTTAATTTCAGTTAAGGGCCTCATTCTTGGTGCCTCTAGATTTTTTTAACACCTAAATATTTGTTACTATCAAAAGGAAGACACCATGACCCAAAAGGAAGGAAAGCAAATTTTTACAGAGTAGAATCTTGATCTAATTTACTTTCTGAATTTTGAGTACAGCCGGTCCCCGACTTACGAACAAGTTACATTCCAAGCACTTGGTTGTAACTCGATCTGTTCATAAGTCGGATTACATTCATTTACTTATGGCCGTGCTGTTCGTAAGTGCAGATTTCGTTCTTAACTCAGGTTCCAGTTGTATAGAAGGTTGGTTGTAAATACGAACGGTCGTAAATCGATGCATTCGTAACTTGGGGATTGGCTGTATTATTCCTTCTAAATGCATTATAAAATAAAAACATTAATTATATGACCATACTACAAAAAAGGCCAAAGTAGGTTTATTTTTCCTTTCAAGTTCACCTACAAGACTTTTTATGCATAGACTGAACTTACTTTAGCATTGTGTTTATCGGTCACTCTCACAATGTCACCATCTGAACAGATTAGTCAACTGATAAAACAGATTTCAACTATGTGCTTCCAAAAAGATGCTATTTTACATGCTTAAAAACCATGTAAGGAACAGTTAACATTCACTGAAACCCAGCAGGGCAGTAAAATGCAGATTTTTTTTTTTTTTTTTTGGTATTTCAAAAGCACAACAGCAACTCAGTCAATTATTGGTAGACACATGGGGAGTGTAAGCATCTCTCTTATATCCTGCACATGGAGCCAGCATGGGACTCACTGACATGTGAGTTGTGAATGCTTTCACAATAGAATTTTGAGAATGTTTACACAAAAATATAAGAATTTCAAATAGTAAACTACTGAATAAACCATCTGTATTTTGGAATATTGTCCGCATGGAACATTATAGAAAAAGTTTTGTGCTGATACGCTGAAAAGGTGATAAAATTGTCTTTAGGAGGAAAGGAGGCTAATCCAACACTAGTGCTGTTTGTACATCGTTTTAACAAACATGCATGGATTTAGGAAAGTTGCTTAGCCACCGTACCTATTATTTTTCAACTATCCAGCTAACTGTATACAGAATAGCATTCTACTAACAGAGAGGAGAACAGTTCCGTTATTTTGTTTCTCTCTTTCATAATCTGCACCCAGGAAATAAGGGACTTCTGTCTCATTTTGTTTCAGAAGATGAAAGGAAATAGCTTGTCATTTTCCCAAGTAAGTATAGAGGCAAGTATCAATATACAGGTGAAACAGTTTGCTAAGTAATACTCCCCTTTGCCTGGTGCCCTCACATTCTTTTCCAACTGATGTCAGCAAAAATTTACATTATTCTAATCAGACCCAAACTACAATCGCTGGGAAAGCTGTGTCATACTGCAGAATATGCCACAGAATGTGCCTATTTGTGAATTTGTTCTTCGCAGTCTTTACTGTGGAATTTGTGTACTGTACTCAGTTTTGCAGTCTCATGCTCCATTTAAGCTATGCCATTGGAGGAGTTCATGTTGACACTTTTAATGCTGAGATCAGTGACTTTACAGGTGACAAATCCATAAAACTAAGAAAATCCATACTCAAAACTAAAATTTAACTTTTACTTCCTGAACTTAGTTGCAATGGTATTAGTTCTATTTGGGAACAGTGCCAATGTTGAAAGTATGCTGCAACAATTTGCCAGAAGTTCAGAACACAGTGACTGCCTTCACTTCACGTTTCCTTCCTTCCACAAGGAAGTGTCTTATCTTAAGTCTGTTTCCTTTTTAGAGAGCTAACATAAACTAGGTAACAAGGAAAAGTAATAAGACATTCTAGTGTTTTAGAGACCACACTGCATTATCAGGAACATGGCCTTTCACATCCAAAAGTTCTGCAGTCACTGTTCATCACTCCAAACCTTACGACTCCACCAGTCAAAGCTTATTACGCTGTCTGTAGTTCCACCCTGAACACCACCAACAACCTTGATTTGTTTTTCGCATGGTTCTCAACAAGGGACACATGTATCTGTGGGAGGTATGCAGAGGTTTTCCAAGATGTACATCAACTCATTTAGATAGTTACTTAGTTTTATTACAGGCTACTTAAAAAGCAATACTGAATGACAATACAAACTAAAATTTCAAAAAATTACTTGTTTATACTGCTCCGTATACTATATATTAAAATATAAGTACAATACTGTATTTACATTCCAATTGGTTTTATAATTATATTTAAAAGTGAGACTATGCAATTTTTCCATAAGAGCCTGCTGTGACTTATTTTTTGTGTCCGAGTTTGTAAGTAAGTAGTTTTTAAGTGAAGTGAAACTTGAGAATACTCAAGACAAATCAGACTCATGAAAGGGTACAGTAGTCTGGAAGGGCTGAGAGCCAGATAACCTTAGCAAACTGTTCTCAAAGGAATCTTCATTTCCCCTGTTGTGGCAATACTTCTTGCAGGTCTGCAAATACAGAATTGCACATCCTGTATTTGCTACATTCATGAGAATTGTACAGAGTTCAGCAGGCAGCTACAGAAAATATGAGGTTTTTTTTAAAAGGCATGTAAAATAGAGGCCTTGTGCTATGGAGAAAGTTGCATGCTGAAATCTTTACCCTTAACTCTCAGAGACGCCTAGCTGAGTCATTTATATCTTATAACACATTGCAAAAATTTCTGAAATGGCACTGCACCAACAACGGCACGTGGCACATTAGGATACTTACACATGGTACACCATAATTTGCATTAATATAAGCACTCCTAGAAAGCAAAACAAGCAGCCAATTATGCATGCCTACAAGCAGAGCTCGACAAATAATGTAATCTATTCGCCTGTGGCGAGTAGATTACAACCTGGAAGAGCCGGCGCAGAGCCATCTGTGCATGCGCAGAACGTCACTTGGCAAGCCCTGTCTATAAGTATGTTCTTAGGTAGTTATACACCAACATAACTTGTATTGACCAAAGTTTGTAGTGTAGATGTGGATTTTTTAAAAAATCTATATGCAGGAAGTTCCATTACAGTTATCAAATAATTCATTTTTAAGGGGATACTCAAAATAATTGCAGTCCCTCACAGAGATCACAACAGTACTGTATAAGCTGAACTCAACAAAACAGATCTCCTGTTTCCGGACAGACACACTAAAATATTACACCTAGAACATATTTGGTTAAGGATTTTCTATTTGGAATTTCAATAGCAGACTGTGGTTCAAGTGAAGCTACATCAACAGGTTTCCTCTTTGGATCAACCCTATCAGAATTACTATCACTATGGCGAAGATGTGAGGAGCTCTGACAAGTCCAAATCAACAGAATTATAGGCACTAGAAGAATTATTAGGCACAGTTAAAATATGGTTTGGTCCCTTCCTCCCAAAGACTGCTGAATTGTGTTCCAAGCAGTACTGTAAATGGAACAAGGTAGTCGCATTGGCATAAACAGATTTACACCCCTCTACGTTACAATTTTTTTTTTTTAACATGTAGTGACTAGGGGTGTCACTGTGCAGTTAAGGGCCTCATTCTTGGCGCGTCTAAATTTTTTCCCTGGGAGGTGGAGCAGCTTCTGTTGGTGGGGAGCTTGGACCCCCCCCTTCCAGTGGGCAGGGGCTGCTGCTGCCCCCCACTGCTGCCTCTATATCAAAGGCAGCAGCACAGGGTGGCAGGCAGCCAGTTTGTGCAGGGAGCTGGTTTTTAAACTGACTCTCCTCGCAAACCAGCTCCAGGCAGACAGAGGCAGCAACGTGTGGTGGCAGGAGGCTCCCCAGGAGTGGAGGTGGAGCACACTGGTTGCCGGCCCCAGCCCTGGGGACTATAGAAGAGTCAAACAACCAACAGGAACTCATGCGGTTATTGGACTACTCAATTAACTGATATCTAACAACCCTAGTAATGACATAGCTGACTTCATATTTGATATGATTGACATTTGACTCCTAGCCATGCTTCACAGTGGCTCACAAGCAAGGTTGTAAAACAAGCCTGAGACTGCAATAAGATTGCAGTAGATCAGCATTTGTATTGCCCAAACAATTAGACAAGACTACTTGATTCTAAATTCCTGTATCAGTGCAAAAAGAACCCCTAAAGTAAACTATTTAGTTCAAACACAGCTACGGTCCCCCTGCTCTTGGCCCCTGCAGCTAACATAATACTTGTTATCTCCCCCAGTTTACTGCACGTACACTTACTGAACAGCATAAAAGATACGTACTAGCAACCACAGTTTACAAATGAATTAGCTTAAACCATTCAGAATCTGATTGAACATAACACTGGGCCTTTAAACAAGTTATTTTTATTAACATTATACCAATAAACTTCTAGTTCTATTGAATTATTTTATTTTTGCAAGATATAGGTTCAGTAAATACATGGAGCAAAATTATCTGTATTCCAAAATACTGCACTAGTGATGAGAGAATTAACTGCTGAGGTGCTAGTCTAGAATGTGGGAACACTGAAGATTTGCCTACACTGTAGTTTAAAAATCTGCAGCAGGTTGGCCATCTGCAGCTTAGAAGTAGGCAAAGAACTAAAAGAAACAAAGACCATGAAACCAAGAGAAAATTCTCCTCAAATTTAAAAAGATTAGGACAGTTAAGGGCACAAAACAGGTGAGATTTTCAAAATTATTCAGAGTTATTGAAACTTTTTTTAAATTATTAACAGCAACTTAGCCTTGGGCCAATGCATAGAAAACAAAATATATTACAAAAGATAAAAATAAACTCCAAAACTATAAAATTAAGATACATGCAGATTAAAAATAGACATATACCATTATTCTGAGTATAATCATCTTGCCACTTGCCTTTTCCTTATTTTAGCGGTTGATTGTGATCCTAACAGCCTCATAATGCAAGAGGACAAGGGGCTTATTCCTATCTTCTAGTGAGTTTCAGCTGGCCTGATCCATTCAGTACTCCGGCTCATAAAAGTCAAACTGATGTGTGTCACATAAGGTATCCTTGAGAAACTAACACCACATTGATCATTAATATTCTTGCATGATGTCTTTGCAGTAAAACACCCATGGAACTTCGTTTACACAAACAAGTCAGGGGAATGGGTAAACAGGTTTCTCCCAGACAAAGGATAGGCCAATGCCTCCAGCCAAGCGAGAGTGTCAATTAAACATTTATCTGCACTGGACAGGGGAGGAACAGATCAATTCGCAATTCTGTAAACACTAGCACAGAAAGAAACCAGCATGGAAGTTCTTTCACCATGAAACTCCATATTTCCTTCCAGACAGCTCAAATGAACTTTATTTTGGGGGGAACCTCCACAAAGATCCATTCCAAAGGTTCACTTGAGGCAAAAAAACTCAAATTATCTGTCACCTAGAAAAACAGGGGCAACCAGCACTATGTACTTCTGTTAAAGGTTTTGACTGAGAGACAGCCAGTCATGATGGACAGATGGACATGATGGACAGATGGACATGATGGACATTTTTTGATCTGAGGAAGTGGGTCTGGCCCCCGAAAGCTCATCATCTAATAAACCATCTTGTTAGTCTTTAAAGTGCTACATTGTCCTGCATTTTGCTTCAGCTACCCCAGACTAACACGGCTACATCTCTACCACTATGATGGACAGAGTATCTGATGAGAGAAACCAATTTAAATGGGGACTGTACCTTGCTAGATTAAACTTTAGACTTTTTAAAATTTGCTTTGTAATCATCTCTGCCTTTATTTCTTTTACTTGACATCACTTGAAATCCTATCTACTTTTGATAATAAGCTTAACTTTAAACTAAGCCAATTGAGTGCGGAGTTTGGACTGAAGTGATTGTTAACGCCAGTTGAAATGATAAACTGTGCATTCTGTCTCTTTACAGGGGCAAGTTAATCTTATTATTCCACTGAATGATCCAGGAAAGAGCTGGAGATTGGTAGCACATGATTTGGAGAAAATTCAGAACTGGGGAGGAGTTGGGGTCAACTTGCCAGGAGTAACCAATAAGACGATGGGTACCAGAGTGTGGCTGGGAGTGTAACAAGCAAGATGCTGGAATAAGAATTGCTCATCCATGGCTGCTTATCAAAATGTTCAACTCAATACGTGTTTGCATGCTGGATGAGAGCAAGGGAGGTCTAGCAGCAGTGCAATTGCAGGTAGCTAGAGCTACAGGGCAGACAGTGACCCAACCCCACACTGGTCTAGACTGCATCCCAAGATGTGACACTGACCATGAAGACAGGGTAATCGCTCCAACCCGAGATACACTGTCAGTTCCTAACAAATACTCTATTTTCTGAGAGGTTGCCTACAAATGCAGCCAGCACAAAACCCACAGAAAGCCATTTTAACCTCAAATGGTAATACATTTTAAAATGTAATAACTAATGGGGTAGATCCTTCACCTGCCCTAAACTACATGGACAGAGGGGCTGTCTGTATATGACGCTAGTATAGCAGCCTTATAAGTAAGCTGTCTGCATTAATTGAAAATGGAGAGCTGTCAAGGCTCTTACTAAATATTATCTGGCATACCCATGGGTCTTTTTAACAGGGGGAACTGAAGTGACATTTCAATTAGACACAATTGCCATATCCCAGCTGCTTATTACTATCTTCTATATTGGACTGGATTAGAGATTTCACATTTTTAAAGATTAAATCTAAACATTTGCAATTCTGAAAGGCCCTAGAGCACACAAATAATTTTTACACAGGAAGCTTATGTGAGAAAGTCCTGCTAAACGGTTTGGCTTAGCATAACCTTGGCAAATACTGTGGGTGCATACTATGAAAGCATAGACAAAAAGTAACATCCGTGCAGCACATTGGATAGGACAGAATTCCTACCTGTCTCAGATCTAAGAAGAGTGGCTGAAGTATTTCTGAGAGACCAAGGAGTTTCCAAAGATTTGTTTTGAATCACTTCCAGTTACCTGGAATCATTCCATTCCTATATTTCGGCTCCATACAAACTTGAATGTATACATTAGCCTTAAAACTGTAAGGGCTAGTGCAATTAAGTTGATCCCATGAATTCAGCAAAACATAATACTCTTTGCACTGCATACGAGGCCTTCTCTTTAGTTACCTGAATATGCTTAACCCACAACCCATTTTCCCAAAATAGGAGAAAGAGCTAACTCATTCACTGTATTGCCCACCAATACTTCATTTATACAGCCTCTATCTCCGATTAAAAACAATTACTCTAGTTGTGGAATAATTTATTGATTATTCTCGTTCACAGTATAAACGAAATGTGTTTCATAAATGCTTCAGTCTCAAAGGTGTTCGTGACAGCAGAACCATACCATACAACCAGACACAGCGTGATTCGTGATTTTGTGGGAAAATACTGATCCCCTTTTAATGCTAGATCATAATTAATACAAAGGTAAAGAAAAAGGGCTAAAGGACAGTCATATTGAAACCCCTTTGTCTTTGGCATAGAATCAGTCAGTTCCCCATTCAGAGCGATTTTAATCTCCACCACTGTTTGTCTCTGAAGAGCTTTTCATACTCAAAATGACCAGGGATCTATTCTTACCATCTTTACACCACAGATGGTCCCTATCAAGAGAATCAAAGGAGGACTTTAGACTGACAAAAAGCAGCATACAATTTTTCTCACTTAGAAGGTCCATACACCACAGGCAGGGTCTGCCCCAGTATAGCCAGTACAGCCCCCTGCCTGTGGTGGGTAAGGGGGCCCCTGAAGCCAGGCTAAAGAGACCCTCCCCCCCTCCTCCCTTTAATCAGTTAACCCAGTTAAACAATAAAATGGGTTTTACAGCCCTACACTGCCTGTTTTTCATTTAACTAAAATATTCTAACAATTCAGAATTGAACAGTTTTGCCAGTAAACTTTCTGCTCAGTGACTTCTGGTTGACTGAAGTTCTTACTAACCATGAGAGTCCAGCCCTGCCTTGAAAAAATAGAGGCTGCTGTCACAGAGGCAACTTTTTACTGCTTTGGAAAGACAAAAAAGAGAATGCAATCATCTGTAGCAAGGAGAATGTGTCAGATAGATGGATTCTACCATGAGATGCTCTGCCCTGACAGGAAAGGGATGGCTAGAAGCACAAATGGTATTAAAGAAGAGAACCATTACCACCATCAAATCTCCAAATCTATTAATATTCAAGGTCAGAACCACTACTAGTGATAAACACCATGTTTGGGAACGCGGAGAGAAAAAAGACAGACGTCAGTGACAACGGAAGAGGAAGATCAAGATGTGCTAAGACCGTTTTCTACTCAAGATACTGTTTCATCAGTTAAAAAAACTGTCCTAAATACAAGTCAAATGCAATGTCAGAAGTACAAAGAGCAACAGGCCAGATTAGAATTCTCTGAACCAAGGTAAAACTGGAATATGACCACTACTTTCCAAATGTCTGAAGACAAGACAAAATGGTTGAAGTAATATCTTTTATTGGACCAACTTCTCCTGGTGAAAGAGACAAGCTTTTCAGTTATACAGAGCAAATCTTCTAGTCTGGGAATGGAACTTAGACGATATGTCTACACTGCAAACTGGCGCTCAGGTTGTTTAACTGCAGTGTAGACCTGCAGCCTGAGCTCTGGAACCCTGCCACCTTGTAAGGTCCTAAAGCCCAGACTCCATCTCAAGCCCAGAAGTCTACACTTCAATTAACCAGCCCTGACTCAGTTGGCACAGGCCAGCCATGTGTAATCATAATGAGGACAAACCCAGAATGTCACACCTAAAAAAAAGGTAGAAAAGACTATTTAGCATAAGTAGCTAACACATATTCTAAGGGACCATTCAAAGTAAAGTGGCCCCGTAACATTCCAAGAACCAAAAACAGAGGCTGGTAGGTCACAGGTTGTTGTACTAAGCAAGTGATGGCCAACCCGTGGCTCGCGAACTGCACGTGGCTCCCGAAGAAAAAAATTGCAGCTCCTAATGGAACCGGGACAGGAACCCAGAATCGCTCAGGTCAGCCGCTCTCATGGCCGGGCTGCTCTGAGCCGCATGCATGCTCAAGCCCCGTGCTGTTCCGCTCACAGTCCCCAGCGCATTACGTAATATGCTGCACGTGCAGGCCGGGTCGCACTCAGCGTCCCGGCCTGCATGTGCTAGCAGCCGGCCACTGAGCACCTGGCTCTGGAGAAGAGAAGGGAAGGGGAGGAGAGAGGAAAGGGGATCGGGTGGGGGGGGAAAGAGGGTGCGCACGGCGTCTCAGCCAGCACATGCTTAAAGCCGGCTGCTCTGCTCACACACCCTGCACCTGTAGAAGGATGCACATGGCAGTAGCAGCTGCTCTGGCTCTGGGACCTGGGCATAAGATTGGCGGGGGGGATTGGGTTAGAGCAGGAAGGCAAGGTGTCTGCTTCTGGGGAAGGGGAGAGGAGGGGAATCAGGATGGGGGTGCACATGGCATCCCAGCCAGCACGTGCTCAAAGCCAGCCGCTCAGCACTCACATCCAGAGCCTGTAGGGAGACGTGTGTGGAGGTAGCAGCGGCTCTGGCTCTGGGACTCAGGCATAAGGTTGGGGGCGAGGAGGATTGGGTTAGAGCAGGGGGGTGCCTGGTTCTTGGGGAGGGGATGGGGATTGGGTTAGAGCGGGGGAGGAAGGAGGGGGGAGCAGAGGAAGCACCCAGCTGTCGTGGGGAGCAGAGGAAGAGCACGCGCTTCCTGAAGTTGGAGTTGGCATGCAGTCCCGGGATTCCCCCCCCCCACACACACACACCCCCCCCACCTACCCCCTGCACAGGCAGGCAGCAGGAGGAAGTCAGTCCCCAGATGAGCGACAGACCCGGCATTTCAGGAAGTGTGCCAGCTGTATACGGGAGGGGAAGGGAAGAGCAGCTTGTCCCTGTCCCCTCGCTTTGGCCAGACCCGCCCACCAGCACCCTGCCACCTGCCCCAGCACCTTGCCCAAGCACTCTGTCCCCTGCCCCCACCAGCACAGTTGAGGCCACATTAGTGAAGCTGGGGTTTTTTGGAGGGGTTGTTTTTTGCATCTCACTTGTGAGCCCTGAGTTGACTTTTATGTGGGTCAGTGACCCCTGACTCAAAGCAGGTTCCCCGCCCCTCTCATAAATAAAGGCAATGCTGAAACATGTTGGCTACGTCTATATTGGCAAGATTTTGCGCCAATACTTTTAACGCGAGAGTTTTTGAGTTAAAGTATTTGCGCAAGAGAGCATCTACACTGGCATGTGCTTTTGCACAAAAACATCCGTGCCAGTGTAGACGCTCTCTTGTGCAAGAAAGCTCTGATGGCCATTTTAGCCATCGGGCTTTCTTGCGCAAGAAATTCATGTTGCCTGTCTAAACTGGCCTCTTGCGCAAGAACACTTGCGCAAGAGGGCTTTTTCCTGAGCAACAGCGTCATAGTTCTTGCGCAAGAAGCACCGATTTCTTACATTAGAACGTCAATGTTCTTGCGCAATAACACCCCGCCAGTGTAGATAGGTGGCAGGTTTTTGCTCAAAAGCGACTGCTTTTGTGTAAAATCTTGCCAATGTAGGCACAGCCATTGTGTTTGACGTATTTTATTTAAAAATGAAGCCTGGACAACAAGCCTGCAATTGGGGCCAACCCCCCATCTGGCTGCAGCATCATAACACTCCTGACCCTCCCCTGACTCCAAATCTGAACCCATCATACCCTGGAACCCCGTTCTGAGCCTCTAACATCCTCAAACTCCTGCACCCCCATATCCCCAGTCTTCTGTCACAACACCATCCACACTGCAAATCTGTGTCCTGCACCCATCATACTCCCAGCCTCCCTGTCCTAAGCCCCTCAAGCACCCCAGAGCAAAACTCCTGCATCCTCACAGCTACAAGCCTATGGCTTGCTCAGCACCCCAACCCCTCCACCTGACTTGAACACTGTCCAGCTTGGAGCCCCATCCTGGGATGGCGTACTGGCACCTACTTTCCCCCAGCATTGCTGCTTTTTTTTGCTCAACTCTTCTCCTCCCTCCCCCCCGGGTACATGGCTCTTTGCACCCTGTTCATTGCTATTTTGCCTCTTCATCCCTAACAGGTTGGCCACTGCTGTACTAAGTGATAAATCCCATGAGAAACGAGGTAGGTTTGTTGTTGAGTGGGCATGGGGGAGGGCGGGGAGAGATATTAATCATTATAGCAGTGGAGATACATTTGAAGATTTTGCAGCCCTTTGTTATGGCAAGGTCTGATGCTGCTTTGAGTTGACGGGTCCTAAGCTATAGGGAGCTTGTTTTGGCTGTTGAGGTTGGCAATAGTTTGGCTGTTGAGATGGCCAAAAGAAGGGGTATAGGAAAGATTTCTTTCAGAATGGGGTCCCCACTAAGAATGGGTTGTAACTGTTTAATGATTCCTTTTTGTGGTGGCAGGTGGTCAGAGGACTTTCCTACCCCATAACTTGTGCTGGAGCAAATTCTCTTGGGGTATCTGGGTGTTTTTTTCCATGAGACAATCTACATTTCTAGTAGAGCGTCCTTTTGGTGAAGGTCAATCTGCGTATGGTAAGGTGTGTAGCCTGAATTTTCTTCTCAGAGCATATTCTGTGGGACTGTCTGTAGATAATAGATTTCTTGCTGTGGTTGGTGTGGTTACTTGATCTGTGAAGGTTAATCCATATTGAAAATAGATTAAGTTATCATTGGTGGAATATGGCTTCATGTGAACAGACTTCTAAAATGAAAACCCATGTACTGATAGAGAGATCACAGTGCTGGTCTAAGAATGAGGCCTTTTCTTATACTGGGAGGGAAACAGCCATGAGCCAAGAAGCAGAAAGTCACATCCTCACAGTCCATCTAAACTGCATTAAAAACAATGCAATATTGGGCAGCTATATTTAATAAAAAGGAATTAAACAATAAGTCAAATTTTCAGTTAATATCATTGCTTACCTCACTGCTACATGCAGTGAAAAGAAAAATCTAACTACCTTTTTTCCTATGTAATTTTCTATCACTAATAGTGTCAAAGATAACTTAAATCAGTTTTTGATGGTGGTATTTAAGGCCATCTTTGTATTAGTAATTGAGTATTGTAGTAACATTATTGTAAGTCATAATTGTGTGTTCATTTATAAAAGTAATGTAATTAAAACTGCAACATGAGCTATATTCAGTCACTATGCTATATACCCAGACTAAAGTAAATGAAAGCTTGAATTTGGAATCAGGAAACAAACTGTTGCTCTGATCTTTAAAATCAGTGCTTCCCATTTTAAGGAAGCTTTTGATCATTTTAATAATACCGCTTTTTCCAGTTAAAGAATTTTAATACTGAAACTTGACATCTTCTGAATAAATTAAAACTATAGTTTCCGCTATCTTGAAAAAGGCCTACATTGTTTTACATTACATAGGATGCTTTTTTTAGTTCCTCTTTTTGAAAATTTACACATACATAGGCAAAAAGGAAAAATAGTATGCAAGCCATTTTGTCAATACTGCAAAGGCAGCAAACATGAAATATAAAGTGATAAAAAATTAACCAAATGCAAACAATGCAAGTTTCAGCATTTTGTAAGGAATGCACACACACGGCCTTTCCAGAGTGTAATGACTACTACCATCACAAAATGATCACAATTACATGTCTAGAGTCCAAATGCAAAACGTATCTTACATTTTCAGCAACCTCCTTTTTTCTAGAGCAGCATTAAGTCATTAAATTTGTAGAGGAGGGAAGACATGAGGTGCTTACCAATGATTTTAACTTACGCCTAGGAAATTTAACATTTTATTCACAGGCTTTATATAGGAGCTCAAATTATTTCTTAAGTAGTAGTAATTTTAATTCTTTTTTTTTTTTTGTCCTGAAATGACATGGATACATTCTTTTTTACCAGAATTCTAACACAGAAAAGCAAACTTCATGTTATTAGATTGACAAGAAAAATGTCATTCCCAGCAGCTTTATTTCATACTTCATCTCCTACAGCTATTTGGAAACAAGATTACTTTGTTTTGATTTTTTTTTTAAATAATGCATTGTTCATTCTTAATGCCACTACACTCATCTCATGCCTGACTCACCCAGAACTATCTATGTTTCAACATGTTGCTTTTTATGTTCCTCTATAAACATGCCATTACAATCCCTCACCTGGCACTATAGAGATTTAAAAACCACATAAATCCACCCAATGAGATAAAGATATGAACTGAAAGAGAACATTACACATAAAACGTGTAGAATGGCAAGACCATTGAGCCCTTGAGGATCTCACATTTAATTGTTAATATTTTTCTAACTATACCTCTTTTACGTGAAGTGCTGCCATTTGAAAATACATATATATGAATAGCAAATGAAGTTAAGTACATACCCCGTGTCACATATCAGTAACCAGCTGTGCTAAGAGACTCAGCATAGACTTAAATTTTTCAGAGCAAAACCACAACTGCTATTATCACCCTATTTTCCCAGTGAAATAGTGTGATCTTTAAATTGCCTTAAAAACCATTCACTAGCAGTGAGAGTAGGAAGCTTTCACTGGAAACTGAGATGTAAACCACTTTCTACAATTTTTAATTTTTATGTGACCATTTTTTTTTAACCTTTAAGGTTACAAAAATAACCTTCCAAGATGAACTGAACATAAACCTTCACTGTAGCTGTTCATGGCTTTGTCAAATGTAGTGGAATGTAATAAGATTTGGGTCAGTTTCATGTGTGGTTCGGAACCCTTGCCAGAAGTGAAATTGTTAATAATCGTATCAATTTCACTCAAATGCTTCTGAGTAAGGAACAGGAGAGCAACAGAAGGCGCTGGAGTTATTCACACACAGAAACGACCCAGAAATTAAGGATGTAGGAGAGAGCCAAGCAAGGGCTCACTGACCTTGATTTGCACACAAAAAAAGCAGCGCTAGAATAATATTAAGATTGCAATTTCCTAGTTTGAAAAACCAGAGTGAGGACAGGAGGAAGGGGAACAAAACAAATTCCCTCGCACCTACTGACACTCATGGTTCATCAGCAGGGTTGGAACATTAGAGTCACCACACAGCCTTCTGCCACTTGAACTAATAGAACAGCCGATAACAGTAAGAGTGATCACCCTCTAAGGAATCAGGAATTTGGGGATTCCTTTCAGGGTCTTGATGGCAGTATGCTCTAGTGAGCACAGAATCAGCCTGCTCCCCTACAAGCTTGATCTTCTCTGTCAAGTCTCCTCGAAAGTGTTGCTGTCCCATTCTTTTTGCCTTCCTAATCTCTGCTGTTCAAGCTTCTCATCCCAATTGCAGCTTCCTTCTATATCCAGTTCAAATTGCATCAGGCTCCTTGTCTGATTGCAGGGTACCCTTATTCAACTATCTGGCTCATATCTCCTCTAGTGCCAGTCTCCTTGTCTAACCATTCTATCCTACTCCCAAAACCCTGCTTCTCAGTCCTCATCTCCCCATCCCACCTAGTACTTGCCTAGCCTCACTAGGCCTTGCCCCAATCAATCTACTCCTTTTCCTTCTGGTATAGCTCTTGTTCCCTTTGCATTAAAATGACTGCATCCTCTTCCACACTGCCTGGATGCTGGAGAAAATCGGGGCGAGAACGGGGGAGAAGATGACATTCAGAGTATAGGACAAAAAAGTGATAAGCAATGGTGTAGCGAGGGGGGCAGATACCCCTGGGGACTACACTGGGGGGGCCCCAATTTAGTCCCCTTTCATTCCCCATCATCCCTTGGCTCGCCTGCTCCTTCTCCGCCTGCCGGCACTGGCTGGAGCCTCCTCCCTGCCTCTCTGCCCCCAGCGCGACCCTCCTCCATTTCCGCCGGCAGGTTAGTGCGTGCAGGGGCCCAGCCCCAAAGTGGAGGCGGTGGGGGAAGATGCAGTACAAGCTCTCCCTCCCCTTCTCCCAGGATCAGGCTCAGCCATGTACCAGGTTCGGGGTAGCGGGGGGTATGCGTGCAAATTTTGCCTTTGCCCCTGGGCGCATAACATATTCACTATGCCTGTGGTGATAGGCTCCCTGCTCTCATTTCCAGGGCCAAGTGCTATTCCAGCCTGAAGCACCTGTGAGCTGCCATTACAAAAATCCAGTTCCACACCTATAGTCCTGGCCTGGAGCATGCTCAGTGGGGATGACGTGCTGTCTGGTCACGTGTCAGCACTGGCTGAGGCTTAAAGATGGCCAGTGAGTATGAAATGTTTGGCAATTTTAACAGCAAAAAAATCTAGGAAGTCTCTACTGAGCATACTTGAACACCAATTTGTCATAGTTTACATGAAAATCACCCTTACTTGATCAGGATATAGAGGGTTAAAGGTATATTACTGATAATGATTTTCATGGTGAAATCAATAGCCAGGGTAAGGACAGCTTCTACACAGACATTGGGTCTCCCTAACTAAACCAACAAAATCATCTCAATGATTATGTTATGTTATATTACGTCAGCATAGCCGGGGAGTTATATCAGCAGGGGAAGGGGAAGTATTTCAGTATGTACACTTATGTCAAGATAGTGTAGACAACATTCTAACCCCTAGATGCAAAACATGGGAACATTAAAGCATTTCAAAGAGAAAAAAAACAATAGAATTTTTTAACATGGGCTAGACCAAGGTGGATAAAAATTGTGGTTTTTTTAAAATTAAAGAAATGTGTTATTTAAATCAGATATTTTGATTTTTTAAATTAAATACTAAATTTCACATTTAGAAATAACAATTACAATTAAAACTCATCACAAACATGCTACACATACACTTACAGTCCCATAAAAATGAATTAACGGCCTTAAGTCTGTCCAGCCTAACTGCTTTCTTCTTGAAAGTTTTGGGCTTCCAATTTCTCTCTCAACAAATTAAAAAGTAACATATGCAAAGACACACAAGTTAGATCGGATTGTTTTTGTTCTGTGCTTAAGTAGTGGTGAACCATGGCCAAGCATGACAGAGGAGTTACTTAAGACATTGTTTTAAAAAGATAGACACGATATGTAGGAAAGGACGGAAGCAACATAGAAAGAAATAGTGGAGCGGATTGGAAAAAAGAGGCAAGACATTATTCAGCACACACTCAGCTTCCTATAATCCCCACACTTTTTCCACCCAAAAAACGGTCATGGCTTCTGGGTTTAAGACAGACCCAATCTGGTAATATTTTGAAGAAATCCATTCCCTGGGTAAAAAAGGAAAACATGTCAAGTGTAAGCAGTGCAAGAAGATGATGCAGGACTGAGTTGCAAGAATGAATCATCATAAGGAAAACAGTTTATTGGGAGAAAATGATGATGTGGATATGACTGAGAGGATTAACTGGTTAATAACTTTAACTGACTTTGCAATTAATCATTCCTCAAGACTCTATGCCTTTTAGTATAAGTGTAATTTGACTAGGGATGTTAACATATAGTCATTTAAATGATTAACTGATAAGCTTAGGTTTATCCGTTAATCCAAATGACTGACTACATGCACACTCCCCACCCTTCACTGCCACTGTATCAGAGGCAGCAAGGGGGAGGAGGGAAGGCAGGAGCTGGAATAGCCTCTGTCTGCAGGAAGCTCATCCTCCCACCCCAGACAGGGGTTGTTGTGCAGAGAGCTGATTATAAAACAGCTCCACCTGCTGCCACACACTGCTGCCTCTGATACAGCCACCCCACTAGCTGCTGGCCCTGCCCCTGAGGGAGAGCATTTTAGTAACCTTGTAACTGCTAAAAATTGTTATGGCTACACAATTACTAAAAAAAAAAATGGTATCTAACATCCCTAGATTTCACAAGTAAATTCCCAAACTGTTTGCAGTGTTGGATATTGCTAGGGGGAAAAAAAGGTTCTCTTATCTAAGCCTTATGGCTTGTTTAATTAGTTAACCAGGCTTACAACCTGTAATTCAAGTATACAATACAGAAAGCTGCAGTAAGAGAAATCCAAAGTTTCCATCAAGTGTCATTTTCTTATTTTAAATTGCATAATACATGCCCCCATATTTTGGATCGTCATTGTGACAGGCCATAATGGTGATGCCATAAATCTATTTCCTATTTTACTTCAGCATCACTCAGCTTTTCCAAGGGAACCCCATTCTATACTTGTTTTCTTAAACAGGAGTGCTAGTGAGTTAATGGGGCTTATTCCATAATTAAGTACACTCTGGCTGCGTCTAGACTGGCATGATTTTGAGGAAATACTTTTAACAGACAAGTTTTTCCGTTAAAAGTATTTCTGCAAAAGCGCGTCTAGATTGGCACGGATGCTTTTACGCAAAAGCATCCATGGCCAATCTAGATGCAATTTTGCGCAAGAAAGCCCCAATCTCCATTTTAGCCATCGGGGCTTTTTTGCGCAAAACAGTTCTTCCCTGTCTACACTGGCCCTCTTGGCAAAAGAGGGCTTTTTTCCTCGAACAGGAGCGTGAAAGTATTTGCACAAGAAGCACTGATTTTGTACATTACAAAGTCAGTGCTCTTGCGTAAATTCAAGTGGCCAGTGTAGACAGCTGGCAAGCTTTTGCGCAAAAGCAGCCACTTTTGCGCAAAATCTTGCCAGTCTAGACGCATCCTCTAAGTATAGTCGGTCTTAAGCTTTTTTGGTAACTTGATTTAAATCAATGATTTTTTTCATGATTTAAATCAATTATTTAAAATTAATCTAGCCTGCTTCTGTGGCTCTGCTTGACCTTTAAACACTCTTCGTGCTGACACCTTCATATTTGTTGGAGACAAGATCTTTCACACCTGCTGCTAGCTTGTGTTTAATGCTGACTTTGAAGACCATCAAAGTGCTTCTCTGTAGTACTCAAGAGCTGCGCAAAGACCTCTGTGTCACTCTCCCAAAGAGCCCACTCCACTTCCCCTGCTGCCAGAGGCTTAAAAGTCCACTGGCTCCCACCTGCTCCCCCCAACCCTGCTGCCTCTGATACACGGGGCCTTGCATGTAATCACGAGTATTAAAAGATGAGCCCAGACTCATCAGTTAACCATTTAATCCTCTACACTAGCACATCCCTAATGTATATTACCACAGAAGCAAGTGTATTTTAGAGGTGAAGCAACAGAGTCTGTAAAGCACTCTGGAATCATTCCTGGTAAAGATACAAAGGAAAGTGGAGCACTGGAAAACTTTTTACATCTGAGCACTGGGGTAAAAAGAAACTTAATAAGCAGAGCACACAACCAGGATATTTAGATTCAAGCTCCAGCCCTGCCAATAAATTAGTATGTGACCCTAGATAAACCATTTAATCTTTCATCCCAAGTTCCCTACCCAGGCCAATTCATAACATGGAATTCATGCTTCCCTAACTCAGTGGTATGTTGCTAGTCTTAGTTCATTAGTGTTTGTCCAATGAAGTGTAAAGAGTCAGTATGTTCAATTTATAACTGGATAGCATATGGAGTAAAATGTAATCTAGGTGAGAATACAGTACCTTGACTAAAGTTACAAAATTATTTCCCTGCGTAATAGAGGATCAATGCACACCTGAACAACAATATATTGCACTTAAAAAGCATTAAAAATGGTGTACAAGTTTTAAATGAATGCTATCCCACCATTATAGCAAAAAGCTGACACCTGCCAAACTATTACTGCGGTCAAAGTCTAGGCCTAGGATGTTGATGAAGTTGCAAAGGGAGAAAAATACCAAGAATCTTCACAGCAGCAGTTTCCATAAAAACTGTATTTTAGATGGCAAAAAAAAAAATTACCTTGGTATTTTCATGAACAGTGAATCAATAGCAAAGTGACAAAGAAGAGGTAATATTTTATTATGGAATCTAAACTTCAGGCTATTACCAACACTATGATAAATTCACAGCAAGTGATGTATTCTAGTTAAAATATTCAATGGTTTATCCCTAGCTTTTTAGGAAAACTAGATGTTTGTAAAACAAGCTTAGCCTGAATAGGTCAACAACAAATGCTCATATTTTTCTTCCATTACTACAAATCCTAAAATAAGCCATGTTGTGTGGTGCAAGTACAGTACCCCAAGTGCAAATAGGTTTAATAGAAATTAAACAGAGGATGAGGCATGTTCTTTAGGTCACTAATTACTGGCATAAGAGTAGATAGTACTCCATTAACTTTGAGAGAGGTGTGTCCATTTACATGTGTGGAGAAATTAGCCCGTTTGATATTTGGAAGGGAAAGAAGTTTAAAGCCTTTGGGAATGGACAGATTCGGAATACACACTTCCTAGAAGATGTTAATATATGACAATATATACAAACTAGTGCAGAGTTTCCCAAGTTCTTTTTTGCTGAGCCCCACTAAAGAGATGCATTGTCCCATGCTCTAGGGAAGAGGTGCCCAGTACCCACTGAGACCCTGGGATAGGAGAGGAGAAATGGAGAACCACAGCATTCCAGAGGCAAAGTAATCAATCAACATGTAACAACTACAGTTTCTCGCATTGTCAAAATACTGATGGGAAAAAACACCCACAGATGAACAATTACACAGCCCTGCTGCCTCCTCTAAGTGTCATTCTTAAGTGCCCGCAGGGCATGCATGGAAATAAAACAGGTAGTGAAGAAGAGAGAGTCCCTGCAGACAGTATAAAATACCAAACACAGCAAGGAGCCTGGAAGCTAGTAGAGTTAGAAAATAATGAAGGTATGGTTGAAGGAGTGAGAAGATACAAAGGGAGAGAAAGAAGCCAGGCTAAAGGTGAGAGTTGGATCAATATGTGAGAAAGGAAGGAAAGGATTAAGAAGTCTGATGGAATACTCAGTGAAGAGAAGACAACAGAAAGAGGAAAAAGAATTGGAATACAGTGAGGGTCAGCAAGTGTTAACTGACAGTAAAGCAACAGATGCCAGGAACCAGGCCATTGAAAATAGGCAGGGGATCAGTGGAGAGAGAAGATAGACGACTGGGAGGTTTAAATAATGGGGTTAAAGAGTGGGCTCTGATGGAAGAGCTGGCCAAGAGGTCAGTTAAGGAAAATATAAGTGATGACAACTGTCTGGAAAGAGGAAAAAAATAGCTGACCAGTGAAGGAGGGGAACTAGGGTCATTGTACGGAGGAAAGAGAAAAAAAGTGAAGGAAAATCAGTTTAGGATAACTGGCAGTGGGGTGAGCAGAGTGAGACTATCGATGGAGGCAATGGTTCAGTTAAGGAATAAGGAGCATAACTGACTTAGAATGAAAGGCTGGTGAGTTTGAGTGGGGAGTGCTAGAAAGACATGCATGGTTTAGTGACACTAACGAGAGTGGGGGATCCTAGTCAGCACAGAGTTGATCTGGGAGATAGCAAGAGTACACGGGAAGGAATGAAAGGATGGGGCTACTAAGACAACGGCAGAGAAAGGTGGGGAAAAAAAATCAGTGTGTATGCATGACAGGGAAGATTCAGCTTGGGCTCAAGAAGTAGTGTGCAAATGAAAATCGAGGGCAGGGTTAAGGACAAGTAGCGGGATGGGGCAGCTGAGGTAAGAAGTCAGATGTGGAGAGAGGAGGGAAAAGGGCTGGAGCTGAGGTCAGGGAAGGACATCGAAGGAAGTGGGTATGGGGAGTGAAAGCAAGGCTAGGTTCAGGTAATCGGTTAGGAGAGGAGCGGCTACATGGAGCAGCAGGGGTGGGGTGAGGTGAGGTGAGGTGCATGCACGGTCAGGGGAAAGCAGAGAGCTGGATGGGTATGGGGTCAGGGGAGGTCAGTGAGGGTGGGGTTAAGGGAGGTCAGTCAAGGGAGCAGAAGGAGTCAGTGGGAGCGAAGCAGAGGAGAGTGGGGAGGTCAGTGAGGAGCGTGGGGGGGGTGGGTCAGCAGGGGAGCAAGAGGGTTCAGGGTCAGTAAGTGAGGGAAGCGGGGGGGGTTGGTGAGGAGATGGGGGGTTGGCAAGCGGAGCGGGGGGGGTCAGTAGAAGGTGTCAGCGAGAGGAGCGGGGGGGAGTTGGTAAGGGGATCAGTGGGGGGGTTGGCAAGCGGAGCAGGGGGGTCAGTAGGAGGTGTCAGTGAAGGGAGCGGGGGGGTGGGTAAGAGGATCAGTGGGGGGGTTGGCAAGCGGAGCGGGGAGGATCAGTAGAAGGTGTCAGCGAGGGGAGCAGGGGGGTTGGTAAGGGGATCAGCGGGGGGGTTGGCAAGCGGAGCGGGGGGGCAGTAGGTGTCAGTGAGGGGAAGGGGGGTCAGTAGGTGTCAGCGAGGGGATCAGTGGGGGGTCGGCAAGGGAGCGGGGGGGCAGTAGGTGTCAGTGAAGGGAAGGGGGGGTCAGTAGGTGTCAGTGAGGTGAGTGGGGGGGTCGGTAAGGGGATCAGTGGGGGGGTTGGCAAGCGGAGCGGGGGGGTCGGTAGGTGTCAGCGCGGGGGGGCGCCAGGGAGCGGGGCCGGGCGCCGGCGAGGTCACTGCGGAGAGGCAGCAGGCAGCAGGCAGGGGGAGGGCGGGGGCGAGGTCGCGGCCGGCGGGAGGGGGGAGCCGAGCCGCCCGCCCCTGACACTCACCGAGCCGGCAGAGCGGGCGTGGGTGGAATCCGGAGCCGCCTCCCCCCGCTCGGCTCGAGGCAGCGCCGCGGCCGGAGCCCTGCCGAGGGGATGGACCGATCTTGGCAGCACGGGGCCGCCGCGGGGAACAGGAGGCAGCCACCAGGGAGACCCGTGCGGGCGTGCGAATGACCCGGATGTACCGGGGGGCAGCAAGCAGGTGATTGCGCCTGCGCGGCGGTGGCTTACACCTTGCGCATGCGCATGCACCTGCCTAAACTCTGCGTATCTCGGGCGCCGAATGGGTTTGGAAAATGAAGCGGGCGGGTACGGCAGCCAATACACCCTTTGAAAAGCACAGCGACACCGTGGACGGCTGCCCAGGCTGCTGCTTGCTTCCTATTACCCTCCTATCCTAAGCTACCTGGGCAACCGCCGCCCCCCTTTGCTGAGGGCTCAGGGAGCTGTTCTCCACCCCACAGACAGCAGGGCAGGGTGGGAAGCCCTGGAACACCCTTGGGAGGCCTGGCCCGCTGCCAGGAGGGTCCCTCCATCACCCCCCTGCAGCCAGCCCAAGGCCAGGCTCCATGCAAAGCCAGTAGCAGGATTTCAGCCAGACCCAGCACATTTCACACCAAGGCTGCAGGCAGCAGAGCCCCCGCTTTGTCCCTCATCCAATGCAAGGGAAGGCGCCCACATTCCCTGTGCCTGTGGGACCCTTTCGGGTGGGGTGGGGGCGAGGGATCAGTCACACAGAGGTAGGAGTCAACACCGAGTGTCTTTGACAGATCATAGAATCATAGAGATGTTACTCAAGTATCAGAGGGGTAGCCGTGTTAGTCTGAATCTGCAAAAGCGGCGAGGAGTCCTGTGGCACCTTATAGACTAACTGAAGTGTTAGAGCATAAGCTTTTGTGGGCAAAGACCCACTTTGTCAGAGATGTTACTACAGCCCTGTTTAGTGCCTGCTTGTGTGCACCTTCTGCAACAGGGCCTGGCTGCTGAAGGGGCCCCTGGCACTAGCTACAGTGGCCAAAGGCAGGGGCATCACAGGCACAGCTTTAAGTCAGCTGTTTCCAAACTGGGGATCACACCAGCAGCAGATAGGGTTGCAGTGAACCTAACGTGTGGGGCCATCATTTTGCTTTCAAAACGCCATTTTCTATGCTGTCTTGCTCAGACCCACCTCACGCCAGGTCCAGCAGCCCCTGTCCACTAGGTGTCGCAGCGTGGACAGGAGCTGCTGTCAGAGGCAGCAGTGCACCGTGGGGGTGGGGAAGCAGCACCACAGAGACAGTGCTAGGGGGAGGGGGGAAACCAGCCTTTAAGCCAGCTCCCCCCAGCACTGGCTCCTGCTTCCTCCCCCAACCTTGCTGCCTCTGGTACAGAGGCAGCGGGGGAGAGGGGAAACATGAGTTGTCGACTGACTACTCTTTTACGTCCCTAGTTTATGCCATGTAACCTAGCACACGAACTAGCATCATTTTACTTTCAAAATACCATTCTCTATGCTGTCTAGGATCCCGCCAGGAAATTCTTCATCTTGGGAATCTTTGCCCTAAGTTAAGGAAGGGCAGGAAGGGGGTAGGTTTGTCCCCTCTCACATTATTTAGGATTATTCTTAAAGGACCAACTTCTAATACCAGCCTTACATGAGAATTTCAGTTTTCATTCAAAAAAGTTTTTAGAGCTAAGGATGACATGTGGAAGGTTCTAAAACTAGAACAACAATTAAAAAATAATTGCCATCACCTTCCTCCCTGCCCCATGTTTCAGACCTAGCTCATGATTTTTGAATTGGTGTTACTGAGACAAAAAGGAGCGCACAACAGCTTGGCTTCTGCCTACCACAGGATTGTCGACTCCAAGCATTCAATTAAAATAATAAAGTCACAAATTTCTTCCTAAATAGATCAGCTTGCAAACTCTGGGCAAAAGGGCCTAAATCCTGCCATGCGTTAAGTGTAGGCAGAGCCTCACCCTCCTGGGTGGAGTATCCACTGCAGAATTTCTGCCTCAATGACCATTGCCAACCGGGCAGTCCTGTCCATTTGCAGTAAAATACAAACTACAAAGTAAGTTAAATTAAAAAGGGACAATAGTTGATTTTTTATAATAGTTTTTAAAACTTAAATGCTTAAAAAAAAAAGATCTTCACAATCCCTCCCTTCCCCCCCGTATGCACCCTTTAATATTCTTTTTTAATGAAAACTAATTGTGTGTCTCCTAGGAATTCACTTGCTCTTTTCTGACTGTTCCTCTTTTGGAGTCATGAGCCTCCTTTTTTTAACCACAAAGTTATATGAAAGTTGTTAGATTCTCATACACTAGATGAGACAGACTTCACATGTACGCTAAGCTACAGGAGATGAGCAAAACAGAGATCCTGTTTTCCAGGCAGCAACCTCTAGTATGACTGTGTACACAAAAGGAGAAGAGATCTTATTTTTTTCCTGATACCTAAGTAAACATTTTTTCAACATTTTCCACAAGATGCCTTAGGTGGTCTTGGAGTTGCTACATCTTCTGAAACCAACCAATCCTCTTGTTTAAATTTGGCACTGCTGCATTACCAGCTCCACAGAAGATGGACACACACTGTAGAATAGGCAAGCTGCCTTCAACACCATGAGCTTCAACAATGGTAATTTAAGGGCTGCTAGAAGATTCTGTCCTGCAATTCAGGAACTGTATGAAAATCAGGATAGGTGGACAACAAGGAAGAAGTAGTGCAATAAAAAAAGCAAGTGACTGGCTCTAAGGCTTCAGAACTTCGGGTATTCATAAACACAGCATTATGAGTAAAAGAAGCACAGTGGGCAGAGATGAATACCCAGACTGAACAATAGGTGAGGAAGTGTAGCTACCAGGAAGTTTAATTGGTTCAGCTCCTTCCTCTTCAAAAGAGAAACTCTAGTTTAATGCGGGAGCTGTCAGCAATAATGAACATGAAGTGCCCCTCAACCTCATTTTAGTAGAGAGAGAGAGAGAGAGAGAGAGAGAGAAAGAGAAAACACAGAGAATCACATCAGATTTATGCACTTTATTACCACCACCACTATTGCTTGTGGCAAGACTAGTGCATATGTCCACTCATGCTGCTGTCCATACTCTGACATCCTATACAAATCTTCTACACAAACTGGTAGGAACTAAGGGTAGGATCTACAAAAGGTACATAGGCTCCGAAGTCCCATTTTTAGGCACCAATGTAATCCACAAAACTACTCATCTGTCACCTAGTCTTGTAGGCATCAAACTTACTTTGCACCGAAGTTCTTTCCCCTGTACACGAACACTGCAGCTTCACTTAGGTGCCTCTGTTCTGCTTAAGCAGGCTCATTGCTGCCTTACAAGAGGCATCCAAGCACCTATTTTCCACCTTAGCATAAACAGGGGAATCATCCCACTATTGTGTGGAACTTTCCTAGCTTCTACACTACCCCACTGAAATAAGCCAGGCAAAATGATCTGTGTTTCTGCTCCCACTCCCTTTGCCCAGAGGCCTCGCTGACCTCAAGGTCTCCTTTTCCACTCTTCTGTGTGGCAGAGTCCTCATAATCCCAACAAGGCTGGGCCAGGGTTTCTGGTGGTCTCAACCCCCTCCCCTCCCTCAGCGTTGTGGTCACTTAGGGTTGGGGTGCACTCCAAGATACTCTCTCCACACTCGCTGCTTCCCTGACCCATTGATCATTAGTATATTGTATTTGCTTTGAACTATATGTAAGCAGCAATCAATCAATTTTTGAGAAACAAGCAAGGTTACAGAAAGACATAAAATCCCGCTTTTTTTGGCACAGGGACATCACAGTGTCTGAAATATGGGGACAGTTAGCAGACGAGACTATTCATTGTGGATCCCACACGGGTGAAAATAAGTTCAATTTCTTGCAGGTACTGTTCTGTTGCAATCTCCTTTAGGGTGGGTCAGGGAAAGGAGTTGAGGGGAGGCTGCAACAGATCAGTACCTGTAAGAAACTTAAGTGTGGAATGGGGAGCTGAGGGATCAGAGTGAGGGACTCCGGCCAAGGGTGTGAGGGTGCAGATGTCAGGAAGGAAGTTGTGGGTGGGGAGCCTCAGGGCAGAGGATTGGGGGCTGTGGGATGCCAGGGTTCAGGGCTGGGAATGTGTCCACTGTGCTGCCTGATTGGCCATTCAGCTGTGTAGCTGCCAGATCCCTGGGGCAACAGGGACCATGCTGCCTGGCCTCCCAAGCACTGGGGCTGGAGCCTGAGTGCACTGTGGCTGCACAGCCCAGGATGCCAGCAGCATCCAGAGCTCCGCCCCCCGTCGGCCAGTCTCTTACCAGTGTGCCACAGTGGGGCGTGCTGGCTTACTTTCACCTTTGGTTCCAGGCCTCCTTTCCAGACTCTGGCAGTGCCACCTACAAATCAGTCACTTGCTCTGGTGATGGCCACATGCCTTCAGGCTCCAGATGACAGGACCCTTATCCCCAGCATCAGCCCCCCCGTCAGGGTTATGATACCCCTCCAAGTCAGGCCCGCAGGGCCTCTTGGCTGGTGGCATCTATTTGCACAGGGCTTCTGCCCAAAGCCCCCCTCACTCTGCCCAGCCTCTCATCACACCTAGCTCCAGATTGCTCCAGCATCTGTTCGCTGTGCAGGATCTGCTCTCTATGCTGCGTGTGTCTGGTTCTCTCTGGCTGGCGCGGTTCTGCCCCCAGCTCAGCTTGGGCCATTACTGCTCTTTCCTTAGCTCCAGCATGCTACAAAATCCAACACCTTGCTGCAGGGCCATCCCTAGGATTTATGGGCCCCTACGCAGTACTGTTAAACTGGTGCCTCGGTGCCTGGCAGCAGCACGGGGAGGGAAGGATGATGATTCTTTAGAGATGTGATTTTATAATCTTCAGCAACATACAAAAGAAATATTTTTAGAGCAAATTTTAAACTCAGATCCTGTAGTCTAACACAGTTAATTCAGAAACTGACAGGATAAATCTGGGGGTACCAAATGCCCGTCGAAGGTTTAATTACCACTTGACTTTCACAGTTTCAGTGTTCTATTAATACAGTGGTGGGCAACAGTGTTCCCTATGAGCTGAGCACTTGTGCAGGTGCCCAGGAAAGAGTCAAATGCCACTCAGCTGATTAGCAGAGTGCCCAGAGCCAGAAGCATGTGTTTCTACTGGTGATGCACATCTGCACATGCCTTGGTGCACGACCAAATTTATTCTGCATGTGGATGGAAAAGCTTAGAGGAAACATTGGGGGACAACCTGTGTCCCAGGCACCCCGTCAGCCCTCTTCTCCTATGCGCCTCTCATGCCCATGGGCACTGGAGCCCCTCACTTACTAGTCTTTCCCCTCCCTCCCAGAGCTTGAACAGCTGATTTGCTGGGAGGGAGAGGAAGGAGTGGGGACAAAGCGTGAATCAGCGGATTCATGGCATTCCAAAAGCACTGGGAGGAAGAGGGAAAAGGGGGCAGGAAAGCGGGGCGCAGGCCTCAGGTGGAACCCTAGTGGGCTGCGAGCCACAGGTTGCCCGCCATTGGATTTCAATCATGCGGCCCACTGAGCCAAAGGAGGGCCACTCACTAGTCTCGGTTGCCCATCACTTTACTAATAGGTCTGGTGGTTTTTTCCCCACTTTTAAAGTAATTAGAAAGTCAGCAGTTCCCAACCTTTTCCAGATGGGGACGCATTGTGACAATTCAGGAAGACTTGGTGACCCAAGGCAATTCAAAAACAGGGGGAAGCGGGGTGGGCAGAGCCACCTGGGGAGACACTTGGCGACACTTTTAAAATGTAATGGCGACCCATATTTGGGTCCCGACCCATAGGTTGGGAAACCCTGAACTAGATCCTCCCTGGAGTTAGACCGGGGTGGGCAATAATTTTGGAAGGGAGTGGGCTGACCCAGAAGGGGCGGGGCCTGAGGCAGAAGGGACAGGGTTGAGAATTACCCTGCCGGGAGCTTTGCTTGACCTGAGGGTCCCTGTCCCCTGACCTCTGGCCAAAGGAAGGGACCTGGAGCAGAGGGGAGGGTGCTGGGGACTAGCCTCCTCCCAGAGTTGTCTGGGGTGGAGGCTTAGAATTCACATAACATGGCTGGCAGCTCCTGGCCCCACTGCTAACCTGTTGCCTGGCAGCCGCCCAGCAGACACAAACCCTTTGAATAGAAGCAGTTGAAAGGGCTCGCGCATCTTCGGCTCCCAGGCAATGCACTAGGGCAGGGGTCAGCAACCTTTCAGAGGTGGCGTGCCGGGATTTGACTCAGTCACCTCCACATACAGGTCCGAGCGCCGGTGATACTTTTCCAATAATAGTCTTACATACTACAGCTTCATTAATAAATACATTAAGATGCAAATCTTACCTTTTAGTTCAGGGGTCGGCAACCCTTCAGAAGTGGCGTACTGAGATTTAACTTATTCACAGAACTGTGTGCCGGGAAGAGGAGGGGGCAGGGAAGGCAAGGGCAGGCTGGGTAAAGTGACCTTATTTTTTGAACCAGCTGCAGCTAGTGAGAACGGTTTAATTTAAATTATGAAACAGATTAAGCACTTTCACTTTCTCATGTTAGTTTAATCAACATTAATTTCAAATAAAGTAAAATATTATGTCCAACACAAAAGGCTTCAATGTTTTCTTTATTTATAGCAGGGGTGGGGAACCCTTTTAGGGTTGGAAGCCATTGACCCACAGAAAAATCAGCTGGGGACCACACAAGTGAGAAGCAAAAAAACTTCTCCAGAACCTCCCAATGCTCATTGATGTGGCCCCCGAGACATCTCACTCCTCTGGTGCCCCAAAATCACGGGGTGAGTGGAACAGAAGGGGGAAAATGGGGTTCAGGGATTCCCATGGACCAGATTTACTTTTCTGGGGTTCTGGAGTTAATGGATTTTATGGACCTACTTGGGCTCTGCAGTAGGGACAAAAATTAGAGGTACAGTATGCGAGACAGGGTTGCCAGCAAGTAGGATAGGGATGGGGTGCAGGATCTGGGAGGGAGCTGGGGTGCAGAAGCAGGCTGGGAGTAGGGTGTCTGGCCAGGTGGAGGGAGCAGAAACAAGGAAGGGTGCAGTGTGTGGCCAGGAGAGAAGATACAGGAGCAATGTGGATGAAGGAGTAGAATGGGGTGTCTGGCCAGGAGAGAGGGTGCAGGAACAAGGGAGGGTGTTGGAGCAAGCGGGGGGTGCCAGGTCTTGGAGGCAAGGAAAGTGAGAGAAGTAGGGTGGGGAAGTCTGGGCATGAGGGGTACCTTACTTGGCTTCGTGCCTTCTTGCAGCAACGACTGCAGCCAAGCAGCCCCAGGCCAGCCCTGGAGGCCGGCAGCGCCACTGCCCCGGACCTTGTGGCCATGGCAGCGGCACCGGCCCCGGACCACATGGCCGTGGTGCTGCTGAGGAGCCTCAGCCTCAGCGCTGCCTCCTCCCACCAGGACCTAATCTGCTGCAGGGAGGAGGGAGCACTCTCCTTTGGCTGCGCAGGGGAAGAAGGGCAGGGCTGAGCTCTTTCCCCTGTGCTGCTGCGCTCAGGGGCGGGGCCTAGAACTGCCTTGGAGGCCGAATTAAAGCCCTAGGCAGGCCGGATCCGGCCCACTGAGGCTTTTTCCTACCCCTGTTCTAGTATAAATACCTCAGAACAGCTTCTTACTAGAACAGTGTTTCTCAAACTGTGCTCTGAGGAACCCCAGGACTCCGCAAGACATCTCCAGGGGCTCCGCGAGGTTGACAAACTGGAAACATCGATAGGTACAACACATACAATCAGTGGACCACTGAAGCTCCGCATACGTTTTTACGCATGTAAAGGGCTCCGGAGCCCAAAAAGTTTGAGAACCATTGTACTAGAATAATAGTAACAGAAACCTAGGAGACCACTCTTGCAAGTGTCACGTAAGCAGTAGGTGTTAATAGTAACTGTTAACTCTTCATAAAAACAGACTGTGTCCAAGTTTGTTTTTATTCTATTCTAACATAGGAGTCTGAAGACAGATCTGACAGCAAACTTGTGGTTTTACTAATCTGCTCTAAAATGTTCTCCAAAACTAATAATGAACTTATTTTTAAAAATGTACACAAGTCGTGAGCCCAAGGGAACCAGGCACTGTTAACAGTTACAATAGTTCTATTATTTCTCTTTTTTAATGGTAGCCTGAGGGAGAAAGTCAGAAATAAAAAAAGGGAAGTTCTTATCATTTGTGCACAGCAATTACAATCTGATGAATTGTTGACGGACAGTAATGTTTATCCAGGGGGCCAATTAAGTTTTCCATTACATGTTTGAATGTGGAAAGCAGGCTTCTTCCATACCCAGAGGTTTTGGGTTGTTTTTTTTTAATTAAGAGAATTTACTGTAGAATCTTAAGCATGATAGATGGCAGCTGTTTTTGCAGTAATCCTTGTTATACAGAAGCAGTTCATATCATCTTTCTGCTACAGATAAAACTAATTTTATATATTTTCCCACCTACAGATTTCTCTCCTACAGTCACTGCATCTAACATATAAATTGCTGCAAAAGTAGTTGCCTTTGGACTGCACAGTCCTTTAAGGCTTTACACATTTAATTTCAGCAAATACAATTCCTACAATATAAAAGACATTACCTCACCAACCTTCTCTCTTCGGAAACAAACATTTGTAACAAAATGTGAATCAACTATGTAAATTTCAACATGTAAAGACAAAACAAAAAGCCAAGGTCAAATTACTCTAGGCTGAGAAGAATGCCTTTAGGGTTTTCCCCAGTAAAATAAAAGTACTTTACATTGGTGGTAACCAGTCACCCTAGGTCAGATATTGAAACACTTTTTAAAAAGTGGCTATTATCTCTCACAGATGCAAAAACTGTGGCACAGGAAAATTAAGGAATTTATTCCAGCAAATGGAATGCTAAATTGGGGAAAGACCCCAGATCTTCTGGCTGCCAGACTACTCCCACTGCATTAGTAATTTCTTCCTATGACAATACAAAATCTGCAATTATTTTCAAAAATATTTCAAACTAATTATTTATTAGTTTCTACAATTGCCTGTACCACATGATTAGGGTAATTCCCTAGACTGATATGGCCTAGGTCCCAGGACAATGACAGAGTACATCCACAGGCCATCACGGACAACTCCTGAAAGTCAAGAGATGCAGGAGGATAAGATGGTAACCCATGATCAGAGATAATGCTGGTATTACAACAGTACAGTTTCTTTGTTGTGTTATCACCACACCTTTCCTTCTGCATTTCTGCCTGCTCATATGAGGTGGGGAAGAGAAGGAGATAGAAATTGGCAGGTGTTGAAATTGTGCTACAAACAGAATTGTAAAATAAAGATAAAGGAAGGTCAGAAGAGAAACTGCAGCGTTTATATTGAATTGTACTTTGTTCCCATTATAAAATAGAGCAATATCCAACACTATGCCGAGTCTTTGATTAGCTTGTTGAGCAGAGTACAATGTAGAATTCCTCGAGTAAGTAGGGTTACAAATTATTATTGCAGTGGAGGGTAATCCTTCCCCAGATGTGGCACTGCATTCTAAAAGCCATTAGTTAAAAAAAAAAAAAAAAAAAAAGTGAAGTTGAAGACTGAAAGAAAAGCCAGTTTAAATGATCCTCAAGACAATTTAGCATTGTCCAACTCAGGAAACAGTGGCAAGAAAGAAGAATCCAGAACTAAAGGATCTTTGGCTCGGTTCAAACAGAGGCTCAGTGATTCATTTTGGCCCTAGTTCAGCAAGGATTTGATCCAAAGTCCACTCAAATCAATGGAAAGACTTGTTTTCACTTCAACAGCCCCAAACTCTTTAAGCATGTGCTTAAATACACTCGTTTACGCACTTTGCTGAATAAAGTGCTTAACTCATATTCAAGTTACTAGGTTTAAGCAAGTTTAAGTGCTATGTTGAATAGGAATGGACTGCTGAGTCAGGGCCCATGTTACCTCAGACATCTTAGTTGACCCTCCCTTCTGCCTTGGTAAATTCAGCTGTAAACTTTGGTTAACAATAAGGACCCCACCGAGAGCTAGATATTGTGTCTGAACTGAATTTTCATGTCCAGACATCCATTCTTCCCCTTATATTAGTCTGAGTCAACCGTATTCCAACTAATGAATATATTCACTATTACAGACAAGGAAGAGCCCACATATTTTAAAAGAACTAATTACTCTCTGCCAGAATGAGAAAACTTTCTATAAACCTAATTAATCCTGCAGGCCTAATGCAAGCAGACTCCACTGATTTTTTTGCCATCTTCAGAAACGTAAAACCAGCTTTAATTTGATTATGTCCTTTGCGGAAATGTTGTAGCTTTGTTAATTACGTGCTAAATTCATTCATTAGTAGAAGTTATTAGAATATCATTCTATGCATAATTGTTTTGACTGTATCTAGTTTTCCTCCAAGAACATAGTCAAAGGATCACTTCAATTCTCCTCAGCTGTTTTCCCCTCTGCAGTTTCACTTGTAACATCTTCTTTAGCTCTCACATGAGCATTGAAAAAATAAAAAAATTCGTGTGGTAGACTAGGTAGGTAACTTAGTCAATGTACTGCTAAATGGCTTGGGAAAGAGATTTTCCAGTGCTGAGTTTAAGTATCAGCATATAAGCACACATTTCACAACAGTATCAGGCAAAGACAGATGTATCATGGGCATGAATATCAGTGGTTCTCAATTTGTGGTCCAACACACCACTGTGGGCCATGTGCTAGTCTCAGGGCCATGCAGGTAGTACTGAGCATTGGATGCCGCCCACATAACACAATAGGCAGAAACTCACTGGGTGTAAGGGCCTGGTTTTACAAGCTCGTGTGTGGCCTCCAACTTCAGTGGGACCTGTGGGCACGCAGCAGGTCTCAGTATTGAGACAGGTTTCCCCCGCTGTTCTGGTTCTGTACTTCTATGACAATTTGCAACCCTCCCCCATTCCAGTTTTTGGATTCAGCTACACTGCCTTCAAGTCCCCTCCCCCCCCATCCCTTTCTCCCAGCCCTTCCCCAAAAAAGTTTGATCTTATATGGGTTATTTGTTTTAGCTCTCTCCAGTTAAAAGAGCAGGGAAGCCAGGGCAACTCAACTTTTAACTCTTAACAGTTTGAATTTGGCTTTTAGATTTCCTAGAAGCTTGAGCTCAACGTTGCTAATTCTTTCACCTAGTTAAAAACTGGGCTGCTGTTTTTCACTGCTATTGTAACCCAAGTAAATAATGCAGGTTAGCTAATCCGCATTAATAACAGGTTTCTGGGGGAGGGAAGGGGGGGAAGGAGTTCTTCATCGTTAACATACTCTCTATCCAGTTCTGAGAAGAAGTAGTGATGGCTTGATTCGCCAAAACCTGTTTTTTGTGACTATGAAATGCATTTCCATTTTTAATCTGAGCAGGGTTGAACACACAGCTTTCAAATGATGGGTGAAAAACGTCCCCTCAGTTAGCGCACTACAAAGGCAACTTCCCTCATCTTTGATATTCACATTTACACATCAAAAGCTATGAATGGGACATATCCAGCCTGACTCAATTAGCTTCATTACCACTGGTCCTACAATTGAAAGGTAATTGCTTTTGCTGTTATATATACTCTGGATTCTGTAATTTCTACTTCAACTCATCTTATGAAATGGGTTTTACCCATGCAAGGTCATGATAATATATAAAAAACAACAAATGGTCTGGTAGTACTTTATAGACTAACGAAACATGTAGATGGTATCATAAGCTTTCATGGGCATAGCCCACTTCTTCAGATGACCGGAGTTATGAGTTGGGGATATAAAACTCAAAATAAATAGGAGAGGGGAAGGGGAGGGAGGGAGGAGACAGAGCATCATTAAGTAACTGGAGAATGGGTACTTAAACCTATCTACATGTTTCGTTAGTCTATAAAGTGCTACCAGACCATTTGCTGTTTTTTTCTGTAACAGACTAACTCAGCTACCCCCTGAAGCTCATGACAATATATGTTAGTCTAAGATGCCACAGGACTGCTTGTGTTTTTTAAAGTTACAGACTAACACAGCTGAGACTCCTCACAAAACTTGTCACCAGCCATGTGTCTATTTTTAAAAATGCATACTATATTCAATGCATTTTACACTAATGTGCTCTTAAAGACAGGGTTTGTTGCAGGGGTAGATTCCTGGGTAAGTATGTCTGAGGTGTGATGTGTGGCTGCTGGTAAGGATTTGCTTCCGGTTGGGAGGCTGTCTGTAGGCAATGATTGACTTGTCTCCCAAGACCTGTGAGAGTGAGGGATCATTTTCCAGGATAGGTTATACATTGTTAATGATGTGCTGGAGGAGTTTAAGCTGAGGGCAATAGGTGATGACAAGTGGTGTTATTTTCCTTGTTGGCCTGTCTTGAAGAAGCAGATTGTTGGGTACTCTTCTGGCTCCGTCAGTCTGTTTCTTCAATTCCCCAGATGGATATTTAAGTTTAAAAATACCTGATAAAGATCTTGTAGGTGTCTGTCTCTGTCTGTGGGATTGGAGCAAGTCTGGCTATATTTTAGGGCCTGGCTGTAAACAATTGATAGTGTGATATATCCTGGATAGAAGCTAGAGACATGTAGGTAAGAATAGTGACTGGTAGGTCTCCAGTATAGGGTGGTGTCAATGTGGCCATCATTTAATTGTACTGTAGTGTCAAGTAGATCTCGTGTGTGGACTGGTCTAGGCTAAGATTGATAGAGAGGCGGAAATTGTTGAAATCCCTGTAAACCCTGTTGCCAACTCTGTCCACACATCTATACAAGCGACACAATCACAGGGCCTAATCACATAAGCTACAACGGCATGTATTACAGAGGATGTACCATCAAGTGCCAGCAAAGCACCTCTGTCATGTATATTGTCCAAACTGGACAGTCTCTATGACAAAGGATAAATGGACACAAATCAGACATCAGAAATGGTAACACACAGAAATCAGTAGGGAAACATTTTAACCTGCTTGGGCACTCATTAATGGATTTAAAAGTAGCCATTCTTCTACAAAGGAATTTCACCAGCCAATTACAGAGAGAGTAGAGTTAGCAATTGACATTCATTTACAAATCTGACGCTGTTTCCCTGGGTTTGACCAAAGACATTAACTGTATGTCACATTATAAAATCAGTCTTCCCTGAATTTGACACCTCATTTACATCAAAAGCTAAATGACACTTCCAGCCCACTCCATTAGCCTCATTTGGACCCGGTCCTATAATTGACAAGTACCTTCCCTCTCCGCCTCTTTTTTCTGTTATAAATTCTGGGTTTCTGTTATTTCCATTCCAGCTCATCTGAAAAAGTGGGTTTTGCCCACAAAAATTCATGATATTGTATATATATTTTTGTTAGAGTCTATGGTGCCACAGGACTACTCATTGTTTTCAAAGTTACAAACTAATATGGCTAGCCCTCAGACACATTTTGACATATAAAGTCATACATGATACATTATCTGTCCCAACATACACAGCAAGCTAAACACAGACATAGCTCAATCCCATATTTCTAATACCGGCAAAACTCTCACTGACAGCAAAAGAAGATTCACCTGCATATGGAAGATGAAAGCAGGTCCTTTTTGTTTCTAAGCAGATCCTATTCATGGGGCAAATAGCAGAAAGGTAATGTGAAGATGTGTCAGACTTCTCCATCATCCCCTTTTTTCAGAACTTGAGCATAACATCTTTGAAATCCATACTACAGACTAAATATAGATATGGCATCAAATTCAGCCCTTTAAGGTTTACCATCAGAAAAGTAACTAAAATAGACACTGGTATTCCATATTTTTGAAAGCTTAAAAAGTATGTTTAATAGAAGATTTTTCTAATCAGTCTACAAAATCAGCAGAAAAGCTGAAAAATTATGTTGCATCTTTTCTGCTTTTTTTAATCAACTATAATAAAATATATGTAGTCCAAGATCAGGGGAACATTTTGCTGACAAGGAATGAGGTAAAATAGAATCCAGCAACTTCCCCTCTGCAAGAGTATTGGCTCAATATGTATGCATTCTCATGTAAGCTTTAATTACATGATCACATATCTTAATTCTAAGAATTTGCAGTTGATTTCAGCTAGAGACTTCAAAGCAAATATGTCTATGTACCAAAGTCTTATTCCCTATTCTCTAATTAGGGTATGTCTACACTTGCACCCTCTTTTGAGGTAAACCTGATTGTATGAGGAATAAGGGTTATTTCGAGAGAAGAGTTTTTTCTCGAAATAACCACGTCTTAACAGTGTCTGTTATTTCAAAATAGAGCTATAATGCGAATATGCAAATGAAGCACGGGATATTTAAATCCCATGCTTCATTTGCAATTTTGAGTGTCTTCATTCACCCCTCTCTCGAAAGAGGGTGCAAGTGTAGACATACCCTAAATCTTGGTGTTTCCCATAATAGCGAATAATCTGAAATAGTACTTGGCAAATTCTGTTAGAGGCATTAATGATCAATCAACCCTCCCAAATGTTGAAGGAAAAAAAAAAAAAAGCACAGAGCTTTAAAATAAATGCATTTGGAATTACAGTTATGCCTATAATGTTCCTTTCCCAGTACAAAGGAAGACAAATTATTATAATCCCTTAGTAACTGAAATCATTTGAATAATCGGTTTGCCCTTTTTTATCTTTAAAGATGTTTACTACACATCTTGAAAGCTGCATTTCTCACTTTGAAGCAGAGTTAACTATTGCAATTCGTTAATTGACAGGTATAGCCAATGAATGTGGCAGTCAATACAGACTCAATGTTTTACACTTTCACCATTAAAACCAAAACCAAAAGATACTCTATTAGATTTACTTGGCTCAAGAACAATACATGTAACTATTTGATTATTAATAATGTTTGACCTCCAATACAGCTTTTTGGATCTTTACTTTTGTCTGATGACCGAGTCATAAATATGTGGGAAGTGGAATACAGTAAGACAGAGCATAACATGAGTCTCTAGAACAGAATCCAAAAATAACCATCTTTTTTATATCAACCCAAGGGAATGAAAGCTACACAACAGTGCGAATCATCAGTGGTTTATGAAAATGAGACATCTGTTTCTAAGGATCTGATCCCTCAAGAGATTAGAAATGTGACCAAGAACCCTTCACCTCTAGATCATCAGTTCATACCCAGTCCAGTAGTGACTGGAAGCCATTAAACATCTTATTTCTTTGGTCTATATAACAAGAGTGAGATTTCCTAATTGACAGGTGTTTATATCGCAAACAACCAACATTTACATTGGAGTCTCAGCAGAAAGGCATAAGACTTGAGACTGAATGAACCACATAGGATGTCCAAGGGGAGGCATAATGGTAGGGTGTAGTAAGATATCTTGCCGTGGCTGAGGTGTTGCCAGAGCACTTATATTTTCCAGGGCTACCAATCTGACTTTATTTAAGCAAGTGCTGGCAAGAAATCTAGAGTCTCTTAAAATGAAATTGTTTTATTTTCTTTACTACCTTATTTATTTTCTTCCTTAGGAGAACGTATCTCCAAGTTGGCCACCCACAAATGGCACCCATGTGCACAAGGTCTCAATGTGTCTTGGAGAAGGAAGAGGAAAGGGGATGTGGTCAAGAAAACAAGATCATGCATTATTCTTATGAACAGTTTAGGAAATCCTGATCCCTCAAAATGCTACACGTGGCACTCTTCAAACCACATTCCAGATCTGCCACAAGCAACGTTTACAGAGTGCCTCAGTGGTCAGAGATGACGAGACCCCTGAGGAAGAAAGCTGGGGCACATGGCCTACCGCACCAGGTAGGACAAAGTGAGCCCACCAAACAGGCACCAAGCCCATTTATCTCCTATCTTAGATTACTCCAATTCTAGGTAGGGAATGCAGATCCATAGAAAGTGCTGCTACCAGCTCTGAATTCAGGTGCATTTTCATACCTGCATTTCAGTTAAAGGTTCCTTCACAGAACATGGCAATGGCAACATGGCCCATTTCTGCTCTATATTTTGTTAGGAAGCAATCCCATTAAGCATCTAGCTTCCCTCAACTCCCACGGCACGTTTTGACTTGTGAGCTGATCAGTTCTGAGTACAGGGGGCTTAATCACGCTTATAATACCAACATGGGAAGAGTTTTTAAAACCAAGATTGTTTATCATTTGAATTCTCTTCAGATAGTGATTCAAGTTTACATTTAATTCCACCAATCCAAAAACATAAACCTTCGAACTTTGTTATAAGAATTGTGTTCAGTGCTGCAATATTTTGTAGAGGTGGGAGGTAGGAATTCTTGCTCTTTAATAAGTTGCACTATACTTGCAGCAAGAAGTGAAATGGCCTTTTCAAGAATATCACAAAAATATCCAGCCACAGACATTGCCACCCCCTTAAAAAAATCCAAGGCCAGGAGTGCTGGAACAGTTTGTATAGTGGGGGTGCTAAGAGCCAAACTGTAAACACTGTATATAAGGAATCCTCTTCAAGCCAACACCCCTAGTTCCAGCAACTATATCAAGCATTTCTGGGCAGAGTCATTTAAGTAACTCTAGAAAATTTGAAGTTAATGAAAAAGAATCCACTTAAACACTGCTCATTTCTTTTCCTTGTTAGATGCAACTCACTCCCTGAAGCTAGCTTTGTCCAGTACTTGTAAGATTTGCTAAAGACAAATTCCCTTTGACATTGTGGTCCAGAGGATAGAGTGCTGAACTGGATGTCAGGAAACTTGGAGTCTATTCCCAACTTACTCACCAGCTTGCTGTGTGACTTGGTACGAATCACTTCACCTCTCTGCTTCTGTTTCTCCACCCATCTATTTACAAGGAAAGCTCTCCAGCACAGAGGCTTAACCCTTAACCCCTTATGTGTTTATACAACAATATCAAAGTAGGACCCCAATCTCTCTTGAGTCCCTGGAGCACTAATTTAAATAACCACAACTAAGAACTTACAGTCTAGGGTGGAGAGAGAGAAGGAGAGAAACAAAAAAGGGGGGGGGGGGGGGAGTAGGATGAGGAAGGGAAGGTTTGCTGTAACAGGATCACTTGGTATCAGTATGTGCACAGCAAGCTATTCCAGTGCATTATCATCCATTGTGATGCAGGTGAAATGTCACACTTCAGGGTAAAGTTACACCATAGTAGGGGAACTTGCCCTTCAATAGTCTCTTAGCATTACTGGGAGATTGATCCAGCAATTTAAACTCACAAGGCATACAAACTCTTGTGCAATTATTTTTTAAAGAAGAGTCCAGTTTTGGAAACTAAGTACAGATACATTTTATTCAGCATTTAAAAGGTCAACTGTATAAAGAGAAGATGTGTAATGAAAGTTTAAGATATTTGTTAATGTTTTCTAATCTGTTTGCTCAGGCAACTAAAGTGACTTTATAGAAGTAGATGATCAATATTTTAGAGTTCTCCATTTTATCTGGCACATCTTATTATGTGTTTGGAGCCTGATGTCTGCCACTATATTTACAATAAGAGTCTGCAGCACAAAAGCAGATCTTTAGAAGGACACTGAATTTCAGTACAGGGGGACCTGTGGCACCTAAGGGTGCATCTACACAGAACCCTTAGCTTGAAATAAGCTACGCAATTTGCACTACAGACATTGCGTAGCTTATTTTGAGCGTATTTCAAAATAGCTTGTTTCATAATTTGGTGGGTCTACACAGCACCAAATTTCAAAATAACTCGCTATTCCAAAATTCTCCTTGACTGGGATGTTGGAATAAGCCACACGTCATTTCAAAATCTATTTTGAAATAATGGGCTGCTTCAATAGACATGGAATAGCTATTTCAGGATACTTCTAGTATCCTGAAATGGCTCTGCAGTGTAGACGTTGCCTTAGAGACTAACAAATATATAGAATCATGGGCTTTCATGGGTAAAACCCACTTCATCAGGCGATTTTGGAGGGAAAGGCTCATGATTAACTATGAAAACTCATGATTCTATACATTTTTGTGAGTCTCTAAGGCAGGGTTGGAGAATTTTTTTTTGAGTTGGGGGCTGCACACAAGTGAGAAGCCCTTGACTGAGCAGCAAAAAGACACTCCTTACATTCCCCTCGTACACTAGAGCCTGGGGAGGCAGGCTAGTAGATTGTGTGCGCTCCAGCTGTGTGGGTAGGTGGCGGGGGGGGGGGGGGGGGACGGACACAAGGGGGGAGAGAGGGGGCTGGAGTGCCAGCACGGACTCCCCAATGCAGGGGGATCCCTGAGCCTCAGGAACCAGGTCCAGGCAAGCCAGGGGCCACATCCAGCCCCTAGGCCTTAAGTTCTACAGTGCCATGGGACTACTTGTTTTCAAGTTACAGACCAACACAGCTACCCCCCCAGACAGAATTTCAGAATTCCTTGTATTTAATCTTCGGGCGAGAAGTGTCTCTTCAAATAGTCGGTGATACTTCTGTTGATATAAAGGTCCCAATCTTACAAAGATTTACATGTGTATTTAAATAGACAGATAGTCTCCTTGAGTTCAACAGGAGTGCTCCCATGAGGAAGTCTTTGCAGAATTTTTAGCTAAACAGCAGTTTAATTTGTTTGTTGCTTTCTTTTTTAAGAAGTGATTTGATTTGTGAGCACCTAGGGCAGAGACTGGTCTGCCTCTTGTGTTGAGAAAGTCCCTACACACTGGGGCTACGTCTACACTGGCATGAATTTCCGGAAATGCTTAAAACGGAACAGTTTTCCGTTATAAGTATTTCTGGAGAAAGAGCGTCTACATTGGCAGGATGCTTTTCCGGAAAAGCCCTTTTTCCGGAAAAGCATCTGTGGCCAATGTAGACGCGCTTTTCCGGAAAAAAGCCCCGATCGTCATTTTCGCAATCGGGGCTTTTTTGCGGAAAACACTACTGTGCTGTCTACACTGGCCCTTTTCCGGAACAGTTTTCCGGAAAAAGGACTTTTGCCCGAGTGGGAGCAGCATAGTTTTTCCGGAAAAGCAGCTGATTTCTTACAGTAGATAGTCAGTGCTTTTCCAGAAATTCAAGGGGCCAGTGTAGACAGCTCGCAGCTTATTCCGGAAAAGCGGCTGATTTTCCAGAATAAGTGGCCCAGTGTAGACACAGCCATATTGTAGATACAACAGGAATTAACTCATCATAACTAACAGCCATGCCACTGCAGATACCAGCACTTAGCTAACTCATTCCAAGGAGCTCAAAACCAAGAGAGCTCCATGGGCTAGAGCAGTGGTGGGGAACCTATGGCCCAAAGGGCCTGATCAGGCTCCCAACTTGCCTGGATCTGGCCCGTGAGGCTCAGGGCTTCTACTGGGGAGCTAGTGCTGGTGCTCTAGCCCTGTGGCTCCCTCTGCAGTCCCGCCCTGCCGGGCTGGAGCACCTGCACTGGCACCCCAATACTGGGGGGAGCCCCAAGCCTGGGCAGGAGTCAGGCAAGCTGGGTCCAGATCCGGTCCATAGGCTCTACTCGTCAGGGAAAGGAAGCAGCTCCATGTGCGGCTGTTCCCTCTCGCTAAGGAAACAGCAGGGCAACAAAGCACTGCCTGGAGGCTTTTCTCCCATTTCTCATGACCAATAGGAGTAGCAGGGTGTGTGTGTCTGGGAGCAGTAGGAGCCATTGAGTCAGGTGTGTCCCTGCGGAGCTGCGCCAGGTAAGCACCCCCCCATTACCCAAACCCAAGCCTGCTTCTTTACAGCCCCCTCCCCTCGTTTTTGGCCTCACCCCAGAGACAAGAAAGCCCCACAAAATCTACTAGGCCAGACCCCCAAAGGCTCTGGTGGGCCAGGGGAATGATAGGAGTGTCTTCTCACTTTTTTGTAGCCCTGGATGATTTTTCTGAGTCAATGCCCCTGACTCAAAAAAGGTTCCTCACCCCTGGGCTAGAATGTAAGTCTGCAATCTAGCCCATGGGAAGGGGGAGGGAGGAGGTATTATTGTGCTGTCCATGGAGCAGCCTAGGAGGGAGCCTGTAACTTGGGGAAAAAAAATCATACTCTTCTCTCATGGTCTCACCACAGCATTAGGGATGGAGTCAACTATACCTGTTGGCATATCCCTGTCTCCTCCTCATCTCAGCATAAGTACGTCACTGCTGGCTACACCATAAAGCTTCCCGAATGAGTGACCGCCGAGCTGCCAGGAGGCAGGAATATCCTAATAGAGCAAACCTTACTAGGGGTTGCCTGTTCTACTAGCACAAAAAAAAAAAAAAAAAATAAAGCGCGTTCCCACCGTCAGTCAACACATGGGGACTTAGTAGATGCACAGGAAACAGACTGGCCCAGTCCACTGGAGCGCATGCTTCTGACCTGCTGTTTCTGAGAAGACATTGCCTGAATGTTCTCTGCTGCTAGCGCCAATGCTCTGTCTCAAGGGCTCAGACAAGGACACACATGTTAGCAGGGTGGAAAGAAAAGACTTTGTGAACCACATGCACGACATGCTGCTGGAGACAGAGTCACTTCAAGTTCCTCTCTGGCATTAGTATTGCAAAGAAGGATCTTCCCTTCCCCCACAGGAGTACATATAAGAAAGATTTGCATTGCTTGGAATCATAAGAGGAAGTTGCAAGGAAAGTACCATTCTCAGCCAATGTCTGAGTGAATGCATTGTGCACATAGGATCATGCTTGTTAGAGATAAACGGAAGAGGAAGAACGAAAAGCCTAAGCAACATGCAAATAATTCAGAGGCAGTTCATCCCTAAGAAAATAAGAACCTAGAAACACCACAGAGTCCACAAAGCACTAGGCAACATGCTACACAAAAATGCTTGCTGCCTATAACAGTGCATTCTCTCCAGCAGCACTGGTCAAAGTAGAGAACACTAAGTAGAATCGTGCATTCCTTGTGCATTCAGAACTCCCATTGAGGTCCAAGGAGATAAGAATACTGAAGAATCATGCAACGAGTTTACAGCATCAAGTCCATTATATTCAACAACATGTTCACTTAAGCAAGTTCTTCCCTTTCAAGCATCCCAGCTCTCTTTCCTTGTTTCCTAGAACAGGCTAAGCTACCATGAGAGGCTATGGGGAGAAATATTCTTGATGTTTTATTGTTTGCACGAGAGGTCAGACGAATTCAGTAGCAAGACAGACACTCATATTTCTGTAGCAGTCAACCACAAAAAGCATTCTCAATCAGAATACAAACAAAGAGGGCAAAGTTCAGCAGGTGGCTAAGTCTGGAAATACAGCACACCAAGTAGATTAGCTAAGAGACCCATCTTTTTTTCCCCAGACTTGTAGAACCCCTAGCATGATAGGAGACCTACTCATTGACCAGGTCCAGAAGAGCCACTGCGATAAAAATAAATATTTTAGATTCACGAAGATTTATATTTTATGCATACACAAATTTATCAAGTAAACACTAATTACAAACATACGAACTGAAGGTGGACCTGAACGCCTTCCCCCCAAAATCTCAGGAAAAGGCTTTTCTTCCCTTCATTAGCCAAAGTTTTCAGTGTTTGAAATCCACCTCTAATAGAAATTAACTTCAAAACAGCAATCATGGCAACAATATTTGGTTCCAATCCTTAAATAGATATTTGAATAATTTGTTCATTCATAGTGAGTCCTACTAATGTTCTAATTTGATAAGCTGTCTTTGGCAATGGGGGTCTGGATATCTGTGATACATCGAGCATATTAAAAAGAGATTGTGTTGCTCCTTTCAGTAAATATTTCTTGAGGCTTCAACACAAGCAGAATGCCAGGCAAACCTACTAATGGACGATAGATCATATTTTGGGGACACAGCCAAACCTTTAGAGGGAGCGAACTGCCTCAGGCAATCATAAAACGGCAGCTTCTGCTCCACTCACTTTTGTAAGTGGTAAAAGGTTTGAGGACACTTTGGTTCCGTGATTTATTTTTTCATGTCGTGCAGGTGAAAGGTTCCCAACTCACAGCTCTGGAAACCGACATCCTTTCCTGTATATGCTGGCAAAAGACATACAGGTTCCCTTCTATCACATTTCAGTCCTGGCCTGGAGTCGTTCCTGACAGAGCTCTCTTGTCGGTAATGGAGTTACAGTAGGGGTTAAAACGGCTCTATATCAGGGCTGCACAGAAGGAGAGTTCTTCTGTGTGTTGGCCTCTTTCGTTATGTGAGAGAGGTCCTCTGTGTGGACATCACGGTAGAGAAACGAGACATCTGAGCAAACTTTTGAAAAGAGCTTTAAGATACGGTTTGCAACTGACCCTTATAGCCTCAACCTGCCCACCGGAGTTAAGAAAGACTCCCCAGAGGTGGAGAATGTGCTTGGATTGGGTGAGGACTAAACAAACCTAAAATTACCTCCCTGCAGACACGGGCAGTAGTAGAGCTGCAGCACCCCCAGGCTTTGGTCCCAGTTTGGTCCCATGCCTGGGGCCTTGCAGCCACCTGGGCCCAAGGTTCCATTCCTGCCCCAGCCTGGGGCTCCTCAGCCATCCCTAGCAGTAGCTGCAGCCTATGGACGTGAGGAGCATGGTCAAGGGTAAAGAGGAGGTGCCCACACTAAAAAAAAAAAAATAAAAATAAAAATAAAAATAAAAATAAATAAATAAATAAAAAGTCCAATGTCACTATACCTACCAAAGTTTGGTTTCTGGTTGACTTCCAAGTACTGTAGTTATTAATTTTTGGACTCCAGCTCTTGGGCTTCTCCATACCACGTAAGAGGAAACAATTCTAGAAATCTTTGTGCTCAGTGCTAGAAATCTTTTTGTCCTGTGGAGTCAGTAACAGAGCTTTCCTTTAAGGTTTGGAGTCTGGCAATGGTCTCCAACTGTTCTGTGGAGGGAAGGAGTAGCCCTGAGACTCAAAGCAATGTCCACCCATCTCCAGCTGGAAGGAGGTGCTAATGATGCAAAGCCATGGGGACTGATGAAAAGATATACAGGAGAGCCAGGTATGTGTCAGGAGAGGGGAAAAATCCAAAAACATCTAACAGAAGCATAGATTTAAGGAAAGATAATAAAAGGAGCATCCAGACATAGCCTGGCCTTCTGAAACAGTGCGCAAAGATATAGGCCTCACTGGATTCCAGATTGCTCCCTTGACTACAGAAGTCCCTAAATGTTCTAGGCAACTTACGGCCAAGTATGTAATTGAGCAACAGCTTAAACAGCAGTGCTTTAATAATCCACCCATTCCCAGGGGTAGAGTTGCCAGATGGTTTCACAAAAAAATACCAAACTCAAAAAAAACAACAAAAACAAAACACCACACACACACATGCTGGGAAAAATTCTGTTGAGAAAAAAAGAACCAGGGTTCAATACCGGACACCTGGCAACCCTACCCAGGGGTTATAATTTAGTACCTTCAGATAAAGCATTTTAAAATAAATAGCGAAGAGGAAATTATTTTCAGAGCAGGGAAACAGGAAGTCCAGCTGTGTTGTCCATTTTTGATAACTCAGTAGTTCCTCAGTTGAGATTTACCCTCACACGTGGCAGTGCTACAAATTTAGGACCTGAACTTCCAGTTCGTCTGATTTTTTTTTTACTGACTGAAACTCGGGGAATAATACTTTCCTTCCCCTTCTGAGGTCACAGCTCCTGGGCTGAATAGAATTTGCAGAAGTAGGGCTTACTGTAGGACAGTGGTTTTAACCTGTTTTTCCATTTGTAGACTCCTAAAAATATGGAGGTGCAGACCCCTTTGGAATTTTACATAGCCTGTGGATCCCAGAAGACTGCAGACCACAGGCTGAAAACCACCACAATAGACTGGTGAAATCAATGTTTTTAATTTCCCCCTTAGAGGTCCAAGGTCAAGGTTTATGAGCCACAAGTTGACGGACGTAGTCACAATTTAGACACCTTGCATTTCAGAAAGTCAGAGTGAAAGTGGTCAGTTTCACACATCATTATCGCTCTAAATGTCAAATGGGTGGACTAATATTAGTAACTGCTGATCAGCAGGGGTAAGAAATTCATTCACCGTGTTCCTTTTAAACACACCTTTGGTACAGCCACAGAGAATATGTGAATTACTATCCGTTAGCAGAACTTAGAAAATTTTGTCTGGCTTCATTTAGCATGAATTAGCACACACAGAATTGAGGCTGACAAGACAGACCTTTCTGATGGGACTATTGGCAAGAGGGGTTAATTTTTAAGACCCCTTAAATGCTGATGTTTACATTTAAAAGAAAAATGGTCTTAACCAGTAGTGTTATGCATTCTGGTTGCAATGTCTTGAGAGTTGATTGTATATTGGTCCCACATTTTGCAGTGGGTAATTCCAAATGTTCACACAGTCTCTGGATGGTTACTAATCGACACAAGTACTTTGAAGGCAAAGAATGCTCCTTAGCTTCAAGGGTTTACAGTGATTATTGCAGACGTGGTATTGAAACAAGTTAAGGTCCCATAGTATCTCTAGCAGCTATAGAATGTCTTAAATCCAAGGGGGTTGTGGTGTACTGGTCTGAGCAGACTGAGAGCAAAGTGTACTTTGAGTCTGGCTGAGCGTTACCCTGAGTCTCTCTTAGTAAGACCCAGGAAGTGGCTGTGAGGAGTTTGATCACAGGGGTCCCCTTGGGACTGGCCCCCAGTATGCTGATCATGCCACTGAGTCCACCTACCTGCCATGAGGTGTCCGACCAGCCTGTCTTGCTGGGCCAGAAGCTCTGGTCTCCCCTGGCCAAGAAACAAAGATGGGGTAACTGCTCAACAGCAGAGCAGCACAGACACTGAACACTCTCAGCTCTGAGAAGGCTCAGCCAACAGGCTGATGACGGCACCCACGAACACAGTCCCAACGAGAACAAAAATCACAGATAAATCCATCTTATACTGTATAGAAGTTTTACAGAGAGAAGTCTCATGAGATCAGCCCTCTTTATCAGTGAAAGAGATATGCATAGTGGTTGTCCCCCCCCCCCCCCCAAAAAAAAAAAAAAATCAGTAAAAATTATTTATGCTGGACTTGATGATAAACAGAAGTATAAAGAGCAGGATTTCAATGAATGCCAATGAGAACAGAGATACAGAGATCAACGTCAACTGCTAAGCCAAAATAAACAAAACATGCCAGCTAATTCTAATATACTAAAACTTGTTACACACAAATTCTTACCCTAACAGTTGTTCTAATAATCTTTTTAACAAGCTGGACAGCCTCCTAGCTTGGGCGCGATCCTTCCTCCAGTCAGTCTTAGATGTTTCCAACAGGCATCTTAGGTGGTAAGAGGGGATATCCTGGCATCTGGCCTCTCTCCTATTGTTTTGGTTTCCCACTTTTAATTCCCCATTGCCCAAGGTGGGAAGTCTTTGTGTTCAGTTCAAACTTCTCACTTCAGTGGAAAAGTACAGGATCCAAAATAGGTTCCAGCATCAGGTGGCCTCATCACATGTCCTGGCAGGACCAGCCACAATCCAGGCTTATAGGAAAAATAAAGCCATTCACTGACTGTTACCTTGAGCACTGGGTCATTAAGTTCTTAAATACCACTAACAGCTCTAAAATTCTAGATTTATAAACAGAGTTACACTTCATATTTCTAACTTCACATACAAGAATGATACGTGCAGAGAAATACTATACACACTTCAGCAATTGTAACTTTAAAAGTGCTATGTTACATCAGGGCTACTCAACTTTGGAAGCCTTGGGGGGCCACAATGATACTCACAGCACATGCCGAGTGCTGCAACTTAAGTATGGATGCATATACATGCAAACATATATGCAAATAGCATCTTTCACACTGACAGGCATGAATACAAAGATTAAGGCAAGACTACACAACACACAAGCCCCATTTAAGTCAGTTCTGCGGAGATTAATAACATGAAATAATATGACAGCACTTTTAATGACCAATGATAGTCCAGGAATGTAACTACTAAAATGCATATCAAAAGAAGACCATTATATTGACTTTTTTTGTTTTAGTTCCCACCCATGGGCCACGTGTTGAGTAGTCCCTTGTTATACCATGTATGTTGTGTGAAGCATCTGAGTTATGCATATTCATAAGCCAGTTTCATGAAACATGGTGGGGGGGAACCAGAGTCCTGGCTCCCAGTTTTCTACCCTCACTAGTAGGTTTTATATTTACCTTTTTCTAGACAGCAAACTTTGAAAAATAAAGAACTTGCACATTAGGTACCATGATAACAAACACATTGCAGACAGACTAGAAAGATTTCTTGCAGTTTTTTTGCAAGGCACATGGGTTTTGATTAAAAACATTTTAAAGATGTACTTTTTTTTTTTTTTTTTTTTTAAAGAAATGCAGCACAATGCAATAAACAAGGAACAAGTGGAAGCAGGAACTATATAGACCTAATAATTTTTGTTACTCTCTGCTGAACTCTTTCCTATATGTCCGCATGCTTTCTGTAACGGGAGGTGGCAAAACTAGACACAATACTCCAGATGTGGGCTCACCAGTGACAAGGAGGGAAATAATCACTTCCCTAGATTTACAGGCAATGTTCCTATCAATGCCTCCCACTGTACCATTAGCCTTCTGGCAACAAGGGCACACTGCTGACTCATATCCAGCTTCTCAGCTACTGTAATCCTCACCTGCCAAACTGCCTCTTAGCCAGTCAGTCTCCAGCCTGTAGCAGTGCATAGAATTCTTCGATGCTATGTTCAGGACTCTGCACTTAGACTTTATCTACATTTGCAGAGTTTTTGTGCGATCAGTTTTACCAGCGATAGTGAACCAGTATAAGAAAACTACTAGTTTGTGTATTTACTTCCACAGGCGTCAGATAGCGTTTACGTTTGCCACAGTTCCATCGCAGGACCCTGAGGACAGCTGTCCTTCAGTACAGCTCCTTTCATTTGGATGACAAGTCTTGTGGGAAGGGAGGGGGTGATTGTGGGGACATCCTGAGTCCTGCACAGTCCCTTCTCTCCAAACACTGATCAGTTTCAGTAGCTCAGCATTGCTCCATACAGAAGATAATGCCTGCTCCACAGAGCAAACTGTTACCTGGTCAGATGATAACACTTGCCAGGAAAACAGGAAGGGGAGGGGAATTTCAAAGTTCCTGGAGATTTACAGGGGGAAGGGCAGATGTCTATTTATCTGAGATCACAGCACCAGAGCTGCTGGCCAGGGTGGTCACTTCGGCATTGGAACATCCTGCAGAGGCTAAAAGTTCTGTAAACAGCAAGAATGAGTCTTCACTTGCACACAACAAAAGCATCACGAGTTGGAACCCTATATGCCGCTTATGGAGGGGATTTTCTTTTTGTGATGCAATTCACCCAGAAAAACTCATTGGCAAGTGTGGGTGCTCCTATGATTTTCACACAAAAAGGGTACTTTTTCTGCTTTAAATGGCAAGTGTAGACATGCCTTGAGGACAGAAGAATCTCATACATTGCTACAGGGCCTGATCTTCACCATTGGAGGTAGGCCAATTTACAGCAACTGAAAATCCAACCTATAGTATCAACTCAGACATTTAGTGACATTTGTAGGCAGACAGAATTAACTCTCCCACCATGCTGGTGAAGTGAGGCAAGAGAAGTATTCTGTTATACACCCACTGCAAAGTTAGGCAATGCTGCAAGGCACTAAAACCCTCCCTTCCCCTGACTTCAATGTCCATAGAGAATCCCAATCATGAAGAAAGAGAAGTTCCATTTAGAATTTCATTGGAATTTCATTGGAACTAGGCAGATTTCCCCAGCTGTGGATCTGATCCTAAAAGAGTTCCATGAATTTTAGCAAGAAATACTCCCAAAAACAAAACAAAAAACCCACAAGAAATACCTTATTTGGGCTTCAAATAATTAGGTAACTGCCATTTATCCTATAGTAACTTTCACTAAGAAGCAATAATAATTCATTAGAGTGACTATGGCCTTTCTACATTCTGCAAATTGCATTAAGCTTCTAACTGGCCTCACCAGCTAAACATTTTGCATCTTTATCTGGCTTGTTCACATTTAGAGGCACAGCAGCGACATTTAATTGTTTGTTCTCTTCCCATTTCTAAGGCTTAGTAATTGTGCTGTTTTGTGTTATTGAAAACCCATTACATGCTCCTTCCCAAGCAATGTAAACTACAGATCTTGTTTAAAGAAAAATATTCTGTAGACCATATCAGCAACATTTTAAAAGATGCTTACTGGCCACAAGCCCAATCTGCTTTCCACTGGACCCCAGAGCACTTGTCGACTTCCATGAGTGCCAGAGCAGGTCCTGTATCTGTTTAAGTAACACTCTCAGAGCTGTGATTACTTTTCTCTCCTGACACTGGAGAATCTGCAAAATAGACATTTAATATGGCACAACTGCCTACTGCAAGGTTTCTTGCACCTTCCTCTATAAAACCTGCTAAATAGCAGACCAGATGGACTATCTGGCCCAAACCAGCATGGCAATCAAATCCCAGTCCTTTCAGAATTTATTTCTCCTTGGTGCAAAAATAAAAAATAAATAAATACAGGGTTAGTGATCATTGTGCAATGAAAGCAGATACTCTTTGCTGTTTTGTATTCTAATCAGGCAACGCCTTGTCTTTTTAAAGGGACTTTAAAGAATGATCCATTTACAGGAAACAGCTCATTTGTTCACTGGACAAGCTGGGCAGCACAATAGGAAGCTTAACCACAAACCAGGCAAATCAACTAGCTATAATTATTTTGTTAATTTTCTCTGTATTGCATCACCAGTCCTTTTGAAACCTACTGTAACTTCTTCCTTAAGAGAGGTGGCTAACTGCATACAAAAGCCATGTCTGCTGCTCACACCCATGCTTTGTCCCTTCTCAGACAAGGAAGTGCAAAGCCTCCAAAAGCAGAAGTGCTTTCCTTCTCACAGGCCAGCCCAATACATTTTTGGCTCTCACACTGAGCTTCTAGCAGCATTAGCTAACAACAGGTGCAAGATTTGCATCAACAATAACAAAGATTCAAAAGTCTCAAACCCAGCATCTGCTCTAACAAAAGGGGCTAATATGCTTTTATTTAAAGCACATCTACATAGATCAGTCTGTAATAAAATGGTCCTCCAAGGGCTCATCATGTCAGTCACCTCAGTCTGATATGTGGATTATCTGAGAAGCATGCCCATGCCCACGCATGCATGACGAAACATTAGCCTGCAACTCCTAGCAACTGATCTATCAAGTCATCAGTTAATAATGGGACTTCAAACTGGGACTTACTGGAAATTACAGTGATCAAAACTAGGAATATTATCTACTCACTGGTGTTTCCTGGGAACTGACATTTGCTGTGATCATCTTTATTTACAGGGCAAAAGCATTAATATTACTTAGCACTTCCACAGCTCTAGTATCTTATTTAACACAAATATTCCAGAATTCTAGCCTTATTACTTTTCATCTTCAATTTCCTTTACAAACATTCACTAGCTGAGCTCCACAACCACATCTGCAAGGTAGGTAAATACAATTAATCCCGTTTTACAAGTGGGGAAACTGAGACAGACAAGCCAAGTCACATTAAGGTCACAGTCAAGGTTAAAAGCATAACTCAAATGCCTGCCTCCCAATCCTACGATTAGAGCACTAGGACGTCTCTCTCATAGACGATGCCTCTTTAAAGCCTATTTCCATTGAAGACCCCTGTAAAGTCTAAGTTTTCTGTCATGTAAACTGGTGCAAGTTCGCTGACCACACTGACCTCAGTGGAAACAAGCTGTGTAAAATAATTGTAACAGAGGAGAATAAGGCCCCAGGGATCTGCAGGTGGATTGGTCCAGTCATTCTCTCCTTTGTAATTTACTTATCTCAGCCACAAGCAGTCTCCATCAAATCAATGCTAGTGCCAATGGCTGAGCTTTCCATGCGTTGTACCTTATTGAACAACAAACTGAGGCTCATGGCCTATTGATTTGTATAGTTATTTTAAAGTACAGGCAAGGAGAAGAAAATCCCTTTGTTGTAAACAAGCCTTTTGATTGAAGTTTCATTATCTGCGTATTTAAGAACATGCTTTTTTTGCCATCTCCACTGAGTGCAGATGGCAAGGGCTAAAAATGCTCTTAAAAAACCCCCACACCAATCGAATTAAATGCAAGCCCTTTCTTTCCCTAATTCTGCCAATTCCTTTGAAAATCTTCCATGCAATTCTTGCCCCATTATTCACTCCCTTGAGAGATTCAAACAAACGATCTAGATTTCTGAGAGTACGTTTCCAAAATGTTCAGACTGAAGCACCTCTCCTTACTGCTCCAACAAAAAGGAAGTCTATTGGTTTACCCCTTTGAATACTTAGCTTGATGCTGGAACATTATTGGGCTAATAACAAACACCCCTACGAGATGAACAGAACCAAGCCCATTTTGTGCATGGAAAGACTGAAGCACTGTGACTTGCCAAGACACAGCAAATAAGAGCTAAAGCCAGGAATTCCCAAGAGTCCTGAAATTCTAAATTCTTACAGCAGGTAGAGAAATTTTTAACTCAAGTGCCAAGTGTAAGAGAAAGACCCCCACACAAGCCAAGGAGCTGCTGCTGTGCCTTGCCTCCCACTTTGCCTGCTTCCAGAGGAGGGGAGAGTCACCGTGCCATTACAAAAATAAATCTTTCCACATCTACTTAACAGCTCTGGATAAAAGTATCCTGGGTTTTCCCTGTGTGGAATTTCCACCACTCTGACATCTGCAAAAACTCTTCCTTCCCTCCCTGATCCCACACCCAGTGTCAACAAGGAGAATTAAAACAAGCACCACAAGAGACCCTGGCCTGCATCCTTTGCATTTTTTACTGCTCATTCAAGCCAGTTGCCTGTGACCCCTTTCATCACCCCTAGTCATGCACACTCCCTCACATGGGAGCTAGAACTCACACACCAGCGGTCAAAGGAACATCTTTTTATTTCCGTTCTAGCCAATCTAGGAGCAAGGAATGGAGAAGGGGCCCTCGTTCCTGCTAAGCAACATTTTTCTTAAGGGGATTTTTTTTGTGGGACACCCCAAATTCACAACTGCCCCACCAGCATCATGGTAGATGGAGTACAAAACAGAGAGGTTTATATCACACTGTGTTAAAAACAGAACGGTCATCCCCCCACACTACTCACAAACCTGAAATAAACGTTTTTAAAGCGGAAAGAGGAAGTCTCCATAGAGTCCGGCACCAGCCTGTTTTAAAGGAGGAAGTAGAAGAGTTCAAAGATCTGCCCTTCCCCCTCTCCAACCCCAGTTCCTCAAGGCTGCTGCTGCTTTCCAACCCTAAATGACATGATGACTTAAACCAATGCTTTGGGCTATCACACTCGACCTGTCTTGGAAACAGGGCTCAGGTGAGCCCCACACTCCCCACCAGGCCAGACCATCTTCTTCACACACACAGGGAGGACACCTACTACTGCCCCCAGGCTGCTGTCGTGTCAGACTGGTTGTGCCTGGGGTTGGTTTTGACCCCAAGCCACTACATGTCTCCTCTCCCTCCCCCCAACCGCGTCCGTGCACGGCCAGCCTATCTGCACACCGCAGAGCCATGTAGCACGGCCGGAGGGCAAGGGAGGGTGATAGTCGCTGCGGCTTCATTCCCTGCATCCACCCAGGTGCAAACCACCATGCCGGGCTTGGCTTGGCCACTTGCTGCTCCTTGCTAGCGGTGCAGCCCTTCATGCATATGCATTATGTGGGGTGCTTCCCCCCAGGGTGGCTTGGGATGGAGAACACACAGGTGGATCTGCAGGGGTTGCTTTCTCCTTGCACCACATTTAGGTAGAAGCAGCATTGGCACATCCCTGCGGGAAAATCCCAGCCTTAGAAATAATCTGCCTCCTCCCCCACCAATACACCTTCCCCAGCGCCCCCTCCCCACCCCACTCTGCAAGCGATCGGAATGCAGCCACCAGCTGAAGCCCATGGAACAAGTTCAGGGTACCTGGTGCTGGGAGCGGGGCGAGGAGCGAGGCAGCCGTCAAATGCTGAAGGAGCCTCTGGTTTCTGCACCACTAACAGCCCCGGCTTCCGGGTTGGTCAGTTTCAACGTCACAGCCACAGGTTTGCAAAGCGGCAGCATGAAAAATAACTATAAAAGGAAGAGAGACTCGGGGAGGAAGAGGAAACCCTGTTTACCTTTGAAAAGCGCAGCAGCCCTGCCTGCCAGGAAAAGCAGATTTTCTCTACAAGCCGGGCAGGGACGCTGCACGCATGTACCGTGGGGAACCAAAGCTTCCCTTCTCCCCCACCTCTTACTCAGGATTGCATCCTGCAAAGGGCTGAGTGGCTCCTGGGAATACAAAGCACCTGAGCTCTCACCGACTGGCACTGGGCACCTCGGGCACTGTGAAGTTTAGTGGTGGTGAGGCGTTGCCAGATCTTCACGAGGGAGACATTTGTTTAATGCTGGATTCATTTTTCCGGGAGTGATAGAACTACCAGCTAGTTCTCCTGGATGACAGTCAAGTCCAGCCATTCTCATTCATTGTTTCTCAGAACTAGGGTTGCCAGATTGGTATCTTTTGTTAAACTAACACCCCCTGCCAAAAAAACAAAACAAAACAACCATACAGGGAAAAAATTCTGCTGAGAAAAAAAAAAGGGGGGGGGGGGGGGGAGAGAGATCAAAGTTGTTAAGCAAAAGTTGCACCACTCCCTCCAGTTTCGGGCCACACACTAACCCCCAATGCACGCACCCTTCCCCCTGAGCCAGGCACCCTTGTCCCCCCATCCCAATGTACTCACCCCTCCCCCAGAACCCACCATCCCAATGCACTCACCCCTTCCCCAGAGCCAGGCCCCCTCAAGCGCCCCCCCATCCCTGCCTCAGATCCAGGCCCCCCCCGCAGCATCCCCCATCCCAGTGCCCTCCCCGAGCCAGGCATCCCCAGTGCCCAGGTGCCCCACCCCAATCAAACTCCCTTCCCCACTCCCCCAGCAGAGCCAGGTACCGGAAGAACAGGACGGCCAGGTAAGTTAATTTTACTTTTAAAGTCACTGCTCCTGCAGCGCAGCCCAGCTGCCTCGGCTCACAGTGTGTAGAGGGAGGCATCACATGGCCAGCTCCCAGGTCTCTGCCGGGACCAGAGCAGCATGGGCCAGAGCAGTGTGTGCTCTGCTCCCACCCCAGCCTGGCATCCCCCCTAGTGTGGCACCCAGCAAGTGCTCCCTCCCGCCCCCCTTCACTACGACTTTGCCGTGCTCCTCACTCTCCTGCTCCTACCAGACACGGCAGGGGAAAATTTTCCCTGCCAGGCTTACATCCGAGGGAAACAGGAAATACCAGACATTTCACCATTTCACATGTCCGGTATTACCTGTTTTTTTTTTAACCTGACTAAACCCACAAATACCGGACACCAGGCAACTCTACTCAGCACCCGCACTACAGCTAGACTCCTGTTTTCACTCACCTGAATGCACCCAGTAAGGGTCTGATTTTCACACCTCTTCCCCCCCCCCCCCCAGCTCCATCTGAAACTAATCAGCCTGATTCTCTTCTCACCCTGGCCTACATCCATTAACATCAGAGGCGTTGCTCCTGTTTTGCATTCAGGGAAGAGAGAAATAAGCCACAGGGGAGGCGGGTGGGAGTATTTAGCAGCTGGGAAAAGCAGGCTCTTAGCATCCCTGGAAGGTGGTTCTTGTGAATGGGACCAACAAGTCATAGATGCAGAAATTAACTAACACCACCAGCGATGCCTGTTGTGGATTCCAACCAGGGGCTACTCCTCTCATTAGAAGTCCATCTGCATGCACATGCTTGCAGGAATATCCACCAGCCAGCAGAAGGGGGGTGGGGGTGTGATAAACCCAGCCTTTCTGACACTTGAGCACATAGTTAATTTTATGAACATGGGCCATAAAGTAGGAGAGTCCTTAAACATGTGATTAAATTCATCCATATTAAACCAAACACTTGAGTTTGTGTTCAGCTTCAAACATGCTGAAATCCCACTGAAATCAATGGTACTTGACAGAACAGAAGCCCAGGTTTAAGTATTTACAGAGCAGAGATCAATGGCTGAATCAGACCTGGGTAGCACTGTGGCACTCCCTGGAATCCCTCGCCTGTATTCAGAGGGGGATTTCCCAATGCTGACTTTGACGGAGACTCAAAGGGCTGGTTTCACTGAGGACAGGGCTCATGCTATACATGCCCGGCCCGTTTTGCACACGAGTCAAAGTGCAAGAACTCTTCCAGAGAGCACAACTGATAGGCAAGGGTCCACTCCAAGACATGCTAGGGGTGCTTCTACACTGCACCCTTAGTTCAAAATAAGCTATGCAATATGAGCGACACAAATTGTGTAGCTTATTTTGAGTTCATTTTGACATACAGCACTGTTCCAAAACATCCCTTATTACTCATGGAATGAGGTTTACAAGGTTGTCAGAATAGCAAGCCCATTATATTTCAAAATAACAGGCTTGCTGTTAAGACACGGGATAGCTATTTTGGGATACCGAGAGTGTCTCAAAATAGCGCTGCAGTGTAGACGTACCGTATGGGGGCAGAATTGGGCCCCCAGTTCCTTAATTCACTGTAGCAGAGATCACAAGACCTTAGCATTGGAAGGACAGCAAACAACAAGCCTTCTATCAAAATACTTCTCAATCCTGCAAACACTTCCACAGGCTTAATTTTAGTATTTCCATGGACTTCAATGGAACCATCCCTGTGTTTAAAGTTAAGAGTTTACAGGATGTGTTGGAATTTCTTTTCCTCATCCAAATAAAAGCAAACTCCTATCTATCTATGTTAGTTAAGAACTTAATAGCATTCTTCACCCTATATCTCACCTCCAACCCAGAACAGTGAAGTCAACCTCCCACATCTTAGTCTGACTCCAATTTCTTATTTAAAATGTTACTAAAGCTAATGTAAAAAATTGACATACTAAAGTCTCCTAATGGAAAGTGCTAAGGAACCTTCACTATAAATGCTACTACCAGTGTTGCTTATAATAGAGATAATCTACATCAGCTCAGAACCTGCAACAGGTGCAACCTTTATAGCTCTCCACTCATTTCAGTGGGGCTTTGCACAGATGTCAGTGTCAGCCCATGTGTGTCCAATCACAGCATCAGAAGCTAATTTTCATAGTAAATATTTTCCTACATTCCTGCAAACTGCCTGTGTATCTTTCCTATATGGCCCATTTCAACATAATACCTGAGCTCATAATAATTAATAACTCCTGACACCTCTGAAGTAGGAAAGAGCAATTATTTCAATTTTACAGATAGGACCTAAGGCAGAGAGGCTAAAGGCCTAGATCTGCAAAGGCACCTCATTCTTACTGATTGCAATGCTAGTTAAGGACATGCACAGCTTTGAGAATCTTGTTCACAAGCATCAAAGGGAATTGATCCTGCTTTCCAAGTTCTAGAGCAGCACCCTAACCACTGGACCATCTTGCAGGCTCAGTACCTTGGCTATGAAAATTAAATAAGCTGAATAGATGGTACTTGATCCTTCTTTAGTTTACTCAGTTATATTACTTTGATGTCACTTGCATTGAGATAGCAGCCAGGAATCCTAATTATGGCCCAGGATCCCACTGCATTAGACAACAAACAAAAATAGGGTCCCTGCCTCAAAAAGCTGGTAGTTTATATATATTATTAGCAGATTGTATGTAAAATGTGTAAAAAGGACACTCATGGTAAAATGACATTTTAAGACCTCCCCACCCCCCCGCTTACTCATGTTAACCCTTAACATTACTATAATTTTTCCCATTTAATTTACTTTCCATCTTGTATGCTCTTTATTTCATATTGGATTTCCATTATCCCCATCTGGGAAAATGAGACTAGGGGACCTTTGCTGTTCTTTAGGTTCCAATCCTGTAGTCAGTTCTCTGCCCAAAGACCCATACCTCCACACAAGAGCACACTGATACCAAAAGGTGGGAACAGTTAATCTATCCATTAACTCAAAGCATGTGTGATTCATTGCAAATAATGCTGGGGAATATGAGAGAGATTAATAAGACTGGGATTTTTCAGCTTGCAAAAGAGATGACAAAGGGGTGAGGATATGATAGAGGTCTTTAAAATCATGACTGGTGTATGGCAAGTAAATAAGGAAAATATTTACTTTTTTCCATACACAAGAACTAGGAGTCACTAAATCAAATTAATACGTAGCAGGATTAAAACAAACAAAAGTACAGGTTGTACCTCCCTTAATGTGGACTCCCTGGTCCAACACCATCCGTGGTCCAGCATGAACCACGGATGTTCTTGGACCACAGAGCCAAGGAAAAGGGAGGTCTTAACGGTGGGGCAGGAATGCATTCAGGGGAGTTCTGGCCCCAGTACTCCTCCCTAGCCCTGGCTGTGCAGCTCCAGCCTCCGCCCAGGAGCCAAGTGGCTTGCAGAGCCCTGCCCTGGCTGCGCGCTCTGGCCCCTGCTGCAGAACCAGACAGCTACAGAGCTCCGGCCATGGCACTCTGCCCTGGCAGGAGCAGGGCCAGCAGTATCTAGAGAGCCCAGGGGGCAGGCTGGAACCCTAACCAGGTGGCAGCACAGGCCAGGAGGAGAGAGACCTTCCCTGGTCCGACAATCTCCTCTTTGGGACCAATCAGGTCCCGAGGGTGCCGGGCCAGTGAGGTCCAACTTGCATTTCTTCACACAATGCATGGTCAACATGTGGAACGCCAAGCCAGAGGACTTTAACACGGTTCAAAGAAGAGTGAGATAAAATCATGGAGGATAAGCCCATCAATGGCTATTAGCCAGGATGGGTAGGAATGGTGTCCCTAGCCTCCGTTTGTCAGAAGCTGAGAATGAACGAACAAGGAGGAGAGGGGAGGGACAATTACTTGATGATCACCTGTTCTCTTCATTCCCTCTGGGGCACCTGGCATTGGCCACAGTTGGAAGGCAGGATATTGGGCTACATGGATCTTTGGTCTGACCCAATATGACTGGTCTTATGAATGCTGAAATCCAGACACAAATCATCTTTATTAAAAGGTCAAATATATCCTGGCAACTGGGCCCCATGGTTTTTTAACAACGTAAATGCGGCGCCCACCTTCTCTCACTGCAGTACCAGAAAGAACACAAGGAAGTACCTTAACATGGAAACGGAGAAGTGAGTCCTCTAGCAAATACCCAGTGAGGAGCCTGACTCCATGAAATTGTCTCCTTTGCCTGAAACGAGTGGGCTTGCGAAGACGCCATTTCGTTGTGAATGACCCTGATGACATTGAGAGATGTCAGGGGGGTGGCACTAGAGACCCAGAGGGGTCCCTTCAGGGCCTGAGAGATGGCAACAGGATTGACAGAAACACTTCCCATTGGGGAGGGAGGACACTGCACCTCCCGAGGAGAAGATCCCTTATTCTCCGTGGGAAGGAAAGCGGGACAGATGTTACCTCAGGCCATCTTGGCCGGGATTCTCTGTCCAGTAACTTCCCTGTGGGCATAGTCCGCAGAGGCCCCAGCCTCCCATAGGGCTGAGCGCCCAGCGGTGCCCCACGCCTCTGAGCCCCTGCGGGGAGGAGAGGGGGGCGGCCTGGCCCAGCAGGTGCGGGCCGGCGCCCATCAGCGCGCCCTATAAAGGCGGAGCCGGCGGCCCGGACGCCTCCCGCCAGAATGGGGGAGCCGGAGCCCGTCCGCAAGACGCACATGAACATCGTGATCATCGGCCACGTGGACTCGGGTAAATCCACCACCACGGGGCAGCTCATCTACCAGTGCGGGGGGCTGGAGCCCCGGCTGCTGGAGAAGCTGGAGGCCGCGGCCAGCCAGGTAGGCTGCCCCCGTCCCTCGCCGGCCGGGCGGGCGGGCGTGCGGGAGCCGAGCGGCGCGGCGGACAGGCCGTCCCCACGTGGCCCGGCCCCGCGCCCTGACCGCCTCGCCTCGCCCCGCAGGCGGGGAAAGGCTCCTTCAAGTTCGCCTGGGTGCTGGACAAGCTGAAGGCGGAGCGGGAGCGGGGCATCACCATCGACATCTCGCTGTGGCGGCTCCACACGCGCCGCTTCTCCCTCACCATCATCGACGCGCCGGGACACCGCGACTTCATCAAGAACATGCTGACGGGCACCTCCCAGGTAGCGGGGCGGCCCCGGGCCTACCCCCCCCCCCTCGGGCTGGGTGGGGTGGCCCAGGTCCTGCTCCCCTCCAGGCTGGGTGGCGCGGGATGCGCGGGGCGGCCCCAGTCCTGCCCCCTCGGGCTGGGTGGGGTGGCCCAGGTCCTGCTCCCCTCCAGGCTGGGTGGCGCGGGATGCGCGGGGCGGCCCCGGTCCTGCCCCCCCGGGCTGGGTGGGGCGGGGGCAGGTCCCCCCCTATTGCGGCTAAGGGAGTGGCCCGGATCCTGCTGAGCTGGGCGCAATTGGGAAGGCTGCAGCCCCGCAGGCTTGGGGAGCGGCCCCGATCCTGCCCCGTGGGGAAGGGGCAGCCTTCCAGGCGGACGCAGCGCCCCCCAGCACCCTCCCTCCTCTTCCTTTCTGCCCCAGGCGGACGCCGCGGTGCTGATGGTCTCGGCCGCGCCCGGGGAGTTCGAGGCCGGCGTGTCCCGGCAGGGGCAGACCCGCGAGCACGCCCTGCTGGCCTACACCCTGGGCGTCAAGCAGCTGCTGCTCTGCGTCAACAAGATGGACCTGGCCGAGCCGCCCTACAGCCAGCGGCGCTTTGAGGAGGTGGTGCGGGGCGTCAGCCTCTACCTGCGCAGGATCGGCTACAGCCCGGCCGCCGTGCCCTGCGTGCCGGTGTCCGGCTGGACCGGGGAGAACGTCACCCTGCCCAGCTCCAAGGTGGGGATGCAGGGGGCTGCGGGGTGGCTTCCCCCTTGGAGGACAGAACTGTGGGCCCTCTGCCTTGCCCAGACGGCAGGGGAGGAGATGGGCCAAGGGACACCCTCAGGGTGGGCCCAGCAGGGGAGTGGCCCTTCTGCTGGGGCGCAGCACCGGCCCCAGGCTGTCCAGCTTCTCACCCGCTTCCCTCCACCTGCTGCAGATGCCCTGGTTCAGAGGCTGGAAGGTCAAACGGAAGGAAGGCTTCGGGAAGGGGCAGACGCTCCTGGAAGCACTGGATTCTCTGCTGCCTCCTGTGCGGCCCAGTAACAAACCTCTCAGGGTGCCTCTGCAGGATGTCTACAAGATTGGTGGTCAGTCCAGGCAGGAATGGGGCATTCTGGGTGCTTCATGGGGGGTCTCCATTTGGGTACAGGGCTCAAATCATCCCCCCCAAATTAATGACTTTGTGTAGATAAGTCTCTCGGTCACTTACTTCCTTAGTTTGAGGCATGGCCAGAAGCATCTAGCAGCAGCCTGGGAGCTGGTCCCTTCACTAATCCGACCTGGGTTAGTGAAAGCTCAACTTCATGAAGGACGCTTTCTGAAGTTACTTTCCCTCCTTCACCAGCTGGGTCAGGACAATCTGAGGTGGCATGAAGTAACTGGTCAGCTTGCTGTGCTGGCTGAGGGCTTTCCAGTCAGTTCTTATTCTCCCGGTCTCCTCCCAGGAATTGGCACTGTACCAGTGGGGAAGATAGAGACTGGCATCCTCAAGCCAGGCATGAACATCTCCTTTGCCCCTGCAAACCTGTCGGCAGAGGTCAGAACCATTGAAATGCATCATGAGCCTCTGCAGGTGGCTTTTCCGGGTTACAACGTAGGTTTCAACGTAAAGAACATTGCTGTCAAGAACCTGAGACGGGGCCATGTGGCTGGCAACTCCAGGAGTGACCCCCCAGCAGCAGCAGCCCACTTCATTGCTCAGGTGCAGAGGTTTGCTTCTATGGGGCTTACATTGGTCATAGGGTGTTAGCTCTGCGTGTGCATGTCAGGAAGGCTGCAATTGCTATGAGGTGTGACCTCTAGTGGCATGACTGGGAGGCTGGGAATGTACAAGTGGGGTGTCAGTGGGCTCTGCAGAACAGTGTCAGCAACAGGCAGAGTGGGCCGCATGAGTGGCCCTCCATCTTGGTGGCCACAAGATTGTCATAACCAAGATGGTCTCCTGGGATAGGATAGTTTTGCCAACTGCCCTGGTGGACCTAGAGTTTGCAGGGTGTGCCAATTGAACCATAGCAGCTCTTTGACTAATGCAGAGGGAGCACGGCTCTCAGATGATGCGGACAATCAGAACGTGCCTCACTTCATGTGCCCTTGGTTTACATGTCTCTTGTGTAATACTGATAGGAAAAAATGACATGGATGAAAACCAGCAGAATCTTGCAACTGTACACAATGTCATGTGGGCCACACATAGAACCCCTATTAGGCTGTGGGTTGCCCACCACTGCAGTAAGTACTACAGACAATTCTCCTTCCTCCCCAGTGCTGGTGTAGGCTGCTTCTAGTGGTATCTACTGCTCAGTTATAGAGGACATTGCTCCCTGTAGATGTCTAGGCATCTAAAACAGGAAGGAAAGGGCTGGGGAACTCAAGTAGATTCTTAGTTCCTGGAACACATCCCTCCTTTGTTCTAGGTGATCATCCTGAATCACCCTGGCTTTATCAAGGCTGGCTACTCACCAGTGGTGGATTGTCACACAGCTCATGTCACCTGCCAGTTTGCTGAGCTCTTTGAGAAGATTGACCGTCGATCTGGGGAGAAGCTGGAGGACAATCCTTCTGTGCTGAAGTCAGGAGACTCTGCTACTGTCAGGCTTGTACCCAAGAAGCCGCTGTGTGTGGAAAGATTTTTTGACTATCCCCCTTTAGGCAAGTGTTTGAAGAAAAGTCAGATCTGCATATTTTCTACCAATCCTACATGAGATTTAAAAAGTCCCTTAACTAAATCTAGGAGCTTCCATTTCTATTGTCTTCATAGTCCTGTGTATTTTTGAGGGATTGGGTAGGGAATTGGAAGATGCAGTCTTCAGCTAAGAAACTTAAATAGACGGTTACTGCAATAAAGGAAGCCTGCCTATCTGAAGTACTTGTAACAATTTAGTCTACTTATGGGCCAGGCCCCCACTGGTTAATGCTATAGAGAGAAAGAAAATGACCCTCCACAAAGAGCTTAAATCTAATTGAGATAATCGATGGGGTGGGGAAGAGAGAGTACTAGACTGCTTACTGACTACAAGCAGTAGCATCTTCCCCTTATTTTGAAAGGCAATTCAAATATTTAAGTTCATTTCAGGTCGCTTTGCAGCCCGGGACTTGAAGCAGACTGTTGCAGTTGGAGTCATCAAATCTGTGGAAAAGAAGCCTGCGAGCATCACTAGGAAACAAGCGCAAAAAGCTTTGCTCATCAAGTGAAATGGGTCTTTTTTTTTTTTTTTGTCTAAAGCCACTTTAATTGAAAAGTAGCTCTAATGTAATGTTTAATTGAGCTGGACTTGTGTTTTGCTTAACCCCGAATTGGGATAATTCTGTGTTCTTGTGGGCTCTGAAGTATCTGAACAATAAAGACTCTTCATCTCCAAGGTCTGCAGAGAGTTGATTGCAAAAGTCATTTAAGATGTAGCTTAGTTTCTCCTTCTTAACTACTTTCAACTAAGGATGCTAAATTGCAATCTGGATAATCATAATTTGAATATCTTTTCCTGTGGGTTTTTTTTTTTAAATTTAGTCAGCCTATACTGCGCCAAACTTCAGAAAAACCTCCTCTTTCGGAAGAGCCCTTCTTCCTTGTGAAATGAGGAAGAGTGGGATTCCGAAAGTGTCTGCTCTTCCACAAAACAGGTGAGAAGAGCAGACATTCCCTGGGCTGGGTGGAGTTTTTCCTGGGATACCTCTGGTATCCCGGGAACAACTCCATAGTTCTAGACCTACTTGTAGTCAATGCAGCTTGTATCAAGTACACAATTAGTCAATAAGGATTGGTGTGCAGAGCCACAGTTGGGGTAGCTCCAGGAATCCGTTTGCACCAGGAATGAGCAGTCCCAGCTCCTGCTGGTTCTGGAAGCCACCCATGCTGTGGCACTGCATTTTAAATATGGTAAAAGCTTGATAGCTCTTACTATATTTAAAACGCAGAGGCATAGTGTTCTGGACCAGCATGAGCTGGGATTGCTCCATCCCAGCTAGCGCTGAGTCCAGCAGACCCTGTTCACAGTGGCCAGGGGCTGCTGCCAGAGCAGCCTCTGCCTACGGTGTGCCTCTGTCTGCCATGGGCAGAGGCTGCTTTGCCCCCCTGCTGCCTCTGGGGGAGGGGGTAGACATCACCATGGAGCCTGTGCTGGGGGAACCAGCTTTTAAAACCTCAACTACTTCAAAACAGGTCAAGTCAACTTGAACCCTGGGCAGCTTCTATGTTAAGGGCTCTTAAATTTAAGTAAGCTCACTTTTTTTTTATTTATGGGAGGGAAGCAGTAGTTTGAAGCCTAGCATGTGTGATTCCAGGAGCAGCCAAGTACAGTGTGCCTAGAGGAAATGGAGGTATGATAGGGTTTAAGCACAAGTGTCACTGAAAATCCTAGCATAATTCTAAGAGTTCTAATTGACTAGTTTTCCTTCCTGTTTCCTTTAGGCATCTTTCAAAAGTCTTCCTTTAGCCCCTTCAAGGTTTAAATTCTTATCCCGATGTAGCGTTAAAGACCTGAGATTTTCTGTATCCTTTCTAACTGCTGCTATTCCTTGGCTAAAGTCCAGCCTATGGCTTTCTTATTGAGTGTAATACAGCTTAAGGCAGGGGCCCCCAGAGTAGGGGACATGGCAAGGCCCAGGCCATTACCCCCGGGAGCAAGGAGGGAACACAACTCAGTCCCTCTCTTCCCAGCTGGGTCCCTGACTCCTAGCAGTGCCCAGTCTGGGTGTTCCCAGTGGAGGACGAGGAATGGAGCTAGACACACTTGGTTGCAGGCTGAGCTGGCCACTACTGCAGCCCAGCTCATGGACCCTTCCCCCTGTCCACGTCTGTCCCACCCATGGCCATGGTCGGGCATAATCCCCAAAAGTTTGGGGACCCCTGCCTTTGGATGAATGTGCAATAACAACTGTCCATGTCTAACCTCTTTAGTCTTACTGGAGTTTTTTTTTTTTTACAGTTAATCTTACATAACTGTTGGTCACATCTGTTAACCTAAGGTAGCAACCTTAAACTTGTGCACCTTGTGGTATAAGCCTGCTTGATTAAAGAAACCTGAGTGGGAGGCAGTAGAAAGGCCCATCTTGCTAAACATTTCTCCACTCCAGGCAGTATTGCTGCCTAGCTTTGCAAGAAGGCTTTTCTGATGGGACAGAATTACATTTATGTAAATGCTGATCTTAGTTGTTTTATCTATAACTACAGACACAATTTTGACTGCAGGCATTTTAAACTGGCTGACAAACTGAGGTGAAATGGGAGTAAAAAAAGAGTGGGTTGAGTCAATTTGTAGTTCCTAAACCAGCTGCCACTGGTCCTGTAATCATGTACACTAAATCACTAGTGCATTGTTTGTGACTGGTGCAAGAAAGTAAAACTAAACAACAGCCATTTGCAAAGTCAGCTTCTATAAAATCATTTCTGTCACAAAGCATCAGTCAATGCTTAGTTTCCATTTTTTGACTTTATTCCCACTACTTGTGCTTATCGCACATACTCCGGAAACAAAACCTTGAACAAGCCATTACTTACATCTTTAAGCTGTAAGCCTCTAGGGCTGTGTCTAGACGGCATCCCTTTTCTGTAAAAGGGATGCAAATTAGACACATGGCAATTGCAAATGAAGTGAGGATTTAAATCCCCCCTGCTTCATTTGCATAAACATGGCTGCCACTTTTTTTCTGGCTTGGAGCTTTGCCGGAAAAAAGCACCAGTCTAGACACAGATCTTTTGGAAAATAAAGCCTTTTCCAAAAGATCCCTTATTCCTCTTAAAATAAGGCTTAAGGGATTTTTCAGAAAAGGCTTTATTTTCCAAAAGATCCGCGTCTAGATTGGCAGTTTTTTCCAGCAAAGCTCTGAGCTGGAAAAAAGTGGCAGCCATGTTTATGCAAATGAAGCAGGGGATTTAAATCCCTGCTTCATTTGCAATTGTTGTGTGTCTAATTTGCATCCCTTTTACGGAAAAGGGATGCAGTCTAGACACAACCTAGCTGTACAGTATGAGTGAAGTTCTATAGTATTCAGAACCTACTGTATGTAACTGGCCTTACATTTTAACAAGTGCCAGTTAGTGTTGGGACATTTCCAGTGTTTTGCAGGCTAATAATGTTGGTGTATTTGAAATAGCCTTACATGTCATAAATTAGAGTCCTAAATAGTTGAGGGAAGGTTATTTAAGGTTCACCCAGGGGTGGGCAATGTTTGGTAGGAATCACTCCCAAGACTTTGATAAGTGGTGAAGGGTGGTACTTTTTTGTGTGTGTGTGCAGGTTTAAGTTGGGTGCAGAAGGGCACATGGGGTGTAGGAGGGGGGTCATGAGCTGGGTCAGGGAGGGAGGGGGGGTGCAGGAGAGGATTCTGGCCTGAGGGAGGGGTGTAGAAGGGATTACAAGTTCTGGGAGGGAGTTGTCATCTGGGGCAGGGTGTGCAGAAGGTTTGGATGGTGAGCTGGGGGAGGGAGTTGTGGTGCAGGAGGGGTTGGGGTGCTAGAGGCAGGTGCTGGCTGGGAGTAGTTTACATAAGTGTCTCCTGGCCAGCAGCTACAGCACCCCCAAGGCTGGGTTCCCTGCCTGCTGCAGTCCTAGCCTGCTTGACAATACAGGCTGTTCTTGTCATGTGACACTCAACTCAGGGTACGGGAAGCACTGCCCCAGTCTCTCAGGCCAATCTCTCAGCCAGTTGGAGCTGAGAGTTTGGCCAATAGGAGCTAAGGATTGGATGGGGAGCTTGCTCTTTAGGGAGGGGGAGGCTACCTGCAGAGAGCCACAGGGACTGTGTTTTAAATCACTATGCATATACAGAGCACATCTTTAGATGTGCTTTCCCCTGCCCAGTACAACCAAGGGTCCTACTTTCTTCTTGTTCTTACCAGGCCATGTGAGATGCAGTATATGACTGACTACTTTTGGGGGTAATGGTTTGGGATTTTTTTTTTTTGAGCAACCATCACTATTGAACTGCAAATTTTTAACCCTTTATCTTTCAGTAGGCAATCTACAATATAAGATTGCTATAAGTCAACACAGTAAGGCTACGTCTACACTGGCATGATTTTCCGAAAATGCTTTTAATGGAAAAGTTTTCCGTTAAAAGCATTTTCGGAAAAGCGCATCTAGATTGGCAGGATGCTTTTCCGCAAAAGCGTCTGTGGCCGATCTAGACGCGCTTTTCCGCAAAAAAAGCCCCGATCGCCATGTTAGGGATTTAGTCCATATTTACAGCAGCCTTACTACTTAGCTTCTGAACCTAATCACGGGGTGCTGCTGCTAACCCAAACAGCTTTCACTTTCTTTGCTGGTGTTGAACAGGGTAAGCTGATCATGCGTTTCAGAACAGCATACTGAGGAATGACTCAAATATTAACTGTTGTGCAGGAAGAGGGCAGGCCTATTTAAAAATTTGAGCAGCAACTAGTAAAGTGTCTAAAGTTTGTTTTCTCAAGGAGGATTCAAAGATCTTTACACCATCTGTCAACAATTTTCTATTCTTGACTTGGAAATGTCAAGTTGTGCATACCCGGCGTGTTTTTTTTTGCCAGGGTATGGGAAGGATAACAGAACTGACTGTTTAATACTTTAGGCATTTGAGTGCAGTAGGTATGTTTACAAACCATTAAGTAGTACGCACTCTTTATCAAAGTCAAACACTGCTTTCCTTCTTAAAGAAGGGACCTTCAACCCTACTGTGGCAGGAAGGTTAGGTAAATAGCCATTCAAAGCCACTAAAAAGGAAATACTTTGCTGTAATCATAGAATACTAGGACTGGAAGAGACCTCGAGAGGTCATCGAGTCCAGTCCCCTGCCCTCATGGCAGGACCAAGTACTGTCTAGACCAGTGGTCCCCAACCTTTGTGGCCACTAGCACACTCATGTTTTCAGAAGTGTGTGGCCGGCGCCAACAATTTTTCAAGGCTTATTTTGTATTTGTACATTAAATAATACAGAAAATATCATATTTAATATTACACAATATATGAATCCAGAAGATAAAGGTAATTTTACATGTAAAAGGTATTAATTAAATTATTCAGCAATTACTCTTTCACCTTACCATGTGAATTTGCTTTTTTATCTACCTGTAAGAAAAATTAAAGAATTTTTACAAAATAAATATCATAAACAGTTTTTATCTTATTTTAAAAAAGTAAAACATTGTTGAACTGCTGGTCCAAATATATTTATTATTCTTATTTTAACATAGCCAATTATGGTTAATTAAATAATATTCTTTGTATTGTCACTTGTATCTGGATTTCAATAAACAAACATATGAAAAAAAGTTAAACATAAATTAATCATACGCGCTCATCAGCACTTAATGGAAAATAGTGAAAAAAACCACATTAATTTATGTGGTTTTTCTAATAAAGTCAGTGTGATTTTTGGCACTGCATTTCTTCAGCCAATTTTTCATTGTTAGGAAAGTAGGATGATATTCCCGTTCGTAAGCAATCATCAAGAGGAGCATCTGTAAGCCGAGATCTGTACTTTGATTTTATGAAGTTCATTGTTGAAAACAGAACTTTGCATAGATAAGTGGAACCAAAATAAGATTTTATTTTGTATGCTACATTTTTTAAGGCAGGAAACTTTTTTCGGTCAACCAGATTCCAAAAGTTTTCATCTGTTGCACAGGATTTTAGAACAATATCATTTTGAAGATCCAAAATCTCCAGTTCCACTTCTTCTGTTCTTACTTGAACTAGCCAATTAGACCGTCATAAGACGGGATTTTCAGGTCTCTCCTCCATGTTGGTCTTCTCTCCTGAGCCTCCAGTCTCTCGTTCCGTCTCTCTCTCTCCTCCTCCTCCTGCCTCCCCCTCCACCTCTCTCTCTCTCTCTCTCTTTCACTTCTCCTCCCCCTCCTGCCTCTCACTCGGGGGACTGCGGAGCCCAAATGGCCATTTGTGCTGCTTGCTCCCACACGGTGGCTTGGCTGAGTGGCGCAGAAGTTAGCCGACCGCCACAGTGGGAGGCGAAGGGGGGCGGGGCAATGATGTTCATGGCCAGGAGACGGGACCTGGAGCTGCTGTCATGCTGCACATCACCGCCCCGCCCCCCCTTCGCCTCTCACCGTGGCACTCAGCTGCCTTCTGCACCGCTCAGCCAGGCCACCGCGTGGGAGCAAGCGGCGCAAACGGCCGTTTGGGCCACACACTCCCCATGCAGCACGGGCCGCCCAGAGGGAACAGCCAGCATTTCAGCAACAGCGCCGCCCAGAGGGAACAGCCAGCATTTCAGCAACAGCGCCCCCCCAGAGGGAACAGCCAGCATTTCGGCATTACAGACTCTCAGACACTGGGCTACTTTCTTTCTTGAATGAGACTCACAATTGAGGTAGCCATTTCTGTTACCTCTATTTGGGAAGTAAAAGGATTCACAAGAAAGGCAACTACAGGCTCAATGATGGTGAACTGTTGAAATCTCTTTTCAAATTGTTCCAGAAGTGTTTGAATATGGATAACAAATGGTGATGGGTTAAAATCACTGTCACATACCATTTTCTTCATGCTTGCGAAATGTGCGAGAGACTTTGTCTTCATATGTGACATCCACAAGATCAGTTTTGCTTTGAATGATTTTACAGAACCTATCATTTGAGCCACATGTTTGTCTTTTCCCTGGAGCTCAAGATTTAAAATGTTCAATTTGTCAGTTATGTCAGCAAGAAAAGCCAAATCCATTAACCAGCTGGAGTCTTCTAGTTGCTCGAAGTTCTGATTTGTGGACCTCAGAAATTCTTTGATCTCTTCAAGTAGGCTTAAAAAAACGTGCAAGAACTTTACCTTTGCTCAGCCATCGTACTTCTGCGTGCAAGATAAGATCAGATTGTTTATCATCAATATCTTCCAACAGGGCCTTAAAAAGTCGGTGTTGCAAAGGTTTCGCTCAAATAGAGTTAATTATTTTAATAACGACATTCATGACATGTTGAAAAGAAAGAATTTTGACGCACAAAGCTTCTTGGTGGATAATGCAATGATAAGACATACATTTCGGAAAGGATTCATCCTTCTTGCAGAGTGCAATGAATCCACTGGTACTGCCCATCATAGACAGCGTGTGTAGTGGCATACTAATTGATGTTGCGTATGATTTGAATAAATTATAGATGTCCTCACCCTTCGTTCACCTTTCATAGGCAATACTTTTAGTAACTCTTCTTTTACGGTGAAGTCACTAAATACCATCCTCACCATAACTGCCAACTGCGCTGTATCCAATATATCTGTTGACTCATCGAACTGCAGTGAAAACCAGTCACATATTTCCACGTCATCCTTTAGCTGAGTTTGCATGTTGTTTGAAATTGCATGTATCCTCCTTGTAACTGATAACTGCAAGTCTTGTATTGCCGACAAAATCTCATGCTTGTTAGAAAATCCTTGAAACAGGCAATCAGCACCAGTCAAAAATGCTTCCTTCAACAATTCACCATCTTGAAAGGGTTTTTTCTTCTTTGCGAGCAGATGAGCAATTTTAAAGGAAGCAATAGTAACCCTTTTAGACTTTACTACTTGTCTAGTGAAAACAGATTGCTGGGCAGATAGAAGAAAATTAATCAACTCAAATCAAACCTCTCTCAACTCAGATTTAAGTGGATGGCTAATGTCAAAAGAGCCATGATTAGTTTGGAAATGGCGTTCAACATTAAGTTTTTTTTGGCGCTGCAAGAGTACCACCGCACAATAAGCAAACACATTTCCCTTTATTGTCAATAAAACAATAGGATTCGTCCCACTCTGCGTTGAAATAATATGTACGTTGTCTTTTATTTGAACCACTCATTTTGGGCAAAATGTTATAAAAATAATAAATTGCAAAGCACGATAAAACAGCAGTATCAGTCAGAAGCAGATGAAAGTTTTGCAGGGCCAGGGCAGCACAATTTTGCGGGTTCGCCTTTGGAGAAAAAAATAGAAAAAAGGTGTCAAATGTGAAATTGAAGGCTATTTTCATATTAAATGTGAATTGGGTAAATTTGATAGAAACTTAATTTAGTTGGATAATTTTTATTTTAATTATATTGCAATTCATTTTAAAAAATCTGCATTAATAAAAAGGGGGGAGGATGTCCAAATGTTGAGCAAAAAAAGCACCCTCCTTTCCCCACAAAAAATCATGGCACCTTTAAATCTCACACTCCCCATCCCCACCATGGCAGGGGGAAGAATGTCAATTTCGCGGCCTCCCCACCCCCATTGGAGAAAAAAATAGGAAAAAAGTGTCAAATGTGAAATTGAAGGCTATTTTCATATTAAATGTGAATTGGGTAAATTTGCTATAAGTTGGATAATTTTTATTTTAATTATATTGTAATTCATTTTTAAACAAAATTCTGCATTAATAAAAAGGGGGGATGTCCAAATGTTGAGCAAAAAAGCACCCTCTCTTGGCCCTGCCCCCCCCCCCCCCCCCCAAAATCATGGCACCTTTAAAACTCTCACTCCCTTCCACATGGCAGGGGAAGAATGTCCCAAGTGGCTTTCCAACTGAGAAACTGAAAATACCAGACATTTTACTCGGGGGGAGGGGGGTCAGGCCAGGGGTTTGGATTGCGCCTCGGGGCAGGGGATTGGGGTGCAGGGTCTGGGAGGAGAGTTCTGTGGGTAAGATGTCGGAGTGGGAGTAGCAGGGGGAGGAGGGGAAGAGGGCGGATACTTACCAGCAAGATGTGCTGCTCTCCTGTTTCTCCCACAAGAGCTGCCTGGCCCTGTGCTTGGGGATTGGTAGGTTCCCGCAGCTGCCATTGTCCAGGTCCAGCCAATGAGCTTGTGCGGGGAGGGGGGTGGAAACAGCAGTGAGGGACCCTCCCCTGCCAGCTTGCAGCTCCTGCACCACAAAGAGCCCCGCCATGGCTGTTTTGCGGGAGAGGGGAGGGGGGGCTGTTGCTGCCTCGTGGCCGGACCTGACCTGACCAGCATGGGGTTTGCTCAGACTGCTGAAGCACCTGTGCGGGATGTCTGCTGCGGTGGGGGCGGGGCTCAAGTCTCCAAAGCGCCGCGGCGGGCTCTCTCGCAGGCCCCAGGCTGCCGACCCTACTCTAAGCATGGGTGAATGTGCATAGTTTTAAAATGCCACATAAATGCCAGCACCCGCGGGCAACGTGTTGGGGACCATGGGTCTAGACCATCTCTGATAGACATTTATCTAACCTACTCTTAAATATCTCTAGAGATGGGGATTCCACAACCTCCCTGGGCAATTTATTCCAGTGTTTGACTACCCTGACAGTTAGGAACTTTTTCCTAACGTCCAACCTAGACCTCCCTTGCTGCAGTTTAAGCCCATTGCTTCTTGTTCTATCCTCAGAGGCCAAGATGAACAAGTTTTCTCCCTCCTCCTCATGATACCCTTTTAGATACCTAAAAACGGTTATCATGTCCCCCCTCGGTCTTCTCTTTTCTGGACTAAACAAACCCAATTCTTTCAGCCTTCCTTCATAGGTCATGTTCTCTAGACCTTTAATCATTCTTGTTACTCTTCTCTGGACCCTCTCCAATTTCTTCACATCTTTCTTGAAATGTGGTGCCCAGAACTGGACACAATACTCCAACTGAGGCCTAACCAGCGCAGAATAGAGCGGAAGAATGACTTCTCATGTCTTGCTCACAACACACCTGTTTATGCATCCCAGAATCATGTTTGCTTTCTTTGCAACAGCATCACACTGCTGACTCATATTCAGCTTGTGGTCCACTATAACCCCTAGATCCTTTTCTGTCATACTTCTTCCTAGACAGTCACTTCCCATTCTATATGTGTGAAACTGATTGTTCCTTCCTAAGTGGAGCACTTTACATTTGTCTTTATTAAACTTCATCATGTTTACCTCAGACCATTTCTCCAATTTGTCCAGATCATTTTGAATTATGACCCTATCCTCCAGAGCAGTCGCAACCACTCTCAGCTTGGTATCATCTGCAAACTTAATAAGTGTACTTTCTATGCCAATATCTAAATCGTTGACGAAGGTATTGAACAGAGCCGGACGCAAAACAGACCCCTGTGGAACCCCACTAGTTATACCTTTCCAGCAGGATTGTGAACCATTAATAACTACTCTCTGAGTACGGTTATCCAGCCAGTTATGCACCCACCTTATAGTAGCCCCATCTAAGTTGTATTTGCCTAGTTTATTGATAATAATATCATGCGAAACCGTATCAAATGCCTTACTAAAGTCTAGGTATACCACATCCACCACTTCTCCCTTACCCACAAGACTTGTTATCCTATCAAATCTGATAGGATCATCTGAATGTGTTGTAAAGATCAAGCACAATGCAAAGACATTGTGCAAAACTTTTGGAAGTGACACACCCTTTATGCAGACACACCTCTCATTGAAAATTAGATGAGAATTTTTTCGTGTGGGCAGGTTATCACAGTTATTTGCTGCAGAGTTTGTTGTACCTCTCTGAAGTAATGAGCACTGGCTACTATTACAATATTTGGAACAAAGGAATTACCATACAGTCTCAGCCCATTTTCCTAACACCACACCAAAAAAGCACAATTTGATACCTCAAATTGGTTAAAAAAAACAAAAACCAAACCAAACCAAAATCCATTCTTTTTTGTAGCTGGAAGGAGGAAAAGTGATTTTCCCCCTCTTTGCAAGTCATCGTTACTGTGGATTCATAACTAATTACTTCATTTTGAATACTAGCAACAACCTTCTTCTCTTCTCCCCCTCCCCCAGTATCACTAAAGCACTGTTTGATGCCCTGGGAAAGGTTGCCTTGTTAAAGAATCAAAAGGGGAGAGGCTATAGATACATCAGAAGTTCCATAGTAGTGGGGGTGGGGGGTTTCTACTACAATAATTAGCTGTGAAATAGTTAAAATAATTCAAATGACTGCTAACTGGAGCTCAGCAATGTGAAACAAGAGCTCTAAAAGAGCAGTGAATTTTCAAGTCTGTGTATGCAAAGATGGCACAATATTAGGTCACATTTTGAATTTTTTTCTTCGGTCAGAAGGGCTAGTCATTTAAAAGAAATTACAACTCTACTCTGCAGAAGCTTAATCCTACCCTTGAAAGAATGTGTATTTTGATACTAACCTACAGAAGCTAAAAATGTAGGATAAAATTAAATTCATTCATATTTAAAAAATAGCTTACACATATACTTGTATTAGCAACTTAAATAATATTTATATTGATAATTCAGCTCTACTCCATAGCTTAAAATGAGCTCTCTCTCAAAAGCCACCTACGTGAGATGTAGACTTTCCTCCCACAGGAGATTCCAGCTGACAAAAGGGCCTTGTTCAGATGTCTGGGATCAACTGAATACATTTATTTCAAAGCAATTTTAAATATTAAAAAAGTAGAAATTAACACATACAGTACTCAAAAACTGTCACATTTAAATACATGTGAATAGACAAGTGTACTGATGTTTGAGCTTAACATTCAAATGATAAGTCAAAATTTTAACTAGTGGCACTATCAGTTCTGATTTCTATACAACATGTTGATGTATTATGTAATAAAAAAATAAATAGCAATTGCTGTTCAACAGTAAAATAAGACATCATTTGCAGAACATCCCCATCCCAGGAGAGAAAACTAATTATTAGCTATTTGTCTATAAAGATCTAAACTTTCCAAAGACTATTTCACGTACAAAATTGCAGATAGTGGCTCACTGAGTTTAAATATAATGTACTTAAACTCAATCAATATAACACAATGTATTTTAGATTTCCTATGACCATAATAAGCCAGAACAAACAGAACTCTTGTTCCCGATGGAACTAATCTCATTTAAAAAATGCCCATGTAAACTACTGCAAAGGGTGTACAAAAGAATAGACATTTGCTCTTCTACATAATTTTACATGTCTAAGTTTTCTTTATGTAGATAGCTTTTATCAGATTATTTTGAGATAATTTAAAAATACACTTGACCACAAAAGTGAATAGGGTTTTTTCCTTTAATGCAACTTAAAACATTATATTAATGGATAAAATGGAATGCTAAATAAACTCAGGTCCGGACTGCCTTCCATAAAAACAGTATAAGTCAAATACTGAAAACTGATAACACTGAGGATGAGATGAGAGCAGGCTCACCCACTTGTGTATTTGGTTTTGAACACACTGTTGTCATGACACTGATGAAGCAATAGTTTAAAAACCACTTTCCAGTAACAGTTGATAAATATTTTGGAATATTTTTCATGCAAGGTTTATTTGATATTTACGTTTTCATAACTAGATAAATAGAATTAAATATTCACTGACTACAGCTTTTTAAAACTGCACTAAAATGAAAGCCTTCAATTTGAGTTGTGCTTTTATGAAATAAAATACCTTCCTATGTAGCCAAGACTGTTTGCTGTAAAATATTAATAATATGTATTGTTGCCAAAGGAACGTTTTAAGCAATATAATACTAGGCCTACATATGAAAATCATAGAACCTGATAAATCTTGATCACAGAGAATAATTTCATTCTCTTTTAAAATTAAAAACGATACAGGAATATCTGAAGTAAATTTTATGTTTTTACTATTACAATAAATATTGTTTTAAAGGAGAGAGTAAGTGAATTAACTGCAAGGAATGTGTTTTTCACTAACAACTTTTAAGCTAGCCTTCCAAAGACTTATTAGAAATTAACGTTATGGTGTGTTTGTTGGCTGGTGCTTGGAATTAAGACTATGAACTACAAATATAGATTAATGAAGACTGTCATTATATAGCTTGATACCGGTGATTAGTTTATATAATGAATAACTTGACAAACTGCATGAAAGGGTCAACCTTTCACTCCGATTTTCTAAATATTTTTTTATACTGTAAAAGTTTAAGTTTATCCAGACAATAACACTGAGGAAATTTTATACTAGTTAATTATAACCTTCAACAAAGCTGAAGACTTTTCTTTTAAAAATAATAAGTAATTTTCAGAGAGCGCCAATCAGCTATAAACAAATACTGTTGCAAGCGCACATTTCAATCTGAATAGTTATCAAATTAAAATGTTCTTTTTTTTCAACTTAAGCTATGTGACTACAGTACTAATCTTGTACAAAGGCAGGTTTCAAGTAATATTCTAAATGCATGCATAATGTAAACAGTGTAATATTTTCAAGAAGTCCTTGGTTACTTAAAATTCAGTGAAAAGCCTTCAGCAAATGTCACATCTGTATAATAAAAGGCAGTATGACTAATTTTTATCAAAATAAATTTTAGATGGAAGTAATTTGTAACTGTCTTAAAGTGAGGTAATATTACAGGGAAACTGCAATCAGTTTGGCATAGGTCCACATAATATAAACATGATATGCTGTATGCACATCATAAAATGCTACTGATTTTCTGTAAAGTCAGTGAATATTTCTCTTGCTTTCAAACTTACATTTAATCGAACACTTTCTTTAATAAATATCTAAGTGGATTTCATAGCTGTAAATTGTGAATGCTTAACTACAGATTGGTCTTTAACTGGGCCAAACCCATTCACTTTGAAAACAGAATCTTAACTCTGCTAATCATATAATACTGAGTTATTAGGAACAGTCATTTCTACAAAGTTACATGGTTGATGGAAACCTATGTTTGGAAAGCTGGCAGTTGATACACGTTGTTAACAGCATAGACAGAGACATAAGTGCTAGATGCCAAGGATGGCTTCAGCAAACCCAATAAGGCATGCCAGGTTCCAAGGCTACGGTAATACTGGCAAAGGCAGAATAACACAGTATATTTACAATACATATCATTCACCTCATGAGGTGAACCTTAAAAGAAATCTTGTTTTGTAACAGCAGCTATATATACAATTGTGCACAGGATTACAGGGAGGCAGCAGCCATTAGTTTTTGCTAAAAAGCTTGTCTTGCATGAAGGATGTGCAATGCTCAAGTTTAGAATTTTATTAATCTGACAAAATGTGCACAAAGGACACAGGGAAGACTCCTTTCCTCTCTGGCTGTCCTTCGATGTGGCCAATCTGCAACAAAGGAGAAAAACAATGTGGGTTTCTCGCTTACACCATTTCACAAAACACATGCATATTAATACAAGCCTGGAAATTGTCTTTGGACATTTCACAATCTATCTAAACCCTCGCCAAGGAAGCTACATTTTGGTGTGTTTTACTCTTCAATACCTCCTACCTCCAAACATAGACACTGAATTCTATTTTGTTTTATTTGGACTAATACATTCCTCTGTCTACCTCAGTTATAACACTATTTGGATTTATAAAGAGATCAATAACTACCGCAAACACTATTGTACCTTGGATAAATAGGGAGACAAGTTAAATGAACTAGAACTAAAGGACCATGGTTGGAATGGAATATCTGGAAGAGTCACATATTCTACTCAACTGAAGACAGAGAGGAGAGGTTTTCTTGGTTGTCACAATAACCTACAGTTATATTGTATCTTGTAAGAGAATTGAATTAATGCTTACAAGCTCACTCCAGAATGAAAAATACTGGGATTATCCTATACTAGGAAGCAGACTGTGAATGAGAAGAGCAAAAGAGAAATCTACAAGCTTGCTAAAAATGGGAAGTCACCCGAATTAATTCTATGTACGTAGGTAGAAGGAATTCTAGCAAAACATTTTGCACCAAACACAGAAGAGGAACAGGTGACAAAGTGTGTGTTCCCCAGCTCCCCAAGTGATTCAGAGCACCAAATAATATCTGGCATTCATGTTTACAAAAGGATAAATCCAACAAATTTCAATAACTTGTAAGTAAGGGACCAACCATACCACACACACCATATTTGTACAAGCAATCAGTAGCATATTATTTGAAATTGCTTGGATAAATATTTATGAATGTTTAAGGAATTATCTTGTGTGAGGAAGTTTCACAAAAGCTAAATAATTTGTCCATTACACATAGTTTGCCCAACTCTAGTTAACAGTGTCAGAACAGTATGCCTTGATTTATCAGTCAGTCCTCTTCTAGTTCTTAATGCTTCAGGATTGAACATTTAACTTCTGATTCATCGTTTTCAGAATAGTAATGTGACTCTCACTGTTCTATAGATTACCAAATAGGGAGGGGAATTGAGGAGCCCACTGCTAGCTCCTATGGAGCCAAAACTTTGAAACAAATGGTCCAACAGCCCTCATCCCCTAATCCCAGGAGCACCAGGTAATTCAGAGCCCTGCATGGCGTTTTGCAGGGGAATGGGCTTTTAAGAAGGTCCCAGCATCCTTCCTGAAGGAAAGATTTGGCAATCATCAGCGTCAAAAGAAAGGGGTAAGGGGACAAGCAGAAATTTCCTTTCTCTAACAGTGCTAAGACTTTGGGGGGCAAATGGCCCCAGCAAAAATCTTCTCTTTCTCTGCAGTGCAAGGTGGGGATTCATTCACAGCACTGGGAGCTCTGATGTTCACAATTCTGGAGTTTGTCAGCTGTTCTGGGGACTTGCTAGATTGACATGTGTGTAGGTAATTGAATAAGGAGTCAGCTAATAAACAGGCTCAGTGTAACCTTTCCAGCTTCAAACTCTAGTTATCACACCTTAGACTTCATAAATGATCAGTGTACTTTCTAACTTTTATATCTGACATCCACAGAACCCACCCCTATCCTTTGGAGAGCAGCAGAGAATGGAACCTTGATTCTAATTGTGGCCTTTGCGTGCTATTGTGTAACACCACTGCCACATCATCTGAGTTCATACAAGCCATTTCTACACTGCAAAGTTAGGTAAAACCTAGAGTTATCAAGTTACAAACTGGATGATCCAGAAAAGCCATCATAAATTCAGAAAAAATTAGTGCTCCCATGTCTTTATATAAACTAGGTAGAGTATCTTTGCTAGAGATTTGAATTACATTATCAGGGAGATGGAAAAGATGACATAATAGGTTTTCCCAGAATCTAATTTCTATGACATTTGCTACTTTCTTCTTGATTCACCATGTCATACCTATGTATGACTGCAGAATATACTGGGCTCTATTTAAAAAAAATTAAATTAAATTAAAAAAAAGGCAGCACCATCCAGTACCTACTTTTGTAAAAGATATATTTCATCCATAAATAAAAGTGTTACACTGAAAAAGTGCAAATGGCATGCAGCTGCATCTTTTGCAAACAAAATCTTTGGTTCACATTTCTGAAAGTATAGGCATTATTTTAATACCATCCATTGTTCTGAATTTTCTACAATCCAAAAGCTAAAATAATTTGATGAAAAGAATGGCAATCTTAACTCCAAATTTCCTTTTGTCAGTCTCAGAGAGGTTGTCATGTTAGCCTGTGTCTGAAAAAAAAACAATGAGAAGTCCTGTGGCACCTTAGACACAAACAGATTTATTAGGGCATTTTGTGGGTAAAATCTGATAAAGTGGATTTACTCAGGAAAGTTTAGGTCATAATAAATCTGTTAGTCTCTAAGCTGCCATGGGACTCCTCATTGCTTTTGTCAGACTTCATCTTTAAATAATGCATATGAAATGTAATTTTGTTAAAAAATGGAAGTATAAATATAAATAAAGCAGATAAAAATAAATGTTTCAACAAATATGAATACTAGGTTTGAAATAAAGAAGACAAAAAAGAAACATTAAACTGTCATGACTGGCTTTGATTCAAAGACACATAGGTGATGAATGTCTTAGAAATTTGCAAGATGGATGGCCTATGACATATTGATGACATACAAGATCCTCTTTTTTCCAATGTGAATGAAACTGTTACTACTGACAATCACATGACATACAACATATCTATCCATTTATCAATGACTCAATGTCATTACAAATGAATGAGGCACATATAGTGGCCTAATTATAATGGTGTTTCCACATAGGCAATACGATTGACACGTTCTATAAATTCTATTTTCAAAACTGGAAATTTCAAGTTTATGTGAATGGATATCCAGCAGACCATATTCTGAGATTTCACAGATTTCACTAATCTTTAGTTTGATTGTATCTATTTATGCACAGATTGGGAGAACAGAGATACGTAGCAGTGTTGTTACCTGTCTTTACACTGAAAGAGAGCCTCTGTTTCCCTTCCCTGCTGTTTCCTCCTCATTGTGAGGAAAAGAAACAAAAAAAGCAAAATGTTTTAACACCTTGCATCTGTGGACCAGTCTTTTTTCATATTCGTTCGGAGTCTGAACTCTTGACAGGAAACCCTGAGTGTGGTAATCAGTGAGAAGAAACACTACATTTAGCACAGACCAGAGACCATATGGAAGGCACTGCAGCTGAATTGGTGAAATAACACCTGCTGGGACAGTGCAATAGTAGGAATTACATTTTTACTGCTAAAATTTGTCTCATTTCCCTTCCTTACAGCTGCAGCCTGGGAAAGCAGGATTCACTAGGGCTTGGGAGGAAGCTAGCAGAGGATGAAGGAAAGACTGGGCCTCAGGCTAGTTTTGAGAAACTATGAGATTAGCAACAGAAGAACAGTGATTGGATCATGTCCAGGAATATAGAAGTAGGGGAGTGTGAGGCAGGAGGAGGACAAAGCATAAAAAAGGGTAACTGCAGAGTAAGAAAAAAGTTGATCAACTGCATATAACTGAGGAGGAGAAACCAATAACGAATGGAGTTAATTACAACAGTCATATTCACGGCAAATATTGTAACTAGCTTAATGTTGCTGGTGAATTCAGACAAGAACCACATTCTATTATTTATCACCGTTTAAATGGAATGATTTGCAGGGGTGAGGAAGGGAAATTTGGGACTTTCATTTGGTAGAAAGCTGGTGCATGCTAAAGGCAACAAAATACTGCATTTCAGAAGTATCTCTGACCCTGGCAGGGATAATTTTAGGAGTATCCAGGGAAAACTGTCTCTCCACAAAAGCAGGTATATTCCTTGCCTGCACACATACATTCTTCAATTTAAATACTGTATTTAGATTTGTGTAAATTCTGTTGCATCATTTTTTGACTAAAAGATGCAAACATCAATGCAAATTATGTATAGTGCACGATATGTTGTCACAGCCCAGTTAGTTTCCTCTAGGGTAAAGGAAGGGCTCAGATAAGCCGGAATTGCAGTTCTACAAGAATCAAAGAACATATAGGTCTCTTGGTAAGCTCAATCATCAGCAAACCTATGAAAGGGGGTCAGTTTCTGATGCTGACCCTATTAGTTGCTAACATCATTCAGAATGGGAATCTGCATTTAAGTCCCTATGAAGCATAAAATAATTGGATTTCTTAGTGAAATAGGATTGGTCTGATGTTCAAGAGCTTTAAGTAGGTCAATTAAGGTATAGCATACAGTAACTATGAGTAAGCTAGTAGCTGCTCAGTTGAGAATGATGCCTAATAAAGTGTCAATTATGCAGAATTTTCATAAAAGGAGAGCTACATACCCACCACTCTTGGTCCTCTTCACCAGTTACTATAATTACTTCTCCTTCAACAAACGTAAGCTCATCGTCATTGTCTGCTTGACAGTCATAAATGGTCTTCACTCTCCTAACTTTGTTTTTCCCCTAAAAAGTAAATACAATTTTAACTGAAAGAGCTAAGAAAGAGAAATATATATATATAGAATTTAAATGTTGGGGTTTGGCTATGACTTATTCTACAAATCCAGTGCATTTTACCAATAGTTTGCATCTGATTTTAGGGAGAACCCTCCTCTCTCTGTCTCCACTGCCTGCTCCTCAGTCCATCATGTCAAAGTACCTTGTTTCATCAAGGTTTTTGAACAATATCTCAATTATATAGTCTGCATTCACACATACAATTTTAGAAAATGTGACATCTAACTTCTGCCTCTTCAAATGATTTAGGCCCCACTTATACTACTTAGGCCATAAAACAGTCTTAACAATGGTTCCAACATGCTTTTAGTCTATATACCCTAGCCCATTAATGTGTATTAGAATTAAGGATAGGTCAAATCCAAATTGAAATCCAATTGCCTATGAGATTCAGAAAGATAGGAGAACTGAGGGAATTACTGAATTCAAACCCCAGTATCTATCTGTCTCCTAAAGTTTTGATTCTAGGTCCAGTGCAAAACCAAAATAAACTTATTTGGTTCTGGAATGCACACAGACTAAATCTAGCAAGACAATATTTCATGAGATTTTAACACAATGGCAAAAATTCCACATGAAGATCTACTCTAAGACAGCTGGCATTGTCTTGGGCTGATCTGTCATGATAATAGCTTGTGTTATCTAATCTGAACCCAAACTCATTTTGTAGGTCTGATTCTGCCCTAGACTGCCAATTCATATCCAAACACTGCTGCTCTGGAACATCTGTAGATGCAGCCTGTTTGTCTGGGAACTGTTGGAAACAAGTTTCCAAACTTAACTACCTTGCAAGTATCTGATCTGTCACTATGCATCACACTGCAAACAATGTTCAAACACTAAAAGAAGGCAAATAATGATAAAAGCTTCAGAAAGCAACAAAGAAGAAAGGTAAGTGAACCATGCAAGCTTAGTCAATAAGACAACAAGAGACCCAGAAAAAATAAGACTGATGTGGAGATGGTACCTGTTTTCAGATATATAAAGGGATATTATATAAAAGGGAAGGGACCCATTTGTCAACACTGAATTAAAAACACTGTATTAAAAATCACATTAAATATTAAGAAAACCTTTACAAACTTCAAAGCAGTTAGGCAACAGAGCAAACTATCAGGAGAGGTTGAAAGTCACCTTTAATGGATGCCCAAGGTGAGAGTAGGTACCCATCTTCTAGTGATAGTTATACATCAGGGATAATGCAATCAATCATGAAATGAGGCAGGGTACTGGGACTTCCTCCTCTGACCAGACTGCATTAATTTTCTAGTTCAAGTGAATTTCCATGCATGTCTCAAGTTACAAAGACATGAGTAAAAGTGACTGCTATTGCTCCAGGTAGTCAGCATTTTATTAATAATACATAGGTGACATTTTAATAATCTGCCCACTGTAACTCATTAAAGTGATGGAAAGGTGAGTACCAGCCTGAGGTGGTATATATCTCTGGAAAGGACTATCGGCTGCATTTTAAAGGAATATACGTTAAGAGCACTGTTTGGGGTTTTCTGTAAAGAGACAAGTATTTTCAAGGCATGTAATTTTTGCATCAAATGCAATTAATAATAATTATTTTTCTCTGTGCATCCAAATCTGTTACTCCACTCTAAAAGGCCCATACATCAACGTATTCAGGAGGAGGGTTTGGTGCTCACAACTGCCTAATGATAGTTTCTGCCATGCTAATAAAATGGTATTATCCCTCCAATTTGTGCTGTCATTTTTAGTAAAGGAACGGTTTCTAATAAGTAACTTTTCTGTCTGTTGAAGCAATGATGTTTATAGCCAAAAAAATCATTTGACTGTTAGAACTACATATAGTTTTAATGATACTGAGATCAAATTTTATTTCTCTTCAAATCCCAGTCAATTCTTTAAATATTAGTAGTACTTTATCATACCTATTGAATGCTTCTGAAATACCGGATTCCCTCAAACTGTTAAACAAAGACTTGCCTGCATAGCAGGTGATTAAAGTCCCACTAACATTGGTGGCTGACCTCATAGGTGTGAATATTACAATGCAGCATTTTGGTGACAGAACACAACAAGGGAACTGGATGAGAAATGTATGTGTGAGGTTCACGTCTCTAAGCAGCTTCAATGCCAGCCAAACACAAGAGTGTGAGCATAAATGCACAAAATCTGGAGACATGCAAGAACACATTTCTGGTTCTCGCCCCCATTTTTATAAATATCTTTTAGATTATGCCAGAACAGTGAATCTATATTTATGTAAAAACAAATATAAATAGAAGGCTCAGCAGTTTGTCCTCAGAACATTTGGAAATATCCAGTGTGATTTTCTGTATTTTAGAAGATATTAATCAAAAGATTCATAGAGGGAAGAAGGAGTTTGCAGTAGTGAGTTTTGCGCTTCAGTCCAAGAGACAAAAAACATCTGTTGCTCCCACTTCAGTTTACCCTGAGTGGTGAGTCTCACCAGTCAAGCAGGAATGGTGAGCTGAAGAGATAGAGTATGTCTCCTAAGCCCAGGAGGAGCTCTTCCTCTTCTTTTAGCGAAGAGGAAGAAGCCGTGTATCTTACCTAAACCCTCTGCATATCCAGTTTGCTGGGTAAAAAACACTTCTTCCATTTTTTGATAGTTCATAGGATAAAAACGTTATAAATGACTGTTCAACACTTTTTTGTCATCTACTTGGATTGTTAGATAAACAATTAAAGGCCACTCTATGAGAATAACTAGTGTGTGTCTTAGTAAATTAGACTAAGATATATTGTTCCCTACTACACCCAAATTTGTAAGATGTGAATTACATTCAAGTGCAATGGTGATAACTCTGGATAGGGTTCCAATTCTGTTCTCAGCTGTGCCACTGACTTGCTACATGACCTTTGGCAAGTCAAAATTTCCCTCTGTTCCTCAATAGTCCCTATGCTAAATGTAGTGATTCTGTTGCACCTTTGTTAGGCACATAGGTGCTAAATATCTGAATAAGTACGTTGTCAAAATTGACTTTTGGTGATTGACATTTTCAGTTCTGTAGCAATTATTAAAAGGAAGTTTAAAATAAAAACTATTAAGTGCTTTTCTAAATATGTTCAAAACCAAATACATGTCCCAGTTATTTTTGTGTGTAGGAAACAGAGACCAAAGAATTAAAGACAAACAACTTTTAAATAGTTTTTAACTCCTTAACAAACAGAAAGCCACCAGTTATTGCAGAAGTGCAATTTGTACTCTTAATACTGCCAAAAATGCTCTGGGGAATTTAAGGAGGTTGCCTTGATTTCAGGCCTGTCCTTTTATAGACTCATAGACTTCAAGGTCAGAAGGGACCGCTATGATCATCTATATGTTCTTGCGCTCCTTTTGGAATGCAAGAGGCTTTACCCTCAGAAGCATTATCTTTTGAAACCATTCAAAAGCATACATCTGTGCTCAAATTTGTGAGTTATCACCTGTTTTGTACACATTACTCAAGTGCAGTCTTTTTGCAAATTTAGCTTTACGAGGTCAAAGCTTGCCACGAGGTTTTCAGCACACTGGAATACTAGAACTACCCACCATATTTATTTTCCTGGGAAGCGGCACTGGGGTCTCTGGCAGGGTGTGTGTCGCATCATTAGAATCTTCAGATACTTGCTTTTGGACGGCATCTCTAGAGTGTACATTTGGAGAAAGATCTATGGAGTGAGATTTCTGATTTGCCTCTGAAGGCTGAGGCTTTGGTGATGCTTCTCCAGCTTGAGTTTTAGCCAATACCTCTCCTAGATGAGGTTTTGGAGGAAGGTCTTTAATTTGTGGCTTTGGTGGTAAGTCTCCAAGTTGTGGTTTTGGTGGCAAATCTCCTAGCTGAGGTTTTGGGGGTAGTTCTCCTGGTTTTGGGGGTAAATCTCCAATTGGAGGCTTCTGGGTGAGTTCCACAGGCTGAGGCTTTGGGGGCAAGTCTCCAAGTTGTGGTTTGTGCGGCAGATCGACAGACTGTGAAGACTTCGGAAAGATTTCCAGGTGTTGATTAGATTTATCTATTGAAAGATGATGACTGGTTTCTATTTTTCTTAGTGCCACTAAAACAGAAAGCAAAACCAGGATATTTTCATATGTATTTCACGGAAAGACAGATACATAATATCATTTTACCATATTACATTTAAGAAGAATATGAAATATGCAAGACAATGTCTTTTCTTCTAGAAAGATTTATTTCCGTCATATATAATAGAAATCCTTTTTCTACATGTTGATTTCATGCTAACTCCAAGAACAGATATTGACAATGAAAGAAACTAAAAAACTCAAGACCTAGCACTAAGAATTAGCAGTTATCTTCAATAACTGAAGAGGTCAGATATATTCTGAGTTACCTTTCACAAATTTTAAATAAAACATTATTTCCCAACAGTTGAAATCAATAAGCAGTATTATATTTGTGATTTAAAAGAAAGGACTAAAATTCTGAAAATGATATTGTCTTGCAGTGTATCTACAAGAGATGGAAATAGGTAGGTCCTTTCAATCAACATTTACTTTTAAATTTTTTTAGTTTCACTGATCTTCCTTTCATTAGATTCTTCCATTAAGAGTGCCAAGCAAAACTTGACTAGCACGATTGCACTTAACTATATTTTACAGGTATAAGTGTATGAAGCCTGATACTGAAAGAGTAAGCTCCTTGATGAAAGTACAACTTTATTTTAACTCATAATAAGGATAATTCCATGTTTAACATTTGCTTTTAAGTTGAGCGATACAGTAAAAATGATAGGTCCATACATTTAAACCTCCCACAAAATAATACTACAGATACACTATTTATAATGTAACTTACTACGAGAACACATGGCCATCATTATATATGATGTCCTAATTTTAAGACGAGGATTGTGCACACATTACCACAGATCAGAGATAATTCAGCAACACGTGTACATAAGAAAGACTTCTAAATAGATATAGCTACACATATCTAAACAAGGTACAAATGAATTAGGTTCAGGCTGAAAACCAGGCTAAAGCAATTTCTTTTAACAGCACTTGTGATATTAAATACATTCTTATTAACCCTCTAGAATGAGGGCTTCAAATACACAGAACATCAGATTTGTTGCTAGGTAACACACCCTTCATAAAGGCTGGAACAATCAATTGCTAGGGCTTGCTTGCTAGGAACAATCACTTGCTATTTGGCCCCACAGTAATTTCAAGCCCATGATGACAGTCAACTCTAACCTAATTTTATACCAAGTGAATATTGGTTTCTTTTGTAGTGACACCTGTCATCTAAATTACATCTTAAAAGGAGACTGTTGAACTGAATTAATTATCTTACTCGGTTAAAAAAAAACTTGATTTTTTGTAATTTGAATTTAGTTTTTGCCATTAATACTTTGCATTTCTCTGTATCTTTCAGAATGAAGTTAGACTAGCCAGCTTCATTTTCTGGTTCTCACACTTTAGAACAATCTATTTGTTATATCCATTGACCCCGACACACTGGTAGGCCCACTGATAAGGGGGAGGGGGCAGAGGTGGCAGAGACAGCAACTGCCCTGGGGCCAAGTAGCCATTGCTGCTGCAGCGGCCAGAGTCCTGAGCCCTTTAAATAGCTGTCAGAGCCCTGCGTGTTTCGCTAAGGGCAGAACTGAAGGCTGCTTGGGGAAGGCTAGGCCCAGCCTCATTCCCCTTCTACCCAAAGTCTCGCTCCTTCTGGGAGTGAAGAGCCCCCTCCTGCCTCCACCTTGCCTGGGGGCCTGGCAAGTCTGTCAGCCCTACTGCACAGTGGTATATGTAGAACTGTACAATATTTTATATGCTTACTCTCACTGTGTATGCATGCAGAGAGGTATATATACTTTTCTATTTTGTCCAGTTCTCTAAATAATTCTGATACATCAGTCAGCGAAAGAGACTTCCATTAACCACCTTTTCCTAAAAACCTTCAATTCTGGTTCTCAAAATGTTCCACTCTACAGACTATGGTACAGGAAAGGCTTGTAGGATCAGTGGTAGTCCATATACCAATGGTTCTGAAACTGTGGGTTGGAAGCACAAAGTGGGTCATAACCCCCTTTCAATGGGATCATCAAGACTGGCTTAGATTTGTTGGGGTCCAGGGCTGAAGCCCAAACCCCACAGGCTAGAGTTGAAGCCAAACCCCAAGGCCTTCAGCCCTGAGAGATGGAACTCAGGTTGAAAGCCCTCTTGCTGGGGGCTGCTTTGGACCCCCTGTCTGAAGTTGCTGGGGCTTGATCTTTGCCCTCTCCCACAGAGCAGTGGAGCTTAGGTGGGCTCAAGCTTCTGTTTCCCTTCTTGGGGTCATGAAGTAATTTTTGTTATTAGAAGGGAATCGCGGTCAATGACGTTTGAGAACCCCTGCCATTATGAGGATCCTTAAGATTTATCATCACTTGTTTAACACACATATACAATTCAACTATGTATGTATCTTTTTTAAAAGGTCTTACCTTTCTGAGGTAGTTTAGGAAGAACTCTTGGGCCAAGTGCAGTCTTTGCTGTCCCTGTGCTAATTAACAAATATGGATTATCAATATTTAAACTTAACTGAATAATGAGTTTACTGTGTCCCATTTCTAGTACCACCCACCCATTATTCAAAAAATATATAGTAAGTTTATGTCTAGTCAGGACACACAATGTTGTACATGAAACAGCTCTGAAACTCAAAGCAATGTTGGCAATGGGCTTGGCTTACTTGCAAAGTCCATACAGTGTTAATGCAGACTGGGACATCTGTTCCATAGATAACAATGAGTGCACAGGTGTATATTTAAAAACTGATTAAACTGAGAGGGCAATTCATTGGGCAGATTTTATTTAAAAACAAAGTCATAAAAGCACAAGTTGAGAACTTAAATTAACGCATTAACATAACTGTATTTAATAGATGGGTAATTCATTCCAAAAGCGTACAGTTATGGTGTAAGATAGTCTTTTTCTTTTGTTACTAAAACTTCTCAGGTGTTGAACCTGTGCTTCACAGTTCACCCCATGTGTATACTACTGTAACACGCATGGTTTTGAATATGAATGGTCACCTTACGGAATATTCCACAAATGAGATGCGTCTTAAATTTTAATTGAGAAAAACCCCTGAACAAATATATTATCAGATTAGGGGATTTAACTACTGTATGTTAATGAGCAGATACTGTTAAAATTGGAATGGTTCCATTTCCCAGCTGACCCCAAAACAGTGGCTGACCCCTATTAGTTTAGGCTACTGACCTTATAAAAGCATTTGCCTCATTTACTCACTATATATATAAACTACTATTTGGCTTGGGACCAAACCCTGCCAAGAAAAAGGAAAGTTACAGACGTGTTATTCTTCTTTTCAGAAACTATAATTCTGACAAGACTCTCACTTCTGGGTCTCAGCTCTTGAAGCAAGAGACTTGTAGAACTCCACAAGCCATAGAGGGTGTGTCTAGACTACAGGGTTTTGTCAACGAAAGTGGACTTTTGTCGACAAAACTATACCTGCGTCTACACTACTGCCATGTTCTGTTGACATAACTTGGCAGTTTTATCGACGGCGGTAAACCTCATTCTACAATGAATAATGCCTTTTGTCGACAGAGTTCTGTCAACAGAAGGCGTTATTGCATCTACACTGTTCTTTACATCTACATTCTCATGTCAACAAAGTGGCTTGCTTTGTTGACAGAACTGGATGTAGTCTAAACGCTCTTTGTCGACAGTATCAAAGTCTCTGTTGTCAAAGTCTCTGTTGACAAAAGCCTGTAGTCTAGACGTACCCTAAGTGTTACAACATTTAAAGACAACAGTAAGAATATAAGTCAAACTCTCTAGTGGTTGTCATTTACTTTAACTTGCTTTGGGAATGCTTAGCTAGTACCAATTGTCTGGGAGTTGAAGTCACAAAGAAAAAGCAAGCCAAAAGAGGTTATAAAAAAAAAATCAGTCTGAAAGTAAAAATCAAGGTGCAAAAATTCAGCAATACCGCCATAAAAATTAATGTAAAACAATGAGGGCAGGTGATCAGTTAATTGGAGTCCTGTCAGAGTACTTTTCAATAAGCAGAATTCAATCAATCCTCTGATGCATGGGCAACCTCAATCCTCAATTCTGGTATTTGTTAACATGCGGGTGGATTTTGTAACATTAATAACAAATTTTAGATGTAGTTTTTTAGGTTTTTCTAAAAAAAAAAAAAAAAAAAAAAAAGACATGCAACCGTTAACAGCCCTCACACGACCACCTTCAAAAACAACTGGTCATCTCTGTTTGAACGTGGGACTTCACAACCAAAACTCAATCACTACAGCTAAAAGATTACTCCTCTGGCTGGTAATCATTGAAAGCTGTTCTCTTTTTATGTTCAAGCTAGTAGAGCGGTATTTAAAATTCATTGAACCAGTGGGTTATATATGCAAGAGTAGATTGATTACATTGCAGACAGTATATCCAAGTGCACCGGTAAGGCAGACTGAGAAATGTGTCGTTAAATGAATAAGACTTAGATATGTCATAATAGAGAACCACGTTCTAGTCCAGAGCTGGGCAAAATATGGCCTGGGGCCCCTGGCCCACCAAGCCATGGGATTTGGCCCGCAAATTGCCCTGCCAGTACCCTCAGGGTATGGCTACACTAGCCACCCTAGTTCAAACTAGGGTAGCTAGTGTAGTCATTCGAACTTGCAAATGAAGCCTGGGATTTAAATATCCCGGGCTTCATTTGCATGTTCCCGGGCGCCGCCATTTTTAAATGCCCGGTAGCTCGAACTACCTGCCCGCAGCTACACATGGCACGGACTAGGTAGTTCGAATTAACACTCTTAATTCAAACTACCGTTACTCCTCATTGCAGGAGTAGTTGGAGCTACCAGGCATTTAAAAATGGCGGTGCCCGGGAACTTGCAAATGAAGCCCGGGATATTTAAATCCCGGGCTTCATTTGCAAGTTCGAATGACTACACTAGCCACCTTAGTTCGAACTAGGGTGGCTAGTGTAGCCATAACCTCAGACACCCAGCTTCATGCTTTAAAACACAGTCCCTGTGGCTCTGTGCTCTGTAGGGAGGGGGAAGCTTCATGCAATCTCCCCGCCCCCAGCCCAATCCTCAGGTCCTATTGGCCAGAAACAACTGGCCAATAAGAACTGACCTCAGCCAATCTCTCAGCTCCTGTTGGCTGGAAACAGCCAGTCAACAGGAGCTGAAAGATTGGCCTAAGAGACTAGGGCAGTGCAAGCTACTTCCCCCACCTGGAGTTTAGAGCCAGGTGGAGGGAGCAGCCTGTGTTTTCAAGTGGGCTGGGAATGCAGCAGGCAGGGAGCCCAGCCTGCACTGGGGGTGCTGCAGCCTGCTGGCCAGGAGACATTTAGGTAAACTCCTCCTAGCCAGTGCCTGCCTCTGGCACCCCACTCCTTCTGCAGCCTAACTCCCTCCCCCAGATCACCATCCAAATCTTCTGCACCCTCTGCCCTAAGTGACAACTCCTTCCCTCCTACACCCCTCTCCCTGGCCAGAATCCTCTCCTGCACCTACACCTCAATTCCCTGACCCAGGTCACAACCCCATCCTCCACCCAAACACCCTCTCAGACCCCACACCATCTCCTGCACCCCAGTCCCTTTCCCCAGGCACCATTCTGCACCTAACCTCCGACTTGAACCTCCACCACAGAAAAGTGTAGCCCTTGACTTCTTACCAAAATCTTGGAGTGCCCCCCCACTAAAAATTATTGCCCAGCCCTGTTCTTGTCCAAGTTATGCCAAGAGTGAACTTATGTCATGTTAGTGAATGGTAGGAGGCACAAGACCTTGCTCAGTAATGAGGATGGTGAAACACACAGAATTATTTCACATCAGCAGAGAACATGAGAATAAAACTCCTGGATCATAGCCTAGTGCAACTTTCTCTAGTTACAATGGTATTTTGATGAGAGAAAACAGCAGCAGTAGTTGCTGCAATAATTTTATCTGTACCACTCAGAGATTCAATTCTGAAAGGCTACTTCAAACTGATCCAAGAAGCTTGGCAGCACCTGAAAGCAAGCATGCATTGTGTAGGTGGAATATTCAGATAATTAACAAATGATTTTTCCCTGGTTTATAAATTGGCCATATCACACACAACTTTAATATATGTAAATATATAAAATCTTACCTTGACTGCTGAGACATTCCCTCAAACTTGTTTGCAGTCTTAATTGAGGAGGGACCCAAATCAGTACCTAAGGGGATAAAAATACTTAGACTTCTTAAAATGGAGTTTAAAACAACAGAAACATGCCGATAGAAGATATAATCATATAAAACAAAAATCTGCAGCTTTCTAAATATGTTCCATATAAAATCTAAGGACATTTTAATGACTATTTTTCATTCACAGACTCACAATTTTTAAGGACAGAGGAGACCGGGAAGAATATTTACTCTTACTTCTTGCATACCATGTTTGAAAATCTGTCACTCATAGCCTCTAACTGGGAGGATGGCTACAAAATAATTAAAAAACCCAATTACAAGGGAACAAAATACAGGACTATGTAGCACTTTAAAGACTAACAAGATGATTTATTAGACGATGAGCTTTCATGGGACAGACCCACTTCCTCAGGCCCACAAAAGCTCATCATCTAATAAACCATCTTGTTAGTCTTTAAAGTGCTACATAGTCCTGTATTTTGTTTCAGCTACACCAGACTAACACGGCTACATTTCTATCACAATTACAAGGGGACACAGCCGAACAAGAGGAGACAGTGAACAGGAGCAGCTAACAGGGAGTTCTGTGAGGGAGTGTAGAGGAGGAGTTTGAAGAGGGCTAGGTACACTTGGCATTCTTTAAAACTTTTAAACTAAGCTAAATCCAAAACTATCTGATTGAAATGAAAACCCTATCAATAATACAATTATCTGTAGGAGAGAATGCAGTCAGAAGCTCAGCAGCAGAGTGGAGGCTATCTTGTTTATTGCATCCAATGTAGCATGTATGATTATCTGCCCTATGGATAGGTGGCATGTGTGTGCAATCAATGCAAGGAGCTCCTGCCCCTCAGGAGACCGCATACAGGCTTTGGAGGCCAGGGTAGCTGAATTGGAGGAGTCAAAGGAGGCAGAGAGGTACGTAGATGAGGCTTTCTGGGACACTGTAGAACTGTCCCACCTTCAGTCACACAGCCCCTGTGCTGTTAAGGAAGGTGAAAGGCTCAGGGAAGAACATTCAATTGGAGCAGAGGGAAACCATCCTATAGTTGGGACCCTCCTTCTAGATGATATTGTGGTATCCGCTCACACTGAGGATACCCCTTGGGGAAGGAAATTCCAGTCATTAGGAGAAGGTAGGTGTTGTTAGTAATGGGGGATTCAATCATAAGAAATATAGACAGCTGGGTTTGTGATGACAGGGAGAAACGTACAGTTGCAGATCTCTCGAGACATCTAGATAAACTTATATGTAGTGCTGGGGAAGAGCCGGTGACTGTGGTATATGTAGGTATCAATGACATAGGGAGGAGCAGGAGAGGCCAAATTTAGGCTGCTAGGGAAAAGATTGAAATCCAGGACCTCTATGGTAGAATTCTCTGAAATACTTCCAGTTCCACATGCTGGGCCAGGTAGGCAGATAGAACTTCAGTCTCAATGCATGGATGAGATGATGGTGTAGAGAGGAAGGGTTTAGATTTATTAGGAATGGGGGAAACTTTTGGCAAAGGGGGAGCCTATACAGGAAGGCTATGTCTACAATGGCATCCCTTTCCAGAAAAGGGATGCTAATGAGACGAGTTGGAATTGCAAATCCACGGGGGATTTAAACATCTCCCGCAGCATTTGCATTTACATGGCTGCCGCTTTTTTCCAGCTTGGGGATAAGCTGGAGAAAAGCACCAGTCTAGACGCGATTCTCCGGAAAATAAGCCCTTTTCCGGAGGATTTCTTATTCCTACTTTCAAAAAAGCGGCAGCCATGTAAATGCAAATGCCGCGGGGGATGTTTAAATCTCCCGCGGATTTGCAATTCCGAACTGTCTAATCTGCATCCCTTTTCCGGAAAAGGGGTGCAGTGTAGACACAGCCTACGGATGGTCTCCACCTAAACCAAAATGGAACCAGATTGCTGGCACTTAGTTTAAAAACTGCTCTATGACCTTTTTAATGTTAAGGGCTGGGGGAAAGCCAACTGGTGAAGAGGAGGGTCTATTAATAGAGATTCTCTATGTTCTAATTAGGAGGAGAAGATGGAAGATGATAAAGTATGGGTAAGATCAGATGAGAAACAATTAAACAAAAAAGAGTCTAACACAGTGGTCTCCAACCTTTTTACACCCAAGATCACTTTTTAAATGACAGAACAAGCCAAGATCTACTGCCCCACCCCTTCCTTGAAGCCCCGCCCTGCCCTCTCTATTCTCCTCCTCTCCACCACTTGCTATCCCCAACCCTTATACTGCTGTTTTTTCCCCCAATTCTTCTGTAGGAAGAGGTTCTTCCAACATTTGGCCTGTCTAGACTGGGCCAAATGTCAGAGAAACCCCTTCTTTTGGAAGCCCCCTTATTCCTCGTGGAAAGAGGAATATAGGGGTTACTGAAAGAGCATGTTTGCTCTTCAGCTAAAAAAAGTGGAAGAACAAACACATCCCTGGATGCAGAAGAGTTTTTCTGGGATACCTCAGGAATCCCGGAAAAACTCCTGAAGTCTAGCTGTACCCTCATTGGGTTGAGACAGGATGTGTGGGTTCTGGGGTGGGAATGAGGGGTTTGGGTATGGGAAGGGGTGAGAGGTGCAAGCTCTGGGAGGGAATCTGGATGCAGGAGGAGATGGAGAAGGGGATTCTGGCTCAGGGAGGGGGCTCCGGGCTAGGGAGTGTTGCGGTCAGGTGGAGTGTTGGGGTACTGAGCAAGCCACAGGCTTGTGGATGTGAGAATGCAGGAGTTTGGGTTGGGGGATGGGAGGAGCTCAGGGCAGGAAGGTTAGGAGCATAATGGGCTAAGGACACAGATGTGTGTGTGTGGATGGTGTAGGAGTGTTGTGGCAAAAGTCTGAGGATGTGGGGGTGCAGGAGTTTGGCGATGTGAGAGGCTCAGGACAGTGGGTTCCAGTGTATGATAGGCTCAAATCTAGGGTGTGTGTGTGTGTGTGTGTGTGTGTGTGTACGCGCACGCGCGCAGTAGTGTTATGAAGCTGCGGACAGATGAGGGTTTGTTGGCCAGGCTTCATTTTTAAATAAAATATGTCAAACACAAAGGGTTTCTGCAATGTTTTTATTTATGAGAACCTGTTTTGATTCAGGGGTCACTGAAAAGTCAGTTGGGGCCACACAAGTGAGATGCAAAAACACACCCACACCTCCTCCAAAGCCTCACTAATGTGGCCCCAATTGTGCTAGTGGGAGCAGGGGACATGGTACTGGGGCAGAGGAAAGGGTGTCAGTGGAGGCAAGGGACAGGGTGCTGGGGTGGGGAGAGGGTGTCGGCGGGGGCAGGGGCCAGCATTTGTACCAAGAAGTTATCCCCAACATTCTCCAAAAACTTCCTGGATTGCCTGTGTACTGCTGTATTGGTTTCCCAACAGATGTCAGGGTGATTAAAGTCCTCCATGAGAACCAAGGCTTGCAATCTGGAAGCTTCTCTCAGTTGTCTGAAGAAAGCCTTATCTACGTCATCCACCTGATTCGGTGGCCTGTAGTAGACACCAACCACAACATCACTGTTGTTGTTTGCACCTCTAAACTTAACCCATAGACTCTCAACAGGTTTTTCTCCCTCTATATACTGGAGTTCAGAGCAATCATAGTGCTCTTTTACGTATAGTGCAACTCCTCCTCCTTTTCTTCCCTCCCTGTTCTTCCTGAACAGTCTATACCCTTCCATGACAGCGCTCCAGTCATGCGAGTCATCACACCAAGTCTCTGTTATCCCAATTAAATCATATTTCTTAGACTGGGCCAGGGCCTCCAGTTCTTCCTGTTTGTTGCCCAGGCTTCTTTTATTAGTGTACAAACACGTTAGATAACCAGTTGATCGCCCTATCTTCTCCATTCAAATCAGGGGTCCTCCTTTCTTGCTCATTCCTCTTTGCATTTCTTCCCAATATCCAACTTTCCCACTCCCCTCAGGGTTTTGGTCTCTGTCCCCCAACGAACCTAGTTTAAAGCCCTCCCCACTATGTTTGCAAGCCTGCCCGCGAAGATGCTCCTTCCTCTCTTGGTTAGGTGGATCCCAACTCTTCTTAACAATCCTTGTGCCCAGAACAGAGTCCCATGGTCGAAGAAACCAAAGCCCTCTCTGAGACACCACCCGCACAACCACGCATTTACTTCCTCAATTTGACAATCCCTGCCCAGTCCTTTCCCTTCAACAGGGAGGATAGACGAGAACACCACTTGCGCTCCAAATTCTTGGATCCTTCTTCCGAGCGCTACATAATCCGCAGTAACCCGCTCAAGGTCATTCTTGGCTGTATTGTTAGTTCCCACGTGGAGAAGCAAGAAGAGGTAGTGATCTGAAGGTTTGATCAGTTTGGTAAGCCTCTCAGTCACATCCTGAATTCAAGCTCCCGGTAAGCAGCACACCTCTTGAGATTCCAGGTCCGGACAGCAGATGGATGGCTCAGTCCCTCTTAGGAGGGAGTCTCTGATCACCACCACCCGTCATCTTCTTTTGGGAGTGGTGGTCGTGGAACACCCATCCCTAGGACTATGCATCCCATGCCTTCCGGTAGATGGTGTTCCCTTGTGGTTTCTTCCTTGTGAGGTCCCTTCCAAAGCATTCACCACTGCAGAGCCTGTGGAGAGAGCCTGAAAGCGATTACTTACCTCTATAGCATTGGGGGATTCCCATGCTGGCCTTTTTCCCCTTCTAAAAGTTACATGCTGCCCGTTCTCTTCCTGGTCCCGTACTGCCCTCTCTGGCTCTTCCGCCTGCCGTGCTTGCAAGATTAAAAGCTGCCTTCTATCGAGGAAGTCTTAATCCTCTCTGATCGAGCATAGGGTCGACACTTGGGCCTCCAGTCCTCTAATTTTTTCTTCCAAAATGGTGACCAGCTTGTACTTTGTGCAGATGAAATCTGTTCTTTCTTCCGGGAGGAAGACAAACATGGCACACGCTGTGCAGGTAACAACAGCAGACCTATTTCCATCCATCCCTGCTTTCCTGTTCGCAAGCTCCTTGGTCACTTGCCCACTGCTTTATAAAGCCCTGGGCTGCCTGAAAGTCCTTCCTACTACCAAGACTCAGCCAATCACCAGAGGCTTCTAGAATTCAAACTTTAATTAGAAGCCAACAGTTTCCACCTGCCACTCACAGCACACACTCCATGAAGGAGACAGGGAGGGGAAGGGGAAGTGAGGAGAAAAAAAAACAAAAACACCAGGGCTGTCCCTCTGAGACTTCATACCTTTTCTGTATGAGACACCCTATTATTATCATCATCATTTCCTCTTAGTATAACTCTGTTCCTGAAGATCCTTAAGTGTGACATTAGAATTTATATCACTTGTTTCCTGGATTTCAAAACTTCAGATAAATTCATTACACAGAAATGAAATTTACTGAAGTGACACCTAATAATCAAAGTAAAGAAGAAAGCATAGACTTTACTACACAAAGACAATGAAATTGAATACTGTAGAATCTCAGAGTTATGACCACCTCAGTTACCAACTGATCATCAATCACAACTTCCTTTGGAATCAGAAGTATGCAATTAAGCAACAGCAGACACAGAGAGAGAAAATACAGTACAGTACTGTGTTAAATGTAAACTAAAAAAAAGGGAGAAAATGTAAAAAAAAGATTTGACAAAGTAAGGAAACTTTTTATGCTTATTTGGTTTAAATTAAGACTGTCAAAATCAACATTTTTCATCTACATAATGGCGTCTCAAAGCAGTATTAAGTCAGTGCTTAGTTATAAGCTTTAGAAAGAACAACCATAACCTTTTTTTTTAAGAATTATGGGCATTTCAGAGTATAAACAACCTCCATTCCTAAGGTGTTCATAACTCTGAGGTTCTACTGTAGAAAATTAGTGGCAGAAAATAACTTTTTGTAGGAATTAAAATTTTCATCTCATGACATTTTCTATGTTGATATGGAGTGAAGATCCATTTCCATTACTGCAACAAAAAAAACTTTAAAAACAGACTTCAAAGAGAAAATGCAGAGCTATAATTCATCTGCAAATTTGACACTACCAGTTTTGGATTAAACAAAGACTGTGAATGGCTAGCCAACTACAAAAGCAGTTTCTCCACTCTTGGTATTCACACCTCCACATCAGCTGCTAGAAGTGGGTCTCATCCTCCCTAACTGAATTGACTTCGTTATCTCTAACCTTACTCTTCACTGGAACTCTTTTCTTATACTTGCCTCTGGAATTTCCACTACATGCATCTGAAAAAGTGGGTCTTTGCCCACAAAAGGTTATACTCCAATAATCTGTTAGTCTATAAGGTACCACAAGACTTCTCATTGTATTTCCATTACAGGTCCAGTACTCTCAGGACCTGACTGGTCCCAGATGAGGGATTTTGCAGGACCAGGGGAGGTCATTTCTGGCTGCCCCCTACAACTCCCCCCACAACCCTTACCTGGCTGCAGACCTCCTGGTTGGCTCACCTCCCACCACCAGCCCTGCTACTCTGTCAGTCCCACTGGGCAGCCCTGCTATCATGTGGCAGGCTCCACTGGGAAGCCCCGTTGTCTCATGCCAGGCTCCCCGCTGCCTTGCAGGGCTCCCAACTGCCAGTACCTCCACCAGGACTCTCTGGGCCTAGAACATCCATGGGCCTACCAGATGTTACCGAACCAGTGAGTCCCGGTTTAGAGAGGTTCAACCTATATAAGACCTATTGTGCCAGGCTGCAACTAGACTGGCATGATTTTGTGGAAATACTTTTAACGGAAAAGTTTTTCCGTTAAAAGTATTTCTGCAAAAGCTCACCTAGATTGGCACCGATGCTTTTGCGCAAAAAGTGGTTTTGTGCAAAAGCATCCGTGGCGAGTCTAGACGCGATTTTGTGCAAGAAAGCCCTGATCGCCATTTTAGCCATCGGGGCTTTTTTGCGCAACACCGTTCTTCTCTGTCTACATTGGCCCTCTTGCACAAGTATTCTTGTGCAAGAGGACTTTTTCCCAAGCGGGAGCATGAAAGTATTTGCGCAAGAAGCACTGATTTTGAACATTACAAAGTCAGTGCTCTTGTGCAAATTCAAGTGGCCAGTGTAGTCAGCTGGCAAGTTTTTGCGCAAAAGCAGTCACTTTTGCGCAAAATCTTGCCAGTCTAGATGCAACCCCAGTGTATAGACAGGACATTCATATAATGCCTTTTGGAGCAGTTGGAGGAAGCTTTTCCTGGGAAAAGCATCTGACACATATGTTCTTCAACAGTTAGATAGGAGGGGTCCCCTTGAAGCCTGGCTGCTAATTTCTTAAAACCATTTCAGATTTTAAGGGTAACTATAAATGTTTGGAATGCTCTGAATTTACTGCTAGTTTGTGTGTGCGCATGTGGATGTGCATACATGCATGCTCAAGACCTAGTAAAAACATTCTGGTTTATATTACTCATATCAAACGGAGGAAATGTGTTTCCCCTCTCGATTTATTTCTGACACCACCTGAAAAGAAACAGTTAAATCATCGCTATTTTGGATTCTGAAAACCTTGCATAACAGAAGCTACTAAAGTTAGATTTTTTTTTCAAATCAGCAGGTTCCATTAACTTGAATTCAAGAATTTAAAAGAGGACCTCACTAGACCATTTATTTTGATTTCCAGTAAGTTTTGGACCACTGTGAAAGATCCACAAGATTGGAAGAAAGACAATGTTGTACCAATATTTTAAAAAGGTAAAGGAGATGACCTAGGTAGCTAAGGCCTATCAGCCTGACCTCAATACTGGGGAAAATAATGGAGGAGCTAATATGAGACTCAATTAATAACAAATTAAAGGTGGGTAATCTATTCAACATGATTTTATGGAAAACTGATCCTATTGAGTTAGCTTGATTTTTTTTATGAGATTACAAGTTTGATCAATAAGGATAATAGTATTGACATAACATTTAGACTTCTCCAAGGCATGTTTTTGTATCACGCAACATTTTTATTAAAAACCTAGAACAATATAAAATTAACATGGCACACATTAAATTATTTAAAAATTTTGGCTACTGATGTCTCAAAATATGAACAAGGAATGGTCTTTGAACTGGTGTTTCTCTCATAGGGTCCAGAAGGATTGTTTTTTGGCCCTATACTATTTAACATTTGTATTACTGACCTGGAAGAAAAGAAAGCTGTCACTGATAAACTTTGCAATGACACACTAATTGAGGGAGTGGTAAGTAAAGAATAGGGTAGGTCACTGATTCAGAGCAATTTGGCTTGCTCGGCAAACAGGGTGCACCAAACAATTTGTGTTTCAATATAGCTAAATGTGAGGGAGCATGGGAGAGAGGGGAAGCTCTATTCTGGGAAACAGTGACTGACAAAGATTTGGATCATCAGCTGAACATTAACTCCCAGTGTGATGCTGTGGACAAAAGACCTAATGCCATCCTGGGATGCATAAACAGGGGAATCTCAATCAGAAATAGACAGGTCACCGTATCTATATATTTGGCCTGGTATGACTGCTGCTGGAACACTGCATCCAGTTCTAGTGCCCAGAATTAGGAAGGATGTTGATAAATTGGGGAGGGTTCAGAGAAGTGCCAGAAGAATGATTATAAAGTGAGAAATATTTCAATGTATTTATCTTAAAGAGAAGGTTAAGGGATGTCTTAATTATAGTCTATCAGCATCTACATGAGGAATAAATATTTAATAAGGACTTCTTCAATCTAGCAGATTAAGATAGAATACAATCCAGGGGCTGGAAATTGAAGCTAAACAAATTCAGACTAGAAATAAAGTATAAATTTTTAACAAGGAGAGTAATTAATCATTGGAACAATTGATGAAATAATGTGGTGGTTCTCAATCTCTGACTATTTTTTAATCAAGACAGGATTTTTTTTTTTAAATATATGATTTAGGAATTATTACAGGGAAGTTCCATGACCTGTGTAATACAGGAGATCAGGATCACAATGGTTCCTTCTGGCCTTGCAATCTATGAATGCACTTCCCACTTTGTTCTGAAATAGCCCAAGGATGTGCTTCCGGACATGCCGCATAGTCTCTCTTCACTTCTAAAGCTTCTAGGGAAGCAGAGGTATGATGAATGTAACAGAAGAAGTGTAAATGTTCTTCTTTACATAGCAACTTTCACTCTCCTTGAACTTTTTCATCTTTCACACTGGAAAGTGGCCTGGGTCCCAAACACAGATGACAAACAAATCAGCACTAGAATCAGACTAGGATCTAGGGTAAGTCTAAAGATTACTGACTGGACTAATTATACGGCTTTTACATTTGTCAGAGATTTTTGGCTATAGAATAGGATAACCATAGCAATCTGAGTAAAATGTGAGTGACCAATTAAACATGTTTTGGACCTAAATCCTAAAGTTAAGGAGGCTTAGGGAAATCCTGCCAACTGGATTTAGTGAAGTTAAATGTATTGTGTCCAAAAAACCCTATATTTGTCAGAGGAAAACATTTAGGACATCGGTGATATTAACTTGGAAGTATCCTAAAAAAATACATCAATCTGTATTTACTTACAGTAGTATCAAAAGTTTACTGCACATAGCATTATGCTGACCAGTACTGGTGACTGTATCAATCACACACTTTAAGACTGGATGTGAACACATCCTTCAACTAATAGAAGGATGAGGATGAGCTAATCTGACGCCTCCCACCTCAGAAGAAATGGGTGCTGATGGCAAAAGGCATTTTGCTTCTTCAAATACAGGCTTTTCTTGGGAGGGTTCGGTGGCCATTAGACTGAAACATCACTCTTGGCGTCAATATTTTTTATGACTCAGTGTGTTATCAGGACCAGACAATTTCACTACTTCTGTTAGCAATGTCTCAAGATGGTTGATCAAAATATTAAATGAGGTTTGATTTATTGTCTCTTGCATAATGCATGTTCACCTACAATAAAAACAAAAACCAACCAAGTGTCATGAATCTGCCCAGGAGTTTGGACTGTGTGTATGTAGGCAGAACACAAAAACATACAGGACAAAGAGAGATGCAGAGGAAAAAACCAAACAGACCAGCAGTAGCTGGCAAGCACAGGGTGACATTGGAAAACATGAGGGAGAGAGCTTTTGGGTCTGTTAGCCAAAGAGGCTTGGGATTGTATCCTCTTGTTCTTTGCACACACCAAGTAAACAAACAAGATTACATTAAAGAAAATACAAGACTATCAATTTGTACTTCCAACTGGAATATCCTCAAGATCCCAAACTCTGATTAGTCAGAGTTGAAAAGGGAGAACCAGAAACATTTTTATTAGTACTAATCCCTCCCTTCATTTTTTCTAAGGCTTCTCTTCACATAAAGTGCTGCTGATGTGCCACTAAGTGCTTTAGTGAAGAAGATAACAATATAGGTCTGTAGCATAAACCTGGCCTTAGGCTAAAGACAAATGGGGAATGCTGGGGCTAGTTTTATGAAAGCAGCAGCTTTCTCTCAGAAAAAAATTCTCTTTATTATGATGAAGGAACTTCCTTTAAGGGTGTCTCTACATTGCGGGGCTTAACTCAAAATAATCTACGCAAATTGAGCTACGTCAATTGCGTATCTTAGTTCGAAATAGCTTATTTCGAAATAAGGAGCATCTACACGGCACTTATTTTGAAATAGAGCACTCCTCCGACTTCCCTTATTCCTTGTACAATGAGGGTTACAAGAGTCAGAGCAAGAAGTCCTCCAGCTTGATAGTATTTTGACTCTATTTTGAAATAACTACCAGCTGTGTAGACGCGGACTAAGCTATTTCAGGATAGCGCTAGTTATTTCAAAATAGTGTTGCAATGTAGCTGTACCTAAGAGTTTCAGTTATCAGGAATAGGTAGGATTTACAGATAGAAGCAGCAATTTGACTGGGCTAGTTAGTCTTAGCTATGCAGAGAAAGTGCCTATCCAGACAGTTCTGTAATAAATGTTTCTATAAAGTTTTTGTAAGCAAAGTATCCTGTTACACACATAATCTGCTTTTTACTGGCAGAAAGATGTAAACCCTGCAAATCTCTGGACTGGTACAGGCAACATCACAGAGAGCTGGATATTTATATGAGGATAGAATTGTTCTGAAATTCCACAAAAGATAGCAGCAATACCAAGAATGGAAAGACAGCACCAACTAAGAGACGTAATATACACCAGCCACCTTAAGTTTTATTTTATTTTGCATTTTAAGACTTACCCCAAGGAATTGGGCCCTTATTCTGGGGTCCATGAGGTAGTGGGCTTGGTGGGTCAGAGAGGGTTCTTTTATGTCCAGGGGGCGGGGGAGGTGGTCTCTTCTTGGAAAGAGTGGAGCTGCCACTAGAAGGTTGAGTGCTTAGAGGAAGGGTTGAAGGTGGACCTGTGAATTTAAAAAAATCATTTTATCAATATGGGATGTGTAACATCAAAACAGTACCGAAGAATTCAAAATCAGAATTTAGTAAAGTGTAGAAAAGCACTGAAAACAAAAATAAACCATGCCAAAACATTGTTGAGATTAATGACACTCCCAAAGCATTTTAGCCATTTTAATTATAATATGAGAGTATGCAATTGGACAATAAATGACATATACATATTTTAAAATGTACATTCACATAAAGTTAATCACATCAGGATTTTTAATTTTAGGCACTGTTAAAAAGAACAGCAAATGTTTTAAATCTTTATGAAATATTTATTGAAGATAAACCTTAACTGCTGGACCTTGTTTAAGAATTACTATTTATAAAATCTGCACCTGACAAACACCCTAAATCTTTTAGCATGTTGCCAGTATTGTTCTGAGCATCATACTTTAGCCAATGAAATTAATATAGATTTTACAATTTTCTACCTGTAGCAAATTCTCCTTGAATGATGAGAAATAAGTTTCCAAAATAAATTCATTTTTCTATTATTAATTACTACAGTTTGTGTGTGTATTAAATATATCTAAATATGTACTGGTAGTGCACGATAAAGCATTAAACTTAATGGATAAGAAACAGAAATTACAAATATCCATTATAAACAAATATAGTGGCACACTGGCATTTGTTTAGAATAGCTCCAAATACTTTCTCAACTAGTAAATTAATATCACATTTTTTGGCCATGATTCTGCAATGAAATCTGCATGGGCCTTTGGCTGGATTGAGCACTACTAGTCTGAGAGGGTATGTCTACACTACCACCCTAGTTCGAACTAAGGTGGTCAATGTAGGCAACCGAAGTTGCAAATGAAGCCCGGGATTTGAATTTCCCGGGCTTCATTTGCATCTTGCCGGGCGCCGCCATTTTTAAATCCCCGCTAGTTCGGACTCCATGCCCGCGGCTACACACGGCACGGAGTAGGTAGTTCGGATTAGGCTTCCTATTCCGAACTACCGTTACTCCTCCTTCCAGATCAGTTGCTAGAAGTGGGCCTCATCCTCCTTGATTGGATCCACCTCGTCATCTCCAGCCTGATCCTGGCCTGCATATTTATACCTGCTTCTGGAAATTTCCACTACATGCATCTGACGAAGTGGGTCTTTGCCCACGAAAGCTTATGCTCCTACACTTCAGTTAGTCTATAAGGTGCCACAGGACTCCTCGTCGCTTTTGCAGATTCAGACTAACACGGCTACCCCTCTGATATGAAGACTATGTTACTTTTACAAGCATACTGCAAAACATATTCATGTAAAAATTATGTGAGCCAAATTACATGTCATATGTGTGAACTTATAAATTTTGCAATTAATTATCTGCTATTTTTATGTAACTTATTCACTTATTCACAACTCAGTAATTTACTAGAGGTTTCCCAGACATTAGTGCAAATTAATGAATTACTTCATACTAATTTTATCATTTAGTTTCTATGTAAACAATTTCTATAGTTTTTAAAATTACATTATTAAAAAAAGTTATTTAAGAAATACAATTCTCCCAATAAAATTATAGCCAATTTTGCTACTATAAATCTGGAGCTTTTCATTTTATTTTATATGAATGAAATACAATTTCATTTTATATAATTGAATGTGTGCACTAAAGGAAGTGATACAAACCAATAGAAGATCAAAATATACCCTCAGGTTGTATCAGAACTCATTGAGCTGCTGCTAACACTATTCTAAAGTCACAGTTAATTAGGGATGTTATAATGCGATTACTTCCCTAATGAAATAATCGATAGATTTTCTGTCAACTATTCGATTATTCGACAATGGTAAGCAGTTCCGACGCTCAATTTGGCTCACGCTGATTCACAGCAAAACCTCCCCAGCTGAGGCTCTGCACTGTAAAGCCCAGGGAAGCCAACATGTGAAGTTGCTAGCACGGCCCCTGCTCTGCAGGTGTCTTTTCATTCATCACACTTCACATACACAGTGTATTGTGTGTGTGTGTGTGTGTGCGTGCGTGTGAGGTGTGATGAATGAAAAGACACCTTCAGAGTAGAGTCCGTGCTAGCAACTTTGAGCAAAGGCTTCCTTGGGCTTCCCAATGCAGAGCTGCGGGGGGGGATAGGGGGATGGGGGGGCGGAGGAAGGGAAGGGGGGAGACACACGACTAGTCGATAGTGCTAATTGATAAGCTCCTGTTTATCCATTAGTCGACTATTCAACTAGATGCTAACATCCCTACAGTTAATACAACAGATTTATTTCCTGCACAAGGATTAAAAAAAAAAAAAAAAAAAAAAAGAGTTAATGATTTAAAATCTCTACTTTGGAGTTACATGTGCTGATACATGGATCTTACAGATGTAAACAACTAAAGTTACTGATCACCCCCTAGTGACTAATTGATGGAGGTACATACCATCTTTATCAGTTATTAACAAAAAGTTTCCTTCCAGCTGAACAACCCCCACTTTACCCCCAAAAATCCAAGCTTCATTACAAAAATGGAGAAAGTGTCCTAAACTGGTCCTGTACACTGCCATTTCAATTAAATGCAACGTAAAGTGGAAGTCAACAGAGTAAGCTCCCTCTCTTTTTATTAGTAATGGAAAACAATAATTTGATTAAGAATAAATATTTAAATAATGAAAAATAAAATTGAATAGAAAAAACTTGTGAATAAAAGTTAGATGGTGTACACATTTTAACATCACATGATACTAATGTACAGTAAACTTCCGATAATCCGGCACCTTTGGGACCCAGGGGGTGCCGGATGATCAGATATGCTGGACTATCCGAAGGGGGAGCTATGAGGGGTCTGGGGGGGGGGGTGCCACCCCAGACTCCTCATAGCCCCCCCTTCCGATAGTCCGGCTCTGCCCCAAGCGTCCCTGATTCAGCCGCTGCTGAAACTGACCAGCAGCGGCTGAATCGGAGACGCCTGGGGCAGAGCAGCTGGAGTGCTGCCGGGTTGGTCGGGGTAACGCCGACCCTTGGTGTGGTGAGACCAACCAGGCAGCACCCCAGCTGCTCTTGGGGACCCCTGGGGCAGAGCAGCTGGGGTGCTGCTGGGTTGGTCCCGCAGCACCACTCCTTGAATGTGCTGACTCAATTTCAGCAGCGGCTGACTTGGGGACGCCTGGGGCAGAGAAGCTGGGGTGCTGCCGGGTTGATCCAGTAGCGCCGAGGAGCAGCGGAGAGGGACCAACCCAGCAGCACCCCAGCTGCTCTGCCCCAAGCGTCCCCAAGTCAGCCGCTGCTGAAATTGACCAAGAGCTGATTCCAGGAAGCCTGAGGCAGAGCTGCTCTGGGGTGCTGCCGGGTTGGTCCTGCAGCCCCCAGGGGCAGCGCCAGGGGACCTACCCTGCAGTGCCCCAGCTGCTCTGCCTCCGGCTTCCTCGATTCAGCCGCTGGTCAGTTTTAGCAGCGGCTGAATAGGGGAAGCTGGAGGCAGAGCAGCTCCAATGGTCCAGCTGCGGAGCACTTCCGGGTTCCTGATGGTGCCGGACCATCAGGAGTGCTGGACCGTCAGATGCTGGACCAATGGAGTTTTACTGTATTTATAGATGTTACATGAAGAGTTTAAAACGTGTATAACTTTATAAGATTTAAATGTTCACATTCTACCTATGGATGCTACAATAGCAATAATTAACATACAATTCCTTTCAATACAGGGGCAAATTTTAAGACTTGCAACATATGTTGTGAAATAGTGTTATGCCCATTTTATAAATAGACAGAGTGGTTTTCTTGTCCCTTTACAACAGTTAGATTGTTGGTCTGCAGGAACCACTGCCAATCATACTGACCAATTCTGTGTCACTGTTTCTTTTTATTCCCTGTCTTTAGCTATTTGTGGTCTCTTGTGTTATACTTAAACTGTAAGCACTTCAGAGGCAGGAACAGCCTTTTCATTCTGTGTGTGTACAGCAGCTAACACAACATGGGCCCTAATCTATGACTAGGACTCAGCTGTTACAGTAACACAAAAAATAATGAAACAAAATACAGGACTATGTAGCACTTTAAAGACTAACAAGATGGTTTATTAGATGATCTTTGTTTCAGCTACACCAGACTAACACGGCTACATTTCTATCACAAAAAATAATGACTTTCCCAATGCTAATAAATCCAGTCACTCTACTGTTCTATTAGATGATAAGCTTTCGTGGGCCAGACCCACTTCCTCAGATCAAACAGTGGAAGAAAATAGTCACAACCATATACAGGCAGTCCCCGGATTACGTACAGGATAGGGACTGTAGGTTTGTTCTTAAGTTGAATCTGTATGTAAGTTGGAACTGGCGTCAGCTGCTTCTGAAATTGATCAGTTTCAACAGCGGCTGAATCTGGACGCCAGTTCTGACTTACATACGGATTCAACTTAAGAAACCCAGGTGTCCCCAAGTCAGCTGCTGCTGAAACTGATCAGCGGCTGATTCCAGGAAGCCCGGGGCAGAGCAACTCTGCCTCGGGCTTCCTGTAGTCAGCCCCTGGTCAGTTTCAGCAGCGGCTGACTTGGGGATGCCTCGGGCAGAGCAGCTGGGGTGCTGGTGGGTTGCTCCAGTAGCGCCGCTCCTCGGCGCTACTGGAGGAACCCAGCAGCACCCCAGCTGCTCTGCCCCAGGCGTCCTGATTCAGCCACTGCTGAAACTGACCAGCAGCAGCTGAATCAGGACGCCTGGGGCAGAGCAGCTGGGGTGCTGCCGGGTTGCTACAGTAGCGCCGAGGAGCAGCGCTGCGGGACCAACCCGGCAGCGCCCCAGCTGCTCTACCCCGGGCATAGGCAAGAAAAGAAGCCTGGTCTGCTGGGCGGGGGGAGGGGGAGGCACTAGCTGCATCCCCCCCCCCCAGCAGACCAGGGAGATGCGGGTGGCGGGACCGCCCGCGTCCTCCACGGCTTTGCTCCGTCTCCCTGGTCTGCTGACCAGGGAGACGGGGAGCAAAGCCGCGGAGCACGCCCACAGCGGGACAGCCCAGGCACGCACGGGCTGTCCCGCTGCGGGCGTGCTCCAAGGCTTTGCTCCTGTCCCCCTGGTCTGCTGGGGGGGGGGGTCCAGCAAAGCCGCTGGACACCCCCAGCAGACCAGGGACACCCGAGCAAAGCCGCCGCCTGCTCGTTTGCCCGGGAGCAAAGCCGCCCAGGCGGCAGCTTTGCTCAGGTGTCCCTGGTCTGCTGGGGGTGTCCAGCGGCTTTACTGGGCCCCCCCAGGAGACCAGGGGGACAGGAGCAAAGCCGCCCAGGCGGCGGGGGTCCCGCTGCCTGGGCGGCTTTGCTCCCGGGCAAACGAGCAAAGCCGCCCAGGCGGCGGCTTTGCTCGGGTGTCCCTGGTCTGCTGGGGGGGGTCCAGCGGCTTTGCTGGACCCCCCCAGCAGACCAGGGAGACTGGGAGAAGCTTTTCTCGCCCTGGAGGACACGGGTGGCGACCCGCCGCCCGTGAGCTCCGGGGCGAGAAAAGCCCCGTTCGTAAGTGCGGATCCGTAAGTCGGATCCGCGTAAGTCGGGGACTGCCTGTATACCAAAGGATACAATTAAAAAAATGACCAAAGGATACAATCTAATAAACCATCTTGTTAGTCTTTAAAGTGCTACATAGTCCTGTATTTTGTTTCAGCTACACCAGACTAACACGGCTACATTTCTAACACTATTCTACTGTTCTAATAACTGAACAACACACCCTCCTTTCAGACATTTACCAAAGACGGTTTCTGGCATTTACCAAAGATAGTTTCTTTTCAGGAAAATGATGAGTATAGGGAAAAACTTCTAAAATATTTTTAAGGCAATAACTTGTTTCAGAATGACAGAAAGCCAAATTGATAGATTTTCAGGAAAAACTTGAGGAAAAATAAATTTCAATCTATAATTTATTACTTAAACAGATGATAGAATGATATTAAGATCTGTAATTATATGTGTAATTCTGAAAAAATATTACTATTTACCCTCTAACTATACAAAACTCACAACAGCATAAGGTTAAATAATGTAAGTTAGAAAACATTTAACAGACTATGTACTTTAAAATTAAAATTTCCAGCCTTAAAATATTTATTTATACAGAAATTAAAAACATTCTGTGATTAGCTAAATAATTATCAGAGGCCTACAATTAACAATGTGTGTACTTCAGCTTTTGTGGAGTTAGTACTTGTCCTATGTATTAATTTTTGTGTACCAGTGACAACATGCAAAGCTGTTACATTCATTAAATAATTATTTTATGGTGGGAGAGCCTACAGTATATATTTTTACCACTGCATGAGAGATATGGCAGAACCAGTATTCCAGTTAATGGTAGGACACGTACTGTAAAAGAAAGTGACAAGATTGTGTTAAAAATGGTACTTTCATAACCAATATTGCTTTTTTCCCCCTCAAAATTCTTATGAGAATTATTAATTGCTCACTTGCATTATTTAAAATGTTTGATTACACTCATCATTTCAGACATTATCTTTTCTGTACTTGTCAAGTACAGTGCCAACTCTTAGTGCCAACATTTGCGAAATACTGATCAGAAGCACACTACAACTCTTTAGGACCTGAGCAGCACAAATTGATTGAACATTAACACAGGTATTTGCAACTGTCAACTCTAAATTTCTCCTGTAAAGTGAGCCAACACCTACTATTAATAACTTCATAAGGTTTTCATATATTTTGCCAACAGGTCTCTTTTCCTAATACTGGGAAATTAACAATATAGCAAAACAAGACTAACAAAATAGGATATAAACAAGAGTGAAATAGCTTGTGCTTTACCTAAATCAAAAACACAAAGTACTGAAATACCACAGACATAGCTAGAAGCATTTTTCTTTAAAAAATTATTTGTATATACATATTATATATAGTAAGGTAAGACTGTCAACATAGAATCTACAAATATTGAAGTCAGAGCTGTGCTTTCAGTGTGCATGGGTTCAAGTTTGGAGATCAAATGAATCAAAATTCTCAAATCCAAACAGACCTAAATTAGAGGGTTTGGATTAGGTTTTCTGATGGAAACCAGAAAAACTACTTAGATTATCTTAATTTTCACCTAAAATTGGGAAAATGGCCCATATTTGCCGCAAACCTTTACAATGAGACCAGAAGAACTAGGGGACAACACTACCTTGAATGCTTCTGTAACTAACATTTGCAAAGATTTAATTAAGATCAGTGACACTAATTGGGCTATACTACTCGTCTAAGTTTAAAAATCATCACAAAAATAACAGACGTTACAGACAACTGAAGCCATGATGAATACATGTGCTTCCCAGAATTATGGAAACAGAAATTCAACTCTCACTAAGTATTACCGGGGACTGGTTTTTACACTAGAAAGCTGATCCAATTAAACTAAAGATGTGTTTTTTAAACCAATTTATTTGAACTGCTGCCAAAAACTGTGTGGACAAATTTATTTCAATGTGAACTAGGCTTATTTTGGCATATCTTAAATCAATTTAAGTAATCAATTTTAGCTAAACCAAAATAAGCCAACCTTTTAAAAAAAATGTAGTTTGTGGAGAAAGTACTGGTTTTGCTAGCAGTTGTGGGAAGGGCTTGCAAGAATATGGCTTAACTGGAAAAGCTAAAAAGCAGGGACAGTCTATGAAAACTGCTGTTTATGACAAGCTCCAGCAAACACTCCCTCAAGAGGAGAAAGGAAAAGAAGATAACCCCATATTTCTTCCCCATTTGTTTAATACTGGTAGTAATGACTGCGTGTGAAGGACATACTTGCTTATGTCTTTCTGGGAGACTACAGAATTTGCAGGATTTACTCGAGTACCATGAGAATATCCTGAATCACAGTGGGAGTAAGGAGAGCTGTGTAGGAGTCCCACTTCTTTTCCCATGGAGCTGACAACACACTTCAGTATCTGGAGGGACTCTAGATCCTTTCAGGATTTCCCCCCCTGCAGCCCAGGCCTATTGCAGTACTTACTCCCTAAGCTAACCAGATAGCTTTCTCCAAATCCTTAAATTCTTCCCAAAAGCTTAGAAGCTCCTGATCGGGCTTTACTGTGCTTTAGTCACAGGACATTGGTACAAGGTTGGGACCCAACATACTGGCCTGACTCTGAGCTCCATGCCCTAGTAATGCAAGGGTCAACTGTCTGGCACCAGGGAAGTCATAATTTACCCTCTAAATCTTGTAAGTGCTGCCTCATGTAAGGAGTATGTCTTAGATTTAAGCACGGTAAAACTCCAATTGTCTGGCATCCAGTGGTCCAGCACCAACTAGAACCTGGAAGTGCTCCGGCCATCGGGACAATTGGAGCTCCTCTGCCCCCAGCTTTCCCAAGTCCGCTGCTGGTCAGTTTCAGCACTGGTGGACTTGGGGAAGCCGGGGGCAGAGCAGCTAGGGTGCTGCCGGGTTAGTTCCGCAGTGCCGCCCTCTCCCACACTGCGCAGTTCCCTGCCGACCCCCACCCCCACCCCAAATCCTTCATAGCCCCCATTCCGGTACTCCGGCATATCTGATAATCCAGCACCCCTTGGGTCCTAAAGGTGCCAGATTATCGGAAGTTTACTGTATAGTGTTTTTAGAACAGCTTTGCATAGGAGTCTAATAGGAGTTGGTGCAGCAGCAGATCCAGAGGGCTGAAATGATCATGCGGCTATTCAGCTGATCAAGAGGAGGAGGAAGACAAGTCACAAATGCATGAAAATGAATAAAACTGAACTGTCATCTTGCTCCACCACTGGAAGCTGAAACTCTGGTGACCTTAGCTAACAGGAAGAACTTAGGGTATGTCTACACTACCCTCCTAGTTCGAACGAGGTGTACCGGTAGTTCGGAATAGGAAGCCTAGTCCGAACTACCTAGTTCAAACCCCGTGTAGCCGCGCTGCACGGGGTTCGAACCAGCGGGGTTTTAAAAATGGCGGCTCCCCGCTTATGCAAATGAAGCCCGGGAAATTCAAATCCCGGGCTTCATTTGCAAGTGCGGTATGCCTACATTACCCCGCTAATTCGAACTAGCAGGGTAGTGTAGACATACCCCTAGTCCTGGAGATCCAGCAACAACACTGGACCACCTCCGAATTCCACAGGAGAGGTAGGATTAGTCCACAAGAAATGAATAAAGAGAGCAGCTACATAACAGAACAGCAAGGCTAGTCAATCAGTCAATTGGCAATTTTCCTATATTTAAAAAAAAAAACCAGGAAACACTAAAATCACCAGTACATGACTAATGCTGTCACATGATTGTTTTCCAAGCATGGTATCTGCATCGTGCAACTGCTGTTCTATAAAGCCAACAGAGACTACTGCATAAAGTGTCACACTGTACATTATAATGAAATCTTTTCTTTATTCCTCTTGAAAACCCAAACTATTTTAAGAGCAAGAAAATGAAATCCAAATAGTTATGTAACAGCTTTATAATTTGGGGGGGGGGGGGGAGAAATTCACTTAAGATACTTAGCCTCACATTATGCTGTTAGCTACTAAGTTCATTTTACATAAGTCTAGATTTAAAGAAAATCTAAATAATTCAGTGTGACAGGGTACGAGGACCCCGCACGATAACGCGGTGGACCCCGAGTGAGGACGGCGATGGGACGATGCCTCCCGTCCCCGCGCCGGGGGAAAAACTGGCAGCGGAGGCTAGTCCGGGAAATGGCGTCCCGTCAGCTGGTCATGCATGCACTGGGGGTGCCGGAGGACCAGATGCCGACGCACGCCCAGAAGGGGGTGGGCGCGTAAGTGACTGCGCGGGAGGCGGAAGGACACAAGACGCCGGTGCAGGTGCAGAGGGGGAATGGAGGAGGGAGGACGGTGCAAAGTGGAGGAAAGGAGGAGACAAAGGCCGGGAAGGAGGAGGGAGTCGGAATGGAGAAAGGTTAAGAGGTGAAGGAAGGACAGGGAGGACGAGGTGAGGGAGTAGCCCAGGGCAGGTGGCTGGCTCACCACTTGCGGGCTGACGAGTTGCGGCGGTTAGCCCCGTCAGCCAGGTGAATAGCGGACAAGGAGGACACCCCCACCTGGGGGCTTGGGCTGGGGCCTGGAGAGAGGGTGGGCCCAGGTCCCCCTCACAGCCCCCTCCTGGGGTAAACAGATAAAGAGTAAACCACGGCAGCACATATCGAGAAATCACTGCCGGGCAATCTGAGACCAAGGGGGAAATAAGAAGGGGTAGACCCTCGGGAAGAAGGACGTACCCCTCCACAGTCAGCAAAAACAGTTTTGCTCTGTATAAACTGCAGGAAAGAAAAAAGTGGAAAATTTGATGATAGCAAAGCTTCAAGATTAGACTTAAGTGAATTACAGAAAATCAACAATTATATTTCACAGCCCACACCAAATAATTTGATTATGAACATAACATAAATGGATTAACATCTATTACAGCAACAATATGTAAGGTATGAAAAAAACTTCAGGACTAATAAAGTTGTAAAAGATTCTGTTCCCTTTTAAACATTATTAAAAAATGTATTATTTCATCACAAAGACAACATTAAGTATCTTATGGCTTTATATTTAGTATATGTGGTGATGATGATACACAACTTTAGCAGAAACCCATAACTGTTTTTCATGGATAACCCTACAAGATGAAGCAGTTATTTCACGCAGTGAAGACGCAGGGTCTCTTGCTCACATTTTTAGTGAATATGCAGTTTGCTGGACCTCCGTGGAGGGCTAAGGACCTTCCCTTTCACCCCATTAGTGCTCAGCAGAGCCATTCTAGTAGCTCCATGTGTGGGGAGTCTAGCATAAGGAGTGGGGACCTCACCAGCCTGTTCATGGTCTGGCTTTCTGTCTTCTCTGCCAGAGTCTGCATAGCATTGTAACCTGAAGCACTGCCCATTCATTACCAAGATATTGAGGGCTCAGATTTGAGATTTTGGTTTGGATTCACATCTAGTGTGTCCTATTAAAATAGTGTGTTTTAACAACAAACATAACATGAGCAGAATGATTTATATCTAAAATGAATTAGCTCCTTCTAGAAAACAACACTGCAGTTCATATTTGTTATTCTTAACAATTTATGTTGAATGCAACTTAAAATATAAATATACTGTAAACATTTCATTTCAGTAAAAAGTAAGTTTTCAAAACGTGAACTTCATCGGATTAAAAAGCTTTATACAAAGTGAATGAAAAGCACACTAAATATTGAAAGAACACAAGTGTTCAGATTGGTTATGATGATAACCATCAAACAATCATTTTTGGTTTCCATTAAATTTTTTGTGAGCAGACTTACCTTTGCCAGCATTTCTAGGAGGGAGAGGAGGAGCATCTACTGTGGGAGAAGCTGGAGAATCTGTGCTTGTAGAGACAAAAATCTGATTTGTAAAGGCTCCATAGGACAGTCTTTGTTTGTCTCTAGGAGTGCTGAATCCAGGCAGAGTCATTTTGTCTTGGGGGGAAAGACTGGAAGAGTGACAAAAGCTCTGGGGTCTTGGAGAACGTTCTTTCTTTATAGGACTAGGCTATGAAAATAGAAAAAAATTACATTATAGCATAGATTTAGTATAGGAGGGCCAATGTATTCATCATATACACATTTTGAAGTCCTGCAATTCTCCACTTTATCATCTTTTTAAACATACCATACAAACTGTGAAAGCCACTGGGATGTGTGTGTGTGTTTATAGGATTAAATACACATAAAATATTTGTATATGATTACAACATAACAAATTTATGATATACATATAAATAGACACCAATGTGGTTTCCTTGCATATTGAGTAAATAAATTGGGCTCTCGCCCTTAAAGTATCCTCATTCATGAAACTCCCACTCTTCCCGCATAAATTAACGATTGTGGTTTCAGCAGCTTAACATTTACAAGTTGTAATTAGATTACTGGCACTGAAAACTATATATCTGTATTGCTATACAGACTCATCTGAAGAAGTGGGTTGTGCCCACAAAAGCTCATGATACCATATATACATTAGTCTCTACAGTGCTACAGGACCACTCATTTTTTAATTTTGCTACATAGATGTTATTCACCTTGCTTGGATTTTAACAAAATATTATTCAAGAGGTAACAGTAAACGTACAGTTTGAATTACACTTAAAATCTTTAACCAAGTGAAGTCAAGTTAGCAGACTACCAACGGGGCCAGGATATTAATTTCAGATTACATGAGATGCTAGAATGAATAATAATTGTATAGACAAATAAAGAAGTTACATTTCAGACAAGTTTGGCATGCTTACTGCAGTTGTTTAAAAGTTTTTGTTTATATGTATGTTTTGTGAAGCTTCTGGAAAAATAGCCGACAAATAAATTAGTTGATTAATGTGGAAATTGGAAACCACCTTTGTCAAGAATTTTGTTTGAGGGTGCAGATAAACTTTATTCTTATGGAAAACTGAAAAAGGAGAGTCTGAAACCAAGGCTCTCAATTCACCCACTCTTCTTGCTGAAGTTATTGCAATCAGAAACACCATTTTCATGGAGAGTTGGAATTAGAAACAAGTCATGAAAGGTTCAAAGGGAGGTGACATTAATTCTATTAGTACTATGTTGAGATCTCATGGGGAAACAGGTACTTACACCCCAGGTATTATCTCTCTAACCTTTCAGAAACCCGACAACAAGATTGGGGGAGGAGGGGAAGCTATTACCCACTGGAGGGATGGAATGTTGATGTTGTTGATAAATGTGTTTTAGTGGAACTGTCAGAACGTGATATTTTAGGAGCAACAGATAATTCAAAACATGGATAATGGAAGCCTGCACTGAACAGAGTCTTTTCTGTTGAGATCATATATAGAAAAATATTTTCATTTAGCCAGGTGGTATGTCTAGTTAAATGCTTTCTACTGTTCAGAAGCACCCCATGAACATCTTTTGAGCAAATTATTTCCACTATGTTAGCCATGAAGCATCCATACTGTCAAGTAGAAAGCCTAAAATCTGGATTGGAGCAGACGATCATCGTCCTGAGAAATCACATGCAAATAAAATGGAAGAGGTACAGGTGGCTTCATTAATAATACTAGCAGGATCAAAAAACAACATTGCCAAGACCAGTGGGTGCTGTTAGTAAGAACATAAGAACAGCCATACTGGGTCAGACCAAAGGTCCATCTAGCCCAGCATCCTGTCTTCCGAAAGTGGCCAATGCCAGATGCCCTAGAGGGAGTAAAAAGAAAAGATAATTATTAAGTGATGCCTTTTTTGTCACCTGTTTCTAGTCTCTGACAAACAGAGACTAAGGATACCATTCCTACCCATCCTGGCTAATAAGTATGATTCTGGTTGGCCTTGAACAGGGCTCTGAATAGTAATAGCATCAGGGAAAAGGTGGGAAGAATCTGTCAAAGACCCTGAGCTGTAGCCCTATGGAAACAGAACTGACAGAACTTTGTTGGCCATTGTTGCAAATGGCCCTTTCTGGGAAGTTTCCTCCCCAAAGCTAGTAGGTGTATCAGCCATGTCTGGATGTAATGACCATTCATGATCAGTCCCTGAAGAGGGATGGGAAGAGAAGTGGAGATGGAAACGAATGAAGGGAATAGCTCAGATTCACTATGCTTTGGACCACCCAGATGTCTCGTGAGTCCAAGTATGAAGGACTGGAAAAGATAAGGGTAGGAACAGATTAGTTTGTAAGTATTGGCATGCTTCCCTTGACAAACCCATAAAATGCATGTTTAAACTGGGCTACTGCTCATTTCAGATGATGAGGGGGACTGTCATGCCCTATAATTCCTGACTTTTTTTCTTGGCACATCTTGATGCCAAGGAATATATTTCTGATACCTGCCAGAATGTTTCCCCTTCGTCACCAGTGTGTAAATACCACATGACTTCAGTGTTGTTCTGGAATCTTTCAGCCTACACAGCCTCTCTCACACTAGAGATGTGAATGTATACCCATGTACCTGAGTAACTGATGAGCTTGAGCTCAATGGTTAACCCTCACAGTTACCCCTCACCCCAGCGTGCGGAGGGGGGAGGGCGGGATAGTTGGAACCAGTGTGTATGGAGAGATGGTTTTTAAGCTGGTTTCTTGCTGGCTCCTGTGAAGCTGCCTCTCGTCCCTCTTCTCCCCCCACGCACTGCTGCCTCACAGAGGCAGAAGCATAGAGGGAAGGTGGGAAGCAGGTGTCTGTGGAGAAGTGCTCGCAGATACAGCTAGTGCTCATTGATACAGAGGCAATGGGGGGGGAGGAGGGAGGCGCATTGGAGGAAGGCAGGAGCCAGTACACGTGGGGAGCTGGCCTCTACTTCCACCTCCGGCGCTGTTGCCACATACACTAATTGTTGTTACTTCTTGGTACTTCCTGAAATTCACATACATTTTCTGTAATTTTATTCTTTCAAAGTGTGTTATTTTAGTCTTCGATTGGTTTTATTTTATACTTTAATTTCTCTCTGATACTTAAATTTAAACTCCTTGAGTAGTGAGTTCTAAAATGTCTAACCTGTTTTGGCTTGAGTAATTATCCTCTCTGTTAGCTTTTTCAAAATATATATTATATCTAGGGTGTATTTTTCCGTGGATGGTGCACTTCTGCACATTACCTTGGCTCACATTGCAAATTTATTCTGCACGTGGATAGAAAATATTAGCGGAAACAGTGTTCACAAATAAATAAACTCAGACTAATTCATTACTCGTTGCTGTTCACACTTGGTGGTGTGGCTCTTCTGCTCATAAGTTTTTGCCACCACCAAAGAGGCTGGGAGAAGGTCAGATCAGAGATGTTTTCTCCTATTTAGCCATAGGTATGAAGGAAGAAGAGATCTGCCAAAGCGTTTTAACTGGCTCCAGAATTGCTTCATTAATTGGAACTGCCACTCTGGAGTGCTCCACAGATATGAATATATCCACTAGCTTGCGATACTTTTCATGGACACCTTTCCCTTGATTATCTAAAAATGAGGCCACTTCTTCAAGCAGTACTTAGTGAGCCTTGTAATTCTCTGGTGGTGGAGAATCACTCTCCATCTTTACAGCCTCATTGGTGATGATGAAGAAGATGCATCATCATGCAAAGTGCAATTCTGAGGGAATGGCTGATCTACCTCTTGCAATGGAAGTGGTGTTTGAGCAATTTCCAGTTGCTCAGTACACTTCTTGGTACTGGGCACCAAAACCCATTGTCTGTGGTGCTAGTGATCGCTGCGGGGAGGAAAGGTCCTAATGCAGATGAACGTCCCCCCTTCCAGAATGGCCACTGACATGGTGGTGGGCCCCATGGTTGTGCATGCCATTGTTTTTTGAGAAGTGCCAAATGCAGAGGCTGATGCAACATCATGGACATTAAGGCTCTCGCTGAAAGTAAGATTCCTGTCTGGAATGGGACACAAAAGACCCCCACTTCTAAAATATGATGGGGCCCTGCAATAATGATGCAGCAGAACCCAGATGAATAAGAGATAGGAAAGCTCAACCAGGGGATGGTGGTACTGGGGATATTAACAGCAGCTTGCCCCTGGAATATACAGGTCATCTAGGTACTAGAAGCTGCATTGGTACTGCATGCTCTGGATAAACTGATGCAGGAACTATAGCCACTGTATCACCTTCCTGCACTGTCAGGGACACCAATATAGAAAGGTTAAACAACTCTCTGGAAGCAGCATTTGCCTTTCACATTGTCAGTAGTGGAATTGGGTCTTGAGTCCACCATATAGGACCTTCAGGAGTCAGACACAACAGACCTGGCGTAAGTTCTAGAGTTGGCAAATCTTTCCCCTTTGCAGCAGAGGAAAACTTTGGAGAAGGTTCTTGCTTCTAGCAGCCTTCAGTTCCAAAGGTCTTGCTGTATGAGGTATTGTGTCCTGGGAAAAGTTGTCTCTTCTTTAATACTAGAGAAACAGAATGAAGCGCTGAAGACATCTCAGTGCGGTGTGTACTGCTGGTGCTATACTCCAAGTCTGATGGCTCCCATGGAGGGCAAAGTGCTGCCTCCATAAAGAGACACTTTATTCTTGCTGCTCTGTCTGTTTTAGAGTGAGGCTTAACCCATCTACAAATGTGATACTTGTCACTGATGTGGGACTCCTCCAAACATTTTAGACAGCTGAGTGTGGGTCACTGACTAGCATCAGTCTGGCTTACAATGTGCAAACTTTGAATGACAAAGAATGAAGCATGGTTCTTGCACTAGTCCTGGGCCTGAGAAACAAATTTGGTCCAAAAGAACCTAAAGACTGAAACTTAAGACTAGCATTAACTATACACTGTATCTTAATTAACTACTAAATAAAAAGCAGAGAAACTGTGGGCATGGCATACCTAGACTTTAGTAAAGGATTTGATACGGTCTCACATGACCTTCTCATCAAACTAGGGAAATACAACCTAGGTGCATAGCTGGCTGGATATCCGTACCCAGGGAGTAGTTATTAATGGTTCACAGTCATGCTGGAAGAGCATAACAAGTAAAGTTTTGCAGAGGTCAGTTTTGCAACTGGTTCTGTTCAATATCTTCATCAACGATTTAGATATTGGCATAGAGAGTATGCTTATTAAGTTTGCAAATACCACCAATCTGGGAGGGGTTGCAAGTGCTTTGGTGGTTAGGGTTCTAATTGAAAATGATCTGGACAAACTGAATAAATGGTCTGAGGTAAATAGGCTGAAGTTAAATAAGGACAAATGCAAAGTACAGTAAAACTCCAATTGTCTGGCATCCAGTGGTCTGGCACTCCTGATAGTCTGGCACCAACTGGAACCCGTAAGTGCTCCGGCCAGCTGGACAATTGGAGCTGCTGTGAGCTACATGGGTGCTCCCAGCTGGGAAAGGGAAGGGGAGAAGAGGGGAAGGATATTATATTCCTGTGATGGGTCTGCCGGGACCCACACTGCGACCGACTGAAGGGTGGCGGGTGGGCAGGGAACTGCACGCGAAGGGCGAACCTTCCGCCGTTTTGCAGGAAGGCGGGGAAAGCCCTGCACGGCTGCTGAGAGTTTCTGGGCGGGGAACGGACTCCTCACCCCCCAGACTGCAGTATTGTAGTTATCGCCGAGCTGGGGGGTGAGGGGCGGCACTGCGGACCGTGGCTGCTGAAACTGACGAGGAGGACTTGGGGAAGCGGCAGAGCAGAGCAGCTAGGGTGCTGCCCAGTTGGTCCCGCAGCACCGCCTCTCACCCCCCTGCTCGGCAGTAACTACACTACTGCAGTCTGGGGGGGGTGGCGAGCCCACTCCCCTCCCGGAAACTCTTGGCAGTGGCTGCCTTCCTGCAAAAGGATTCCCCTGCCTTCCTGCAAAATGGCGAAGGGTTCGTCCCTCACCGCGCCGTTCTCCACCCACCCCCGGACGCAGTGCAGGTCCCGGCAGACCTGTCAGCCCCCGCCGGAGTACCTCCCGATACTCTGGCATATCCGATAATCTGGCACCACCTAGGTCTTAAAGGTGCTGGATTATCGGAAGTCTACTGTACTCCACTTAGGAAGGAACAATCAGTTTCACACATACAGAATGGGAAGCAACTGTCTAGGAAGGAGTACTGCAGAAAGGGATCTAGGGGTCATAGTGGACCACAAGTTAAGTATGAGTCAATAGTATGACACTGTTGCAAAAAAAGCAATCATCATTTTGGGATGCATTAACAGGTGTGTTGTGAGCAAGACACGAGAAGTCATTCTTCCACTCTACTCTGCACTGATTAGGCCTCAGTTGGAATATTGTGTCCAGTTTTGGGCACCACATTTCAAGAAAGATGTGGAGAAATTGGAAAGAGTCCAGAGCAGAGCAACAAAAATGATTTAAGATCTAAAAAACATGACCTAAGAAGGAAGACTGAAAGAACTGGGTTTGTTTAATTTGGAAAAGAAAGACTGAGCGGGGACATGATAGCAGTTTTCAAGTACCTAAGAGGGTGTTAACAAGGAGAAGGGAGTAAAATTATTCTCCTTCATACCTGATGCTAGGACAAGAAGCAATGGGCTTAAACTGCTGCAAGGGAGATTTAGGCTGGACATTAGGAAAAACTTCCTGTCAGGGTGGTTAAAAACTGGAATAAGTTGCCTAGGGAGGTTGTGGAATATCTCCATCACTGGAGATATTTAAGAACAGGTTGGACAGACATCTTTTAGAAATGATCTAAAAGATGCTTGGTTCTGCCGTGAAAGCAGGGGACTGGATTTGATGACTTCGAGGACCCTTCCAGTTCTAGTGTTCTATGACTCAATTATATACAAAGAGTGAGGAAGGAACACTACGAGAAGAAGTTACTCACCCTGTGCAATAACGATAGTTCTTTGATATGTGTGCCCCTGTGGGTGCTCCACTATCCTCCTGTCCTCCCCTCTGCTTAGAGTCTACAGGGACTTTGGGTAGAAAAGGAACAGACGGGACTCGCACTGTGTGCATGCTCCACGGCCTCCGGGGGGGGGGGGGGGGGGAGGCTGCAGTGTGCGCAGGCGCAGCGTGAGGGGCACTGCTAGCAAAAACTCTGATACCCGGTGTAGGCACGCTCCGAGACCTGAGTGGAGCACCCACAGGGACACCACTCGCTGAAGAACTGTTACTGGTGGCAAGAAGGAACTGAGGAGGATTGAAGGTAGCTCCACCTTCTTACATGGCATGCAGTGGTGCACAGCAACAATACTTGATGGGTACTGTTGAGGGAAATAGCTTTCCAACAATTGTGCATGAGGCATGCACACATCTACAGTGGAATGGATAAATGCAATCACTTGAAAAACTGGGACAGGATAAAGATGTCAGCAATTATTGAACTTCATATTAAATTTACACTGAAAATATTTTCTCACATTTCCACAAAACTAGCCAACTTTGAGAACCTCTTGGAAACTGATGTCAACCATTCAAAATTCACTTTTACCTTGTCATCTAAATCATCATCACTTTCATCAATTTCTTCCTGTCGAAGGTTCCATTCATATTCTACATGTACATGTGGATTTAGCTTCCCTGCCTTAGCCTGGGAAAGCTGAAAAGCAAAAATGCAATAGTATCAAAATGATTATTGTTTCACCAATATCTGCTTCCTAGTTCTAAAAGGGTGCATTAAGAGGTTTTTTTAACTATTGAAGAGCATGAACAAATGGCAAAACACACTGGCTACATCTACACTGGCCCCTTTTTCGAAAGGGGCATGCTAATTTTAAACTTCGGAATAGGGAAATCCGCGGGGGATTTAAATATCCCCCGCGGGATTTAAATAAAGATGTCCGCCGCTTTTTTCCGGCTTGGGGAAAAGCCGGAAAAAAGCGTCTAGACTGGCCCGATCCTCCGGAATAAAGCCCTATTCCGGAGGATCTCTTATTCCTACTTTGAAGTAGGAATAAGAGATCCTCCGGAATAGGGCTTTATTCCGGAGGATCGGGCCAGTCTAGATGCTTTTTTCCGGCTTTTCCCCAAGCCGGAAAAAAGCGGCGGACATCTTTATTTAAATCCCGCGGGGGATATTTAAATCCCCCGCGGATTTCCCTATTCCGAAGTTTAAAATTAGCATGCCCCTTTCGAAAAAGGGGCCAGTGTAGACATAAACACTGAGTCTACATTGCAATTAACCATCCCCTTAGCCCCAACCCCAAAAGTTTGAGTCAGCTGGTAGAGGGTTTTAGTATCAGTACAGACATATTCTTAGAGGCTAGAAACACTCCAGCCAGTTTCCTTAAAAAGCAAAAAGAAAAAAATTTACACATTACTCCACTTGTCCAAAAATGTCACCTTGCAGAATTCTCATTATTGGTTTCTGGTCCATTGGGAAATTCCCCACACTGTAACATTTCTGGCCCTCTAAGATACCTGGAGGTCTACTCAATGGCCTTGTCCAATCAGAGTTTCCCTTAGGTGCTCCTGAACATGTAGGTAAATTCTATGACTGCATTTAGCAAAGGAGCGCCTCTACAGGAGATGCCTAAGAGTTTTAACCTTGTGTTCCCTCACTACACCCCACTCCAGCTTATTTCTGTAACCAACATTGTGTGCTAGTTATCCTTACTTTCACGCACTGCCTGTTCATTTCTTTGTTCTTTAAGAGCTCAATATTTATTGAGTTGTTTCCATTTCTCTTTTCAGGATTTCTTAAGATGGAGCTATCTAATTGCTGCTTCAACAAATATGTTCTGTGCTCCTGGGAGCAAATCTTAGGGGAGACCCAGACCTGGCATGTCCACCATCATTTTATTGGCCAGATTTGGGGTCCTGGCAGAAAGGTCAACAAGGAGAACATGTGTTCTGTGAGTACAGTGAAGGGTAGCCAAAATGTCTAAGACTGGGGAAGAGGCCAGAAGAGAAAAAGATGCACAGCTACTAAACTGGATCTATAAAAGTAAGAGCTGTAGCTGTGCTGGTTAAAATCTCCAAAGCATTTCTTGTTGGAAGAAACATCTTCAGGGACCAGAAACTATCTAGAATATTCTGAGTTTGAAGCATACCCAAGTAAGGCAGAACTTCCAAACCAAGCTACAGAAGACCCATAGGACACCAAAAACCAAACAAAAACCTTAAAAGCAAGGAAGTTTCCAACATGGAGACCTGAAATTCAGGAGTGAGACTCCTGCATAAACATTGGAATTATTTCTCATTTATCTTAATTCTGCCAGTGTTTTGAAATGTTGTGTGCTTAAAAAAGACTCTTTCTTACCAGCTCTTCACAATGGGAAGCTTTCACTCTCTTTGCTATATCCAGAGCTGTTTCTCCAGCTTGGTTTACTATAAAATAAAGTAAAAAGATTATGCTGTAAAATCTCTCTGGAACCACACATTAACTTGTAATTCTTTCAAATAAAATATTGAAAAAAATCAGTTAAAGCCTATTTCCTAGCTGAATCCCGCTCTCAGTCTTGTTAGGAGGGCATTTGGGTCATAATGTGCTTAACATTTTCATTTTTACTTGGTAAATGAGTTTTTACACACTGGTATAAAAATAAAAATGGTTAAACTCATAATATAGGAGCAAACATTTCAAGTATCACATATAATATTGAGCTTACCTGTATCAATAGTTGGCTTGCTTCTCAAAAGCAATTTCAAACATTCAGGTTTATTATATATACTACAGTAGTGCAGAACTGTATTCCCCAATGCAGTTTGTTTATCCAGGTTTCCACTAAACAGTGAAAGTAAAGAAAAAGAGAAGAAAAAAATCATATGCCTGTTCAGCCCCAAATTTGCCATCTATATATTGAATTTATTATGGATTACATATATGATAACATGCATAACTTCTGCAAAGAAAAAGTGTAGTTTAATAAGTACTGTAACTTCCCTTTTTAGGTTAACAGCAATTCTTCTGCGGCTGCATTGCTTTCAATAAAACATATTGTAGGCTCTGGAGCCTTTTCTTAAACAGTAGCTGAGAATTATAAGGTATGCATATACCTTTCTCGAAGCCAACATTCCATAGCCTAAGGCATGTGCTTTGCCTCTTATACAGGTACCTCAAGTTCCTATTTATTTGCCATCAAGAGTGGTCATGAAACCCTACTCTTTTTCTCAATCATGCTAAAATATCAAATCTAACTTTGTACAGGTTGGACCTCTCTGATCCGGTACCCTTGGGACCTGAGTGGTCCCAAAGGAGGGATTTTACTGGACCAGAGGAGGTCATTTCTGTCCCACTGCCACCGGCCCCCCAGTCTGGCTCCACTCCTGTTCTGGCTTGCTAGTGGGCGCCCCATGGGAGAGCAGACTTGGTGCCCTAATATGGCAGCCCACAGTCCTGCCGCTGGTGCTTTCAGCTTCACCGCAGCAAACCACTACCCTGCTGCCCATGCTCCTGGCCCCGCCAGCCCACAATCATGTCACTGGGACTCCTGCCCCACTCCCACTCCTCATGGCAGACTGCTGCTCAACCACTAGGGCTCCCGACCCTGCCAGCCCTACAGAGGCCTTCCATGGTCCCGCTGCTGGGGCTCCTGCCCCACTGCAGCTGGCTGCAGTCCTGCTAAAGCCCGCTGACGTTCTGGCTGCCCTGCTACTGGCTCAGCTGGACTCCCACATCAGGGATCCCAGCCACTGGCCACCCTGCAGCCATTCAGGTTGGGTTCCCAGCCCCCATAGTGCTCCTGTCCCTGGCTCTCCACCGGGTCTCTCTGGTTCAGCAACAGCTGTGGGCTGCCGGACCAGGGAGTCTCAGTTGAGAGAAGTCTAACCTGTACCTTAACAAGTTCTTTATATTTAGGGCCCTACCAAATTCACATCTGTGAAAAAAATACATCATGGACTGTGAAATCTGGTCCACAGCTACAGGCTCCTATGCTATGCAGGGCTCTAGCTATTAGTCCTAGCTGGGCATGAGGATAAGACTTCCTCTTAGCCTGCAGAGACCGCTCCCAGGGTAGAACAAACCCACCTCCAGAACCTCCCCAAGCTGCAGGAAGTTCAACAGCTCCAGATGTCACTTCCCACCAATGCAGAAAGGAACTGCAGACCCTGGGGTAGGAGACTGCTGGGAAAAATGTATATATGGTAATCACCCCCCCCCCCCGCATACCCTCACTTAATCCACTGTTGCTGGTGTTAGAGCTGGCACCCAGCCAGTAGCCTCCCTCTCAGGCTGCTCAGCTCTGAAGACAGCAGGGCAGAAGTAAGTGTGGTAATCCAATGACTGCCTGATTGCCCTACAATACTCCTGTGACACTCTTCTGCCCCCCAATGTCCTTTTGGGTCAGGATCTCCAGGGTTACACCACCACAAAATTTCATATGCAAACATCTGACAACATAAAATTTTAAAACGCCTGACCTTGAAATTGACAAAAGGGACTGTGAGGCCCTATTCATATTGTTAGATTTAATTTAGGTTGAAAAATCATAATTTATTTTTCTTTGAGCTTTCTATTACATTTTTGACATTCAATTACAGTTCTGTGTCACCTTGCATCTTGCCCAAAATGGAAATCTTGTTTTAAGACAAGGTTGGAAATATGTCCCTCTTTTCCTATGATCTTCTTACATATTTTTATTTGAGAGTGTTCAGCTTCATGGTAGCATGCCACTTTTAGTGGAGTCAATATCACATATTGGAATGAACAGAACTGCAATAACACCCAAAAGGTGCAGACAATCAGGGAAAGTGGACTCACGATATAATTTGGACATGAAAGCAGCAGAAATGCTTCCAACTTCCTTATTGGAAGGGGTAAGAAAACCAATTCCTACCCTCAAGTGACTGAGAGGTAGCAGGAAGAGTAAGCAGGAGTCACCAATGACTTTAAGACTCTCCTTCTCTTCTTTTGCTGGAAGCTCTTGCCTGAAACCAGGGACATGAACGAGTATCACCGATACTGTGTCCCTAGCATGACCCTCTACCATTTCTGGAAGTTTGAGTTTTGTTTTAATGTGTTTGTCTATGAAAACTCAAAAAAACACTCTCAGGACAGCTCTACCCTACTAAAGTTGATTTAATTTATGTTGCTCAGAGGTGTGAACACTCCCACCTCCAAGTGGCACAAGTTTCATGCTGTGCACACCGGCAGTATATCACCAGGAGACACTTCACCACCAACATAGCTTCTGCTTTTCACTGAGATGGAGTAATTATGCCAATGGGAGAGCCATCTGCCATTGGCATAGCACATCTTCACCAGACGTGCTATGGTGGTGCAGCTGCATTGATGCAGCTATGTTGATGTAGAGCTCTAGTGTAAACTTGTACTCAGAAAATTATATACAATTAAAAGGCAAATATATATGGTGGCTGAACAGTGTTATTTACAGGCAGTCCCCGGGACTGTAGGGACTGTAGGTTTGTTCTTAAGTTGAATCTGTATGTAAGTCGGAACTGGCGTCCAGATTCAGCCGCTGCTGAAACTGACCGCCAGTTCTGACTTACATACAGAATCAACTTAAGAACCCCAAGCGTCCCCAAGTCAGCTGCTGCTGAAACTGATCAGCAGCTGATTCCAGGAAGCCCGGGGCAGAGCAACTCTGCCTCGGGCTTCCTGTAGTCAGTGCTGGTCAGTTTCAGCAGCGGCTAAATCAGGATGCCTGGGGCAGAGCAGCTGGGGTGCTGCTGGGTTGCTCCAGTAGCGCCGCTCCTCGGCACTACTGGACCAACCCAGCAGCACCCCATCTGCTCTGCCCCAGGCGTCCTGATTCAGCCGCTGCTGAAACTGACCAGCAGCGGCTGAATCAGGACCAGAGCAGCTGGGGTGCTGCTGGGTTGGACCAGTAGCGCCCAGAGCGGCGCTGCGGGACCAACCGGCAGCACCCCAGCTGCTCTGCCACAGGCGTCCGGAGAAAAGCCTAGTCTGCTTGGGGGGGGGGGGCGGGCGTACTAGCTGCGCCCCTCCCACCCCAGCAGACCAGGAAGACACAGGCGGCGGACCGAGACGCACCGCGGTCCCGCTGCCTGGGTCCTCCGCGGCTTTGCTCCCCGTCTCCCTGGTCTGCTGGAGACCAGCAGACCAGGGAGACGGGGAGCAAAGCCTCTGAGGATGCCGGCAGCGGGACAGCCGCGGGGCGTCTGGGCTGTCCCGCTGCCGGCTTCCCCCGCGGCTTTTAAAAGCCTCGGGGAAGCCGGCAGCGGAGCAGCCCAGGCGCGCCTGGGGTGCCCCGCTGCCCGAGCCCCTGCCCCCTCGGCTTTGCAAAGCCTCGGGGAAGCCAGCAGCGGGGCTGCCCCGCTGCCCGAGCCCCTCCACGGCTTTGCTCTGCGTCTTCCTGGTCTGCAGACCAGGGAGACGCAGAGAAAGCCCCAGAGTACACGGGCGGCAGGACCGCGAGGTCCCGCAGTCCGTGTACTCTGGGGCAGCCCCGTTCGTAACTGCGGATCCGACATAAGTCGGATCCGCGTAAGTCGGGGACTGCCTGTATACTGAAGAATCAGTGCATGAATTTTTTTGTTGGAGAAGTGCACTCACATTTTGAGTTTAGCAAGGCATAAAGAGAGTGACAACTGTCCAAAAGAAATTTGACCATGTAGATAGAAACATTGACATAAAAGCTCATCAAGTGAAGGTAAGACCTTGAAGACTTATTAACTAAACAGAATAACTATAAGTAATCATGGAGTAAACTATGTGCAAAAGCCTGTAATGATAATTTGCACTTTCAAAACATTTTCCAATTGATGGTCTCAAAGGGCTTTCAAACATTAATTAATTCATTCTTATAACACTTCAGCAAAAGTATGCAAGTAATATTTATTCCATTTGACAGATGAGAGAAGTGGAGGGTCAGAAAGATTGAGTGACATGATCAGAGACACGTAAGTCAATGAGAGATCTAGAAATGAAATCCATTTCTGACTCCAAGTTCAGTGCTTTAGCCTCACTACTAAACTTTTTCTCTTATACAGACTATATAAAGTGTGGAGTAGCTACATACTGGAAAGGGCAAGGGAAAACAAGTATAATTCAGACTGTAATCTGAAGGTTAAGAGGAAATATCAGCCGTGTTAGAAGAAAATAGGCTGTGATGAGCCTAGGGATCATTTTCTACCCCAGGGGTGGACAGATCCAGTTCACTGGGTTAGTCCCTGGCAGGCCCTCATCTATATGTTTACCTGCGCTCCACAAGTATCGGAGGATCTCCATTCTGGTTGGCTGCAAATCGCCATTCATGGCCAATGTGAGTGGCAGGAAGCAGTGTCCCTGTCCGCGACATTTCATGACACTTGCATTGGCTGCGAACAGTGATTCGCAGCCACCCAGAGCTGCTATCCTCTGATATCTGCAGAGGCACAGGTGAACACAGCAATGGTGGCCTGCCAGGGACTAACCCTGTCAGCTGCCATTATTTTATTGCCCACCCCTGTTCTAGCCCTTAATTACTGCTACTGAGCTAAAACCACAATTTGACATGAAAGCAGCAATTCTATTTTCTTCACTGAACAGGAAATCATTAAAAGTGACATAGGATCTATTTAGTCAGCTCATTGCACACACTGTGAAATCTCATATGAAAAATAATCATGCTGCATTGTGTATGAATTGATTTTATTTCCATTAGAGCTTGCATTTTCACTGTTTTCCTTCACCATGTCGTCACATTCTCTCTACACCATAAAATATCTCAACAACCAATTGATAGGTTGAGAACTTGCTATTTAACACTGCTACACCATCTACAGTAGAACCTCAGTGTCAAACACTAGAGTAACAAACCGACTGGTCAACCGTACATCTCTTTGAAACAGGAAGTATGCAATCAAGCTGCAGAGATTTAAAAAAAAGCAAATACTGCACAATACAGTACTGTGTCAAATGTAAACCACTAAAACATCAAGGGAAAGTTTTTAAAGAAGATTTGACAGGTAATGAAACTGTTTCTGTGCTGTTTCATTTAAATTTAAATGGATAAAAGCAGCTTTTTTCTTTTGCATTGTAAAGTTTCAAAGCTGTAACTTTGAAATGGTCAGGTGCAAACATTTGAAAGAAAATCCAGAGCATTTTGTTCAGAGTGACGAACATTTCAGCATTATTAACAATCTCAATTCTCGGACTATTTGTAACTCTGAGGTTCTACTGTACTGCATTCTCCACAGTTATAAACATACTATTTATTAAAATGGTTATCTTTTCGTAGCTTACTTTTATTCTTTTATGTCCCATTTTCTGAAAGAAAAAATGTCTATACCATTGTTTTCACTGTCTTGCTTTCCTTGAATTATTCTATCCCTAATTTTAGAATCTTTCTTGCCATCTCTTTTCCACATTATCTATTTGTTTTCACTGTCTTGCTTTCCTTGAATTATTCTATCCCTAATTTTGGAAGCTTTCTTGCCATCTCTTGTCCACATTATCTATTTGCATTAGTGTTTTCTCGTCCCCTCCCTCTATTCTATCATATAGTATCTCTTCCTACGTAGTTAATGTACTAATGTTATTTTTTTTCCCATTTTTATTGCTTTACAACACAAAGGTCAACTCAAGTTAGTAATTCATATGGAACAAACATATAATAAATGTAATACAAATTCCATGCAAAGCAATACAAATTAATACAAATTCCATGCAAAGCAATTTGAATTATTCTGAATCGCTACATTTGTCATTAAAAAGTCTCAAAAGGGTAGCCATGTTAGTTCGTGACTTTAAAAACAAGTAGTCCTCTGGCACCTTAGACACTAAGGGTATTCCTTTCGAGAGAGGAATGCAAATGCAGCTAAGCGAAATTGCAAATGAAGCGCGTATTTGAATTTCCTGTGCTTCATTTGTATAATCGCGTCCAGGCGCTATTTCAAAATATCCTATTTCGAAAAAAAGCAACACTATCTAGACGAGGTTATTGCAAAAGAAAACCCTTCTTTCGAAATTACTCTTAAATCTCATTTTATAAGGAATAAAGGTAAATTTGAAAGAAGTGTTTTCTTTCAAAATAACCACATCTAGACAGTGTTTCTTTTTTCGAAATAGGGTATTTCAAAACAGCGCCTGGACACGATTAAGCAACTGAAGCGTGGAAAGGTCAAATCCGCGCTTCATTTGCAATTTCACTCAGCTGTATTTGCATTCCTCTCTCGAAAGAGGAATGCAGTGTAGACATACTCTAACAAAAAATAATATATAGTATCATGAGCTTTCGTGAGCAAAACCCACTTCGTTAGATGAGCACATTTGTCATTAAAGTTATTCTGGTTAACAAGTGAATAATCCATACCAGTTTTGTACAAGGAAGTCAACCAGATGAAGAGAGGTTTGGTCAGCAGTCCGGACTGCTAAATGAAGTGCTGTTTCCCCTGGCTCCTAAATACATGAAAAAAGTTACAAGTTCAACACCTTTTGATTCTCTTTTCTGTAAAGATTATCATAATTAATCCCTTACTTAAGTATACTTCAATTCACTTAGACTGTAAGAATCTCCTGGTACAGCCTCCTTACCATATGCTTGTAAATCTCTATGCACAACAATTGTAGTATTGGTGATCAGATTATGATTGATAATGGAGAGACAATAGTATAAGCCAAATTTTTCAAATATAAGTACATAAATGTAGATGTCTCAGTCAAAGCATTCTGATTTTCAAAGGAACTGAGAACACAACTCTCATTGAATTTCATAGAAGCTGTGTGTTCAGGATTTCTAAAAAAATCAGCTATTTTCCTATTTAAGAAAACAATATTAATAGAAATTATGTATCGTGATTAGCACTTAAGAAAACAGAATTACTTTTTCATAGTGTATAACATACACTGTATGACGTATGTATTAATGCCACCTCATGGCATTTCTTAGACACCGTGGGTATGTCTAGACTACATGGCTCCGTCAACGGAGCCATGTAAACTAGTTTACCCAGCACAGGCAAAGAGACATAAGGGATTGGTCAGCAAAAGCTTCCCCAGCCAACAGATCCGCATCTAGACTGCCGTGCTGTCCCGGATCAGCTGATCATCAGCACAGTGCGGTGGCCATGTTTATTTTAATGAAGCAGGGATTATTTAAATCCCCGCTTCTTTGCCTGTGCCAGGTAAACTAGTTTACATGGCTCCGTTGAGGGAGCTATGTAGTCTAGACATACCCTCTATGACTGTTATGTATTAACTAGCCAATTAGCCCATCATAAAATGGGATTTTCAGGTCTCTCCTCCACGTCGTTCTTCTCTCCTGAGCCTCCAGTCTCTCTCTCTCTCTCTCTCTCCCCCCTCCTCCTACTGCCTCTCTCTCCGTCTCTCTCTTTCTCTTCTCCCCCGCCTGCCTCTCACTCTCTCTGCTCTCCTCTGTCTCCGTCAGGGATGCATGCTCATCCAGGCCCCGCCCCCCCCCGGTGTGTATGTCACCGCCCCGTCCCCCTTCGCCTCCTGCCGTGGTGCTCGGCTGACTTCTGCACCACTCAGCCGGGCCACCGCATGGGAGCAAGCGGCTGTTTGAGCCCCACGCTCCCCATGTAGCACCCAGGTGCTGCATGGGGAGCACAGACCCCAAACAGCTGCTTGCACCGCTTGCTCCCATGCGGCGGCCCGGCTGAGTGGTGCAGAAGTTAGCCGAGTGCCACGGCGGGAGGCAACAGCATCACCCAGAGGGAACAGCCAGCATTTCAGCATTACAGAGTCACAGACATTTGGCTACTATATATATGGTGCCACCACATGGCATTTCTTAGCTACTTTAAAAGGAATATAAGTTCGAACAATTTTGTGTCATTTTTATAGGATATAGTGCTGCTGCGCTTAGAATGTAAACAAGGGCACCAACTAACTAGTCTCCCATAATGTATTAGACTGCTCTCTGAGCATAACTATTAGCTATATGCACAAGTTACAGGCTTCAATTTTTTTTAAATATACATAAAATAAAGATTTTGATGGGTATGTGCCAGCTATCTGTTAAGCCATTATTATTAAGCCTAGTATTGTGCATACCACAGAGGAAGTAATTTTTGAGAAGTGACCTGAAGGAGAACAGATTAATGCCTTTATGAATAGATACAGGGAGGATATTCAGTGTTTAGAGAGCAGCAAAGAAGGTGTTTAACCCGCTGTTGTCAGAATAGAGGCACGTTTACAACATGACACAATCTGATAAAAAAATGGGCACATCAGAAGAAGATGAATTATGTACAGCCTTGAAGATAAGGATTAGAAGTTTGTATCTGATGTGGAGAAAGGTGACTTGTTGGAGGGACTCCAAAATGGGAATGACATAAAAAACTCATTAGGGAGAAACATGGATGCACCATATAACACTCAGATCTGACCACCCACATTCTTTACCTTTTTCAGACTTTAAAAATATACTAGACTATTCTTTGAGCACATTCACAAAATCATTTAAATTGTACAGGAGAATCAAGAGTAAATGCACAAGCAGGAGGCTAAGACAGATCAGCTCAGATCAGATTAGATGTTTTTCATCCGATTCCAATAAAACATCATTCATCCATGAACTTATACATTAAGTAACTATTTTAACTGATGGCTTCCAAATATCATGTTCTTATCAGATAAACAATATTGAGTAAGTTAAGTTTACCTGTCCAGGCTCTAACAGTGGCTCCATTAGCTCTACTCCCTCTGCATAGACTTGAATTAGTGCAAGTAAATCCCTGGATTTGACAGCGTCAAGTAGTTCATTCAGTTTAGCTGCTGCAGATGCACAAGTCTTTCTAGAAAATCTATGATCTACATACTTAGCAGTGATATATTCTTTACGAGCTGTCCTATAGGAAAAAGAGCAGAATTTATCTTAGAATTATAAGCAAAGTGGATCTCAAATGAACTGTTAATTTCTGCTTGCTTAATCTGAAACTAAGAAGTAAGGATTGACTATACAGAAATAAAGATTTGATAATCCCTGTTTATATCTAATAATTTAATCGCTGTGCATATGGCATACTATTTGCAAAAAAGAGGTCCAAAATGAAGTAAAATAGTGTCCTACAGTATGCCTCCTTTTCAATAATAAAGGAGTTACATCCTTTAATTTTGGGAAATTAATTTAATTTAAAACTGAAGATGCAGAAGACAATTTTCATAATATGTCCTTTATAATTTTTCTTGCACTAAGAATCAAAAGATCTGGAAAGCAGACATTAATGATTAATAGTGCAAACAAGTTAAGAAGAACAGTTGAACATGTTGATGTATCTTACATGTATTTTAATCTGAAAATTCTCCTCTGAATCTTCAAAACTGAAAATCAAAAGAAAAGGTTGCCTGAGGTCGGAAAAAAATTCATTCCACCTGCCATTCTAGGCTGCTAAATTTCTCATTATGGAATACCAGATGCCTACTCTAGTCATCATTTCTCTGTACATTTGCTCTTAAAAGTACACTGGAGTAATCTTGAAAAAGAAGACATTTTTATAAACATCGGTAATTGGATATTTAATTTTGGTTTCCCTTTACTGTTATGAACGATGTTACATTTGAAAAAGGGCTTTCTTCTCAACCCTTCTTCTCCTTGTTTATGCAGTGAAGTCATAATTCTCTGTTTACAGTACATGTCAATTGCCTTGGAAATACTTGTTGTAAATTCAGTTTTATGTTATTAGTGCAGGATTACTGCAAATTTATGATAGTCAGATATACATACACATATGAATTACATCTTCTTTAACTTCTCTGACTTGATTATAGCTTAACATAGTTCACTATGGAAAACCTATCTCCACACACATACTCCATTACAACTGAACCCTGGGGAAGTGTTCATGTTCAGTACTTACATATCACTTGATGGAGTGGGTTTGGGCGAAGGACTGGGTAAACTTCCTTCCATTATATCATTAAAACTATTATTTCCTACATTCTTGGCCAGCTGTAGCAAAAACAAAAGCATATGTTTTCATAATTTGCTATTGGTCTCAAATTTTCAAACAAGACTTTTTAAAAAAAAAATACAGTGCATTTTTCATATCAGCAGAGGACAGTACAAACAATGAAACGCAAAATGAATGCATATCAAAGTTAAACTAAAGTTATATCAACATTTGGAACTAGATGAGCAATTCTCATCTCGAGAGATGTCCTTGTGTTAGCTCTGATCAAGCTAACATGCTAAATATAGCATAAATGGTAGCTGACAGTGGCTACACTGGATAGCCATGTCAAGTACAAACTTGTCTGGACCCTGTAGGTATGAACTTGGGCTAGCACATTCTGCCACTTGTCATGCTACCATGGCCATACCCCTATTTTTAGCACACTAGCTCAATTAGAACTAGTGCAATTATACCTATTCAAGAGGGCAATCACATCCCCAGCTCCATGCATAGACATAGATTTAACGCATTGAAAAATATTCTTACTTACCTTATAGTAATTGGAGTGTGAACTCTATGTGTACTCCACGCTAGGTGCATGTATAGTCCATGTGCCTGAAACAGGAAGATTTTTTCATTAGCAGTGTTCATTGGTCCACATCTGCACCCTGTGTGTCCTTGTGCTCCAAATGAAGGGCATATGAGGTGGCGTAGACTGAACACCTCTTCAATTCCTTCTCTACTGAGAATCGCCTTAGAAAAGAATCCAAAGAAGAGAAGAAAGAGGCAGGATAGTCGAATACATATAGGGCCCACATCTTGAAGAACTCCAGTTACTATAAGGTAAGTAAGCAGAATTTCTTCTTTGAGTGATGGTCACTATGTGTATTCCACTTGAGATGGCTCATAAGCAGCCCTTATTGAGGAGGAGGGCATGAGGAAATCTGCAGAACAGTACCTTTATGAAAAGCCTCAGGATGGCTGAGAAACATAAGGAAGTACTCCATACTGATAAAAGTTTAGGACAACTATAAAGTGCAGGAACCTCCTGTGTGCTGGACAAATATGTGTGTGGAAATAGGAGTCCTTTAAATTGAGAACTGCAAACCAGTCATCTTTCTTCAAAGAGGAGATTAGAGAAGCCAAGATGACCATTTTGAACCCTTAACTGTGGATGAAAACATTCAGTTGTTTGATATCCAGAATGGGTCTCCAGCCTCTCTTCTTTCTGGGGATGAGGAAAGATCTAGAACAAAAAACCCTGACAGTACGCTAAGGGAGGGCAAGTTCTATAGTTCCAGCTGGAGCAGGAAGTGTACCTCTTGTCTGAATATCCTCCCATGAGACGTGTCCCTGAAAAGAGATTGTCAGGAATGATTTCTGGTAAGAATGGAGAGAAGTTCCATAAGATATCTGTTAAAGACAATTTCTGGGACACATTCACATAACATGATAGGATACCATGCTGGGAGAAATGGACCAGGTGGCTAATGAATGCAGTGTGAGTGCCAGGAGGATTGGTTTGTGTCTATCAAGGGTACCGTCAGAAGACTTCTTAGCAAGAGCCTATGGCTGCTCAGAAAATGACAGAGACATTCCGTCTGCTGCACTACACCTTGGTACTTCCTGGAAAGTTCATAGGGCCTTTTGTAGTAAAAGAACTGAAAGCTGGGACACAGTTTATACAGTGATGGTGTGCAGTATTTTCTCTGAAGAGCTGGGGTGCATATACGAGGGAGCAGAAGTTGCAGTCCTCAGAAACAGCAGATATGCAATGTCTCATCCATTTGGTCACTGAACAGGTTGTTGCCCTCAAAGGGAAAAATCTTCCAAAGTTGCTTGAACTTTCTTTGAAAACCCAGAAGACTGCAGCCATGAAACTTGTCTTTTGACAAAAAGAAGTCTCGATGAAGTGAGAAGTGGTGTCTGCTTCACCTACTGCAGCTTGAAGGAAAAATTTAGCTATCACCAGCCCCTCATCAATCATGACTTGGAAATGCAGTCTAGGGTAGGCATTTGTTTACTCAAAAAAACTCTTATAATTTGCAATGCAAAGTTATAGATTCATATAGAGTTATAGGACTGGAAGGGACCTCAGGAGGACATCAAGTCCAGTACCCTGCACTCATGGCAGAACCAAACACCATCGAGACCATACCTGACAGCTGTTTGTCTAACCTACTCTTACATTGTCTCAGAGGGGTAGGCATGTTGGTCTGCAACTTTAAAAACAAGTAGTCCTATGGCACCTTAGAGACTAACAAAAATATATAGGATCATGAGCTTTCGTGAGTAAGACCCACTTCATTCGATGAGTTGGAGTAGAAATAAAAGAATTCAAGATTTTCACACATACAGAATGGGAAACGACTGTCTAGGAAGGAGTTCCACAGAAAAGGATCTAGGGGTCATAGTGGACCACAAGCTAAATATGAGCCAACAATGTGACACTGTTGCAAAAAAAAGCAAACGTGACTCTGGGATACATTAACAGGAGTGCTGTGAGCAAGACACGAGAAGTGATTCTTCCGCTCCACTCTGCACTGATTAGGCCTCAATTGGAGTATTGTGTCCAGTTCTGGGCACCGCATTTCAAAAAAGATGTGGAGAAATTGGAGGTGGTCCAGAGAAGAGCAACAGGAATGATTAATAGTCTAGAGAACATGACTTATGAAGGAAGACTGAAAGAATTGGTCTTGTTTAGTTTGGAAAGAAGACTGAGAGGAGACATGATTGCAGTTATCTAGAAAGGTGTCACAAGGAGGAGGGAGAAAAATTGTTTTCCTTGGCCTCTGAGGAGAGGACATGAAGCAACGGGCTTAAACTGCAGCTAAGGAGTTTTAGGTTGGACATTAGGAAAAACTTCCTAACTGTCAAGGTGGTTAAACATTAGAATAAGTTGCCTACGGAGGTTGTGGAATCTCCATCTCTGGAGAAATTTAAGAGCAGGTTAGATAGATATCTATCAGGGATGGGCTAAATGGTACTGTGTCCTGCTGTGAGGGCAGGGGACTGGACTCTATAACCTCTTGAGGTCCCTTCCAGTTGTAGTGTCTCACACACACACACGCACGCACGCGCTAATTAAGTGGGCTGGATGTATCCCATTCATAATTTTTTATGTGAAAATGAAGATGTCAATGACAGAGGAAATTGGCTTTGTGTGCGTTACCCAGTTAATGTCTTTATTCAAGCTAGGGATGTGAATGACTAGTTAGATATCCATTTGCTTATCGGATAGTCGACACACCAGTCCACTAGTCACTTTCCCCATTCTTGTCACATCTATCAGAAAGAGGCAACAAGGGGGGGGGGGGGGGGGGGAGAGGAGAGGATGCTTCAAAGTGGCAGCGCCATGTGGAGCCCGGGGCCAGACCCTGGTCTCCATGCAGCACTGCCACTTTGAATGCCATATGCAGCCCAACGCCAGCTGGGGTCTACACACTGTGTTTCAAAGAGGCAGTGCAGCATGGAGACCAGGGTTTGCTACTTTGAAATGCTGCAAACAGCCCAGGGCCAGCTGGGGAGTCCAGCTGGCCCTGGATTGCATGTGACATTTCAAAAAGCAGTGCCACGTGGAGCCTGGGGTCAACTGGGGACTCCACTGCTGATTCCAGGCTCCATGTGGCGTTGCAGCTTTGAAACACCGTGGAGAGCACAGGCCTAGTGGGGGACTGCTTGAGTCCCCCTCTGGCCCTGTGCTCCCCAAAGCGCTTTTGCCTTTCAAGTGTAGCAACAGCCACTTCAAGGCTGTTGCTACACTTAAGTTGGGAGGTGCCCTTATTGACTAATTGAATATTCGATGCAAATTGCATTGATTATTTGATTACCCAATTTATCTAAATTTAACATCCCTAATTGAAGCCCAGGGTAACTGTCAAATTTGTAAATGAATTTCAGTTCTGCATTCTCTCAGAAATATGGTGGTGAAATTCCTCTGTAGAAGAATGGCTAATTTAAAATCCACAATTGAATGGCCTGGTAGGTTAAAATGTAGGCTAGCCAATGTGAAACTTTTTCATCTGAAGAGGTCTGTTGTTTTATATTTTTGTTGGAGGCAGCAGACTTAGATTGGTGCAGTCTGTTATACTCAATGATGGCCTATAGCACTAAAGAGTTTGGCGTGAGACACTAAGGTAAGTTTTCCATCCTCTTAGAAGGTATAAAGTATTTCTTCTCCATTCCTTTCAGAGTGGGGATTACAAATGACTGGGTTGTGCCAGACCTGTTTGGCCAGCTCTGATACGGCCTCATTGATTGTAAATGCCATCTTGCTAGGATCTGCACTCTGGAGGATATCTAGCAACTTAGTAGTATCCTGAACTTTTTCCAGGGAAATGTGGAATGCAGCTGCAATTCTCCTCAGGAGATCTTGGAATTACTTATAGTCATCAGAAGTTGACAGTGAAGCAGGTACAGCAGCCTCATCAGGAGATGAAAACAAAAATGCTGCTAAGGAGAATAGGTCCTCTGGTTCAAGTTGCTCCTCATGCTCATAGTGCTCCTCACTGGGCTGGGGTTCTTCCCTCTGAGGTGACTCTGTCTGGTCCTCTGTTCCCACAAGGTCTCAGATACGAATCTCAGAAACCCTAACAGCCCAGCAGATCACAGGTGCCAGCAGTGTGAGAACCTCTCTGGTTATTACCAGCTCTGAAAGGATTGGGGATCCCAGATCAGAATATTCAGCCAGGCCATTACACACAGTGCATCCAGTCCTTGAGGAAAGGGAACAGGAGAGACTTGTACCTCTTGGCAGAGCCAGTGCTGTTGATTTAAACCAGGGCAGTGAGAGCAGGTACTGCTGAGTCCATCTTCTTGTTGTGAGATAGTACTAATGGTGTGAGTGGCTACCCTCTTTCCCTCACCAGTTCTGAAACTGGACATGATCCTTCAACAGCTGGTAATTTCAGATCACTCTTGAATCTCAGCACTGACGAGACAAGCCCATACCAAGTGTGGAAGTTACTAACCAGAAAGACCCAGGGCCACACAGACTTGAAATTGGGGATCTCAGACATACTAAGTACCGCAAATGAGGGGTAGTCCGGGATGGGGGGGGAGGTACTCTAAATTCCTACTAACATTATATAGTTAAACACTAACAACTAAAGCTAGAGATTGGTAAACTATTTATAAAAAATGAAATTTGAAGCAGGAACATCAGCCAATCTCTGGACATTTGTCTAAGATGCAACCTCTCTAACGGTGGTAAAAACAAACTGGAAAGGTAACTGGTCAGCACCAACCATTATGCATTCAGTTCAGAGAACAGGGAACAGAGGGTGCATGTGTGGATCAACGGACACAGCTTATGAAAAATCTCCTGGTTCCAGGCATCTAGCGTGCTTGTACAACTTGAGTGGAATACACACAGAGACCACCATTTGGAGAACTTCAGCATTATCTTCTGCTTAAATCCTAATAATTTTACATGTCTCCTCCCCCTAAAAACTTTTCATGGTTTTCTATGCAAAACATCAAAGCATACATCTCTAGGCAAAACATATTTTGTTTGAAACACGTCAAACTTCAGATTTGTTTTCTCCCGAATTCAGTTCACAAATTATAGTTTCATCTAATGCAATTTAATAGCAACATTCTGAACTTTCTTCTGAATTGAACTTGACTTTCCTCTCTCTTGTCATGCAGGGATTTTGACAGTAGCTTTTGATTCAGGATCAAGAGTACCTAACAAAAGGTAAAATTCAAAGTATATCAAAACTGACAGTAGCAGTTAATGTGTCATTAGGGGAAAAAAACTTGATTCACTAAGAAAATAAAATTGGTAGTACAAGAGAAATCCATCTCGACAATACTAGAAAAATGTGAATATACAATTTTCTGCAAAATATGTCCTTTAAACAAAAGTAACAGCACATTTTTCTATAGCTGGAAGTATCCTTTACATGCAAAGTATGTGACTAAAGATATACAAACTACAGAGACTTACCAAGAGTTCAGACGTTCCTAATTTGTCTAGTTCCAAAGACTGGATCCGAGAAATATGAACACCCATTTCCCTATGTATTCCAGAACACTCTATACAGGTTAAAATGCCCAGGTTTGTTGACAGCCAAGTTGGATCTGTAGAAGAGGTTGAGAAATAAAATAATTATTAAACATTACAAAGACGGACAGTAATATTCTGTAAAAATCAATATTTAATGAAAATTATTCTCTCTCTCTTAGGGATTTAACAAAAGCAATTAAACCGTGAATGTGTGATGCTTTTTTCAATCTTCATCACCGAAGTGAACCAAAAACTGAATAAAATTCATTTTCCCTCTAACAGAATTAAGTTTGTATATTTCTAAAAATCCATCACCTCTATAAACATCTAGGCCAACATTTTCAAACCCAGGTGCCTAAACAAATATTTAGGCTTCTAAATGTAGTGCCCATTCCCAAATTTATCCATTTTGTCCTTAATTTTAATGCTCAACATGTATTTGATAAAAAATTAAATAAGAAACTTTTCACTTTAGATAGAATGGACATCCATAAAAGTAAACTTTAAATTATAGGGGTGGCCCAATAATAGTGCTGTGCACTGCCATGTGGGCATCCTTGTTTAACACCCAGGTAGTTCTTACATCACGTATGTTGCAAATGAGCACATTTAGTGCAAGACTTTTTTTTTTCTTGAAAAACTTAACAGTAACAATATGGGCAGGTTAGAGAAGAAAGATATGTGGTTCAAATTAGCTTCATTCAGTCTTGTTTGACCAGAGGGATAATTATGTGCCCATCACATGAAGTCTTGGTTCAAGAGTTTAAAAGCAAGAAGAAAGAGAAGAGATGTTTGAGACTTCATTATAAACAAGGTGGCAAAGGTTAATAAAAATGTTTCCCCAGATTCCTAGTAATTTCAATTATAAACTATGAACTATTTATTGTCTTTCCATACTTGAAAAGCTACTGTATACTCTTCTATGGTTGCAATACTCTACTTACATATATATCAGTGTATGCATGTCTAATGTATCCTTCACTGTAGAATGTAGCTACCAATATTTCAGTATAACATTGGTATTAATTCCCTGCCAAAGACATTCTTCTTCTATCTTCCCTGGTCAACTGTTCTACCACCATTCTGAGGATCTTATTTAAGATATGAAAGCAGCAGCTATCATGCACTATAACCTCAGTAGCCCTATGATGATTTATAATCAACACTTAATTGACTTCAAGCTCAGACAAGGGAAAATGACTGACCAATAATTCTGCTGCTCTAAAGATATCATTCCAAAAGGGTTCTTACACCAAATCTTTGCTTCTTGGCACAAGACTGGGAAAATTATCAAAGCACTGAAGAGTTTAGGCACTGATGGGTAAAAAGATAAAGCACAAACTGGGACACCCTATTTATGTGTGTGTCAAGCAGACAGCTTAACTGCTAAACAATAAGGGGATGCTTTGTGCATCACACTATTGCCATTGTTCTTAGGGTCCAGCAATTTAAAAGCCTTTGGCAATTCCACGAGTCTCATGCTATGAAGCTGAGATCCAAGAGTAAGACTCCTAGAGGATTAGTAGCTTCTTTAAGCACTGCCTAAGCATGACTCACTTCCAAGTAAGTAGTTTACAAAGGAACAGTGATGCCAAACAATTTCTATTCCATTCCAATAAGAATCTGGAGAGAATGCAACATCAGCAATCCAAATCCCACACAGGGCTTGAACTGCTGAAATGGAGCGCAGACACACGCAGTACTGATGAATGAAATTTAGAACACTTGTTTTAAAATAGGGTTGAAGGCTGATCTACATATTACTTAAGTTAATCTGCACTCTAAAAACTTTTTAAAAATAAATTACTTTGATTGAAATAAGACATTTGGTGACATTCATGTAAATAAGATACCTGGTGATCCACAATCACAACAGACTTCATTTCCGGGTAACCTCTGTATATCATCAATAATGGCTTTTGTTAGATCCTCTAAACTGTTTTCCCCTGTGCTCTGCTCTCCACGGAATGCCATGTTTAATGCTTCTTCTTTACTGTTAGTCAATACTGATATCCATCTAGTATAAAATGAAGGGGTTTTATGAAGATTGTTTTGCAAATACAACTTTACCAAATACAACCCTTTTACCTATAGGTGAAAGTACAGAGTGGAAATGGAGGAGAGGGAGTGTATTGGAGGAGATACTGAAAAGGAAAAAAAGGGGAAAGGGCAGAAATAAAACAAGAATGACAGAAGGAGGAACAAAGTAAAACAAGGGGGAAATATTTTTCAATTGTTCATCAAAAAGGTTCTGAATTAATGTACTGGAACAATTTGTGCCATCATATGTAATTCCTAATTTCTGCAAGTGGGTTAGAGCCTGGGAGTGAATGGAGCTAAAGGGTCAGATTTTGAATTCAGGTTCTAAGGTACTTTTGAAACTATCATGAGGCACTTACCTACATCTTTAGACACCTCAATTCTTTAAAAAATATGGACCCAATTATTTTGCTATAATAGCCCATATACAGGGAATTTGAAGTCCAAATAGCTGAATAGGTTAGGAATAAAAAAAGGACAGGATTTTAGAAAGGGGGAAAAGATGACAATAGAGAGTAATAGAATAACAGTAGTGGCCAACATTACGATTGTAACTGGTAAAATGTGATTTTACAGACATTGCCAACCTGCAACTTAGTCAAGTTAAACAAATCAATAAGAGTTAAAAGTTGTTTCAGGTACTATATCTCTCCTGAGTCTACTTACTGATTTTTAAGGGTTATACAACATTTCCTTTTTTTTAAAAGTGCATTTCACTCACTTCCTGATGTGTGAAAGACACAGATTAAGAGGGGATAGTGACTGACCAATTTTACAAGGGAATTTGAAAAAATGGATACACACGAAGAGCCATCTAATATATCAAACGAGCAGGTTGAAAAAAATAAAAATAAAAACAAAAACAGTTTTTTTCTCCACTTTCAGCTACAGTAATTGTGTTATTTAGAGAGAAAGCAGACAAGATATCACACTTCTGTCTAAAACTGCTCTACCGCTTTACACATTTCCTGCTTAGATATTTCAACATTCTATACTCAATGTGTGATTTTTTTTTATTGCAGTGTGCTTTAATGGCTAGCTTCAACTGAATGGATTGATGATGAAACTTTAGATTTAATTTCATAGCATCTATCATGCAAACATTAAAACATGTAACTTTACAGACCTAACTAGTTTAAATGGGGTAACTTTATTCATACGAGTTCATCATACATGTTCGCAGAATCAGGGCTTGAATTTGTGCTTGCACTCACATATGAATATTTTGATTTTGCGATTAATGCACAAAGAACTATCTGGGAACAAAAGGTCTTTTCCATAGAACTTGCAAAGGAAGGTTAGGAAAAGAAAGCCTAACATGCCCTCTTCCCCTACCTCTAAGAAATGTAATCATTTACTATATTTCCCCAATATATACAAGCTAAACAATCTGGATTTGTAAAGTAAAATATATAAACCCACTCTAGGTGGCAGTCATTTGTAATTTTGCTGATGAAGACAGGTTTGAGAGAGAAGTAGTATTCTTGGGTTCTGATATTAGCATAATCCAAAAATATTTAGGCAATGCAAGTGGAAATATGTTTTACCGGTAATTTATAAATTGACAACTGACTTAAACAACTTGTCAGCAATGATAGTTATTATGACACTAATTTAATTGCAATTAATGTAAATAGAAGTTAACAGCCAACCTCAAGTAAACAATTACAATTTAAAAAAAAACTTTCAATCAATATTAGAAGTAATTAAAATTAGATGAAAAATTGGATGAGTAAGCTGATCACAGGTTTGATCTAGTGTTTCAATCATTCTTTTATTTATTACAATTACATGGTTAAAAACAATTCTTATTTTATTCTTTTTAACCAAGGAAATGAAAAATTCTATATAGCTGCATCACACTGTGTGCCAGCGATGGCCAACCTAGGCTAGTGAGCAGGCTGCATGAGTAGCCCTCCAACTCAGAGGGCCGCAAAACTGTTGTAACCACGACAGTCTCCAGGGATAGGATAGTTTTGCTAACTGCACTTGTGTACCTAGAATTTGCAGGGTTTGCCAAATGAACAGTAGCAGGGCTTTGATTGGATGCAGAGGGAGCACACAGCTCTCACAGTCATGTTGTGTGCAATCAGCACACACCTCACTTCATGCGCCCTTGCTTTACATGCATGTCACTTTAGTAATACCGGTAGGAAAAAAACTACAAGGATAAAAACCAGGAGAAACTGGCAAACCTGCATGTGAGCAACAATAAAATGTTTTGTGGACCACATATAGAACCCTGATGGGCTGCATGTGTCCCTCGAGCTACAGACTGCCCACTAGTGCTGTGTGTTGTAGCTAGAGATTATCAGCAGGGCCAATTTAACACTAACATTTGTGCCAGTTACATAACAGAATTGACCATTAGCACTGCAAAATGGCAGAAATACAATCTATTCATTATTCCCTGAATAACCCCCACCCACCCCAAAAAAACTCCACTCAAACCAGTAAAAATGGCATTTTAAACCAATATGCCATTACCAGGTGTCTTATGGTTCTCTCTGTTATAATCACAGCTTTGCTGGTTTTGTACAATTTCTGTTTGAAGTACACAGAACATTTCTGCTTTACTGTATGAAGCCAGATCAGGGTTCTGCAATCTGCACCACAATTAAGTTTCAGCTTTCTGTGGTGTTTCTCTTCCTCAGGTGTCCAGACATTGGACAATTTTCTATTTTCTTCTAGGACTCTATTACTGCACAGAATTCTGCCAGTCTATTCTATGGGCTGTGAGCTGATCCAAGTGCCTGAAAGGCTAGGCTGAAATCTTGCCAGTGAGGTTTTGTCTTGCTATCCTTTAATCCTTAATCCCTTTAAGATTCCTTGACAAAATGGCAAGAGAACAGGGGTTTAAAAAACAAGCTTCTAAGCAACCAGAGGATCTAGTGAACAGGGAAGTGTTGCCAGGGACTTGAGAAAGGGAATGTGGGACCTAGATACACCTAATAAAAATACTCTAAACTTAGTACAATAACCCCCAGGCATGCTGGTGGGAAGAAAGAAGGTATATTCAAGCTAAATCTAAATACCTGTATCCTTATGTAAACATACATCCTCCCCATATCTATATATCTATCTGCATATCTACAGTTCTGCAGTGACCTGGTAGCCTATTTTTGCCACATCTGACAGAAGGAATATTTATCACACACCACGGAACATTGCACTGACCATGAGAATTCCCCCCTATTAATCCTACAAGAAGACTTCTACGTGGACCCTCCTGACAGTAATGAAAGTCTGGACTTCTACAATGATTGCTTCCGCAAATGTGCACAGGCTGACATTTTGAACAAACATCATGCGACATAACACCTCAGACATGCACAACCCACGGCTATCCACAGCCTCAAAACCAACTCTGACATTATAATCAAAGAGGCTGACAAAGGGGGTGCTGTAGACATCATGAATAGGTCAGATTACGAACAGTAGGCTGTCAGACAACACACCAACACATTCTACAAGCCTCTTTGCTCTAATCCATTGCTGAATACCAAAAGAAACTAAATCATTTGCTGAAGAAACTCGCTGCTATAGCTTGGGTCCAAATCTACACAAACACAGGCCTGACCAGGAACATTCGGTCTGCTAACCAAGATCCATAAACCTGGAAATCTCAGACATCCCATCATCTCAGGCATTGGCACCCTTACAGCAGGATTATCCGGCTACGCTGACTCTCTCCTCAGTCCCTATGCTACCAGCACTTCTAACTATCTTTGGGTATGTCTACACTACAAAGTTAATTCGAACTAACGGACGTTAGTTTGAATTAACTTTCATAGGCGCTACACTAGCGCTCCGCTAGTTCGAACTTAATTCGAACTAGTGGAGCGCTTAGTTCGAACTAGGTAAACCTCATTTTACAAGGACTAAGCCTAGTTCAAACTTACTAGTTCGAATTAAGGGCTGTGTAGCCCCTTAATTCGAACTAGTGGGAGGCTAGCCCTCCCCAGCTTTCCCTGGTGGCCACTCTGGGCACCACCAGGGAAACTCGTATGCCCCCTCCTGGCCCCGGAGCCCTTAAAGGGGCATGGGCTGGCTACGGTGCCCTTGCCAGGTGCAAGCCTGCAAGCACCCAGCCAGCAGACCCTGCACCTGGCACGCCATGAGCCAGCCACCCGATGCCTCCCAGCCCTCCCCCTCTTCCCGGGACCAGGCTGGCGGCTCTCGGGAGCCTGGCCAGGACCGCAAGAGGCGGGCACCCACCTGGTCTAGACATCGTGGACTTTGTCCACGAACTCCGCACTAGGCACAGGAAAGTGGCTGTCTAGAGCAGGAGAGCTGCCAGCCTGGCCACCCAGGAGCAGGTGTGCATGAAAATCAAGGTGGTCCACTGAGACCCCCGACCCTGAGCCCTGAGCTTACAATGGCCGTACTGGGTCAGACCAAAGGTCCATCTAGTCCAGTAGCCTGTCTGCCGACAGCAGCCAACCCTAGGTACCCTGGAGGGGATGGACCAAAGACAGTGACCAAGCCATTTGTCTCGTGCCATCCATCTCCAGCCTTCCACAAACTTTGGGCAGGGACACCATTTCTACTCCCTGGCTAATACCACTCCATGGACCCCGACTTCCATGACTTGATCTCACTTCTCTTTAAACTCTGTTCTAGTTCTAGCCTTCACAGCCTCCTGAAGCAAGGAGTTCCACAGGTTGACTCTTTGCTTTGTGAAGAACAACTTTCTGTTACTAGTTTGAAGCCTGCTACCCATTCCTTTCCTTTGGTGTCCTCTAGTCCTTCTATTATGGGAACTAATGGAGAACTTTTCTGTATGCACCCTCTCCACCCCACTCTTGCTTTTATAGACCTCTATCATATCCCCCCTCCGTCTCCTCTTCTCTAAGCTGAGAAGTCCCAGTCTCTTTAGCCTCTCTTCAAATGGGACCTGTTCCAAACCCCTGATCATTTTAGTTGCCCTCCCCTCTCCCACCCTCTCTCTTCCCCTCTCCCACCTCTTTTTCCCAGTCTCCCCCAGTTTTGTTCAATAAAGAGAGATTCTATTTTTGAACACACGTTTTCTTTATTTTGTACATCAGGAAGGGGGGCTAGGGAAGGGTAAGTGGAAGGAGGTGAAGGAGGAATGGGGTACACGCCCCCGATGGGGAGGACTGGGCTGGCTCTGCGGGCTTCTGGGGGTGGAAGTTCTCCTGCATCCCCCCGATTGCCTCCTTCCCCCGGATGGCAGCCTGTGGCAAGTGCAGCCGGGGTGATGGCTGAGTGCTGTGATGTTCCACCTGTGGGCACACAGGGCACTCCAAGCCAGGACTGCTTTGCAAGCGGGGAACCCTGAGAACTGTCTGTCCGGGGTGGGGATCGGGTCCCTTTAAGCACAGCCCTCGGCTAGCCTGAGATAGCAGCTCCACGCTTTAAGTCCTCATCTGATGCCCTGCAGGCACTGCTTCTGGCCATCCTTAACCTCTGTTCAGGGTCCACTCTGTGTGGACATGCTAGTTCGAATTAACAAAACGCTAATTCAAACTAGTTTTTAAGTCTAGCTGCGCTAATTCGAATTAGCTTAGTTTGAATTAACTAATTCGAATTAAGTTAGTTCGAATTAGCGCTGTAGTGTAGACATACCCTTTGAGACACCACTGACTTCTGAGGAAACTACAGAGCATCAGTAATCTTCCTGAAAATACCATTCTGGTCTAGGGATATTAAATTTTGTTTAATCAGCTAATTGAATAGTTGATGGAATTTCCACTGACTTCTCGATTAGTCACTAAGAGGGGAAACTGCAGAACCACAGTGGGGTTTGCTCCTGGCCTGGAGCTAACCCTGCTATGGCTCTGCCTTTTAAATGTAGTAACAGCTGTCTGGATCTTACTACATTTAAAAGGCAGAGGCACAGCATATGGGACCGGGCACAAACTGGGAATCAGCTGTCCCAGCTCATGCCCGGTCCCAGATGCTGCACATCTGCTTTAAAGGGCAGAGGTGCAGTGGGGAACCTGGTGTGAGCTGGGAATCAGCTGTCCCAGTTTGCACTTGGTCCCAGATGCTCTGCCTCTGCCTTCCCCCGCAGAGACGGGGCTTTTAAGCTGGCTCCCCTCAACGCTGGCTCCTGCTTTTCCCAGCTGCCTCTGATAGAGGCAGCAAGGGAGGGGGGAGCAACTAGTTGAGTAGTCACTTGACTACCTGATAAGCATATGCTTACTGGGTAGTTGACTACTCAACTAGCCACTTACATCCCTACCCTGGTCACTATTATGCGACTTTGTCGTCATCCACAACTATTTCCAATTTGGGGACAATTTATACCTTCAAGTCAGCGGCACTGCTAATGTGTACCTGCATGGTCCTACAATATGCTAACACTTTTATAGCTGATCTCTAACAACATTTCCTCAGCTCTTGTCCTATAGCACTCTCCCTCTACTTACGCTACACTGATGACATCTTCAACATATGGACCCACAGAAAGGAGACCCTTGAAGAATTCCACAGGAATTTCAACAATTTCCGCTCCATCATCAACCTCAACCTAGACCAGTCCATACAAGAGATGTACTTCTTGACCCTTCAGTACAAATGCATGATGGTCACATAAAGACAATCTTATACTGGAAAGCTACTAACTACTATTCTTACTATTTGCCTCTAATTTCCATCCAGAACACAGCACATGGTCCACCGTCTACAGTCAAGCCCTAAAATACAACTGGATTTGTTTCAGTCCAACAGACAAACACCTACAAGATCTTTATCGGGCATTCTGAAAATTTAAACATCTACATGGGGAAGTGAAAAAACAAACTGACAGAGCCAGAAAAAATACCCAGCAGTCAACTCTTCAAAACAGGCCCAACAAGGAAAATATAAGAATACCATTGGTCATCACCTACTGCCCCCAGGTTAAACCCCTACCAGCACACCACTGACAATCCACAACCTATCCTGGAAAATGCTCTCTCGCAGCCCTTGGGAGACAGGCCAATCCTTGCCTATGTCTAAATCCCTCAGTCTGAAGCAAATTCTTTCCAGCAGCTACACATCACACCTTAGACACACTCACTCAGGAAACTATCCGTGCAACAAACCCCGTTGCCAACTCTGTCCACATATCTACATGAAAGACATCATCACAGGACCTAACCACAAAAGTCACAACATAAGAAGCTCATAGAACTACACATCCTCTAACAGGATATATGTCATCAAGTGCCCCTTTGCCATGTATATTGGCCAAACCAGACAGTCTCTAAGACAAAGGATAAATAGACACAAATCAGACATCAAAAATAGTAACACACAAACCTGTAGGGGAACATTTTAACCCTTCTGGTCACTCAGTCATGAATTTAAAAGTAGCCATTCTTCTACAAAGGAGTTTCACTAACCAATTACAGAGAAAGACTGCAGAATTGGAATTAACCTACAAGTCTGACACGGTTACCCTATGCTTGATAAAGCCTGGTTGGTACATCACAAAACCAATTTCTCCTTCCTTAACATCCACATTTTCACATCAAAAGCTATGAACGGGACACATCCAGTCCACTTAATTAGCCCTATTAACATGGGCCTTACAATTGACAGGTAGTTCTTTTCTATTATATATATTGGTTTCTGTTATTTTTACTAAAACTCATCTGGTGAAATGGGTTTTTATCCATGAAAGCTCATGATTCTATATATTTTTGTTAGTCTCAACAGTGCTACAGACTAACACGGCTACCCATCTGAGACTACCTACATATAGGTATATATTTTAAAATATAAGGAAAAAAATAAAAGACACTATACTACTACTAAAAAGCTCTAGGTAAGAAAGCATGAGGTAATATAGTTGCTAACAGATTGCTAATAGCTCTGTGTCTAGCCAGAGGTGGTAGAAAAGGAATTGGGGGAGGAAGAGGATAAGCCTATGTGCACTGACTAACCTTATAGGAGGGCATGAGGAGAGACAAGATGTGTGTAGGCCTAATGGACACTGCTACCAAAGTTCTCCACTCAGCAGCGTAGGAATGCAAGCACACCTACAGTGTAGCTCCCAAAGGGACACAACTTGAACAACCACCCAGTAACAAAAACCATAACATAATAAAATTTAACATCTTTGGGAGGATGAGGAATACCAAAGGAACCCATCTCAGTAGCCTTTTAACTTCAAAATGTTGATCTACATAAAAATGAGAATGCTAGTTAAATGGAAATTAAAAGAGACAGTCATAAGAATGAAATGCCTGTAAACTTCATGGAGGGTTATTAAAAACACCATAATATAAGATCAAACTAATGGTATATCTCAAGTAATTAAAAAAAAAAAACAACAGCAAGAGGATGCCCAAAATGCCGCCATGGCTAACCACCAGACTAAAATAAACAGAGGCAAAAAGGCATCCTTTAAAAACTGGAAGTCAAATCCTACTAAGGAAAAAGAAAGGAGCATAAAGTTGGGCAAATGAAGTGTAAAAATATATTTGGGCAGGCAAAAAAAAAAGAATGAATTTAAAGAGCAACTAGTAAAAGACACAAAAAACCTAGAAGAAAGCCTGCCAAACAATCACTGAATGACTGAAGTGCTGAAAGTGTACCATTGCACAGAAATTAGATGATTTTTTTGCCTTGGTCTTCACTACAGAGGATATAAGCGAGACTCCCACATTGGAACTACTCCTTTTAGGTGAAAAACCTGAGGAACTGTCCCAGATTGAGGTGTCAACAGAGAGGACTTTGGAATAAACTGGTAAATTAAATGGTAATAAATCTTTCCTAACAGATATTCCACAGGAGTTCTGAGGAAACTCAAATACAAAATTATAGAACTACTAATTGGTATGTAACCCTATTGGTTAAAATCAGATGACTGGAGAATAGTTTATTGTAATATCAATTTTCAAAAGGGCTCCAGAGGCTGATCCTTTCCATTACAAGCCAGTAAGCCAAACTTGAGAACCAGTAACTACAGTTACTGGCTCAAACTACAATAAGAATAGAATTATGATGCACACTTATGGAGAACATTCAACACAACTTTGTAAAAAGAAATCGCGTGTGTCAGAATTCTTTCATGGTGTTAGGAAACATATCGACAAGAGTGATCCAGTGAATATAGTGTTTTGGACTTGCAGAGAGCCTTCGACAAAGTTGCTCATCAAAGGTTCTAAAGGGATGTAAGGAGTGATGGGATAAGAGGAAAGGTTCTCTCAACGTTCAGTAATACGTTAAAAAACTGGTAAACAAAGGTTAAGAATAGATTATCAGTTTTCACAATGAAGCAAGAAGTGAATAGCAGACTCCACAAAGGATTTGTACTGAGACTGGTGCTGTTCAACGTATTCCAAAAATGATCTGAAGAAAAAGGGTAAACATAGAAGTGGTAAATATACAAAACTATTCAAGATAGTTACGTTCAAAATGGACACCAAAGAGGTCTCACAGAACTGGGTGACTGGGAAACAAAATGGCAGATGAAATTCAGTGTTAATAAGTGAAAAGTAATGCATATCGGAAAACATAATCCCAACTATACGTGTAAAATGATGGGCCCTCTCAAGAAAGACCTTCATGTTACCATGGACGGTTCTCTGAAAGCATGTGCTCAATGTGCAGTGGCAGTCAAAAACGCTAATAGAATGTCAGGAACCATTGGGAAAGGGTTACATAGTAACCAAGCAAAATCATAACCCCACTTTATAAATACATGGTATGTCCACACCTTGAAAACTGCCTAAATAGCTAGTTGCCCCATATGTCTGTCTGTCTCTCTCTCTCTCACACACTCACACACACACACACACACACACACACACGAAGCGAAGCAACCTATATTACTGATCAAATCTGCAAAATTTCATAGATGAATGTAACGCTATTTGAGTCTCTTATAAATACTTGCCCAGAATACACAGCACTTGAATAAACAGAACTACAGCAATTTGTTTGTAGTTTTTAGTGGTTTGTTTTTCTAAAACAGGCAACATATCATTAGTGTTAATCAATTTACTACCTCTAAATCCAGGAAACTTCTCAAGTCTATCTGTAGGCCTAGCAAGTTCTATTTACAATAACAATATTAAAAAATATACTCCAGCATAAATTCATTCTCTCCGCTGTTGAAGTTGAACCATTTTTTAAATTTTGATACATTGCACTGAAGCTTACAGGAAATAAAAACAGTGGGATCTCAAGCTAGCCTGACAAAATAATCAGAGGGGAAAATATCTACAGTATCAAAATAACTATTTTAAATGACTGGGTCTCAAAATGCTAAGATCAATAAAGAAAATGAAATACATTATAACTTGATCTTTCAAACAGAGTAAAAGCTAATTTATGGTAAATATTTCAAGCTCAATTAAGCATTAAGAACATTGCTGACTGAATATTTTAATGGCTTTGTTTTTTTCCCCTCAAGCAAACAAATGAAGGGAAAATAACATGGTGTTTCCCAAACAATGTGTAAAGTCAAGCTGTAAATATGACAGAACAGTCATCTTTCACAATCTGCAGGACTAGCCTAAAGCTTAATTGCAAGTACAACATGAGGATCGTTCCCTGCTCACACTCTGTATGTGATTGGGCCCCAAACTACTGCTTGTCTATGACATCTACTTCTCCACCTGCCAATCAACTATAAAGGGTTCTCAAATGTAAACAAGACACCAAGCATAAAAGAACAATCTGATGTTAGACTAGAATACAGGTGAGCAGATAAGGTACAATGAAACTAAGAGGAGGGAGGTAGATGGGCACTAGCCCTGGGCATTCCATCAGCAGCTTTCTTACTGGAATTGTCAGGTGGCAATGGAATGCAATATTCTACACCTGTGGTTCTCAATGTTGCTGGGGGTATGCACAGATTTTCCAGGGGATACATCAGCCCATCTAGATATTTGCCTAGTTTTACAACAGGCTACATAAAAAGAACTATCAACGGCAATAAAAACTACATTTCATATAGTGACTTGTGTATATTTTTCTATATATTACATACTGAAAGTTCAATATTTATATTCCAGTTTATATAATTATTTTATAATTATATAGTAAAAATTAGAAAGTAAGCAATTTTTAGTAACAGTGTACCATGACACTTTTGTATTTCTATGTCTGATTTTGTAACCAAAGAAAAGTGAGGAAAATTTGGGATACACAAGACAAATCAGACTCCTGAGAGGGGTATAGTAATATAGAAAGGTTGAGAACTGTTCTATATAATCACACTGCTATGAAAGCCCTATGGCTACCAAAAGCAATACGCAGAAGACAAATATAGGAATGTGAATCAGAGAACACTAGAAAGTATGGAACAGTTCTGCACTGGCAGATAGATGGATTAGTCTAATGAAATTATCTGTGGGAGTAAATAAGTTACTTTATTAATTAAGTTATGTAAAATGAATAGATTCCAAAGTACATTAAGACTCAAACAGAAGGTGTTTTTGGTCTCCCATATGTAGTATTATACATTTAAGGAGGCAGATATATAATTTTTTCTGTAGTGAAAATGGTGAAATATGGTAAGATTCTACTTTTCTTTCTCCTTCCCATGGAATTGTTGGCTTCAAATCTTTAGTAACCCTTATCACTGTTCACTCTGATGAAAGGGAATTTTCACTTATGACTTTCAGCATAGCAAAATATTCAAGGAACAAAGGCATACAGTGTTTTTCCTCTAATACAACAAACATCGTTTTGCTAGTGATGCATGTAGTTTTGTGTATTTCTAAACACAAATTTTAAAAATATCTTTATAACAGTGTAAACACTCTTACGCTATATACTCTTGCTCATCCTCCGCCTGAAAGTGGTATGTTCTATTATCTGAAATACAAACAAACAAAACTCTTTCTAATGTTGAACACTTCTGAAAGATTTAAACATTTAAAGATGCCAAAAAAGCATGTTACCAAAACATATTCAGCAAGTAAGACATAAATTAACGTAAGTCAGTAAACCTGTGACATCTTTATTTTCAGTTACTAACTTTTTAATAAACAGAACTTTATTTAAAAAGAAAAACAATTGTTGACAATGTAAGTCATTTGTATCAAACAAGGATTATGGTGACAGTTATAGTTAATGAAATACAGAAGATCTGAGGCAGTACAGTTATGTTTCATGACGTTCACATACTTATTTTTTGTACAGCCAACATATTTTATTCGATTTTATGCCACAGAGTCAATTTGTTGAAAATAGATACTCATCTTATATAGAATACATAAAAACGTAAGAATGGCCATACTGTGCTAGACCAAAGGTCCCTCTAGCTCACTATCTTGTCTTCCAACAGTGACCTAATGCTAGGTGGCCCCAGAGGGAATGAACTGAATAGGCAAAAAACTTAAACACCCTGACTAATGGTCCTGTAGCACCTTAGGGTATGTCTACACAGGAAAGTTATTTTGAATTAACAGCCGTTATTTCGAAATAACTTTACTAGCGTCTACACAGCCACACTGCTATTTTGAAATTAATTCGAAATAGCAGAGCACTTATTTTGAATTTGCTAAACATCATTCCATGAGGAATAACCCAAAATTCAAAATAGCTAGTTCGAAATAAGTGCTGTGTAGACACTTATTTTGAAATAGGGGGCCTCCAGCCTTCCCAGGGTGCCCTGGTGGCCACTCCAGCCTCAACCAAGAACACTCCTCTTCTTCTCCCCTCCCCGGAGCCCTTAAAGGGGTTGACTTTGGCCACAGTGCCTGTGCCAGCTCCAAGCTTGCTAGCCCAGAGCCAGCAGTCACTGCCACAGCCCAGTGGCCCCAAAACATGAACTAGCAAGCCACTGGCAGCCAGCCCTCCACCGCTCCTCAGGAGCAGTCTGCCAGCTCCTAGGGACTTGCCACTTATTCATGTTTGGGGGGGGGATGCCCCCAATGTCCATGATCTCCACATTAGATGGAGGAACGCAGCCGTCTATGGCAGGATAGCTGCAAGCCTGGCCACCGAAGGCCATATGTGAACCCACGAGCAGGTCTGCATGAAAATCAAGTTGCTCCGGCGAGACCCCCCAACCCTGAGCTTCTCCTTCCCCCTTCTAGCTCCCTCCTCCCAGGAGTCCCCTTCCCCTCTCCCATCCTCTCTTCTTCCCTCTCCCGAATCCTTTCCTCAGTCTCACCAGAGTTTCTTCCCCCCCCCACTTTTGTTAAATAAAGAGAGTTTGTGTTCATGAAAATACATGTATTTTATTTGACATCAGGAAGAGGGGTTATGGAGGGGTAAGTGGAAGGATGTGAGGGAGGAATGAGGTACAAGCCCCCAGTGGGGCAGACCAGGGAGGCTCTTAGTGCTCTGTAGGGTAGAAACTCTCCTGCAGGGCCTCTTGGATACAGACAGTGCCCCGATGGACCTCCCGGATGGCAGCCTGCAGAAAGTGCAGCCAGGCTCACAGCAACATGTCCACGAGAAGCACCAGAGTGCCCAGGGACAGTTCTGGCTCCATGTTGCAGAGTGCTGTGATGTCCCGAGTGAGGGCAACCAGAGCACGCAGAGACAAAATGCTTTGCTGTCCCTCATCAAGGTAGGCAAGCAACCAGGGAAAGCTGAGAACCGGCTGTCCGGGGGGGGGGGGGGGGGTTCCTTTAAGTACAGGCCTCAGATAGCTTCAGGCATCAGCTACACAAAGTAACTCCTGACCTGATGCCCTGCTTGACCTGGTTCCGGCCAGCCTTAAATGCGATTCAGCGTCTACTCAGTGTGGACGCGCTATTTTGAAATAGTAAAAAGCTATTTCGAAATGCATTTTGTATGTAGATGCGTTATTTCAAAATAACTTATTTCGAATTAATTAGAAATAACGCTGTAATGTAGACATACCCTTAGAGACTAATAAAATGATTCCACTCCTGTAACCCATTCCCAACCTCTGACAAACCAAATCTAGGGACACCATTCCTCCCACCCTGACTAATAGCCACTTATGGACCTATCCTCCATGAAATTATCTAGTTCTTTTTTGAACCCTGTTAAAGTCCTAGCCTTCACAACATTCTCTGGCAAGGAGTTCCAAAAGATTGACTGCACGTTGTGTGAAGAAGGACTTCCTTTTGTTTGTTTTAAACCTGCTACCTATTAATTTCACTTGGTGACTCCTAGTTCTTATGTTATGGTTTAAAACAAACAAAAGGAAGTACTAGAGAAACACTATATGGCTATATTCTGCCTTGTAAAATTCCTTTTAAAGTAAAAGGAGTTGCATAACAAAATCAATACAAAGAAAATGTTATTTTTAGCACAAACAGAATTAATTTCTATGACTAAGGCTATGATATATGTATTCATGAGTATTTTTACTAAAAGTCACAGACGGTCATGGGTGTGAATTTTTGTTTATTGCCAAGGACCTACCTGCTTCTGACCCTTACTATAAATAACTCTTAACTAAATCTTGGGACAGCTGCTGCTGCAGGAGGCACTATTGTGAGAGGTATACCCCAGGAGACTGCTACAGTGAGAGGGTAGCTGTTGTTGAGGTGGGCAGAGTCAGGGTTACCAGCAGCTGCAGACCACCGGAGCAGCAGCTGCTCCTGCTGTCCTGGAGACCACTGCATGGGTGGCCCCCAGGGCCAGCCACTCTGGCTACTGGTTAGGCAGTCCCTGGGTCTAGCTGCACCTGGCACTTCTTGAGCATTTCCTGAGGGCAGCTGCCTGGGGTGGCTCCAGCTGTGGCCTGGGAGGCTAACTGCACAACCACTTCAGCAGTGGTTGGTGAAACTGACCCAGGGTCACCTGAGTAGCTGGTCATGGAGCCAGCTGATTGAGCAGCTCTGGGATCAGGCACACTGGCTGCTGCAGAAGTCATACAGGTCACAAAGTCACAGAATCTGTGACTTCTGCAACCTCTGTGACAAACACAGAGCCATATCTGACACAATGCAGGATAGAGAAGCACAGGTATTACTGAATGGTTATAGGCTATCTTTTATGAAGGAGATGAAACCAAAGTTTCACATATAATAGGGAATATTTTGAAGAATTACTGACAGACTGTTAAAACTGCAAAGTTACCTGATCCAATCTGAGCAAGCATATTCACATCTAGTAACTACACTTCATAACAGTTAATATTTACAGTTTGCAACATATATACCTGTAGATGTTAGAAAACTTTCCATATAAAGATGTATAAAGTCATGTCCATTGAGTTAAAATTAGAGAACAAGCCAAACATCCACAAAAGTTTGCATAAATTTGGACCAGGTGCTTAATTTGTAATTAAAATAGAACCTTTTAATTATTTTGCTATACAATAACATTTTGTAAATACTAGACAATGGATTACTTGATAATGAATGGGGCAAATATTTATTCACTTAAAATGTTACATACGTGATATCAGATCAAAAGACTTCTTATCTTCGGCATTTGGCTTCACCTGGCAGGTTAGTAAATTCAGTTTGGCAGGTTGCCTGTTGGACTAAAGAAAAAAATTACCTGTAGTAGTCTTGATGTTGGGCCCTTTTCTCACCAAAAAGGTATTTTTTCATTCGTTTTATGTATGGCTATAGTCATATTTGTATCAGTATTGATGGAACAGTACAAGAATAACTAAAATTCCTTTTTAGCAATTTATTTTTTTGATAATTTTAGAAGTGTTTGAAGAAATAAACTTATTTTAAAATAAGTTCCAATATTTAATTCTACAATTGTGTTTAATAACACAAAAATCCCATTATCTTTAAGACGTTTGTGTTTTATAATGAATACACAGGGCTCGACAAATAGTGTAATCTACTCGCCCTTGGCGAGTAGATTACACCCTGGAAGAGCTGGCATTGAGTGATCTGTGCATGTGCAGAGCGCAGAACCACGTGGCTGGCGAAGTTGAATACATATATGAATATATATTTGAATGCTTCCATTTTCCTTCCATTTTATTTAATTATTTCATACAATTGAAAATACCTACAAAATAACAAAATAATCTTGAAAAATACACACAATATATATATACACGGATGCATCCACATCTATTTTCCTTACTGGGAGACAAGTATAATTTCTTCAACCAACTGACAGAAAAGAGATGAAACCAAATTAATTATACAGGCTGGCTCTGATTTTCCCAAAGAGTAAGGTAGTTCCTGTATAAATCCAGAAGGGATTATTGCTAACCATTTTTTTAGTAAATATGCCTACACAATGTGATTTGTTAAATCTTTTCCCATATTTTCACTTACTTGACTGTGGCTGTGGTTCAAGAAGGTACTTAAGCATATGACTAATTTTACTGAATCCACTCACTTCAACTCACTATTCAGATAAACAAGTAAGAGAACACTTTAACCTCCCTGGACACTCAATAATGGATTAAAAAGTAGCCATCCTTTTACAAAAAAAAAAAACAAAAAACAAAAAAACACACACAACCCCAACCAAACTTAAAAACCAGATTACTAAGAGAAACAGCAGAACCTAGTCCTAACAGTTGTTAACTACCTTCTTTTGCTAAACCAGTACTTCTCTCTCTCTGCATATCTGTACATATAATCTCCTTATGCCCTAATAAATCTTTCAGTCTCTAGTCTAAGGGTATGACTACACTACAGTGTTATTTCAAAATAGCTTATTTGAAAATAATGCGTCTACACACACAATGCATTTTGAAATAGCTTTTTGCTATTTCAAAATAGCGCGTCCACACTGAGTGGATGCTGAATAGCATTTAAGGCCAGCCGGAACCAGGTCCGGCAGGGCATCAGGTCAGGAGTTACTTTGTATAGCTGCTGCCTGAAGCTATCTGAGGCCTGTGCTTAAAGGGACCCTTCCCCCAGACAGCCGGTTCTCAGCTTTCCCTGCTTGCTTGCCTACCTCGATGAGGGACAGCAAAGCATTTTGTCTCTGCGTGCTCTGGTTGCCCTCACTCGGGACATCACAGCACTCTGCAACGTGGAGCCAAAACTGCCCCTGGGCACTCTGGTGCTTCTCATGGACATGTTGCTGTGAGCCTGGCTGCACTTTCTGCAGGCTGCCATCCGGGAGCTCCATCAGGGCACTGTCTGTATCCAAGAGGCCCTGCAGGAGAGTTTCTACCCTACAGAGCACTAAGAGCCTCCCTGGTCAGCCCCACTGGTGACTTGTGCCTCATTCCTCCCTCACATCCTTCCACTTACCCCTCCATAACCCCTCTTCCTGATGTCAAATAAAATACATGTATTTTCATGAAGACAAACTCTCTTTATTTAACCAAAGTGGGGGAGGGGAAGAAACTCTGGTGAGACTTAGGAAAGGAGTCAGGAGAGGAGAGAAGAGAGGGTGGGAGAGGAGAAGGGGAATCCTGGGAGGAGGGAGCTGGAAGGGGGAAGCAAGGGGAAGCTCAGGGTTCAGGGTTGGGGGTCTCGCAGGACCAACTTGATTTTCATACAAACCTGCTCCTGGGTTCGCATGTGGCCTTTGGTGGCCAGGCTGGCAGCTATCCTGCCATAGACGGCTGCGTTCCTCCGTCTAGTGCGGAGATCATGGACGTTTTGGGCATACCCCCCCAAACCTGAATAAGGTCCATGATCTCCACCCTGGACCAGGAAGGCGTCCACCTTCTCTGGGCCATGGTAGGCCCCTAGGAGGTGGCAGACTACTCCTGGTGAGCGGTGGAGGGCTGGCTGCCAGTGGCTTGCTGGCTGATATTTTGGGGCCACTGGGTCAAGGGCAGTGACTGCTGGCTCTGGGCTGGCAGGTTTGGAGCTGGCACAGGCACTGCGGCCAGAATCAACCCCTTTAAGGGATCTGGGGCGGGGGGAGGGAGAGGAGTGTTCTTGGTTGAGGTTGAAGTGGCCACCAGGGCACCCTGAGAAGGCTGGAGGCCCCCTATTTCGAAATAAATGTCTACACAGCACTTATTTTGAACTAGCTATTTCAAATTTGGCATTATTCCTCATGGAATGAGGTTTACCAAATTTGAAACAGCGGTTTGGCTGTGTAGATGCTAGTAAAGTTATTTTGAAATAATGGCTGTTATTTCAGAATAACTTTGCTGTGTAAACATACTTTAAGAGTATTTCTACACCTCTGGTATCCCGAAATAGCTACCCCACAGTTAGCATGCGTTTCATCTTTCATAGTGCAAGGAAGCAAAACTAAACAAAAAAATTGTTTGGATTTAGGAAGGATGATTTCTCCATTTCTCACTCCCAGAACTACAAGAAAATTTTGCTAATACACACATTGTATAACAACCATTTCTTAGAAAAATGAAGAGACATTTATTAAAGTTTATTAAGATTTTGCTATTTTATAAAATATACCAAATTATATTAGCACAATTAGGTGATCTTGGTTTTGATGATGAGATTGTCCCCCTTAGTTCAACATATTGTTTGATGGAAGATTCAGATTTTGGCAGACCCTGCAAAACAAGTTTATCAACAGGGGGAAGACAAAATATATGGCCATCCATGCCCCAAAAGCGACCATCAGAGTAGAAGGTGACACTAGAAATAACTCATTTTACATATCTGAGGAATTAAATGTGCAATGGTGGTGACACCATGCTAGATATCAAGCAATGAACATCAAAAGCAGCAAACAACTTTCATAAACTTGAAAACAAATCCAAAGCATCAAACATGCTAAGGTAGTGGCAATGGATGTATTTAGAACACACTTTAAAAATTGCACCAATATGATATCTACATCAACTGCTATTAGAGATACCACCTGGAAAGAGAAAAGGAGGATAAGCTAAAGAAATAATACACAGAACAAGAGAGAGATAAGTCAAATTCATCAACATCACGAAAAAAAGCCTGTACAAATCAGTACAGGATCAAAATAAATGGTGGAAACTGATGAACATCCTATTATGCATCTGAGGGCATGGGAATAGAAAGAAAAAATATTAATACATTATGCTGTTACCATGCAGAATTAAAACTGAGCCATTATAGTGAAAATATTTGGATCTCCTTCTTCTACATGCCATATATCATATCCATAAGTAATTCTCCAAAACCCACCATGCTATACTTGTTATGTGATGCTAAACTAAACTTGTGCGTTTCCCAAGATCTAGGCCCGTGGTCACCAACCAGTAGATCGCGATCTACTGATTGATCTCAGGGGCTCTAAGAGTCGCTCTCGAGCCCTCTCTGAACTGCGCGCCTGCACAGTACATTTAAATTTGATTTCCTCATTTGAGGAGCAGCTACTCACCGAGCAACAACACAGGTGAGTAGCTGCGCGGAATGGTGCGAGGTGGAAGGTTGGGAGGGCTGAAACACCTCGGCCAGCTGGCTGTGGCTTTCAGCTGAAAGAGGCTGCCCTGCGCTCCAGCTGATCGGGCGGCTTCTCCTCTGCGCCTGCCCACGTGGAGTGTGGGGCACCCTGGCTGAGCGCCATGACCAGCTGGCCATGGCGCTCAGCCAGGGTATACCACGCTCCATGGGCAGGCACAGAGGAGAAGCCACCTGATCAGCTGGAGCGCAGTTCAGCCTCCTCCGGGCTGAAAGCCACAGCCAGCTGGCCAGGCAACTTCTCCTCTGCACCAGCCCACGTGGAGCATGGTGCCCGTTGGCTGAGCGCCATGGCCAGCTGGCCAGGCAGCTGCTTCTCTTCGCTCCAGCCCAGCTGCCCTGCGCTCAGCCCAGGGAGGTTGCACCTAGCTCCAGCTGTCCTCCCAGATTTCCTCCCAGAGCTTGCACCGCTCACCCTTTCCCACACCCAAATCCCTCATTCCCAACCCAGAGACTACATATCCTGTCTCAACCCAGCGAGGGTCCATCTAGACTGCAGGAGTTTTTCAGGATTCTGGAGATATCCCAGAAAAACTCTTCTGCATCCAGGGTTGCGTTTGTTCTTCTGCTTTTTTAGTGGAAGAGGAAACAGGCTCTTTCAGTCACCCCTATATTCCTCTTTCCCAAGGAATAAGGGGGCTTCCAAAAGAAGGGGTTTTTTCTGACATTTGGTCCAGTCTAGACAGGCCAAATGTTGGAAAAACCTCTTGCTACAGAAGAATTAAAAAAAAAAGCAGTATAAGGATTGGGGATAGCAAGTGATGGAGAGGAGGAGGAGAATAGAGAGGGCGGGGCTTCAAGGAAGGGGCGGGGTGGTAGATCTTGGCTTGGTCTGTCATTTAAAAAGTGATCTTGGGTGTAAAACGTTGGAGACCACTGATCTAGGCACAGACATTTGCCTGTAACTAGTGTGTCACAAAGTATCACTATATTGGTTTGTGCGTACAGCGCACGAGGGATTACTAGATTAAGCAAAGGCAAATGAAAGCATGAAGTAAGCATGTGAAGTCTTAACTGAAGGCCAGTTGTAGACCCGTAGAAGAAAAACAAAGAGCACACTCTGGTATTATTTCACCTATCATATCTGCTTAATAGAAAAGATGAAATCTGAAAGACAGGTAGGTAAATCTTCAACAATACACAAAAACAAAAGAAAACACTATAGTAGTCCTATTTTTTTTTTTCAGGAAGAAGGAAAGGGCAGCCATCCTCCAACCCTGGCCCCAACTTCTGCCCTTTCCCAGGGCTGGAGTTACTGCCAGCGTGGGCTGCGTAGTGTCTGCAGGAGCTGGAGCCAGAACTGCAGCGTAGTTGCTCATGGAGCCACGGTACTAAAAATTGCACTGTAGCCCCAGCCCCAGGAGCAACTGCACCGTAGCCCATAGGCTTGTAAAAGTAGTGACCATAATAGTATGCCAATCAAAAAGATGAATATCTTTGCAGTCACGTTGAGCTTTTTCAGATTAGTCGGCTCAGAAAATAGACTTTGCTGGAGAATGATATCCAGTCCTTTCATGGACCACTGCAAGAACAAATGATCCAGATATGGAGTGCATTTAAAAGCATTTAAAGCTGCCTAAAAGGTAGTTGCTAATAGCGATCTGTCTATTTTGATGTCTGTGCTAGAGAAGCAAGTATTGGTCAGAGCAATTTTGCACATTCTAATAGTCCCTCATTTATGGGCATTGCAAGACAATCAGTTAGGGTATGTCTACACTTGCAGCCTATTTCGGAATAGGGCTGCAAATGTAGGGCTGCAAATGTAGGCATTCGGAATTGCAAATCAAGCCCAGGATTTAAATATCCCGCGCTTGATTTGTATCTTCCCGGCCGGGCGCCATTTTTTGAAATTTAAAAGACCGGAATAAATGCCCGTGTCTACACGCGGCAGTGAAATGGGCGTTCGAAATAAAGCCCTATTTTGAACGACCTATTAAGCCTCATTACATCCCACCCCGCACTCAAGCTCAAGGAGTCCACCTGGCCCAGGTGGCTGAGTGGGCCGCACTCCCACAGCCCTGCTGGGCATGCTCCCAGAGCAGCCCAGGTACAAAAGGCTGCAGAGAGGCTCAGTTGCGGCCGACCTCTGAAGGAGGAGCTGGTGCCCAACCTCCAGAGTGGCAACTGCTGCAACCAGAGCGAGAGGCGCTGGACCAACTAACCAAGCCGCTACCTGCCCTGGGTCAAGCCAGACCACAATGCAGACTACGCTGCCCAATGTCCCTAGACATGGGCACCGCACCCGCTGCAGCTGCACGAGATGCCAGGGCTGGGAATGCCGCTACTACCGCCAGACTTGCACCTACAGGTGGGACCGCTGCGGACCAGGGGAAGGGGGTAGGAAGTGACCTAGGGCGGGGAGCAGGAAAAGGCCCGGCAGGCTCGGCGAGTTTCGGGGAGAACTCCCTGCCAAGCAAGTGGTGGGAGTCTCCCACCACTGATAGGGCCCTGGGTCGGAGCCCGGTGGAAAGGGCGGGCCCGGGCCCCCTCCACCTCCAAAGCCTGGAAAGAGACTGGACCATTTAAAGGACTAGGCCAGAGGGCCATATTTGCCCTAAGTCAGGGGCACGGCACATTGGTACTAGGCCAGAAGGCCGTATTTCCCCTAAGACTAAGTCATCGTATTCTGGGGCCTGAAGTATGCCCCGGGGTCGCCCTTCGACACACATGAAGAATAAAAAGAGAAAACATCTTTGGAGAAATAGGAACACCACCACAGTATAGGACAGGAGTGGGCAATATTTTTGAGGAGAGGCCACTTCATGATTTTGGTAAGTAGCCAAGGACCACACTTTTCTATGGAGGAGATGTAGGGTCTGGGACCGAGATTGGGTGCAGAAGGGAGTCTGGCATAGGACACTTGGGTGCAGGAGAGAGTGTGGGATATGAGAGGGAGTTTGGGTGGAGGGGTGTCTGACCTAGGGCAGAGGATTGAAGGTGCAGGGTCGGGGAAGGGGTGTGGGTGTAGCAGAGGATTCTGGCCTGCAGTGGGGATGTAGGAGGGAATGCAGGGTCTGGGAGAGAAATGTGACTTGGGGTAGGGAGAGTGAAGAGGATTTGGGTGGAGATCTGGGGCACGGAATTGGGGGTGTAGGCTTGGCTGGTATGTACTTACTTAGACAGCTCCTGGCCAGCAACCCAGTGGGACTCTCATATAGGCTCCTTGCCTGCCTCAGCCACCAGCTCAAAGGAGCTGGCTGCTCCCTGCAGCCTTCTGTGACATATGTTGGGGAGGGGAGCTTCGCATGCTGCCTCTTCCCCCAGAACAATCTCTCAGCAGCATGGGGCTGCTCTGTACCCAACATCCTGGCAGATCAGGCCACAGGACAGACTGAAAGGTTTGGCGGCCAGATCCAGCCTGTGTGCCATATCTTGCCTGCCCCAGTATAGGACATCTAAACCTCTGCAATACATTCTGTTTTTAAAGATATTTTTAACAGTCTAGTAACCTGAAATGCAAATGTATCACGGTTTCAACCACCCGAAGTATTTTGTTATATAACTGCCTACTCATTTACATTACACAAACTTCATGCTTAAGATCCTGAATACAGATCTGAGGGGAGCAAACTCAGATTAAATAATTTTATGGAAGCTACCCCAATAGTCTAGCAGTAGTTTTAAACTCATGCAAGTGACCCAATGTAAAGGGAGAGTCCAGCTGCCAAAGCTGTTCCTCACTCTGGAACTCTGAATGCAGAAGGTTGGGGCCTGCAAGAGGCCTTAAAACTACCCTGCCACTAAAGGCTTCTGTTTAAAAAGCTCCCCAAAGTCACAGATTCCCTAATCTTGGGTGGTATGCTGCCATCATTCAAATGCAAAAACCTCTTGAGAGCCAGGAATATGTTGTTGGCAATGTCTTCCTGTGGGGTAACCTCAAGCTCTTCCGGTAGATGGTGTCCCTTCTGATCTCTTCCCTGAGAGGTCCCTGCCAAAGCATTCTCCACCGCAGTGCCTGTGGAGAGAGCCTGATAGTGGTTACTTACCTCTACAGGAATGGTGGATACCTGAGCTAGCCTTTTTCTCCTTCTAGAAGTTACATGGTGCCAGTTTTCTTCCTTGTCCTGTTCTGCCCTGACTGGCTCTTCAGCCTGCTGTGCCTGCAGGATTAAATGCTGCCTTCCATCGAGGAAGTCTTCATCCTCTCTGATAGAATGTAGGGTCAATAATTGGACCTCAAGTCCTCTAATTTTTTCTTCCAAAATGGTGACCAGCTTGCACTTAGTGCAGACAAACATGGCACATGCTGTGCAGGTAACAATAGCAGACCTATCACCATCCATATCTGCCTTCCTTCTGAGAGATTCCTCAATTGTTATTAAATGCCTCCTTGAAGGGCAGGAGTATAGTGAAAAGATTTTAAAGAATGGTGAGTGTATCTCACCCCCTTCCCAAACTCCCTCTTAACAGACCCTGTTCACAAGCTCCCTGGTCACTGACTCACTCCTTTATAAAGCCCTGGACTCACTGATAATCAGGGGGAGGAGCTAAGGGTCATCCAATGAGCAGAGGCTTCTAGATTTCAAACCCTGATTAGAAGCTCACAGCTTCCACCTGCCAGCCACAGCGCACACTCCGTGAGGGGGCGAGGGGGAAGGGAAAGGAGGAAAACCCCCCAGCAAACAGCTGAACACAAGCTCAGCACACAACAAGAAAACCCCCCAAACAAACAAAAATGAGTTTTGTATGTGTTTTTCAAAAAAGGTTTTTTTTTCCTGAAGAAACCATGTCCCGAGTACTTTCAATTTTAAAAGCTCTGCTTTAGAAAGTGAGATCCCATGGAATTTGCAAATCCTCTTTTGAAAATAGAACATAGTTTAGATGTACCCTAACTAAACAGTCCCTGTTTACTTGTATACCCGTTGCTCCAAGGTTCCACCCTTTCTAGACTTGGATATTGCTGAAAATTCCATGTTTTATTCCGGGCTTAATCCAGCTCTCCCCCAATTCCTGCTCTGAATTCACACAAAAGACTGGACTAGGAAGAACCTATTTCAGTTCAAATCTCACACACTTTTCCCATTGGCTTTCCTGGCTCCCTGCAAACATTTTCTGGATACCCTCTGATTTTGGGTTTAATCCTTTACTGGCAATTGAGTTAACTGAATGCTGAGATGTCTAGAAAAGGGTAGTATCCCTCCCTTCCATCACACCTGCTCATACCTACTAAACTAAGACAGGGTGTTAGGAAACAAATGCATTTGGTTACCAGATTGTTGTATACTGATGTCAAAATTGCCCTATACCCTTCTGCATTCAATACAGATACTGTTTGGCCATGGCTTCTGGAGCCACGACAGAAATATAGTGAAAGCTTTGTTACCCTGCACTCATGGAGAATGGTCATTGCCGGTTAATTGTATGTGCTGGATATTCAAGCTTCTTGCTCTGCTCCCCAAACACACACCATGGCACACGGCACCCAGCCCCCACCTCCTTCAGAACGCCTGGCCATTCAAGATATTATTCAGAATGTTTGCTCTGAAGGTAAAGGGTTAGGTTATCATTCTGGCTATGCCAGATAGGGAAGTACTAACTTTCTGTGCATCAGAAAGAAAGGACTAACAAAGCCTGGTGGAATGAGGAAGCAGACCACTCCCCTCTACCACACACATTCACTCACTCAGAGTAATTTAATTGTGCATGCTTCTTAAACGGAAGGCACACATATGGGCTAGCTGTCAGGGAACCCTCTGGCAGATCTAGCTCCCAGTGGCTTGAGGCAGAATGACGGGGAAGGAGGTGCCAGATGATGACATCTCCAGGCAGTGCTGGCTGTCAGAAGCCCCACAATGCTGGAGGCATGATGTGTCAGGCTGGATAGGAGGGAGCCAGATGCACGTGCCTAAAGATGCAATGGTATTATGGCTGGGGGCAATACCAGTTAAACAAGCTTTCTGATTAACAAAGTACTGGATAACAAAGCTTTCACTATAGTTAATTCTTTACTCTTGTCTGGAAGGAAATGAGCTATTACAATAATTGATAATGAATATGAGACAGAAGGGGGGATTAAAATAACAACTGCATTGGTAGGCATGGTTTAGGTGATGACACACACAGAATAGTAGTTATTTTTTAATGTTTATTAAATAAGTGCAGCAATTTGCATTTTTTGTAGCGTGTGCTTGCCAAGCATTTTGAGACACTTTGCCAACATGAACACTTCGTCTCACAACATCCCTCAATTATCCTCATTGTGAAGGTTCAGAAAGAGAGGTACAGAAATATTAAGAGATATCCCCAAGATCATACAGGAAGTCCATGGCACTGCTTGCAGTACAACCATATTCTGACTCAGGCCTATGCCTTACCCACCAAATGTAAATTACAGCAATAAAGTAGCTGTATTAGATTTTATTTCATTTGCAAGTGTTAAAATGTAAAATGCTAAGTCTGCTGCATACAACGAGACATCTTCACAAGTGCTAAATTTATATACTTTATAAAGAAGTGATCTGCAGCTTTAATCTTGTGTGTGTCCTGGGTTTAACACAGTAGACTGCTAGACTAGTCTAAAACTAATAAACGCCTGTAAGACCTTTAGTTATATTTTTAAAAACTTGTAAAAATCTAAATCAGATAAAAATAACATATTCTCTAAGAGACTTTACATGTTAGTCTAAAATCTTATACATTTAGCTTCTAAATTTGTGATCTCATTTTACTTTCAATCTTCTTTCAAAGAAAGAAACTATTTCCTGGAAATATCCCAAACTTTGCTTCCCTGCAGCTACTCTAAAAGCCTTTGTTTAAAGATTTATTTGTCAGCTCATTTATCTCTATCCATCTTGCTCACCTTACATAGGAAGTGACAAGCAAAAGAATTTTGCTCTATGTAACAGGAAGCAAGAAATAAGTAAGTAATAAGAGAACTGACATCTTACCCTGGACATTTATCAAAAAGTCTCTGGTCTTGATGGATACAGAGTCTGAATTCCCAAGTGTCTCACTAAACAGATGTCTTGAAGGGTAGCCCCATGCTCTGTGCTATTAGACTGGTTTATGTATACTGTTAGGGATTTTCAGTAGATGAAAAAAAAAAAACCCTTTCATTTATAACTTTTATCATGGTATTAGCTAGACTCTTCAATCAGCCCAAGGCTTCACTGTACTAGGGGCTGTACAGTTATATATTCAGAAGATTATTCCTACCACAAAGATCTTACAAGCTCATCGACAGCTTGCAATCTAACTTATATCATCACTAGATCTAGACTTAGGGTACGTCTAGACTACAGGCTTCTGTCGACAGAAGTTTTGTCGACAGATACTGTCGACAAAACTTCTGTTGACAAAGAGCGTCTAGACTACATTGAGTTCTGTTGACAAAGCAAGCTGCTTTGTCGACATGGTAGTGTAGACGCAAAGGACAGTTTACATGCAATAACACCTTCTGTCGACAGAAACTCTGTCGACAGAAGGCGTTATGCCTCGTAAAATGAGGTTTACCAGCGTCGACAAAACTGCTGAGTTCTGTCGACATAACGTCGACAGAACTCAGTGGTAGTGTGGACGCAGGTATAGTTTTGTCAACAAAAGTCCACTTTTGTCGACAAAACTCTGTAGTCTAGACACGTCCTTAGAGGCAAACACTGGGCAACTGTCTTTCAAAGCTCTGACAAAGCATCTCAGTCTGGACCTGTAATACCACGATTTTAGTTATCTCCCTTGAGCAAAACACATCAAACACATGCCAAATGCCAAAAAAAGGCCATGATTATTCTGAGATAATTTTTATATTTTCATAGTGATATGGTTTAAAAAATGTTATATAAACCTTACACTCTCAAAACCCTGCCCAATATTTTATAAATGTTACTAAAAGACTTATTCAGCATTACCCGCGTCCTTTCTGGTTGCAGAAAGCAAATTTATCAATGTGTAAAGACTGACCCTCAGTAATTGAGAATTTAAGCTAGGTTGTCCATTGGATAATACAGTCCATCAGGGAAGTATGTGATTTCCCAACTGTGGTTCTCATCAGCACTCCAGCTCATCCCCATGAAGTTCAGCATGGCAGGTACTTGTCACTTTAGCAAAGTGAGCCTTCTAAATAATTAAACTGTTAGAAGTTGAGTAACAGCCTAATTTTAAAAAATAAAACTAGCTAAAGCTGAAGAAGGTTTCTTGATGCTTAATCTGGGAAGGTTTATTATGTTTTAAACGGATTACAGTTACCACTTATAAATCAACATTTGTTTGCCTTAACATTTTCATACACCTTCAGAGAAAGTTTACTGATTTCTTGCAAAATATGGAAGCTAGAGAATTTAAATTTCTCTAGAGTAGCAGTAAGGGAATTTGTTGTGGATTTCTCAATCTGAATTGTGATCAGAAATCAGATCTAACATTGTACTGGAACGAACCATGTTTTTAGGTCAAGTGTAAACCTTAAGTCATACCACTCCACAAAATACTATAGTAGATCAGATATGGGGGACAGTTTGAAATCAGATACCAAGCAGTACATAATAGACTTAATTCATACCCAATCTGCAATTCAAATTATTTGATCAATTTTTGCTCTTTATACCTATTTCAATACGAGTAACAATTTTTTGCAAGAATTAAAGAACTGGTCACTGAGGGAAAAAAATCATAAAAATGTCCTTCATGAACAATAATTGTAATTATTCACTGTGAGGAATTCTGAGAAGTCATTTGTCATCCTGTGACATTTAGATCCCATAACTAAGCAAACACATGAGGGTCAATGAATAAACTGATACTGTTATCTGAATATGAATGAGGCATTATTTTGTGCTTCCCATCCAAAGACAATTATAATATATTTCTCATAAGTGTTTGCAATTAATTTTTATCCTGTTGCTTAATTACCAAAAATCAGAAGGCACCGAAACTCCTGTAGAGATTTCCCTTTCAGGAGCTATGATAGCACTACTGTAATTTTTAGTTAAGTGTAAAGGAGACTGTCACCTGCTGAGTTAGTCATGTATTGGTGAAGAGTGATAGAAATGTAGCCGTGTTAGTCTGGGGTAGCTGAAGCAAAATGCAAGACAATGTAGCACTTTAAAGACTAACAAGATGGTTTATTAGATGATGAGCTTTCGTGGGCCAGATCCACTTCCTCAGATCAAATAGTGGAAGAAAATAGTCACAACCATATATACCAAAGGATACAATTTAAAAAAATGAACACATATGAAAAGGACAAATCACATTTCAGAACAGGAGGGGGATGCAGGGGGGGAGGGGGGGAAGGAAGGAAGGTAAGTGTCTGTGAATTGATGATATTAGAGGTGGGGAGAGTGGGACGTCTGTGAGCTAATGGTATTAGAGGTGATAATTGGGGAAGCTATCTTGGTAATGGGTAAGATAGTTTGCGTGTTTGTTCATTCCTTCCCGGAGAGTGTTGAATTTTAACATGAATGACAGTTCAGAGGATTCCCTTTCCACCTGCATTCTGCTACAAAGACCTTTTACATCTGAACTTTAAAGGGAATCCTCTGAACTGTCATTCATGTTAAAATTCGACACTCTCCGGGAAGGAATGAACAAACACGCAAACTATCTTACCCATTACCAAGATAGCTTCCCCAATTATCACCTCTAATACCATTAGCTCACAGACGTCCCACTCTCCCCACCTCTAATATCATCAATTCACAGACACTTACCTTCCTTCCTTACCCCCCCCCCCACCCGCATCCCCCTCCTGTTCTGAAATGTGATTTGTCCTTTTCATATGTGTTCATTTTTTAAAATTGTATCCTTTGGTATATATGGTTGTGACTATTTTCTTCCACTACTTGATCTGAGGAAGTGGGTCTGGCCCACGAAAGCTCATCATCTAATAAACCATCCTGTTAGTCTTTAAAGTGCTACATTGTCCTGCGTATTGGTGAAGATACATTGTGAAGCTAAATACATTGAATTCTTTGGTTCACTATAAGGTGGCATCATATTTTGTTCTAATGAGGCTCTCACATCATGTCACCATTCTACATGAGCACCACTGCAAATACAAATTAGTCAGGTTCAGGCCTGATTGAAGAGCTCATTGCCTGAAGTGGAACAGAAGTTGTTCAATCTTATAGATCAAATTATAGTCTCATTTTTACATGCCAGGGTATATCTAGAATAAGACCCAAGACCAACTTTGCTTCTTTTATGGAGTTTGATTAATGTTGCACCCCAACTTGCTACCTGAAGGCAAAAAGCAACAAGTATTTATGTAGCAGCCTATAGAAGGAAAATAGTTCAGCCAAGAACATAATTAGTCTGGCTGACACTTTATTATTATAACCATAAGTAAAATGAACATGTAATTCACAAAAGCAATTGAGGATGGGATTCCAGCTATTAAAAGTGGGTGTGAATGTTCCTTTAAAATACGTTAATGTGCACTAGCACCTCAGTACAAATGCATTCAATGCCAATTCACTTGCCAAGGAAAACATTTTATTAGGCCATGTCTACACTACCAAATATAAAGCGCTGGCATTTACAGCGCTGCTGAAAGAGCGCAGCAGTGAAAATGCTATTAGGTGTCCACACTGTCAGCCGTCAGCACAGTAGCATGACCACACTCGCTGCACTTGCAATGCCTTTCAAAGTGGTGCATTCTGGGCAGTTATTCCACATAGTACCTCTTCCTGTTCTACCACAGAGGTTTATGGAGAGGAGCAGGGCATCCAAGGTCCAGTCCCAATGCCCCATGGTACATCACTCCACATCCCAGGCATCCCTGAGCTTTTGTCTGCATTTGGCACCATCTTTCAACGGCTTTTGAGATGCACAGTCTGCCTTCTCAGTATGCTGGAATATGCTGATAGGTCTCACTAGTACATCATGAAAGGCAGTTAAGTTATTCCTGAAGATGCAAAGTGACAATAAGGACTACAAATACTGCACAAACAACATGAGATTTCATGTGGTATTCCCAGAGGTGCTGACCACAGTGGAATGTTGCTTTTGGACTTGGGAAACAAGCACTAAGTAGTGGGATAACATCTTCATGCAAGCCTGGGATGAGAAGTAATGCCTGCAGATCTTTTGGATAAGCAAAGCCACGTAAATGAGAGCTACCATGCTGGTGATGAAGTATGTGGCGATTGCAGTGTGGAAGGTGGCAACTCCAGGCAGTTTGCCAATCATTTCAGAGTGGAAATTCGACTATTAGACTTGTGTTAATGGAAATGTGCAGGGCCATCAATTGCATCCTGCTCTGAAAGATTGACTCGGGCACTTGTGTGAAATTTTGGATGGCTTTGCATGGATGGGCTTCCCAAACTGCAAAGAGGCAAGAAATGGCACACACGCATTTCAATTTTAGAACCAGAACACTCAGCTTCTGAGTATATTAACCACAAGGGGTATTTCTCCGTGGTTCTGCAGGTGCTTGTGGATCAATGTGGAGTGGTCCAGAAAGGTTCACAATATACACATCTTTCAGAACACTGGCCTGTTCAGAAAGCTACAAGCCTGTTCAGAAAGCTACATTCTTCCCAGATCAGAAGATCACCATGAGGGAAGTGGAAATGCCATTGTGATCCTTGGAGGCCTAAATGCCAGGACTCATGAAGCCATACAGGGGGAGTCTTGACAGCAGCAAGGAGTAGTTCAATAACAGGCTGAGCAGGTGCAGAATGACTGGAGTGTGCTTTTGGCCATTTTAAGGCACATTGGCAATGTTTTTATAGGAAGGTGGACTTGGCCGATAACAGCCCTATGGTTATCACTACGTGCTGTACCCTCCATAATATTTGTCAAACAAAAAGTTAAAGTATCACCCATGGCTGGACCACTGAGACACAGCACCTGGACGTCGAGTTTGAACAGCTCAAGACCAGGGATATTAGAGGAGCGGAGATGCCTTGAGGCAACAATTTGAAGCTGAAAGTCAGTAACACTTGTTGCAATGCATGAGAATACAGTGTCTGCATTGCTGAGGGGTTACTGACTGGTTTGTGCCATAGTAATGTAGCTTTGCAGGGTATGCTTGCCTGCTTGCTTTCATGTAACAGAATGATGACTGCTTTCAAACACATTAATTTCATTTATTAAACACAGTAAACACAGGATACACGTGAGGCATGAAACATCTGCACTATATGGGAGACAGGGAGGGAGAGGATGAAAGAGACGGGAGGTGAGGCATGCCCTGAGATTTTCACAGGTTTGTATATGTCCAAGGTCCATAAGCAGCTCCGTCGTCTGCTGTGCTGTTTTTTTGGGGGGGGGGGACTGGGGGGGGCGGTCGCTGCAATTCATAAGAGCTAAACTGCATACGGATCGAAGTTGAGTGCATCAAGAGTCTGTGGGAGGCTGCATGGGTGGAGACTGGGTGGGCAGGTATGCAACGCGACGGGTGGAGCCCAAATTGTGTCGGCAGTGACAGGGGTGTTTGTATGGAAAACTTTTGGGACACTGCTGTAGTGGGGGCCGGTCATGCAGCTGTTCCATCTGCAGTGAAAGCAGGGTGTCCGCTTGTTGCTCCATAATGTTTTGGAGCCGCTTCGTGCTCTCCTTATGCTCCGTCTTGTCGCTGTCCCTCCACTCCTTCAATTTTTTGAGATGTGTGGCAGCATAACTCAGGGTGTTCTGCCAAAGTTCTGGTCTTTCTACGTGCTTTTGTGCCATTCTCAGATGCTCGACAAGCGTTAAGACCTCAGAATGGAATTCCAAGGCCTGCTCTATCAAGCCAAAACTGCAACATGTTACAGAGGTTCCATTGTCCATTGCTCCAACCCCTGGCCCATCTCGGAGCGATTATACATAAAGTCCAGGAACTCCACACTGCTGAGTTCACCACTAGGGCACAGGAAACCCTCTGCAGCAAGGCAGAGGAAAGGTCCAGGAAAACCCTTGCTGCTGTGGAGGAGGGGTATCCCTTCATGAAGAGACAGAGCGTAGAGATCTTAAAATGCATTTAATTAAGTAACCATATAACCACTGACAATTTCAGTGGTTACATGGTTATATGCGGGCAGCAATCGCTTCCTGGGAGCTGGTACGCATGGGGAGCCCCCCGCATACATTTTCCTTCCTGCTGCAGCACGCTGCTATATCAGAGGCAGCAGCATGGGGCAGCAGGCAGCTCCCCAGGAGTCTGCATGTACCCATGAAGGTTAACTGATGGACCCAGGCTCATCTGTTAACCATATGTATTTTCACATCCCTAGTAATGGCCACCCACTTCCACAGGCTGGAAGGCATTTCACAGTTTAGGTTGAGCAAAGAAGTGAAGGAGGGTCTTTTACTCTACTAAAGGTTCTGTGCAACACTAGTCCCCTGTTACCCCACCCCTGCTCATGGCACAGTAGCAAGAGAATGTTGGCCTTCAGTGTGGTCAAATATCATGTTTGCTTTGCCAGCTCATTTCTGAGAGGCAGATTATCGAGACATAACAGACTGAATCAACAGCCTGTTCACCATCTGACTGACCCTGTGCTGGTGGCAGTATCACACAGAACCAAGTCTCCTTTCTATAACCCTCCACTCCCAGCAAAGAAGTGTTTCCTGAGACCCAACCCACTTACCAGGCACGTTATCCACAGCCTCCAAGGGCTGTGAGAAGCTCATCTTACTGGAAGCACAAAAAAGCTCCTAACTGCAAGCCTCTGTGGATGTTGAGTCCTCCTCTGGCTCTGAGCTCCTCTCCCCCTCAGCACACTCGGATGCAACTTCCTCTTCTTGACTTGGTCCAGTGTTGGATATCCCCTTGATTTCTCTCTTCTGAGCCCCTGATGTATCTTCAGAGTGGAGGTGTAGTCACCTCCAAGTATATCAACCAACTCTTTATAGTGCCTGCAGGTATGGATACAGCACCGGAGCTTCGTTCTGCTTCCCACACCTTGTGGCAGATGTTTTGCAGCTCCTTCACTTTGATCCTGGCACTGCAGTGCATTCCATTCATGGCCTCTTTTGGTCATGCATCTAGATATGTGCCCATAGTTATCGTCATTCCTATGGCCGAAGCGCAGCTGGGACTCTACTGCCTCCTCTCCCCAAATCCTAATTAGGTGATCCAGCACCTCGGCATGGCTCCAAGCAATGGATCTCCTGGTGGGTGGAGCAGGCATGGCTAACTGAAAAGATAGGCTGAGAACACACCAGGTTTCACCGAGCAAACAGGAAGGGGATTTTCAAATTTCAAAAGGGATGCAAAGGACGAGTCTGAGGATTGATCCCCAGAGAAGAGGGCAGTAGAGTTCAAACAGATGACCAGAGAGGCAAGAAGAGGCATTGTAGGAAGGATGTCGTAGACCAGTACTACACCATGGTGTCCACACTGGCAACCCAGTGCTGTATCTAGAGCGCAGAAAGCTCTACACTTCTCAAAGAGGCAGTTTACTTGGAGCGCATTAGCTCTGGAGTTCGTGCACACTAAGTGCTTTGGCCATTGTGAACACCTTGAAAGTTACAGTTACTGATTTACTGTGCAGTAACTTTCCAGTATAGACTTAGTCTCAGTTAATCTGTTATAACTGACAATGAACTAACATTCAGCATAAGACATTTGAGGGCCACCTCTCCTAAAGTCCATAGATGACAATGGGAACTTTTCCTAAATTTCCAGAAAAGGTGAAATGTTTAATAAATTGATACATTAATCTTACTGTTGCACCCCACCCATATGTCACATATGGCAAACACTTGGCAACAGTTCTATTCTAATGGTTGGACAGGCAGATCAATGTAATATGATTTATATGGTCTAATTTTATTTTTAAAAAATAAGTTACAAATTGCAGTTTGTGCACCAAACTTTACTATTGTTAATGTGCAAAGAATAAGATAGGTTTTTTAATATTGTCTGTTGATTTCAGTTCTTCCCATTAAGTCCAGGGAAGATACCTCAATTAGATATCTCAAACTTGTAATTTAGCAACACTTACAACAAAGTACAGCGAGCTAACTTATTCATTGTGAATAATTTCTTCAACAAATTTTGCCACTTGCCAAATAAATTATTCAGAAATATATTTTAATTCTTTAAATCAACTGTTTTAGTGTAAGTTAAGGTAAAATCTTAAAGGCCTCTGAAGCCCAAAATAGTTCAGAATTTTTTATTATACACAACATGAGATATTAACTGTGATATCATTCAGCCATTCTTTTATGTTTTCATTTATTGTGCTTAAGTGAATTTTCAATTTTTCACAAATAAGTGAAAAGACGTTACATTATCTGTTTAATTATCATACTTTAAATACCCACATAACAGCTCTATATTAATCTAGGATTACTATGCATCTGGTTTTTCACAGACACGTCCTCCTTCTTGGTCCTTAAATCTCCATCCAGCCGGATTTTTTAAATATCTAAAAATGTACGTGATTTTGCCTTGCTCATTCTTTTTCAAACAAATTTGACACTTGAATAGCTCCCCCAACCCTGCTCTTGCCTCACTCCCGCCCCAGCGCCGTACACATTGGGCTGTAGCAACATAAGCATCTGGTCGCAGAGCTCGCTCCTTAGGGCACAAAGTGCCGGGGCCCCAAAGGGGAGCATGCACAGTAGCCGTGTCTGACGCTGCTGCCCTCACTCTGCGCACAGGCGGGCAGGGGCTGGAATGCTGGGTGCAGCTGGCACCACATGCAGCTGGCAACACACACACATGGCTCCACGCACTGCCTGCCTCGGGCACAGTCCAGCTGCAGCTAGGCGGGGCCCCAGCCACTCACGGAGGCAACAGCAGTGTGTGACCAGGCAGCCCCGCCACAGGATGCAGGTGGGAGAGACTGAGCTTCCAGCCCCGCCCTGCAGAAGTGCCCGGTATGGGGAGTCAATGGGTCCTCCCTCAGCTCCCCAGGGGCTGCCCTGGGTATCGCAGCCTGCACTGGGGGCAAGTGACCCTGGGGCTGCCCCTGCCCAGCTTGGGCATGCGGCTCCGGGGAGCTGAGAAGTTAATGTTCACTCCCCCCCCCCCCCCCACAGGCTCTGCCCTTTGCTCCGAGAGGGGGTGGGACTGTGCCCGAGGCAGGCAGTGCGTGAGCCATGTGTGTGTGTTGCCAGCTGCATGTGGTGCCAGCTGCACCCGGCTGATTTTTGAGGCCTTAACTCTTTTTCTTATTTATGAATACTCAATATCGACGACATGTAGTACACAGAATAGGATATACTCATGTGGTATACCCACTTTTACACGTTGTATATGCTCACATTGTATTAATGTGTTATATACTGTATTAACGTGTTATATATTGTATTAACAATATGTTACTATATGAATTAATGTTAACACATTAATACAACATGAGTTGGTAGATACTGATACAGATACACTCCCACTCAGAACTGTCCTCTTTTTTTAAAGTTTAAATATGGTAATCCTAATTAATCAGTTAATGGATTCACAGTGATAGAGTTCATTGAATTCACTATGGAAATAATGGATTATAAAAAAGTCAACTTACTGTTGCATGGGATATGGTAAGTATTCCGTTTTTGACAGTGCACTTTCTTCTTTGCCACACTTTCCTCAACCTAAACAGTAAGACAACAATATATCAAGAATAAAACATAATTACTGGTCTTTTTAGATTATACAACAAACTTGGAAACAAACAGAATGTAAAGATAATAAACATGCTTTTTATTCTGTTTACATTTTGCATAGATTAGCAAGCCAAAAGTGATCAATTCCCATTTTCAAAGGAGACATCAGCCCTTCTGAGCTCAAGTCCCACTGATTTTCCATGAAACTTAAGACACTTAAGTGGCTAAATTACTTTTGAAAATTTTAGCACTACTCTTTATGCTTTATTATTACATTAATCACATCAGTTTCACTGACATGTTTTTAAATAAAACACCTAATTTCACTTTTGTGACCAGGTGAGCAGAATTCTTCATGTAAAATAACTAAGAGTGACATCATCCAAAGCTTATCTGGCTTAACTGACGTTTTTCATTTATGTCTCCACTTTTTAAAGCAAACAAAAAACAAAGAAACATTTATACACTGGAACCATCATAGAAGTTAACAATTCATGCCTTTGATTTTATCTGAGTGAAAGGACACACTTTTTTTTCAAGAGAATTTAATGTATGTACATTAAAAGGCTTATCACTCTAAGTCACATAATCCTCCTGCTTCTAAGCCTATAAAGTACTTCAAACTGACTAAAACAGAACTGCAGCAGGATTCTAATGTTTTTAAGATTTCTCAGAGTTAAATTTCCATTTTAAGAGACTATGCTTACATGAATTATATTATCCAACTCTTGCTCATCTCTTATATGAGATGGGGAGTGTGAAAAACCTTCACACTAGTGCCAATTACCTTAAAGCTATGAAGTTTTGATGGTGTTCATTTAATATTTTTCAGAGAGAGAAAACAATTATTTTAATGTGCTCCTGGAAGGTTCAAAGCAGAAAATTGAGTCCTCTTCCATCAATAAATTTCTGTATAAAAGCTTTGCATGTAGAATAGTGATAGAAATGTAGCCGTGTTAGTCTGGGGTAGCTGAAGCAAAATGCAGGACAATGTAGCACTTTAAAGGCTAACAAGATGGTTTATTAGATGATGAGCTTTCGTGGGCCAGACCCACTTCCTCAGATCAAATAGTGGAAGAAAATAGTCACAACCATATATACCAAAGGATACAATTAAAAAAAATGAACACATTTTCTCAAGTGCCCCACTGACTTAAAAGACGATCTCTCAGAGAGAGCTAGGTCCTAAGCACCCCCTACTTAATTTCTAAAATACAACTTAGGTTCTTAAGTTTCTAAGATGCTTTCGAAAATCTTGTTCAAATGGCCTACTAGAATATGGCCCCAAAAGAGAGGTTACAATTGTGTATAATATGAATTGAGAAGTATCTGAATCTAGTAGCTTATGTTCTAATGTACAAATTCTAGATTTTCAAAAACACTAAAACGATATCAAATGAATTAAGGAAATGAGTACTCCTGCACACCCAATGGGACAAGCAATAAAAATTCAATACTGAAGTTAAGCAAAGTTTTACATATTTCCAAGTTACACAACATATGGGGAACTTAAGAATGGATATACCAAACAACACTAACTCTCAGCTGTTTTCATAAATTCTGACTTTTAACATCTAAAGAGAAAATAAGCAATTTTACAATAGAGATATGCATGTTTTTGAAATGTATGAGCGCAAAAAATTCATTGCATACATTACATGATAGCGATCCCATGTATTATATACTTCAACTACATACCCATCACTCTTTTTTAAGAGATAACCCTTCTTCTCACTTCCATACTCCTTATTTCCCTGAAGCTGATGCATACTATATCCTCCCTGCCGGCTCTGGGAATCCTATAGAAAAGAAAAAGCCATTAAAAAACTTTAATGTATGCAATAAGATCTTACACTGATTGATTTACTTTTCCTTCCACAACTCCTCCCAACTTTACATAATAACAGATTTTTAAACAAAGAATCCCAACTAAGAAGTTTAATAACTAGTTATGGACTCTTGCATTACCTGATCATGCATGTATTGCATATCCAAAACTCCTATTAACTTCATTGGGAATTCTGAATATACATAGGGTAGAGGTATATGTCCCAAGGTAATGAAAAAATTTAAAAGGCCCATTAGAAATTGCTAAAGGAGAGCAAGTAATTTTTACATGCACAGTTATTTAGGATACAACACCAGTAATCATCCTCAATTTAATTAAGTTTAAAATTACATATAGTGGACATATTCTTTAATAAACAGAATTTTCCCAAATACATTTCAAAAATTGAAAGAAATAAACAGAATGATCAAAATATTATCCAATTCACACAAAAAAAAAGGCTAATTAAACATTGACTTACTCTCCTAGCCTTCGATCAGGAAAGGCAAAAGCAACATAGGAAAGAAAAAGCAAAGAATTTAAAAGAGAATTCATTTTGCAAAATGATGTGCTCCTGAACATACATTCTGCAGTTTCCTAATTTAAAAAGACAATCAGCAAATGGCACTAATTAGTGGGAAAACACAAGACTGTTCATTGTTTAGAGATACATTTGCCTTTGCTTGCCAAGTAACATTAGAGCGCAGTAAAATATTACACAGGTTTATCTTGTAGTGGAACATGGAAGGTTACTAATAATGGTGTATACAGTGTTATTGTAGCCATGTCAGTCCCAGGATATCAGAGACACAAGGTGAATGAGGTAATACCTTTTATTGCACCAACTTCTGTTGGTGAGAGAGATAAGCTTTCTAGATACATACAGCTCTTCCTCAGCTCAGTTTCACAGCTAAATACAAGGTTAAACAGATAGTGCTAAGGGACTATTCAAGGTAAAATGGCTTTTTAATACCCCATGTAGTGGGGACAAAAATGGGATGAGCTGCTGGTAGACCAGCACTTGTCAAAGCTGTAGGCATCAGCTGAGCATTGACAAATTCATAGCTGGAAACTAGACCTCCATGTGACTCAATGACCTCCTGAGTATTAGTATTGTTCAGCACTTGTATTAGAATTGTAAGGATGTACTTAGTGTTGAGAACATACCACCAATTTGGGGTGTTAGTCATTTTTTTTTCAGTCTGCTCTGAGATTGACACTGCACATTCATGAGCCACTGCAGACATCATGATGGCAGGAGGGGAGAGAAAAGGGGGTATTACCGAGTTATGGTCTCTTGTAGTAAGCCATAAATCAAATGTTATTATAAAAACATAATTTTTAGTGTCTAGCAAAATTATGAATTTGAAACCAGGTAATCACTACGTTCTCAAATGAGCTCTCCCAGAAGAATGATAAAAAGAAAAAAATCTCATGGACAAGTGAATACTTTTCATAAAAGAGTCACTCTACACCTGACATATTAATCCTCATCCTCAAAGGAAATCTGCATAACACTTTTAAAAATGTGCCTGGAATAGGGATGCCAACCCACCAGGACTGGTCTGGAGTCTCCCGGAATCAGCATCTATTCCCTGACTCCTGAAAGCAACCGTGGAAATTTGAAAAGACTATTTTAAGAAAACAATATTACATCAATGTTGGAAATAAAATCTTCTGGAATACTTTTAGATAAAGTTGGCTTAAATTCATAACTTAAATTCATAACTTTGCTAGGCACTAAAAATCATGGTCTTAATAGAGACATTGGATTTATGGCTCATTAAAATAATCTGTAACTCACAAACCTCCCTTTTTGTCCTGTGACTACAAGGTTGTTGTCCACTTCATCTTCATGTTTCCTTAGAGTATGTACCAACCATATATGCTAAAGTATCTGTTTGACCTTGCATTTAGCTGTGACACTGCAAATACCTTTTCAAGATCTTCCAGAGCACTGTGAAACAAAAGCTGGTCTCTTCCACCAACATAAGTTGGTCTAACAAAACATATTACCTCACCTATCTTGTTTCACACTAATAAGATCATTACTCAAGGAATTTAAATTTTTTTCTTCTGCTTTCAAGCATGTTCGCTGTTTGAACACCTTGATAGAGAAGAATTTATAAACTAAAATAATGTAGTTATTAATTTACTCATGTGAAGGACATCATTGATTTCTGATGAAACTACTCAAATGAACAGAAATTATCTTCACATGACTAGATAGTTGTAAGATTTTTTACTTGGGCATCTCCTTCTCTTTATATGTTTTTGAATGTTCAGAACAACTGAACCCTATCCTTGACAAAACTGGAACTAGAATTAACTATGGAAGAACAGAGCTACTTAAAGTGTTACCACAAAATATTTTAGCTGAAAAATTATATTTTGTAAAAACCAATTTTAAAAATCTATGATTTTTTATGAATGTAATTTAAAAAAATTTAAAACTTCATTGTGAAGCATCTAGACAGTCATAACACACCTGAAAAAAGCAACAAAAGCAAGGAAGTAAAAAGTAAAATAGTTAATTTTTATATAACTTCGTCTATCCACAAATGCACACCTTAGAATTACTCCCATTACACTATACTATACCACAGATTATGTATTTCAATCATATCCTACTTCCTCAACATGTCCTTTTGCAATTACTCCCCCGTGTTAACAGTATCTTTGGTGCAACAATGTGTTGAGTCAGGAGGGGGCCGTTTGGTGAATGGGGTGATGTAAAGCTGGTATCCCCAAGGTGTGCAAAAATAAGATTTTAATCTGTATCAACACCAAAGATTTACACCACTGAAGCATACATAAGAACAGCCATACTGGGTCAGACCAAAGGTCCACTTAACCCAGTATCCTACCATCTGGAAACTGGTTGGCCTATAACTCTATCTGCAACCGTTAACAAACAATTATATAAAGAAACTGAAAGATTTTCTCCATAAAGGATCTGAAAGATTAAGTATGCACCAAAGAGAAAGCTAAAGCCCTTCTGCTATCCAAGGACTGAATCTATTACTCATTCCTATGCACATAGGAAACATGGCTAAAAGGATTGTGTGGTTAACATGAAAATTAGAGGCTATTTTTGTAAGAAATTTCAGATCATGGAATAGATAAAGCTTATCTTAATGGAAAACAGTGCAGGAAGTTCTGACACCAGAACTCTCAACTCATCCACCCTTCTAGCTACAGTAATTGCCACTAGAAATGCCACCTTCAGAGAGGAGAAGGAAGTTACAAGAAGTTCAAAAGGTGAGGCCATCAATCTTACTAGGGCTAATTTCAGCTTCGGAGGAGGCATAGGGTCCAATACTTGATGGTACAATCTGGCCACACTCTAGAAACTAGGTGATGACAGGATTGGAAAAAGCAATCTATTATCCGCTCGGACAGAAAAGGCCAAAATAGTTGACAGACGCACTTTAATAGAGCTAACAGCCAAACTCTGTTTTTAGATCTAGAAGATAGTCCAGTGCAAGGTCTAGGGGAACTTGCTCTGTAGATACACCTTTCCCTGGAGGCCACACGAAGAAGCACTTCCACTTAGTCAGGTAATTGTTTCTAGTTGAGGAGTCTCTGTTATTCAGAAGCACATTTTGAACATTCTTCGAGTAGGACTTCTCAAAGGGAACAGACAATGATGCATCTATTCTATCAGATGCAGATCTTGGAGGTTGTGATGGAGCTGACACCCACGGTCCCAGAGATTATGTCTGTATCCAACAGGATGAAGGAAGCTCAACCAACAAAGTTGGTAGGGTCAAGTACCAATGATAGAAAGGCCATACTGGTGCTAAAAGGATGAGATTAACAAGCTCTTGTTTTATTCTGAATACAGCTCTGGGCACTGAAGAAATCAAAGGGAAGGCGTAGAGGAGAAAATTCATCCAGGATAGGAAAAAATTATCTGTCAGTAAGCCTGGACTAAGATCTTCCCAGGAAACAGAACTGGTGGCCTTTTCTGTTGGTTCTTGTTGCAAAAAGATCCACTGCGGAGTCCCCCACAGTTGGATGATGGACCTGGCCATATCTCCATATCAGTCATGTTGATTGGAGAAAAATATGTTCAGTTGATCTGCTAGTGTGCAGCTTTGAGATAGATTTCTGTATTACCTACTCAGTGTAAGAGGTAGATTGCCTCCTGGCAGGATTGGGCTGACAGTGTCCAATTACTTGTTTATTTATGTAAAACATGGTCACCAAACTGTCAGAATACACAAGGATTTTTTTATAAAACTACTAGGGAGATGCACCCCCTGCTCTCTATGCTCGCCAACCCCCTTCTAAGAGCACATCTAGACTACGCATGGCTTCAAAAGAATATATGCAAATCTGAGCCGAATTTACATATCTTCTTCCATTTTTTTCCCCTGGAAGAGGCTTTTCTGATATTTGGGCCATCTACATGGGACCAAATTAGGAAAAAAACCCTCTTAAGTCCCCTTATTCCTCCTAAAAGGAGGTTTAAAGAGGGCTTTCCCGACAATTGGCCTGTGCAGATGGGCCAAATATCAGAAAAGCCTCTCCCAGGGAAAAAAAAAGGAAGATATGCAAATTCGAGCCAAATTTGCATATCTTCTTTCGGAAGCTGCGCATAGTCTAGATGTGCCCTATGGGTAGTCAGACCTGGCTCTCCCCCACCCCAGCTGCCAGAGAGGGCTGAACTGAGGCCAAGACAGCCCCAACCCACCCCGCCTCCTGGACACCGGGGAGGGCCAGGCCAAGGAATTTTTTTTTTTTTAAATAGAGAGAGAGCGATATGGTGGAAAGAACGTTACAAGAGATTTTTATGTGCTTTGATGTTGTATAAAGATTGCAGAATCTTTGATAGAGATACTAAAAGAAGGAAATTCTGGCAGGATAGGAGAAAAGCATCTGACAATTGGAGGCAGAGGTGGGAGTTAGAAAGACTGGGAACAATTCATCTCTTCCAATTAGCATTACAAAGGCAGTGACAGCATCAGAATGCTTTAGTTTGAAAGGAATAAGAGATAGTTTTAGGGTAGATGATTTAAAGAACTTAGAATTAATGGTATTTTATCATTAAAAATCCAAAATTGCTATCACAATAATTCTCTATTAAAAACATCAAAGATGGAGGATACAGACTGAACTGGCCAATAGCAGATAAGAGATAGGGGTGAAAACAAAATTCAATGAGTTGTGACTCAACTCACTCCAAAATATCTGAAAGGAGGGGCAGAAATGAGTGACAGGCAAAGCTAACTGGCTGAACAGCTGCCACTCATGTAGGGAGGAAAACGGGAAGCTTTGTTAATTATTAGAAAGGTCAACCAATTAGAGGAGGTCAGAAACTGAATATAAGGAGATGTTGACAAAACGATATATGTGGGTATGAGCGAGAGTGGAGACGACCAGAAAAGAGGACAAAAGAAACAAGACCAGAGGGTAGAGAGAAGCAGCGGAAGGAAAAGATTGTGAGCAGCAACAGCATACTTGACAGAGTAGAAGGACCCTAGACAATTCAGAGGGATTGTTGGAGGAGTACAAGTCTGATCTATCTGATGATTCTAGAGAAATGACCGAGTATGCCTATATTAAAGCTGAATTCCTGCTTCTGAGCGTGATCAGTCCCATCCCACTTTGTGACTTTCTGCTCATGGCTCACAAAATGGTTATGATAGTACAGCTGAACATACCTTAACCGGGACTTCCTGGTCCAGCAACATCTGACCACAGATATTCCTGGATCATAGAGTCCAGGAACAGGGACGTGTGGAAGCGGGGTAGGAGTGCCGCAGGGGGCAGGGGCAACAGCAACTCAGCCGAGAGCCTAATGTCACAGCAGGGAATTATGTCCCCAGCAGTGTCCGTGGAGCTCCAGCCCCACCCCCAGCGACAGCAAGGGAGCTCGGGCCCCAGTAGTGGAGCTCCAGCCCCCAGCCCTCTGCCCCAGCCCTGGCTCCAGCTGCAGAGCCAGGCAGCTGCCAAACTCTGCCCCAGCTGCTGAGCTCAGGCCGTATCGCTCCGGCCTCAGCAGCAGTGGGGGTAGTGTCATCTAGAGAGCCCTGGGGGACTGGGGCAGCAGTGGGGGCAGTCTTGCACTCTAACCCAGTGAAGCCAGACCAGGGAGGTCCAATCTGTACTATGAAATTATGACAAAACACTGAGCTGTTTTAGGTTAATTGACAACTTTAAAACTGGCATATTACAGGAAAGAATTACTATGCTATGTTAATATGTTGGGATTCTCATATCAAACATTCATATAGCCTTTTTTATTAGCGCTAGATCTTAAAATGAAACAAGAGTCAATATTACTATTGCTAGATTTCTTGACAAAGTATTTTTAAAATTTATGAACATTTTCTCTTAATCAATTTCTGTCAATGAAGCCAATAATTATAGAAGAACACTGTCACATTATTGGGTTTTAATGTGAACAGGCCGATCATTGTTGTAACCCCCAAATGTGATGCAAAGTGGGCCATGTGTTGTGTCAAATGAAAGCCTATGCTATGCTAAGTCTGTCTATGCTATTCATATACTTGTATGATATTTATATGTAAAGTTATGAATATGGGCTCTGTACTTGTATTTCTACATGTTTTCTGTCTGGGAGACAGCAATAGGTGTCGACCATCTATTGAGGGGTGGAGGTGGTCCAATGAATAGTGAATGCTGCATGAACAATTGACAATGATTAAGAGCCTTTAACACCTGAGGAGCACACAAAGGCCCCTTGCCTGGGAAGGACACACCTCAAAACACCATGGCTCCTTGCCTAAAAAAAGGACAGACTGATTTTGTGGTTGTGTGATCAGCCCCATTTTGGGAGGAACCAGCACCCAGGGGAACAATGGATTTCCCTTCTGCATGGGCAAGGTTATAAAAGTATCCTGAGGGTGCCTCCATCTTGTCTTCCCGCCTGCCATCCACTCCAGAAAAAACTGGACAGAGGGCCCAGAAGGATTTGCTGACCCATGGTAACATAGCAGATACTCCAGAGACTTTTAAGCCAGCAGTTTGTTATATCTCTGCGAAGAGGCAGCATCAAAAATTTGGTGATTGAGATATGTAATATATTTTCTTTAAAAATCTTACGCTCAATCTCTTCTTTTATTAATAAACCTTTAGTTTTTAGAATCTAAAGGACTGGCATAGTGTGCTCTTTTGGGTAAGACCTGAAGCATAGACTGACCTGTGGCTGATCCTTTAGGACTGGGAGAAACTGTTTGGAGTTGGTTCGATTGGTGTAAGAATGGTGTAGGTTGTGGTAAAGCTGGGGTGTCTAGGGGATAGTTTTGTAACTTCTTGAGGGCCAGATTGGCAGCTGAGGTGTACTCTGTAACTGGTTTGGTGCCTTATAGAGGGGGAACCCTAGTGTTGGGATCTAAACAGTTTTCCCTGATTTGATCCTCTCAGCGGCGCAATCAGACCACCTGACACATTACAAACACTTAGCATATATTCAATATGAAGATGTGGGAAAGACTGTCTTATGAAAATTTACAAAAGAACTAAATTACAAACGTACATCAGACGTTAAATAAACCTTCTGAGAAGTCATATAGCAATCTTCAGACATCAGCTAAAGAATTTCAGTGTGCTACCTACAAAATTAACAAAATAAAGTATATCAAAATGGTCATTTGTTCTGAATATCAATGTCTGCTGCCTAATATTAGCAGAACTAATTATAGGGTCCCCACGAAGGCATTAATCTTCACAAGCATCTTTTTAGAGAGTGGGGTTACTTGTGATTTAGAATGTATGGAATTACAAAAGCATCTACACAATCTACTGATCACCATTTTTAATACTCTATTTTTAAAAACAAAACAAGGTATTTTATAGAGTTTTGCATTTTTAATCTACTAAAACTGAATCACATTCTTCACTGTTTTGGCAAGAATATGAAACACTTCTGCATTTGATTTCCCTTAGGTTATTTTTAATTTTATACATCTATATACCAGCTGATGTTTAGATTTAGACTGAGCAGCCAATGAGGTACAACACTAGTTGCCAGCAAGACTATGTATTACACTGGCTACCAGCATGGTACATAACTGGTTACTCCAGAGATGGAGAGTTTTAAAAACACTACAGTAGAGTGCAACATTAAGATTATGCTATAACTATATTAAGTAAATGAAATAATTGATCGCAAAAGACAGAAAACTTCAAATTCTTAATGTTATTATCATTATATGTATAAAATAATATTAAATATTTCACATTCTTAATATAGTTAGATGGGGGAATCAATATTTGTTATTTTTGGCCCTTGATTACAATAATTTTATAATTTAATGAGCAAACCATCTGCTTGAACTGCAACTAGAATCCTCTCTTTGCAGCTAAGCATACAAAATATGACATTACGGAATCATAGAAGGAAAGTGTATGTATTTGCATAGGGTTTAAGAAAATGACTGGGTCAAGGGACGCTGTTAGGAGTAGTCGGTCATACAGACCAAACTTCGTTATATATGTCCTGCTGCTGCACTCAGGATATGAAATAAGAAGGATCTGGACCAGCCTTAACTGTAAACATTTTATTTAAAAAAAATGAAGTTTTTATTTAAAAAACAGGTTTATATTCTTTCCCATATAAAGCATTACATACATCTCAAAATAAAAAGGTAGACGCATGGGAAGAATATGCTAAGGCAGATCTTTTTTTTTTTTAAATATTTTGTTACTTAGCATCAAAATATTGCACAGAGGTAGCAGTAAGATTTCTTGCTGTTCCTTTTGAGGAGCAGAAGGGGAGGGAAAGATCTCTTCTCACATATGAAATCTGACAAATATCCAATACTTTGCTTTGCATTGACACATAGTTGGATATTCTAAACGTTCCTTTGTTGAATACCATTCAGGAAAAATAAATTGTTCTGCGCAAAGAATTTATGACTATTTAAACCAGTTTTCAACTCAGACTTCATACAATTTACATTCTGCCTGAAAGTAAGACACATGTAAAATTACCTACCTCTTTCTGATCAAGCTGTAAAGAGGATTTTATCAAGTCTCTGAGTGCAGTCAGCTGTTTCTTTTCTTCATCTTGTGTCTGCTTTATCTGTGGAAGGAAAAATTACTGGTATTATTTCCTTTTCAAAATGCAACTTTTACCTTCATAGTTTTATTTCGTCAAATTTGGTAGTCTGATGAGTTATATTTGATATTCATGACTCCTGCTAGAGGACATGCTACTCTGCCACACCTACCCTAGGAAGCAGTGAAATTTAAAAAAAATGGAGCAAAGATGTGTTCTCCAGGCCTTTTTAGTGAGGCCTCAGTGAAACAGCCATCTTCAAAGCCTGAAACCTGGTCCTCTAAAGTTTAAAAGGGATACGGACAGCCAAGCCAATCAGACTCTTGCAGGCTCAGATAGATAACAGGAGCTGCAGGGCCTTAGTGGGTCAGTTCTTGGCTGAAACCAGAAAAATGAGGAAGGGTGTTCCTCCATGGCTTAGATATAGAGAAAAATGTGATAATGCTGGCCCTGTGATACAGAGGAAGGTAAAAAGGACCTCTACCAGACATAGGGAAAGCATAAACCCCAAGATGGGAACATGGTTATTTGGGAGTCTGAACAAAACAGCCCAGTTTAAAGTGCCCAGGGCCATGGTTGAAGACCTCAGTGAAGGCAAACAGACTGTTACTCATTGGACTCTAATACCCCAGAAAGGGTTCATTCAGACTTTATGACTGGCCTGGAAATCCAAGCCCCTGAAGGAAGACACAATTATGTCAGCCAGCGGCCTGCAAGGAACATTAGGAATGAGCAAAAAAAATTTGACAGCACACCGTAGCACTTACAGCTGTTATAATTATCCATGAAAACTATTATAAACATGCACTAGTCTGTTCCTTATATATTTATTAGCTATTCATTTACCACAAAAGCAAGCCAAAGTGAAAGGTATACTGAGAAATAGCCTTTTCAGTCTCCACAAATGGACAGCATGTATTTTTTTGTCATATGTTAATGGTTCATTATAGTGAACTCAACCAAATTAGCCTCCAAAGTCTTAATATTTCAAATAAGCTTGACAGCTGGTTTACAACTAGACTTGGAAATAGTTTCATTCAACCACATACAATCTAGGTGCATGTGCAATTCTGTGGGAAAAGGTAAGACTGATTTAATTTGATTTGTATAAGTCTACAGAATCTCATTTTCAGTAGTGTCAATTTCTGCAACATAATAACAGGGAATCACTGCCTTCCTGGTTCCCAGGTCAAGATTCACCAATTGGCACAAATGTGCAAGGCTCGACAATTAGGGCAATCTACTCGTCTGTGGCGAGTAGATTTTAGCCCGGCACAGCGCCGCATCGCAATCAGCGCATGCGCAACCCGGTCTACGCATGCGCAGCATGCCAAACTGCGCTGCTGGCGGGTGGGCCTCGCCGCCACTTGTCAAGCCCTGCAAATGTGGATAATTTAGGGTATGTCTACACTTGCAGCCTATTTCAGAATAGGGCTGCAAATGTAGGCATTCGGAATTGCAAATCAAGCCCAGGATTTAAATATCCCGCGCTTGATTTGCATCTTCCCGGCCGGGCGCCATTTTTTGAAATTTACAAGCTCGGAATAACTGCCCGCTTCTACACGCGGCAGTGAAATGGTAGTTTGAAATAAAGCCCTATTTCAAACTACCTGTTAAACCTCATTGCAGGAGGAACAACATGTAGTTCAAAATAGGGCTTTATTTCGAACGCCCATTTCACTGCTGCGTGTAGACGCGGGCAGTTATTCCGGGCTTGTAAATTTCAAAAAAAAAAAAAAGGCACCCGGCCGGGAAGATGCAAATCAAGCGTGGGATATTTAAATCCTGGGCTTGATTTGCAATTCCGAATGCCTACATTTGCAGCCATATTCCGAAATAGGCTGCAAGAATAGACATACCCGTAGTGCCACTGGAAATGAGTTCAACTAGTATCATTCAAAAGCACTATCTCCCAAGAAAACAACTGTACTATATATGACAAATCTTAGAATAACTGCTTCACACACACCCACATCCTGTAATTTCCACTCCAACTCATCTGATGAAGTGGGTTTTTACCCACGAAAGTCCAGGATCATATGTTTGTTAGTCTCTAAGGTAACACAGGACATCTCATTGTTTTTATATAAATATATAAGAAAATATTTTAAAACATATTTTAAAAAAATTACTCTTGTGAAGTTGAATTGTGGCCTTTGACTAACAGTGCTGTGTTATCAGTTAATGTCCAGAATATATTTGCTATTTTTTTAAGGTTACAGTCTACTATAAATAGAAGGAGAACTAGGAGCTGATTTGCTATCCTCAGCCAAAAAAAAAAAAAAATGTGATTCAGTGGTACTGATTATCATTTATTTATTATGCCAAAAGAGTTCTAATGAGGCAAAGATAAAGACATCAGCATCCAGTCATAAATTACTGGAATTTATCTGCAAACAATATGCATATAGTTACATAATGAATAATACATAACATAATTAATTACAATCCCCAAGAAATTTACTACAAAATCCTTATTTTTACTTTGGTCTTGTTCCTTTTTCAGGCATTTATGGGGATACAAAGAGTACTGACTGCTAGCTAAGTTTTTGGAGCAGGAGTGGGGAACCTCAGATGCAGCATGTGGCCCCCGAGGCTAAAGGGTGCACTGATCCAAGACACCCACACATATAACACTGCCTATCACATCAACTATGCCAATAATGCGTTGTATCAAAAAACACAGAAATAAAATACTGTTTTTGCCATTTTACAACACAACTGGAGTTCACTAATTGCCTTCCAGAGGCTTTAATGCATGGGAAAGTGGTGATGGCTGATGCAGAGGCTAAATAGAGAAAAATACATCCTTTGAACGGGATTGAAGATGATGAAATGTTTAGCAGAAAGTCTCTTAGAACACTTATTGAAGATGAGTTGTGGGCTATGAAAGAAATGAATTACAGCACATACACTTACATGCTGAAGGACATGGCACTATCAAAAGCAGAAAAAATAAGAACTGATTTCAACAGTAACATGAAGACTTTGCAGTTGCTAAATTTTCACAGAAAAATACTTTGTCCTGCATGCAGTATGCTGAAGTTTCAGGGACCCATAGTTGATGCCAAACCTAAATAAGAGGTATAGAAAAGTCTGATCCTGATATATGGGAGAAATTCTGAAAAGGAAATTTGATTGTTAGAAGGTTGCCTCTTGACCTCTTCCATCCACATGGTTTATATGATGCTCTACAAGGAAACAGAACTATGAAAGTTGTTGGAGGGTTGATGGGCACAACAGTATCCAAATGCTTTTTCCTGATTTTTCCTGACAATCCCAGAACTCTATCAAATGTCAAATGAAATATTAAGCATGGGTAGGATGACTTCCCAAAAGTATCGAAATATCATCTATCCTCAGTAAGTGATGTTAAACATGAAGAATGCTCAATATTAAAGCTACAGGATTATCTTACTCTCATTAAAAACTGATTTACAGGCAACAGATCGGAGCTCATTAATATGAAGTCTTCAGCAGTGAGATTACTATGCCAGTTGAATGGATAAACTGGGTCATGACTTATATGAAGCCTTCAAAACTCAAAGAATTATCCAAGGCTTTATCAGTCAGTAGGCTTAAATCAGGAAGAAGGAGAGGTTACTCACCTTCGGTGCAGTAACGATAGTTCTTCGAGGTGTGTCCCCGTGGGTGCTCCACGTCTGGTGTCGGGCTGGTCCCGGCGCCGCGAATCGGAGCTTGCCAGAACTGTCATCGACCGGGTCGCGCATGCGCGAGCAGCCTTCGCGCCTTTGAACAGCCGCGCGCGACCCGATCCCCGCCAGTTCCTCTCACCGCCCATCTGAAAGAGATAATACAACAAGATTCCGTAGCGGGGAGGAGGGCGGGTCATGGAGCACCCACGGGGACACACCTCGAAGAACTATCGTTACTGCACCGAAGGTGAGTAACCTCTCTTTCTACTTCGGGTAGTCCCCGTGGGTGCTCCACATCTGGTGACTCCGGAGCAGTAATCCACTAGACGTGGGCTACGGAATCACTAATGCGATGGTTTGGCAGCACTGCTGAGGCCAGGGCTGAGTCGGAAGCCAAGCGCTGCACTATCGTGTAATGTCTTGAGAATGTCGTGTTGGAAGACCATGTAGCCGCACGACATATGTCACGTAATGGGACTCCTCTGACAAAGGCTGTTGACGTAGCCATTGCTCGCGTAGAGTGGGCTCTAGGCTGTGATAGAAGCGGCCTCTTACGAATGTTGTAGCAGGTAGTAATACAAGAGACGACGATCTTCGAGATGCGTTGGGCAGATAAAGCTTGACCTTTAGAGTGTCCCGAGGTGGAAACAATAAGACAGTCCGTTTTCCTAACATCACGGGTTCTATCTATATAGAAAGCTAGCGCCCGACGGACGTTTAGAGTGTGCAGGAGAGCGTCCTGCCTTGACGTGTGAGGTTTTAGGTAAAAGCATGGCAGAACGATCGGTTCATTGATGTGAAACTCAGTGCAGACCTTCGGTAGAAAGGCTGGGTGAGATCTCAATGTTACAGCGTCCTTAGTAAAAACTGTATAAGGGGGTGATGACATCAGTGCTGCGAGCTCACTCACCCTGCGTGCCGACGTTATAGCAAGGAGAAAAAGTACTTTCATTGTAAGGACCGGCAACGGTACAGTTTCTAGGGGTTCGAACGGAGGTCTTGTTAGAACATCTAAGACCAGGTCAAAACTCCACACAGGTGGCGGGGGTCTGACTGGTGGATTGAGGTTAACGAGTCCTTTAAAAAAAATCTTGTCACCATGGGATGGGAAAACACTGACTTCCCTTCGATGGGAAGGTGGAAGGCCGCAATTGCTGCTGCATGGACTCTAAGAGATGATATGGAGAGACCAGTAGTCTGCAGCTGGAGAATATAATCCAGTATGACATTCAGTGGTGAGATAAGGGGATCGAGGTCCTTAGGAGCGCACCAGCGAGCGAATCTCGACCATTTAGGTAGATAGGTCTTTCTGGTAGATTCTTTCCTGCTATATAGCAAGATGCGCTTTACCTGGTCTGAGCAAAGCATCTCGGACGTGCTGAACCATCTACCATCCAGGCTGTTAGGTGTAGGGTGTCCAGCTTCGGATGAAGAAGGGAGCCGTTCTGTTGCGGCAGCAGGTCCGGTAGGTGAGGAAATCGGTGCGGTGTAGGTTGCCTGGGCCAAGCAGGGGCTATGAGCAGCACTCGTGCCTTGTCCATGACAATCTTCTCTAGTACCCTGGGAATGAGCACAACAGGAGGGAATGCATATAACAGCGATGTTCCCCAGTGAAGAAGAAACACATCTCCCAGGGAGTGAGCGCCCACTCCCGCTCTGGAGCAGTAAGTTCTGCATTTCGCATTGGTCCTTGTGGCAAAGAGATCTATCTCCGGGTGACCCCAGCAGTGGAAAAGGGGTAGGAGGACGTCCGTGCGAATTACCCACTCGTGGTCCTGATAAAAATGTCTGCCCAGCGCATCTGCGATGGTGTTGTCCACACCGGGTACGTATGCAGCCACGAGAAAAATGTCGTTTCGAATGCACCACTCCCACAGTCGAACTGCCTCTGCACAAAGGGACCTGGAACGAGCACTGCCTTGTCTGTTCACATAGTACATCGCTACGATGTTGTCTGTGAGAATTCTTGTCGTTGTGCCTTTTATGTGCCTCTTGAACCGCCTGCATGCATGAAACACTGCCCGCAGCTCGAGGAGGTTGATGTGCAACAACATCTCTACTGGGGATCACCGGCTTTGGGCCTTTTCGGCACCCATGTGAGCACCCCAGCCCATGAGAGACGCGTCCATGGTTATCTCTCTTACCGGTTGTGGCGCGTGAAACGGAACTTCTGATAGCATGCTGCTGGGGTCGGTCCACCAGTGTAGGGACTCCTTGACTTGTACGGGAATCGCCACGGTTTTGCGAATACTGTGTCTGATGGGACTGTACACGGTGGTCAGCCACTGTTCTAGGCACCGCAAATGTAGTCTTGCGTGCCACACGATGATCGTAGTAGCCGCCATATGACCCAGGAGCTGCAGGTATACGCGGATTGGTAGTATAGGGGACTGCAAGATTGTTGTCACCAAGTCTTTTATGGCTTGGAAACGCTCAACCGGCAGATGTACTCGCTCCTCGAGGGAGTTCAGCCGAGCTCCTATGAAGGTAAGAATTTGTGTCGGTTGTAGTCGGGATTTTACTGTGTTTACAACAAGGCCGAGGGATTTGAATAGAGCCAGCGTGGCCGTCACCATGTGGGAGGTCTCTGCGTGAGTGCGACCCTTGATCAGGCAGTCATCTAGGTAGGGAAAAATTGTGACTCCTGTTCTGCGTAGGTGGGCTGCTACCACCGCTAGCGTTTTGGAGAACACCCTTGGTGCTGATACGAGGCCGAACGGAAGTACTTTGAATTGGAAGTGATTGTCCCCTATCACAAAGCGTAGAAATCTTCTGTGTGCTACATGGATTGAGATGTGGAAATATGCGTCCTGTAAATCTAGGACTGCGAACCAGTCCCCTTTGTTTAGTGCTGGTATGATCTTGACCAGCGTGGTCATTTTGAAGCGCTGTTTGCGGATGAAGCGATTTAGACCTCTTAGGTCGAGGATTGGCCTCCAGCCCCCTGACTTTTTGGGAACCAGGAAGTACCGGGAGTAAAACCCTTTTCCCCGAAACTCCCTTGGAACTCGTTCTATGGCACCTACGCTTAGAAGATGGAGGATTTCTTCCCGAAGAACGGTCTCGTGAGATGGGTTCACGATAAGGGCCGAGGTGGGAGGGGTAGTGGGGGAAACTGAGATGAACGGAATCAAGAGGCCTGATGGTATCAGCTCTAATACCCATCGGTCCGACGTAATGCTGGCCCATTGATGGAGATAGGGTTTCAGCCGATGATTGAATATGCTGGAAACAGGCTTTTGTGTGATGACCACTGGGGACATGTTCGAGTCCTTGGCGCAGGAGTCAAACCTGCTGCCTAGAAGCTGGTCGGGTTGGTGGGCGATTCTGCTGTTGGCGTTTGCGTTGCGGACGCTGTCGGAATTTTGGCTGCTCGGGTCCACGTTGCTGTTGCTTATATGACGAATAATCGTACCTCCTTTGGAATGGGTAGTATCTCCTTTGCCTGAAGGGCGGCGTGTACATACCCAAAGTTCTGAGGGTAGTACGCGAGTCCTTCCCCGAGTGTAGAATTTCATCGGTTGTGGAGGCAAACAGCTTTTGTCTATCGAAGGGCAAATCCTCCACTTTGGTCTGTAGCTCCTTAGGAGCTCCTGCCGACAATAGCCATGAGGCTCTGCGCATGGCGATACCTGATGCCATGATTCGCGCCGCGGTGTCCACTACATCAGCGGCGATTTGAAGGGATGTTCTGCATGCCACGAATCCTTCTTGGACTACCGCTTTCAGAAGGGGTCTCTTGCTGTCCGGAAGGTGTTGCATGAGTTCGGGGAGCTTGGAATAGTTATCAAAATTATGGTTTGATAGGAGTGCAGCATAGTTAGCAATTTGGAGGAGCAGGGTTGAGGAAGAGTAGACCTTACGTCCGAATGAATCTAGTTTCTTAGAGTCCCTGTCCGGAAGGGAGTTCTTGAAGTGAGGAGTCTTTGCCTTATGGCGGACTGCGTCGACGATCAGTGAATTAGGCTGGGGGTGATTAAAAAGAAAGTCCAGCCCTTTGGATGGTACGAAGTACTTCTTATCCACTCTTTTATTAGTAGGTGGTACTGATGTTGGCGTTTGCCAAATCTCTTCGGCCACCTCCATAATGGCTTCATCTATCGGTAGGGCAATCTTCCGCTGCTGCTTCGGGTGTAAATTTTTGAACAGTTTATGTTGCTTGCCCTGGGTCTCGGTAAATTGCACCTCTTGGGATTGTGCTACACGTCTAAAAAGATCTTGGAACTCCTTGAGGTCATCAGGGGGTGACGTTTCAGCTGGAGTTACAGCTTCATGTGGCGAAGGTACGGAGGAGTTAGCATTAGGTGACCTGTCTGGTTCTGACTCAGAAAGTTGTCCCTCCTCCGGGTCTGATTGCTGCGATCGAGGGGTGGGGGATCGTGGAGGCAATGCAGGCCTGAGCGAGGACTGCTCTTGCGGTCTGGAGTGTGTGGAATACGGACTGATCGACCGACAGGAGCATGGCGACCTACGGCGAGATCGCGACCGGCTATATCGAGAGAATTCGCCATAGTAGCGACTATGACAGTGTGAGTCATGTCGGACAGAGTCTGCAGGCGACGAGTGTCTAGAAGATCTAGCGCTGCTGTGCCTGCCATAGTACGTGCGCCATGGTGAGTGTGTTAGGGAATGTCTGGGAGGAGATCGAGATATGGAAAACCTGTGATGAGAACAGCTACGCTCCCTATGGTAATGATGATGAGATGACGCACTGCGATTGTCATGCTTCCTGTGTGCCGCTGTGCGGTCAGCATGAGTAGACATATGAGGTGATGCCTCTGGAGAGGGTGAAAGAGAAATCGCCTGAGCATCCGGTCTGCATGCTGCCTTAGAAGGCTGTGGTGGTAGCTGTTCCTGACATGAAGGCTGCAGAGCTGTAGGTTCAGTGGAATGTGATGAGGCAGGCATTTGTTCTGTAGCATGCACCCCCGGTGCGGACGGTGCTGAGGACAGCTCCCTGTGAGGAGAATGAACTGAAGAGGCTGGTGGGGTCGGCACCGGGAGCGTAGGTGCTGATGGAGCTGGCCCTTTAAGAGGCTCCTGCGGTGCCGGCGGCGGCCGAGGCTTGGACGTGCCGGGCGGCTTTTTTGCTGCCGGTGCGCGGGCTGCCCTGGAACCAGAGGCACCCGGCTTCTCTCCTGCGCTGCCCCGCGACTGTGGGGCTATTGGCAGGGACCTAACAGGAGAGGCTCTCTTCGTCTTTGGGGAAGGCACATTTGGGGAAGGAGCCCTCCGCTTTTCCAAAGTGGGGTCTGAGGCAGAGGAGCCTGTTGAAGCAGAAGGCATCAGTGCCTTATCAAACAGGATTTCTTTGAGTCGCCGTTCTCGCTCCATGCGAGCTCTAGTCGTAAGTTTAGCACAGTGGACACATTTTTGGGGAATATGTGCCTCCCCAAGGCAGCGAACACAGGCAGAGTGACCGTCTGAGAGCGGCATAGACTCTCTACACATGCAGCATTTTTTGAAACTGGGGGAACCCGGCATTTTGACAGGTGGAGAGGGGTTTGTCTCGCACCTCTCTATGTTGACTAGCTCTCTTATTCCCGTTTCTTTTATTATTTTCTTTTCTTTCTTTTTTTTTTTTTTGAATGAGCCGTCGAGGCTAAAGGCTGCCGCGGCCAAAGTATCGGGAACCACGGTCTGAACTATCAGTCTTAGAAATTAAATATATCAGAGTTGGTTTTTTTTTGTTTTTTGTTTTTTAGGTAAATGAGGAGAGCTCCGTCTGCGACCAGGGGCGAATGAGAGGAACTGGCGGGGACCGGGTCGCGCGCGGCTGTTCAAAGGCGTGAAGGCTGCTCGCGCATGCGCAACCCGGTCGATAACAGCTCTGGCAAGCTCCGATTCGCGGCGCCGGGACCAGCCCGACACCAGACGTGGAGCACCCACGGGGACTACCCGAAGAAGAACAGCCTAAATCTGTGTTCAAATGCAAAGAAAATCAGAGTGAAGTTGGCAGGGACTATTATAGAGCTAACCACATTGGAGAAGGTGCAGAGGAGGGCAACCAAATTGATTAGGGAGCTGGAGCGCATGACCTATGAGGAGACACGGAGGGATTTGGGTTTGTTTAGTCTGCAGAAGAGAAGAGTGAGGGGGGATTTGATAGCAGCCTTTCTGTCTAGGAAGGAGTAAGGCAGAAAGGGATCCAGGGATTATAGTGGGCCACAAGCTAAATATGAGTCCACAATGTGAAGCTGTTGCAAAAAAAGCAAACATGATTCTGGGATGCATTAATAGGTGTGTTGTGAGCAAGACACAAGAAGTCATTCTTCCGCTCTACTCTGCGCTGGTTAGGCCTCAGTTGGAGTATTGTGTTCAGTTCTGGGCACCGCATTTCAAGAAAGATGCTGAGAAATTGGAGAGGGTCCAGAGAAGAGCAACAAGAATGATTAAAGGTCTAGAGAACATGACCTATGAAGGAAGGCTGAAAGAATTGGGTTTGTTTAGTTTAGAAAAGAGAAGATTTGAAGGGGGACATGATAGCCATTTTCAGGTATCTAAAATCTTAAAATAAATCATGATATAATTTACAGAATGCAAAAGTAATCTAACTAAGGTAATTGTAACAAAAATCCTAGGACAAGCTGAGGCTTAAAGAAACTTTTTTTTATTTGTACACTCTAAATGTGACATTAGCTTATACTTTTAACTATTTGATACAGATATGGAGTTATTTCAGTTTACTGATAGTACTTAGACTGAATTAAGATGAACAAGCAAAAACATTTTCCTATTTTCAGACATTACGCTACCTTTAATTACTTACATTATACAAATCAGCAGCTAGTTTTTCAATATACTGTTTCAATTTATCAGCTGTTTTCAAGCCATCTTGGAAGAAACTAAAATGGAAAAAAAAATATTGGATTTATCAGCAATACATGAAATTTCTGTATAAAAAAACCCTGAACTTTCAATAGAAAATTATACACAACTTAAACCTATTCCTCCGTCAAGCAGAAACAAAAAATATTCCTAATTCATAATTTACTTTATATTGCAAGCCATCTGATGGAATATAGCGTCCATATAGCTCAAATGCACTTTAAAGATCTGACGATTCTTTTTAATTATTCACAAATATCCCTTGCTGAATGAATATATAATAAGGCCAAATGCATGTAATTTTACAATTGAGTTAATCTTGAAATGGTTTTTGCATACCATTTTGATTTTGTTTTAGCATTTCAGTTTTTACAACTTACAGTGATGTCATTTAAAAAGCATAAGAAATATGTTCACATAGTAAAAATATCGTGAAAGCCTACATGTATCGAATGTCAAAACTCTGCAAACCCCACACTTTCACCCAAACTGTATTGCTGGATTCATCAACTGGCAGCTATACATAGGACATACAAACCACTGTATATAAACACAATTTTAATTTCTGTCAACCAAATATTTACTTTAAATTGAAAGCTCTGGGAAATAATCCCTAGTCATTTCATCTGAGAGTCAAGCTCTTAATTAGTGTATTTCTCTGCAGATTTCAGTGACACACTATCCATTACCAGAAGAGGTTTAACACTGACTTCTACCCTTACATACCAACATCAATATAAGTTATATCTCATTGCTGTATTTTATCACTGCTAGCAAACTTTTTTTTTTAAGCAATTCCTATAATCTTTGTCATGTAACTTCATAGGACATCTCTCATCTTGTTCATCAAGCAAGAAAAAAGTGCCTAAAAGCCTAGTTTTGGTATGTCTTCCTCCATGCTTCCATTTCTAAAAACTGACATAAGTTGCCACTTATCTACTTATTTCATAGTGATTCTGAGAGGATTACTTGTTTATAAAATTAATTTAAAGTGCTATGTAAATAATAATAATAATTGTACTGTTATTATGTAGATGTAAACACGTTACCAGTTCTTTACATTCCAGCTCCATTTGCTGTGAGATAAAAACTGCTCCCAATGCAGAACTAGAGGGTTATGCTGCCTTTTCACTAGAACCATCTCTCTCTGGTTCCCTTATTTCTTTTTGGAAGAAGCAGTTCTTTACTCACCCATGGAATCCCTATGTAGGATAGTCACATTGTAATCACTATCACTTGGAGGAGGATTAGAGAGCAGTATATGGACCAGTCAAAGCTATTCCCTAATTAAGCTGATGAATCACTGTTGAGCAATATACAAAATACCCCTCAATCCTCACAGGCTCCCATAGAGTGAGAAACTCAGAACAGAAATGAAAGATACAAATTTGATTTGGCCTTACAGAACACTGTCTTCAGGGTGCTTTACTAGTAAGAATTATAGATGCACATAAGAGAACTAGCAGGTTCTCTACAGCAGACCAGTCTCTTTACACTTATTATATTAAATGGAATATTTAATAGTTATGCTAAAAATTTCTGATACCATTTTTATAAACAAAAACAAAAGAACTAAGGGTCACTGTTGAAATGTTTCAAGATTCTTTCTGAAAAAGTGAATATTCAATGCAAAATTGTCTCATTTTAAAAGTACTGACATTCAGTAATTCATTACTTAATATTAAATATAAATATAATTTATATTTGTACAGGTTCCATTATAAGATCATATGGTAGCAGTTTTATTTCTATCCAAAACCTATTATTTTATTGTTGGTATGGTTCAAATAAATTCACAAAGAACTCAAAAAATAGTACTAAGAACCACTGTAATCCAAACTAGTGAGATGGTTAAGTTTTCACTATAGGGCTTCAAATAGTTCAGGGACTAAAAAAATTAAAGAACAGGTTACACCTTAATTTCCTAAAATTACTGCAGAATAGAGTTAAAGGTAAATAACAAGGAAAGCTGCTGCTCTGGATTCCTAAGCCTATTACTTTGCCTCTATTAAAGACTATTTAAAATCTATTTTAAAAGAAATTAATTCTACTAATGTTTTAAAATCAAATTCAATGGGACAAGGATTTGGCTTTCAATGTATAGATCATCAAGTATTCAGAATGGCCCAATTTAATAGTCTGCTTGGAATTGACATTGCCCATACAAGAGGCAAAGCTAGGCAATATTCACATTTCTGTCGTCAGATTTATTCTGCAGAAAAATCTCAAATATTTCAGTAACCCATTGTTAAAAGACAGACATCATCATGGTAGGAAAAGGAGGTGGAGAAACCCATTTGTTTAACTGAAATATTGGATTTACTGATCCAAAGAGTTATACTGTACTTACTTGCACTGTGCATGATAATATTTAATAAGATTCTGCAGAAGGTCCACACCTTTTTTAGTCTTGATTTCATTAACCTTAATGAGATACTGTAGAAATAAAAATAGAATTTGCTGTTGATAATTGTATGTTAGGTCTTCAGCTATGTTCAACCAGGAGAGCTTCCATCTCCAATCTCTTCAATTAATTTAATAATTATCTCTGCCATTATCTTGTTGCTAGTTTGCAGAACATTGAACCAAGACAATGATTAACACACAAAATGAATTAGTATGTTTTTAGAACTCTCAAATGAACTAATGTTAACATTTTCTAATACAAATCTGCCATAAATGCATGATTTCCCCCCTCAAACGGTAGGAAAACACGCCTTTTTGTGACATTACAATTATTACTGCATTTCTTCAAAAATGAGAATGTTACTAAATTCTAATTGATTTATCCTCAAATTAAATATAGAGAACTATTTTAAAAGTCACTAGAAAATATTTTAGAAGTGATCATCATAGATTAACAATGATTGAACTAATACGTCACAGACATTTGTCAGTTTAACAGGCATCACCACAGGATCTCAACCAAATCATTCCTTTTTTTAAGTAACAATATATCAGAAAAGACATCCTGAACAGCAGTGCTTTGCACCTAAGGACTGAGAAAACTACCTGCACTTACTATGCTTTTTTTAGCCTGAGATCTTTACTTTAACAGTCTAAACAGAGGGCTGAAACTCAGAATTAGTAAGTGAATTAGATGGAGAACCTATGTCTTGCATAGGATTGTCAGAACAAGAATCTTTAATATAGTTCAGCCACTTGACAGTCAATGCATTTTCCTATTATGCCTCCAAGAGAATTTAACCTGTCTCTAAGGGTGTCTAGACTACATTGTTTTTTCAAAAAACTTGCCCTTTTTTCGAGAAAACTTCACCTGCCTGCACACTGCAATTGTGTTCTTTCAAAATTAAATTGAAAGAATGCAGGGTTTTTTCCAATATTGGTAAACCTCAAATTACGAGGAAGAACGCTTTTTTCAAAAGAGCTCTTTCAAGAAACGGTGTGTGTGGACGCAGAACAGGGACATTTTTCGAAAGAAGAGACAATCAAGAAAAGCACAGGTGCCCTGGTGGCCATTCTGTGAATAGCAATCAGGGCTTTCTTTTGAGAGACCGTCCATGCAGTTTGGACGCTCTCTTTCAAAAAAGCAGATTGCTTTTTCGATACGGTTTTGAGGTGTGGATGCTCTCTTTTGAAAGAAGCTTTTTCCAAAGAGCTCTTTCAAAAAAAGCTTCTTTTGAAAGAAGCTTGCAGTCTAGACATACCCTAACAGGATCCATAGGACACTTCCATTAAAGTATGTAACATAACTGTTTCTTACTTCACACATCTGGAGCTGAAATAACCGTCTTTCTTTCTCCATTTCTTCTGCTATCTCAGCTCCTGTTATCTCTGTTCGTATCATCCCATGCTGTTTTGCATGTTCTCTTTTTTCCTTTTCAATTTTTGTGCTGCAATTACAATTAAAATAGATTTCAGGAAATGTATATCAACTGTCATATGATCTAGAAATTTTACTAAAACAGACTGTATAATATTCTGATGGCAAAATAGCCACGCTGTAAATACAAATTCTCCCTTATTTTTAAGCTTTACATAATTTAACAAGTTTCGCCAATAATATCTTGGGACTTAAGAGAACTGACTTGCTGAAATCAGTACTAAATGAGCTGTCAATGAATGAGAGACAAGAAGACTGAAGGCATAACAGGAACTTCAAAATGTCCCAAATGAAGGCCACCATGGGCTGAATGCTCCACCTGGCCCAGTAAGTTACTGTTATAGAAGGCTTCCTACTATGAAGCAACACCAGTCAAACTGCTTCCAAACATTGTTCCTCCCCTCTTATGTAGTCATGCAACATCCATAATATGAGATGCAGACCTCAAAGTGCAAAACTTGACCATGGTGCCAAGTCAGTACATTGGGATGAAGAGGAAGTAACACAGGAGGCTGAAGTAGCAGACTAGAAGGTAGAACAACCAACATTGTCTTAGCCAAGCCAGAGTAATGAAAATCAGTTTGGCATGATTTAGCTTTAGAATGACTTTTGAGTGACTGGGATGAGGTGGTGGGAAAGAAAGCACACATCAAAGCTAATCCTCAAGTGAAGTAGAAGAGATTGGTTTGTACGCCCAGGATGAGACCTATTTGAGAGCAAAACTGATGGTACTTCTTGTCTCTTTTTACAGAAAGATGAACTGTCAGAAAGTTTCATTCTGCAAAAATGGACCTCAGCACACACTGGCTTCAGAGAACACTCATGATCCTGAGAGAAATTCCTATTGTGGTGATCTGCCAGTTGCCCAACACTTAAACAAATACTTCTCCTCAGTTTTCAGTAAAGGTAATGAGGAGTTTAGAGTCAAGCAGCTAATAGGAATGAAAATAAGGAAATAGCAATTACCGAAGTGGAAGCCAAACTCAAACAGCTTAATGGGACCAAATGAAGGTGCCCAGATAATCTCCATTCAAGAATATTAAAGGAACTGGTTCATGAAATTTCAAGCCCAGTAGCAAGGACTTTTAATGAATCCATAATCTCAGGGGGCCATATCCTATGACTGGAGAATTGCAAATGTAGCACCTACATTTAAGAAAGAAAAACTTAAATAATTTATAAACTATACACCCATTCATTAGACCTCCATTGTGTACAAAGTCTAAGAGCACATTTTGGAAAACTGAGTGATTAAAGATACAGAGGTTAAGTGGTAATTGGGATAAAATTCAACACGGTTTCACAAAATGTAAATCTTTCTTTGAAAAGATGACAGATTTTCTAGACAAAAGAAGTTCACAAGATCTTACCTTTCTAGATTTCAGTAAAACATTTGATACAATTCCATATTGGACATTATTAGCTGGGTTCCAGCTAATAGCACAATTTTGGATGAAGAATCTGCCACATCCAGAGCCAACTACAATGTAGTTCTGGCTACTAGACAACCCTCCATAATTAATGCCTTAAAAACTCTACACTGGAGGATTCTGGCTACTTATCCATTAACTTAGAGGCAGCATCCCAACAAAGGAAGTTATCTCTGGATAACAGTGCCTGCTGGTTTGCAATGTGCATCTATAAAGAAGCTGTGTATATATATTTTTCCCCCATCAAGTCCAACTCTTAGACCAGGGACGGGCAATATCTGGCCCACCAAACCTTCATATCTAGCCAGCCATGATCTTCTGGGTCACCAATATCTCGTGGCCCAGCAGAACCCTTTGCAGGCTACCTGCATGCTGAGCCCCCGCACGCTGCTCAAAGCACCTGGCAACTGGGGCCAGCATGTACATATCTGTGCAGCATGCCCATTGGAGGGAGTCTGCATGTGCTGCCCCCGTACCCAGAACAATCCATGTAGCTCCCATTGACTGAAAATGAGTTAATGAGAGCTGCCTGGGATGTGCTTATGGGTGCGTGCAGCATGCCAAGACTCGCTGCCCCTCCTGAGGGAAGTGCTGCGTAGACACATACACTGTCTCCAGCACTTGGCCACCTTGAGTGGCTTGTGGGGGCATGGCAGGCAGGGAGCCTGTCCAAGGGTCCCACTGGGCTGCTGTCTATGAACCACCTACTATGGTTAGTGCCTCCTGGTCAGAGCCTGCACCTGGTACCCTCCTCTCCCTTCACCCAACTTCCTACCTCAGGTCACAATCCAAACCCTATGACCCCCCCCCCTGCATTCCTGACCCTGGTTGCAATTCCCTCCCATACTGCATCTCCTCTTACACCCTTCCTCCAGATCAGAATCCTCTCCTGAACTCTTATCCCCTCCTGTACCCCCTCCTACACTCTAATCCCCTGCCCCTGATCACAACCTCCTGCTTCACGCAAACTCCCTCTTAAACCCCTCACTGTATCCTAGTCCACTACCTCAAGCTTCCTTCTGCACCCAACTTCCATCCCAGACCCTACCCCTCCATCATTAATGGAAAAGTGTGGTACTTGACCACTTATCAAATTCTTGGAATGGCCCCACCATCAAAAATTATTGTCCACTTCTCTTTTATACTCTTTGACCTTAAGAGTGATATTATACCTTTCATGTTGTAATCTGTAACTCACTGCAAGGGAGAGTTAGAAGCTAGATGTGTTTTAAAAATATTTAAAGCCCTGCATGGAAACATACTATCTTTCCCCAGAACACTTTGGTGTAGGAAGTAACAAAGCTGCATTACTCCATGAAGACTTTACAGGATCCAAGGGCATTTCATTTATCTGAGGCGCCATTTTTTCCTGGTGCCAATGATTGGAGATTATTCAATAACTCTATGTATGCTTTTGCACAAACTCAGCCTGAATGCTCAAGGCAGAGGCCATACATCTGAGAAGGTCCCAGTATGACCTGAAATCCTCGGGAACATGTGAAGAAGAGTCTGGTACTGTAGTTGTCTGGTGAGGAACAAGGACTAATAGAGGCTCCTGAGGCTGAAACTGGTTCCAGTGTAAAAACATCAGGCTGAACTGGGTCAGGAGCAAGGTTCCCTGTAAGCTGTGCGCCCACGTGGCCGCACAGCCCTTTTATGAGCACCGCACAGAGGTTCAGAGCTCCCCGTGCTGACCGGCTGATGAACAGAGAGGGAAGTCAGGGCACTTGTCCTCTCCGAGAAGCAGAAACAGCAGTACCCCAACCCCAGATCACAACCCCTTCCCAGGCCCCCTCCTCATCGCAGTCCACTGCCCCAGGTTATGATCCCTTACTTCACCCAAATTCCCTCCCAGATCCCACACCCCAATTCTCTACCCCAAGCTCCCTTCTGCACCCAACTTCCATCCTCCATTCATAGAATGGAAGAGTGCAGCCCTTAAGGACTTACCAAAATTTTCGCCCATCAAAAATTATTGCCCAACCCTGTGTTAATGACTTAAGGCAAGAAAGAAAAAGATGCTTAACAGAATTTTTTTGAGTGTTGCAGATATCTAAAACTCTGATCTTAATGATTTTTTTTAAAATCCGCTGTTATTAATTAATACATAGTAAACTGTACTGCATTCAGGCCAGATCTTTGCTATATGGTAGAGGTCTGGCCCTTATGAGTCAGAAGCAGCAAGTAAGTGCTAGTTGTGTGATGCTAAGTGTGATGCTAGTTGTTTTGTACGATGAAACCTTATTTGCAAGATCTCTTAAATATGCATCTGTCTGTTAGAAAGGATGATATATGTACTCCGATGTCTCAGAGGAGTGGCCATGTTAGTCTGCAACTAAAAAAAATTAAAAAAACAACATTGGTCCTGTAGCACCTTAGACTAACAAAAATATATAAATAGCATCATGAGCTTTCGTGGGCACAACCCACTTCTTCTGACAAGGGTAGTGTTGATTTTCTTTTTATGTGATTTCGTATTAAATAATCATAAGCATTGCTCCTTGTTAATTATCCATTGTTTTAATATATTTTTCCACACCTCTGGACTATTTAAAATGTATAGCTATGGTTTTTGTTTGTACTGGTGGGTGCACATCCACACACTACCTCAATTTTGGTGGTGCACATAAGTTTCAACCCACCCAAAATAAAATTCCATCTACCCACTAATGGAAAATCTTAGAGGAAACACTGGTCAGGAGGAATGCCTTCAGACTGTTCCTACAACAAAAGTGGCTCATGAGCAAAAATTGTAACTGGGATCAGTGATCTTGCCCTAGATTGGGACTGTAGACTAGGGGTGGGCAATACTTTTAAAAAAGGGGGCCACTTCATAAATTTCTGAAGTGGCCCAGGGCTGCTCTGGAAGGGGCGGGAACTTGGTCAGAAGGGGTAGGGCCAGGAGACTTCTGGCCTGGGGATGGGGAAGTGCCAAGGTGCATGATGGCTAGAGAGAGCCACCAGCTGTTTTAAAACAGCTGACAGTTCCCTCTGATGCTCTGCGCCCCGTCAGAGGGAGGAGACTCTGCACAATCCCCCATCCTCAGGTCTTGATTGGCCTCGGCTGGGGGAGGAGCAAGGCATCCATGGGCCAGATCCACCTGCTTGGTGGGCCAGATCCCACCTGTGAAGACCTTTGCTCACCCCTGCTGTAGATTGAGGAATATCCTAAGGATTTCAAGTAAACCACTGAGAATAAGGGAAAAGCATTGGTGACCAGTAGGTTCCAAGTCAGGAGCACTGATCCCTACTGCAGAAACAGCGTCAATCTCTGTACTAAAGATGGTCTTGAAGAATTCCAACAGCAATGATCTGAATGTGAGAGAGAAGCAAATGTCCCTGAACTGGATCTTAACAAGCCCTGGAAATCATCCTGTGATAGCAGAGGAGCCACACCAGATAGGGGAAAACAAATGATCAGATTTGTCCAAAGCCCAGTACAAGGATGGCATCAGAACTGAAGATGAATAAGTAGCTGATGCCTTTGTTGCCAGATGAAGCACATTTCTAACTGGCTCCAGAACAAAACAACTGTACTAGAGTGGAGGTCAGCACTGAAACAGATCCTGGGGTCTCACTGCACTGAGGAACTCCTTAGTAGGGATGTAAAATACTGTTTAATTGATTAGCCAGTTAAACGTGATGTGCAACTGGTTAACCAACTGAAGGGGCGGAGAGGAGGAGGGGGGGGGATAGGCGGGTCTGCTCCAACCTGGTTGGGTTGGAGTGGCCTCCCGCGCCCACCGCTGCTGGGCTCGAGCAGCCGCTGCCTGCAACACACCAGGGACTGACATTGACACGGTTGGAGTAGCTTCTGTCTATGGTGGGCCCCAAGGGGCTGAAGCAGCTCCCTGACGATGGTGGACAGGGAACTGCTCCAGCACCCACTGCTTAACTGAAACTGATAAGCATCACCTGTTACGCTTTGGCAGACGGGCTCCTTGAATGCCTGACTGGAATATGTCTGCAACCATTCAAAGAAAACAAGAGCTTCTGCTCTCTGAGTCAAACATTCTGCATACTCTAAGGTAGGAATTTGTAAACTAGTAAATAATTACAGGCAGTCCCCGGGTTACGTACAAGATAGGGACTGTAGGTTTGTTCTTAAGTTGAATCTGTATGTAAGTCGGAACTGGCGTCCAGATTCAGCCGCTGCTGAAACTGACCGCCAGTTCTGACTTACATACAGATTCAACTTAAGAACCCCAAGCTTCCCCAAGTCAGCTGCTGCTGAAACTGATCAGCAGCTTATTCCAGGAAGCCTGGGGCAGAGCAACTCTGCCTCGGGCTTCCTGTAGTCAGCGCTGGTCAGTTTCAGCAGCGGCTGACTTGGGGACCTGGGGCAGAGCAGCTGGGGTGCTGCTGGGTTGCTCCAGTAGCACCACTCCTCGGCGCTACTGGACCAACCCAGCAGCACCCCAGCTGCTCTGCCCCAGGCGTCCTGATTCAGCCACTGCTGAAACTGACCAGCAGCGGCTGAATCAGGACCTGGGGCAGAGCAGCTGGGGTGCTGCCGGGTTGGTCCAGTAGTGCCCAGAGGGCGCTGCAGGACCAATCGGCAGCGCCCCAGCTGCTCTGCTCCAGGGTCCAAAACAAAAGCCTGGTCTGCTCTGGCAAAGCCTCAGAGGCGCGGGACCCCCCGTGGCTGCGGCTTCAGTCCCAGTGCCTGTGGTCTGCTGGGGACGGTCCCCAGCAGACCACAGGCACCGCGACTGAAGCGGCAGCAGCGGGCGGGTTCTCCCGCTTCTGAGGCTTTGCCAAAGCAAAGTCTCAGAAGTGCGGGGAACCGCAGCTGCTGCCGCTTCAGTCCCCGTGCCTGTGGTCTGCTGGGGATGGTCTCCAGCAGACCAGGGGCACCGGAGCAGCTAACGAACGGGGCTTTCTCGCCCCGGAGCTCGCAGGTAGCAATCCGCTACCTCGACCTCCGGGGCGAGAAAGCCCCGTTCGTAAGTGCGGATCCGACATAAGTCGGATCCGCGTAAGTCGGGGACTGCCTGTACTGTATGAAATGTGTCTTCAGGCAATTCTGTAAATATGCCATGACTACCTATTTTCTCCAGAAAAGAAAATACTCAAAACCAAGAATATGAAGTGCTAAAACTAAAGGCTGGGATTATGCCTAGGACCTCTTGGTAGTTTTAGAGCAGGGCTACTCAACTCTGGAAGCCACAGGGGCCACAATGACACTCATAGCACATGCTGAGGGCTGCAACTTAAGTGTGGTTGCATATACAGGCAAATATATATGCAAACAGCCTCTTTCACACTGAGAGGCATGAAGACAAAGATTAAGGAAAGACTACAAAGAGTTCTGCTGCTATTAATAAAATGCAATATTTACCCATTTCTACCTATATGACAGCACTTTTCATGAGCAATGACAGTCCAGGAATTTAACTACTAAAACACATATCAACAGAAGACCATTATATTGACTGGCCATTGTGGAGCATGTTTCCAGTAGAGGCCATTTTCAAAGGATCCCACCAGCACGCCACGTGTTGAGTCCCACATAAACCCAAACCACACTGCGGGCTGCAAACAAACAGGCCACAGGCCGTATGTCGAGTAGCCGTTTTAGAGGGTCTCAAAGAATCTCTTTAGTTTTGTATGCAAATCTAGTTTCCCCAATACAAAGCAACAAAAATTGAGTCGACATCTGCTTTCCTTCGCAAAAATCTTCTGTCATCCTTTCCTGACTAGATGAATACTACATAAACTTTTGGAAACCTTTAAAGTGTTTAGCAAAGCAGAAAGATTTTATATTTGTTGGACTAGTCGACCCGGGGCAGCCAGCCCACCGGCTGCTCTCTGGGGCTAGGCCCTGCTTGCTGTTCCTTCACAGTCATTGTTATCACATCCCTTCTTTGCTGTCTGATGAGAAACAATCACATTCCACACACATCCTGTTGTCCTGGCACAACCAAACCCTGACCTTGCTTTAAGTTATGATAAAAGGAAGCTGCATACCAAATTTGGTGGTCCTAGCTCTTACTGTTTAGGAGGAGTTCTTGAACAAACAGACTCACAGATGGATGGACACACAAACAGACAGATGCACAAACTTTTTCAAATATATACCAGAAGATTACCAATTGCTTAAGACTAGAGTGTGTGAGTAGCAGTTTAAAGACTTTTTAAATCTATAAAATCTGTGGCACATAGCCTCAGAAGTTTTATTATATCTAGTGTCTAATTATTATATATATAGTATACAGTTTGTACGTCTGAATACCAACTGAAAATATACAGCCCCAAATAGAATATTAAGTGCTAGACCAGCAACCTAATCTTCTTCCAAATTCCAGAGGAACATAGGCATAAAGGTTTGACTCTTCAATAAATACAAAAAGCCTGAATTTCCATTACCACCGACACTTATATGACTAATGTGGTGTTAATGTCATTGACAGTATGTCTATTCTTAATTCTTCATTTTACAGATTCATCAATCATCTTCATTCTGAACCAGAACAAAAATCCAAGAGTATTACTGACCCACTAAATAAGACTATCTAAGATAAATGGCAGATATTTTCAGTATCATAATCATCAAGGTTAGAACAAAAAAGTATCCCTTCTGTGACATTAAAGTGTTTCTCTTTCTATGAATTATGATAAAATGAAGCACACTTACAATTTTGTCTCATAATCCTTCCACGCTTTGTCAAAAGGCTTTTTAAGATCCTTAGGAAATAGAAAATATACTTAAAATATGTTTATAAACACTTTTAAATTCTAGGTTTAAAACCAAGATCTTCCAAAAAATCATATATAGTATTTTTAAAAGTCTTTCCTTTTACATTTTTTCAAATATGTCATTCACATGGATCTTAAGACATTTGAATCACATTTTCCAAGTGGAATTTTAATCATGCAACTTCAATTATACTTAGCAGAATCTATGCAGATATGATAATAAGTGCCAACATAAGAATTTGGATGCATAGATGGATGTATAGCAAGCAGTTGAAACCTAGGCAAGCCTGAAAATGTTTTCCTGAAAATCCTCTAGATTTGCTGAACACTCACCCCTTTAATTCCTTTCAAGTCTCCTTTTAAGAGAGAATCCAAAGTGAAAATGACATTGTGGCTTAAGCCCTGAAGCTGAGAAAATAAAAAAAAACACTAGTTGAGTTTAAAAAAAAACCAAAACTTATAAATACCATGATTTAAACAAATATACTGCACACATATTTTTGTTTAATTTCACTATCTAATGTAGCTGAACCTATAGCAAAAAAGTTCCACACTAATAGCAAATTCAGACCCATACAGAGTTAATCAAAATGTACATGGATGGAAATCGAAATATTGAAAATATAGGAAATGTTATGGACAATCAGGGAAACATGAAAAGTGAAATTAAAATTAGCAGATGAAGGAAGTCCTGAAAACAGATCAAGGTAGTTTCCAGTTTTTCTACAAGCAACTGAACATTACTGGGGGAGTAATTTAGGAAATACACTGACTTCTTTTAAGAGTGATGATAGTAAGCGCCAACATAAGAATTTGGATGCATACATGGATGGATAGCAAGCAGCTGAAATCTAGGCAACCCTGAAAATGTTAATACAGTAAAACTTCAGTGATCCGGCATCCAATGGTCCAGCACTCCTGATGATCCTGCACCATCTCGAACCCGGAAGTGCTCCGGGCAGCTGGACAATTGGAGCTGCTCTGCCCCCGGCTTCCCAGAGTCAGCCGCTGCTGAAACTGACCAGTGGCTCACTCGGGAAAGCCGGAGGCAGAGCAGCTGGGGTGCTGCCAGGTTGGTCCTGTAGCATCACCCCTCAGCGCTGCGGGACCAACCTGGCAGCACCCCAGCTGCTCTGCCCCAGAATTCCCCAAGTCAGCCGCTGCTGAAACTGACCAGCGGCTGACTCCAGGAAGCCCGGGGCACAGCAGGATCTTCCCTGGGCTTCCTGGAGTCAGCCACTGGTCAGTTTCAGCAGCGGCTGACTTGGGGAAGTCTGGGGCAGAGCAGCTGGGGTGCTGCCGGGCTGGGCCCGCAGCGCCGAGGGGCGCATCCCCCCCACTCCATCCCAGACCTCTCATAGCCCCCCCTTCCTATAGTCTGGCATATCTGATAATCCAGCACCCGCTGGGTCCTAAAGGTGCCGGATTATCAGAAGTTTACTGTAAGTAAATAGGACTTTTCTTATATACAGTTCACCAAACAACAAACAAAAGATGTGGAACAGTTCTAATTTATCAATCATTGTTTTAAAACAAAACAAACAACTCAGACCCAAAAGTCACTAGGAAACTTGGGATCCACAGGACTAATGTGAAATGTTCCACCAAATATACCAAAAAGGTATATTTTAAGTTGGTATATTTGTTTATTGTAAAGAAGTAACCCACAATGTGATTCTGGAGCTGACCACAGGATAGCCTTTGAAAGATATGACTGGGAGAAAGATCATGGATATGAGCTATATAGTTATTGATTTCTTCTTCATCTAATACAATTTGTCAGCATTATTTCATATCCCATCCTTATGTCTCATGAATATTAACTGATTAAGACAGTTGTTTCAATTCAAATGACAAACTCAAGCATACAGGAAGGAATATCTTTATAGTGGTCATGAGCTATAGGTTAGTAATAAACGAAATACACATATTCTGGCTTTTTATATGCATATAAAAAGTTTGTCCTCATATCACTAATAGAAAATCATTATCAACCATCATATAATCTTCAACTGCAATTGCATCAATTCTCCTAAGTAATATGAGGACGGTTCAAAACTTGGAAAGGAAATCACACAGGATTGGTAAAAGATACTCAAGTGGAATTCCTCCATCCAAAGCAGTAATGAATTAATGTATCAGAATACAATATTTACATTTCTATTAAACAATACTGAGGCCCTTACCATTTGTAGTTATTAGAAAACAACAATGACATTTACTCCTTTGTCTTTAATACCATTATGGGTAACCAAATAACTTTAGCTTTCTCCAACAGCATAAATTGTACAGATATTTAACACTTCGGCTAAAACACTACCTGTTCAAACTATCTAAATGCATCTATATAAATGTAAATAAGGATTTTCAATCAATCCATTTAATTTAATTTAATTTAATTTAAATGTATATTTTTTAGCTTGTGTGGACAAACCTTTCAAACAGGATAAACAGCCATTTCAAAACACTAATGTTAGATACATTAATTAAGTTAATTAATGGGACCCCCTTTGGATGGGGTGCTGATGGAGCAGCCCCTGTTTGCAGCAACTGGGGCTGGCCATGAACACAAGCTGCGTTGGCAGGAGCCCCTGTCCGTGGGGGTCCTAGCTCCACATTGGGATCCCCCCACAGACAGGAACTGTTGGACCCAATGCAAGCCCAGCTCAGTCCTGGCTTGTGCCGGGTCCAGGAGCTACCCCTGCTGTGGCTCTGCATTTTACATATACTAACAACTGGCCTGGCTCTTGCTACATTTAAAATGCAGAGCCACAGCAGTCCCAGACCCAGTGCAAGCTTGCTCAGTCTCAGCTCCCACCAGGTCTGGGATCTACCCCTGCCAAGCTGCAGCAGCTCCGGAATGCAACCAGGACAGCCCCAGAACAAGCTGCTCATCCCACCCCTACTAGCTCCAGGCCCGAGAAGCTGGTGATCCACCTCCCTACCTTCAGCTGGTGCCAGCTTCAGCCCTGTGCACCCAGCTCTTACTACACTTAAACTGCAGAGCCGCAATGGCATAGCTCCTGGACGTGGCGTGAGCTAGGACAGAGCACCTTCCCTTATCGACTAATCGTGTAGTCGATACAAAATTGTATTCACTACGCAATTAGCCAGTTACCAGCCTCTTAACATCCTTAATCTGGACATGATCTAGCTTTCTTTAAGAATTCTATACAGCGACCTGTAGGAATTATAGAGGATTGTAAGATTCTTCCATTGATTTTATAATTGTGTATCAGTTCACACTTCCATCATTCTGTCTGAATAGACATCACCATAATTAAATATAGTATGTGTAACATAACTTATTCTTTCCAACATTTTTTGAAGTGTAACTGCAATTGAGATTATTTCTGTAGTATACCTACATTGATTTCAGTTTAAAATTAACTGATTTGTTTACAAGATAATACTTTGATGAATATTTACATAGCTAATCAAATCATCAGGAATACAAAGGTATTTTACTTTGTTTTGAATAATTTTATAAAAATAACATAAAATTTCTTACCAGGTTTTTCAGCAGTGTTGACAATTCCTTAGTAAGTGTTGAAAATTTAACAAAAGCAGTACCAAGATCTGGGTTATCCCGACTCAAAAAATTACTTCCAAATTTATCTAGTACTTGTGCATAGTTTTCTTCATTTTGAACATGATCTGAAAAAAGAGGTTCAAAATTAGCAAGTTTCTTTCCTATACCTATTTCAAATCAATACTTAAAGAAGCCAAACTGGTGAATTCGCAAGTTAGGACCACATTGTAAAGAAAAACAAATTGCTGCATTTACTGAAAATCAGTTATTTTACTATTTAAAAAGGACTTTTAACATGTAGCCAGAAGTTAGATCACCATCTGAATTTAAGGTCACATGTAATGATGATCAATGGAATACAAAAATCTGTCCATGATTACTAAAGTAACAAAATGAGAAAAATATGAAAAAGAGCAATTTAAGTGAGACAGAATGTTTTAGTTTTAATTTTTAGTTTTGTGAAAAATCTCTCTCTCACTCTCTCTCTCTCTATATCTTTCCTGCAGGACAAAAGAATTACGTCATCATCATATCATCTGCATCCACAAGCTGGGGGGTAGGCATGGGCAGTGAAAGCCCAGCTGGGGAAGGCAAGTCCTAGCCCTGGCCCTTCCAACACTGGAGCCAAGCCCCACCCACTCCCAGCCTGGCCATCTCCAGCAGCCACGTGGAAAGCTGGGGATGCCTCGCTGCAGCACCAGCCCAGTCTCTTCTCCCAGAACTAAGAGGGAGAGCTGGGGATGCTGCGCCATGGCCTCGGCCTGGCCTTCTCCTGTGGCTAGGGGGGAGGAGGAGGGGTGGAAAGCTGGGGATCCCATGCTGTAGCTTTGGCCCAGCCCTCCCTTCCCCAGCAGCTAGGGGAAGAGCCAGGGCTGCCCATCCCCAGAGAGTGGGGGGTTGGCGAGTATAGCGTGCAAGGGGCATTACCCCCTAGTTGTGATGGAATTTACTTAGGAGTAAAAAACAAAATGAAGTTATACCTACTACTATTAACAGGTACACGTTTAATTACAAAACAAACCATGAAGTCAATAGTATTAGAGGTATAAATATGGGATATACTGGACCTCCAATTTGTAGAGTAAAAACCTTCATTATTTTGTATGTTTGGAATCTCTCTGGTCTTCATTCTGCTTGTTTTTGTCTTCCATTTAAGTAGCATAGTAGAGAGAAACATTCATTTTGTGCCCTTAAAGAACGTGAGCCTTCCAGCTACTCACTGACAACACAAACTACTAAACTAAACATGTACAAGTAAATTGTATATATGCACATACAAGTAATACTATTGACAAGCGGTAGCTTGTTATCCCAGGATATGTAGAAGAGCAGCTTAAAGAGGCAGAGTTAAAACTGCGGAATATGGTTTGGTATGGTAGCCAGGATAGCAAATGCCTGTGGGTATAGAAGTAGAGGGTATGTACTCCAAGGTAATTTAAATTTAAATTTCCTTGCTGTTGTGTTTTTGAGTCTGGCAGTGATGAGTGTTATGAGACTGAGTCTGATGAATCATTTAAGATAATTACCTATGAGTACTAAGGGCCCAGCCAATGCACAAGCAAGTATGGAGCCAGGTGACTCCAATTCAGGTATATAGACTCTTAATGAAAGGAGCAACTACAGCATGCTCAACATCATTATTCTGTTTGGCTGTGTCTACACTGGCATGAATTTCCAGAAATGCTCAAAACGGAATACTACTCCGTTTTCAGTTTTTCCGGAAAAGGAGCGTCTACATTGGCAGGCTGCTTTTCCGGAAAAGCCCTTTTTCCGGAAAAGCGTCTGTGGCCAATATAGACGCGCTTTTCCGGAAAAGAGCCCCGATCGCCATTTTCGCGATCGGGGCTTTTTTCCGGAAAAGACTACTGGGCTGTCTACACTGGCCCTTTTCCGGAACAGTGTTCCGGAATAAGGACTTATGCCCGAGCGGGAGCAGAATAGTTTTTCTGGAATAGCGGCTGATTTTGTACAGTAGAGCATCGTTGCTTTTCCGGAAATTCAAGGGCCAGTGTAGACAGCTCGCAGCTTATTCCGGAAAAGCGGCTGATTTTCCGGAATAAGTGGCCCAGTGTAGACACAGCCCACGAGATACTAGTTGGTACTTCTGACAGACTACTCCTACTCACCTCTGCCCCTATTTCAGCTTGCTTCTGTTTTAGCCAGACCTAAAGGCCTGGCTGTACTGATACATATACGGCATGTGTAGCAATCATAACTGTTTCCCAACAACATACTGTGAATTAACATATACGATCTCATACACCTTAAATTATTTCTGCTGGGAGAAAGTTTAAATAATCTGTTTAAGAGTTTTAGAGATCTTTTAAAAACAGAACAGCCAAGCACCTTCCAGCAATACATAAACCGCACCTTGCACATAAGCGCACCTTGCACTTGGAGCAGAAGCACACCTTGCATTTGGAGCAGAAGGTGACAATGTATGTGACTGACCTTCTCTGGATGGAAATTTATTCCAGTGTCTAGGACTACCCATGAGCAGTCTCTCCTGCAGAGAGCTTTTAGATATTCTGCACCCAGGCCTCTAAGTGCCTTTTAAACAAGGCCTGACACCTTGAAGGATAAGCTAATGTACTCACAGTAGTTTGTCTTGTTTAAGCAAGAGTAATGTCGCATTTTGTACTAGCTGGAGTTCTAAGGGTCAATGGTTTCATTCCCACATACACTGCACTGCTATAATTCAGGTGAGAGGAGACAAAAACCAAGGCCAGGACATTGTCAGCCAGAATGGTTGGAATGTACTTTTCTGGACAACAACTACATATGGATGCTGCAATGAGAGAGATTAGCATCAAAGAGAAATCATGGAGCTGACCAATAATTTCTGGGTGTCAATCTCCAGCCAAAGCAGCCTGTACCATGACTCCTCAAAATCTTTTCCTCTGCCCCTCAATACAGGATTCATCCTGCTCATGTTCAACCAGATCTTCATCCATAATGGATCACATTCTAGTACTGGGCCATCATGCCAGTAGCACCATGCTCAAGGAGAGTACAGTAAAGGATACTGTACCATAAATAGTATCATCTGCATGTTTGAGCCCATGTCATTTTACCTGTTCATCTAGTGGCTGCATGTAGATTTTGAAATGGACCGGTGGAAAAAACCTGATCCTTCTTGGATTCTACAAGTGAGCAGTCCATTGGCAAAGGTGAAATCTCCCATATCTACTCTTTGGACATGAACTTCCCTGCTTTCTATCTTAGGCAAGACAACAGTATCTCCAGGTCAAGAGAAGGATGAGCAGATGTCTACTCTCAATCCAGAGCAAGAGATCAATCAGTGCTACTAATTCAGCCCACATCCTGACCTGAATCCAAATTATGCTGGGCCTAGGATATTTCCTTCAATTAGAAAAGCTTATAATCGGCCCTGGGCTAGCTTTTCTATGAGCTTGCTCAGATACTGATTTTTTTTTATTGGAAAGTAGTTAGAACAGATTTATCCAGGGTGGGTTTATTCAGTGTTGGTCAAACTTTTATGCCAAGGAAAAAAATGGAAGGGACTATTACTTCCCTGAATGGTGAAATGGCTATTTCAGTTATAAGTGCAACCAACTGCTTATAACTCTTTTTCACTAGCCAGGAAGGACATGATTCACAAGTCTTAGGTTGAGATTCCTTCAACTGAAGTCTGCAACTTACAAACAGGTTGTGCCCCAAAAGTTTGTTTGTGAATCGCTTGTTTGGAACTCGGAGCACTCGGAACACATTTTCCCTTAGAAACAATGTTATAAATGGTGGTCAGGTTCCCAAGCTATCCCACAAAAGCCTTTAAAAATCATAATGGATCTGAAAGCTGCATATTTGCAATGAAAAATAGTAGAAAATAATACCATTGCAATATTAATTAAAAAAAACTCCAGAAAATCAATAAAATTGACTCCGAAATATTTTTTATTTAACATTGAACTCTGGTGCTTGAGGAAAGACAGGTTTAATAAGAGGAAAATGAGGAAGTAGGTGGAGATTTTGAAGGGGACTTTCTGGACATCCCTCGACTGCAGGGACATGCTTATTAGATTTTTGGGTGCCCCCTAAGCTCCGGGGTGGGGCCAAAGGTGAAGAGTTCAGAATGTAGGGAGTTCAGAATGTGTGTTGAGGAAGATGGTAACGCATTGGAGGGGGTGAGGGCTCCAATTGGGGTTCTGGGTTGGAGCTGGGGATGAGGCATTTAGGATGCAGGAGATGGTGGTGCAGCATCTGGGCAGGAGCTTGGGTATAGAAGAAGGCTCAAGGCAGAAGGTGAGAGTGGGGGTGAGCTGTGAGGTCTGGGCAGGAGATAGGGTGTGGAAAGGTGCTCAGGGCTGGGGTAGAGAGTTGAGGGGCAGGGAGCTTACCTGGGGCAACCCCCCTTTGGTGGTGCAAGCCTTAGGAAGGGGGAAGGTGGCTCTATGGAGTTGTGTCCCCCTCCCCACCAGGCATGCCTGGAACACAGAGGTTTTAGTCACTGGATTAAGGGGACACTACAAAAAGAATTCCAGGCCACCAAAAGCGTAATCTTTTTATGGCACCCCCCTTAGCCTGAGGCTACAGCCTCTAATCCACCTTTCTTAATCTGGCTCTACCTGGCCACCCACTCCACCCCAGGCTCAGTGACAGCTTGCACCACCCACCCCCGAAAGCTTAGCACTGGTTCCACCTGCCCCCCTCTCTTCCTGCAGGCTCAACACCGGCTCTGGCTGCTCCAATCCCCACCTCTCCCTGTGGACTCTGCATCCAGCCCCCTGCTCACCAGGAAGCAGCTCAAATGCAGGATGGAGCAACCCAGAGGAGCAAGGGGCAGCCGCACAGCCAGTGGCTGGAAAGAAATGGGGCTTAAAGTGCTGGCTCTCTTCCGTCACTGGCTGCCCCATTGCTTTTCCGGAGTCCTGCATCCCCACCTGCTCACCGCTTTCTGGTGAGCAGAGGCTGGGAGTAGAGCCCTTGGAGAGGAAGATGGCTTGGGATGCCAAAGCCTATGCTGAAGATGTTAGTCAGGGGATGGGGCTTGCTGCAGTACTTCAGCCCATGTTCCTGCTGCTCTCTTGCCTGCTCCCAAGGCTGCAGATAAGCGTTCATATATGCAGATATTTGTAATTCAGGGAGTGCCTGTATCCAATATTTCTGGAGAAGTTAACATATTCATACTGATAATACAGCTGGCTCAGAGTGAGAGAGAGAGATTTCATTTTGTTTTTGAAGAATGAAGAATCCTTTAGAGTCCAATCCTGTAAGTCTTCTGTTCTCCTTTCAACAATATTTAATCTTTCTTCATTTGCAGCTGTGGTAATGGTATATCTCCCTAAGCTCCTCTTCTGTGTTTTTTACTCCTGAGGAATTTCTCAGCCAAAAATTGAAAATTCTATACCAAAAATTAAAAACTCTACGCATAATATTTCAAAATTCTACAAATACTACTCATTTCAGAGTTCCAGGTGCAGAGGTAAAGAGCAATGGAAACATGGGAGCAGTGCAGTTTCCTGGAGTGGGTTTGACCTAGCCCCTGCTGCATCTTGAAAGGCAAGAGGAAGTTCCATCTTCCTGAGTCCAGCCAGGACTAGAAACAGAACCTGGTATGATAGGAGCCACCAACTAGGGTATCTCCAGCCCCACATCACAATGATTTCCTGCTCTTACAGCTGTTCTAGATACCCCAAAGGGTGCACCTGAACTGCTGGGAAGGGACACATGACTTCTCTAGCAGCTTCCCTTCGCTTCCCTGTCAGAAGTCATTCTTTTGTGAGGAAGCAAAGAAATATGTGATACAGAATTTCCTCAGGATGAAACATCTCAGACACTTCGCCAAAGGATCAATGCCCACAAAACAGATATTAGACAGGATCACAAAGAAAAAACAGTTTCTTGCCATTTCAACCAGAAAGGACACTGTCTCAACGACTTAATTACCTGCATCCTGCTTCAGAAGCCTTTTAAATCTGCACTTGAAAGGGAATCCTCTGAACTGTCATTCATGCTAAAATTCGACACTCTACGCGGGGGGCTCAACAAAGACTCTAGCTATCTTACCCATTACAAAGATAGCCTCCCCAATTATCACCTCTAATACCATTAGCTCACAGACATTTACCTTCCCCCGCCCCCCCCCCCCGCATCCCCCTTCTGTTCTGAAATTTGATTTGTCCTTTTCATATGTGTTCATTTTTTTAATTGTATCCTTTGGTATATTTGGTTGTGACTATTTTCTTCCACTATCAAATCAACAAACACACACAGAGACAACGTCCAGAATTAATTTTCCCTAGTGGGAGAGAGAGGGTTATAAATGCAAAAAGGAATTCTGTTTCTTTCAGGTAGCAGTAGCAGTATCATTTTCTCCAACTTGTAAATTCTGTCAGACAGTATTTAAATTACAGAAAATCAGTAGTGACTAGTTCAGATATAAAGTTGAAATCTTTGGGTGCTACAAACTACTACTTTTCTGTTGACTTCCACACTTTACTTTTAAAACTATGAATTTCACCATAGGCCATGTGCATTATCCCATGATGCATGAATCATCTTAGACACTAAAAAAATCCTGGCAAAAAGCCTCAAAAGATCTGTATTTCCAAACCATTAAAAAACTGCCAAGTACGAAGTTCCACTACAACCAAAAAAGACAAAAAACAAATGTCTTTTCTTAAACTCAAATCAAAATTATGAAATTGCTCAAGATCTTTAAACTTTATTTTGAAAACAAGATAGTTCCAAAAATGTTTATAATTAATTTACATACCATTGTCATACTTATTGCAACACAATGAATGTCAAATGTCCAAAATTTAGTCATATGTTGTTGTGGATTGACAAACAGTAAAATATGTTTTTAATAAATTATATCTGTTCTAAAACCTTATGCTTTTAATCACATATCTTGGCATAAAACCCAAAAATCATTATGCAATAATAAAATGCATATTTGTAATGTAAAATTTATTCTGTAAATATGCACAGGAGATATGAGCTAAGGAGAAGCATTAACTGACTCAGTCTTGACCTAAAGAAGCTCAAATGCACAACAGTGTTTGGTTCTAAGGTGAAGGAAGAATAATGGAACCACAGACATTAGAGATCAAAAAGACCCAGTAGATCATGCTGTTCCTTTCCTTGCCAATGCAGGATTTCCCACCAATATATTTATTAGTACTTTATTGAATCTACTTTGTAACGGTGGTAATGGCTACTCAGGACAATACCTCACAGGTGTTGGTATTAAGCTTTAGATCAGACCATTGTCTTTACCTGGGCAAAATAATATATGCTTCCCAAGCTCATCGTAAGAAAGGGGACGCAAAGAAGGAAAAGGATAGTTATTCTCGACTGAATGCATGTAAGAACACTCAGGAATCCAATATAATAGTCCATGAAACTATTTTCTTGTAAGGTAAACTGAATGCTAGGGATGTAAGTGATTAATTGACTTTCCAACAAGCCAAAGCTTATCGGATATTTGACACACTAGAAGACTAGTCGCTCCCTCCCCTTGCTTCCTCTATCACAAAGAGGCATTGGAGGGGGGGGGGAGGGAGGAGGTGGAAAAGGGGTACTGGACAGAGCCAGCTTAAAAGCCAGTTCCCCCCAGCTCATGGGAGGGAACAGGGGTGCAGAGGCGGCCAACTTTGAAACGTAAAGAATCCCCGCTGGGGCTCTTGTACATTTCAAAGTTGGAATGTTGCGTGAAACCCGGGATCAGTGGGGGCGCGTGTACATTTTAAGCAGAATGCCCACATGACACCTGGGGTAAGCAGGGGATTCCCCACTGGCCTCAGGCTCCACGCCGCATTCCAACTTTGAAATGTGCAAGAGCCCCCCCCCCCCGCTAAGGCTCTCATGCATTTCAAAGGCGGAATGCAGAAGTTCTTATCAACTAATTGAATAGTTGATGGAAATCCCATCTACTGTTCAATTAGTTAATAAATCAAAATTTAACACCCCTAGTGAATTCCACTATCATCAGTAAATAAGAAAATAAAACTCAAACATATGAAATTCGAGTACTACAGATAAGGATATTTAATAATCTTTACTATAAAAGTACATCTACAGCCTACCTTATCTAGCTGAAGGATAAATAGAAAATTAGTTAAGCTGTGAAAATCTGAAAATATTTTTATCCAGACATTTCCACTAATTTTCTAGTCCATCCAGAAGTTATACAAGACATATTACAGCTGTATTTTATGATAAAGAAAAATTTAAAATACATGAAACAGTGACACACATACAGAAGATAGAATTCTACAAGAATTTACATCCCAATTTGAACCATGCATACATGGCACTATGTACAAATGATACATAAGTAATTATCAGAGGGGCAGCCCTGTTAGTCTGAATCTGCAAAAGCGGCGAGGAGTCCTGTGGAACCTTATAGATCAGTGGTCTCCAATCTTTTTACCCCCAAGATCACTTTTTAAATGACAGACCAAGCCAAGATCTACCGCCCCGCCCCTTCCTTGAAGCCCCGCCCTCTCTATTCTCCTCCTCTCCATCACTTGCTATCCCCAATCCTTATACTGCTGCTTATTTTTTTTATTATTATTATTCTGTAGGAAGAGGTTTTTCCAACATTTGGCCTGTCTACACTGGACCAAATGTCAGAAAAAAAACCCTTCTTTTGGAAGCCACCTTATTCCTTGTGGAAAGAGGAATATAGGGGTAACCAAAAGAGCCTGTTTGCTCTTCCACTAAAAAAGCGGAAGAACAAACGCAACCCTGGATGCAGAAGAGTTTTTCTGGGATATCTCCAGAATCCTGAAAAACTCCTGCAGTCTAGCTGGACCCGAGGGCTACGTCTAGACTGGCCACAAATTCCGGAAAAGGGATGCAAATCAGGTAAGTCAGCATAGGGAAATCCGTGGGGGATTTAAATATCCCCCGCGGATTTAAATAAACATGTCCGCCGCTTTTTTTCCGGCTTGGAAATAAAGCGGCGGACATGTTTATTTAAATCCGCGGGGGATATTTAAATCCCCCACGGATTTCCCTATGCTGACTTACCTGATTTGCATCCCTTTTCCGGAATTTGTGGCCAGTCTAGACGCAGCCTTGCTGTGTCGAGACAGGATGTGTAGGCTCTGGGGTGGGAATGAGGGATTTGGGTGTGGGAAGGGGTGAGAGGTGCAAGCTCTGGGAGGAAATCTGGATGCAGGAGGAGGTGGAGAAGGGGACACTGGCTCAGGGAGGGGGCTCCAAGCAGGGCAGTGGATGTGAGGGTGCAGGAATTTGGGTTGGGGTATGTGAGGGGCTGAGGGCAGGAGGTTCCAGTGTTTGATAGACTCAGATCTAGGGTCTGGGGAAGGGGCAGTGCAGGAGTGGTTATGGCCAGATAGGGGCTTGGCCCCAACTGGGGGTTTGTTGGCCAGGCTTAATTTTTAAATAGAATACTATGTTAAACACAAAAAGTTTCTGCATTGTCTTTATTTATGAGAACAGCAGGGAACCTGCCTTGAGTCAGGGATCATTGACCCATAGAAAAGTCATTTGGGAGCAGGGGACACAGTACTGGGGAGGAGTGCTAGTGGGTTCTGGAGCAGGGAACAGGGTGCCAGTGGGGGCAGGGGAGAGGGGGCAGGGTGCTAGGACAGGTTTCTGCAGCAGGGGACAGGGTGCTGGGGGGGGACAGGTTTCTGCAGAGGGGAGCAGGGGGGTAGGTTTCTGTAGTAGGAGACAGGGTGCCAGAAGGAACTGGTTTCTGCAGGGGGGCAGGGTGCCGGGGGACAAGTTTCTGCGGGGGGGGGGCAGGTTTCTGCAGCGGGGTCGGGGGGACAAGGGAGAGGGAACAGGGGCCAGGAGGGCGGGGGACAAGTTTGGGGCAGAGGAGAGGGGACAAGTTTGGGGCAGGGAATTCCCTACACCAGCCACGGAGAGAAGCCTCCGACCTGCGCTCCCTCCAGACTGACCGCAGGGCAGCTGGGCTGGAGTGAAGAAAAGCAGCTGCCCGGCCAGCTGGCCAGGGTGCCACCAAGCTCCACATGGGCAGGCGCAGAGGGGAAGCCACCCAATCAGCTGGAGCACGGTTCAGCCTCCTCTGGGCTGAACGCCACAGCCAGCAGGCCAGGCAGCTTCTCCTCTGCACCAGCCCACATGGAGCATGGTGCACCCTGGCTGAGCGCCATGGCCAGCTGGCTGGGCAGCTGCTTCTCGTCCCTCCAGCCCGGCTGCCCTGCGCTCAGCCCAGGGAGGCTGTGCCTAGCTCCAGCTGTGAAAGCCACAGTCAGCTGGCTGGGGTGTTTCAGCCCTCCCGACCTCCCAGCTCCCACCATTCCTCGCAGCTACTCACCTGTGTTGTTGCTCAGTGAGTAGCTGCTCCTCAAATGAGGAAATCTAATGTAAATGTACTGCGCAGGTGCGCAGTTCAGAGAGGGCTCAAGAGCTACTCTTAGAGCCCCTGAGATCTACCGGTAGCTCACAATCTACTGGTTGGTGACCACGGTTATAGACTAACTGAAGTGTTGGAGCATAAGCTTTCGTGGGCAAAGACCCACTTCGTCAGTTGCATCTGACGAAGTGGGTCTTTGCCCACGAAGGCTTATGCTCCAACACTTCAGTTAGTCTATAAGGTGCCACAGGACTGCTCGCCGCTTTTATAAGTAATTATGTGCTTCTGTTTCAATGCCAAGGCTATAAGGAAAAGGGAAGGTCAGAGTTTCCATAGCTTACCACAGGATTCATGTAAGTCCGTAACCCATCCATTCAGTAAAATACCATTATTTATTTTAAGATTACCAATGTACCTGAATGTTTGAACAAGTTCAGCTTTCACAGTGCATACAACAATTTTGATAGAAGAAATGGCACGTCTACACAGCACCCTTACCTCAAAATAAGCTATGCAATTTGCATAGTGCAAATTGCATAGCTTATTTTGAGGTTATTTTGAAATAGAGCACTATTTTGACAAATCCCTTAACCCTCGTAGAACGAGGGATACAGGGATGCTGGAATATTGCGCCAATTATTTCAACATACTTTTTGAAATAATGGGTGCGTTTAAAGACACGGAATAGCTATTTCGGGATATCGGAGGTGTCCCAAAATAGCTCTGTTGTGTAGACGTAGCCTAAGAAAGCTGTAAGTAGAAACAACTACTATGTGTTTAACTTCAACAGTAGACTGTTTTATTAATCTCCACAAGGCAAGGCATGTTTTTATAATGAACAATGCAATCAACAAAGAAACTAAAGTCTATGTGTGAGTATTAAGTAAACAGACTGAAGTGTGTTATGTATTCAATTCTGGATACAGTGCATAATAAGGATGTTAAGTGGGAAACTGACTAATTGCGTCATTGATACAAACTGCATCGACTACATTATTAGTCGATAAGAGGCCCCGCTGCAGCTCTACAGTTTAAATGTAGTAGGAGCCAGGTGCAGAGGCAGCTTGGCTCCTACAACATTTAAACTGGAGAGCCGTAGTGTGGGTAGATACCAAAACTGGCGCTAGTCAGAACTGAGCAGTCCCTGCTCGCACCGGATCCCGGACAGCTGTCGCTCTGCATTTAAATGTAGTAAAAGCCAGGTTGCCTGCCAGCAGGGGTAGGTCCAGCACCCAGCGCAAACTGGGATTGAGCAGTCCTGGCTCGCGCCTGGTCCTGAACCAATGCACCTCTGCATTCTAAATGTAGTAAGAACCACCCAGACAGCTGTGCCTATGTCTTCCCTGACTCCCCCATCTTTGGCACTGTGGAGATGTGTGGGGGGCAGGGGGAGATGAGTAACTGAGTAGTGACTTGACTTGTCGCTTAATCCCTAGTGCATAAAGATCAGCCTTCCTGCACTGTGTGGAAAAACAGGTTTACTGAATGTGTACACACAGCAACAGAGTAAATCTCTTTGGTGAAGTCCAACACCCTTGTGAGGAGAGACAGACAGACAAAGTCAGGGCAATCGGATGTACATGAAGGAAGCCCTTCTGAATACCATACTCCATGTTTCTAACAAGATGGAGTATAATGAACAATTCTGCAAACAAAATAGATGTGAGTCATGTTGATTCTCAATATGCCAAACTCTTCATAGGCCACTTTGGGGAAGAATTTCTGGGGGGGGAAAAAAATACCACAGAAACAATAATATATGGATGTTTTCACCCTCTGGACAAACTACTCAGATTTCCACCACAAATTCAGTAACTACCACCCATCCATCAAACTCTTTCTAAAACGCTCCCAGATGAACAATCAGATTCAACAATGAAACTGTACAGACAACTATATACAAGAAACCTACAGATTACCACATTTACTTCCTCAGATCCAGTAACCATACCAGACACCAAGAAAATCTGTTAACTACAGCAAGGCCCTCAGATATCACAGAAAGGCTCTAAAGAAAAAGTCCAGAATACACACCCCTTAACACACTTAAAACTATCTTAATCAAACAAGGACAATCCATCACAGAAATAGATTAGGTTCCAAAAGCTTATTGCAACATGTGGAGCATCTTCATCCAGTGCATTAAATGCCCCTAATAATAACTGTGTGGGTGAAACCAGGAATTCGCTCTCAAATGAAATCACACAGAATAATGACAAGACAAAAATGATCTCTCTCATATGGGCGAACACCTTTCATAAAAGGATGACTTCATATCTGACCTCTCAGTCCTCGTCCTCAAAGGAAATCTGCACAACTCCTTCAAAGGACAAGCCTGGGAGCTTAAATTAATGGAAGATCTCTCACCAAGACACTACACTTTACAAAAGGAAGATACCAAACAAGCAGCAATTTCTCCTATATATCAGTATGCTCCACGTTGTGTTTCTTTGTACATATATTTCTAAAATTAGTAAGAACTACTTTTATAGTTTTGTTTCAATCTATACAGGGGCCTATCCATATAAAATATCTCTGTAGGTATCTCTGACAAAAGAAATCCCAGGTCAATTTTTTTTTTTTAAATGAACATAATGAAATAGGAATTTTAATCAGCAAGACTGTAAGACAGAAATAATGAAAAGAAGGAGAGGCAGTGAGCACAGAAAAGCAGATGAAAAGTTGAAACAGTAATTTCAACTGTGGCATGAAAAGTTTAAATCATTTGTCTCAATCTCTTCCTCAATGGAAACGTAAAAATAAATAAATTAGCCAATTCACCATCTCACAACTTTCCAGTCCCTCTTAAAATTATTTTAATACTGCAATACAATTTAAAGTATCTTCACATTTACACACTAAATTAGCCTTTTTTGTGACACACACAAGTATAAAAAAGCTGAGAACTGCAAGAATTAGTTTGCTCAATACAGAGGCATTCATCCACTGAACATTTTCCATTGTAAATTATGTCTTGCTAAGACTTGCTATAAATTAATGGAAATTAGCTTTTAGAGATTAGTCATTCAATTGAATTAACAGAAAAAAGCTATTAAAATTTACACTATTAATTATGATGTAATTCAATGTCACTAAAAGTCAACTGGGTGTTATTGGATAACTATCCAAAAGTATTTTCCACTTACTTAAGGTATCATCTTCAGTTAGACAAAAGCTTGTAGCCCACAAATCCTGGAGTAGGCAAATACTGGCCTGTGGACCAGATCTGGTCTGCCAGGGTTAGCCCCTGGCTGGCCCTCATACTGCCATATTTACCTACGCCTCTGCAGGTACAGGGAAATCACAGCTCCTATTGGCCGCAGATCGCTGTTCCCGGCCAATGGGAGCTGCAATCACCCACACCTATGGAGGAGGAGGTAAATATAGCAACAGCAGCCGAGCAGGGGCTAACCTTGATGAACTGCCGCCATTTTATTGCCCCCCTGCACAAATCCAACCTACCCATTACAGAAATATCTAACAAGTTTGAGGGACAATTGCAAAAAGCTTCTCAAACAGGTTCACTGGGGTTTAAACTGACTTGAATTCTTTTGTTAACAGAAGAAAAATCTCCTGCCTTTAATGTTTCAACAGTAAACATGATTTGTGATATACCAAGACATTTGAGCTCTTCTTTCTCAGAACCCTCCAGAATCTGGTATAAGATGTACCCATTCTCTGAATGCCATTATTTATATATCATTACAGGCAAAACAATAATGAAATTAGGAAGCATTCATTGGAGTAGAGATCTCAGGAACTATTACTGCCCCAATGTAATTTTATTTGCCTCCACAAGACTTTACAAGGTAGGTGAGAGTTTAACAAAGTCACTATATGAATTATCAACATCATATACCCCAATAAATAAAATATAAAACAAGTCATCTAAGCTCCCAAAATGTGGCTAGTGGCCTCCTCCTACAATATAAAGATATCATTCATATCCTTCTTGACCTATCTGTGACAAGAAGTTTCACTGCTACCTTTGGTATCTTCTGTGGAGAAATTCTACTTGGATGTTATCTCAAAATACAATTTATCTGCATCACTATTATCAGTCTCCAATCACTTTGTTTTCACATATTTTTCCTCTAGAAGACTCAATATATTTAATACTGCGTGCACTGTTCACTTCCTTTATTTTTCTTCATGCTGTATAAGCCAACTTTTCTATAGAAAAGAGACAGGGTGGGTGAGGTAATACCTTGTTATTGGACCAATTTATGTTAGTGAAAGAAAGAAGCTTTTAAGGATGGTTTTAAGCTTGTCCCTTCCACTAGCAGATGTTGTGCAATAAAACATATTACCCCATCCACCCTATCTCTAATACAAGGAGATAAACATGGGTTAAAACACTGAATATAACTTTTCCTTATGTTTACGGACTATAGTTAGGGATGTTAAAATGCATTTGTGTAAACATATATCTGTTGAAATGGGGAGGGGCAGGAGGTGGGAGCTGGTGCTCATGGAGCATTGGCTTTAGATAGATTTAATCTAATATCTTTTTATTAAGTACTGGCTCCCATTTCCCTCCCTCGATACAGAGGCAAGGGGGGGGGGGGAGACAGTTGATTCGGCGCAAGCTGGTTTGCACGGGGAGCTGCCTTGCATATGGAGTTGCCTCTCCCCCATGGTTCCCTGAATATATCATCGGCTCAGCAGAAGCCAATATGTGCTAGGGATGTGAACAAGTAGTCGAGTAGTCAACTACCCGATAAGCAGGAGCTTATTAGGTAGCACTATCAACAATTTGATCTCTCCCCCATCCCTTCCATTGCCACTCTGCACTCTAACAGGGACAGAGAGGAGCCAACATGCAAAAACCTTGGTTCAGTCTCTGGTCCCCTGCTAGGTCTCAGGACAACCCCCCGCCCCTCCCCCACCAGTCTGCATTCTGAAAGGGACAGAGCAGTCGGTCCCGCTGGGCTCAGCACAAGCATTTTTGAAACTCAATCTGCATCTACTTGTGTCACAACCTCTTCAGAATCTGATATGTTGCTTCACTGAGGACCTTTACAAATTTATTAATGATACTGACGCACGTATTAATGGAAATTTTGCAAAGTACAGACCTCAAATGACAAAATATTTGAATTCTAGCCTTTATTGTACTGTACTGAAGCTCCTCCTAAGGGGCAAAAAATGGCAAATATCACCTCTCCTCCCTGACAAGATACAGGATATGTCTACACTACGGAGAAAATCGACCTTCCACAGGTCAATTTTCTAGCATTCAATTTAGCTGGTCTAGTGCAGACCCCCCCAAATCCAATGCTGAGGGCAGTTCCCACTGGCATCGTATACTCCTAATTTCACGAGGAATAAGGGAAGCCGTTGGGAGTCTGAGCTCCCATTGGCTTCCTGCAGTTAAGGTAAGCCAAATATAGCTATGCATTTTGTGTAGCTGGATGGTTTACCTTAAGCTGACCTGCCTGGTCTAGTGCGGACCAATAACGTTCATTTTCTGTACATTATTATTTTATACAAGACAGTGAGTGATGACGTAAGATTATAAATGTTGTAAAGCTTTGACAAAAGGGTAATTCTGATAGTGAAGAAGTTAATAGTCTCTCATTTCATGTGGTAAGCTTGATCCAGGATTCAGCTTCTTGCTGTAACAAAACTCCTCTGGTCAACTGCTTTGCAGTTCCAGTGGAATCAAGAATGTACCCATAGTTAGATTTCATGGTAGCCCAGAATGACAAAGTCTCTCTGCCCTCTCAGGTAGACAGGATCAGTTCAATAGGGAAGTTTGGAGGAAAAATATCAGGAGTACTTCCTTGAAATATATTGGTTCCAATGAGGTGTTGGAGAGCAGCAACAAGTACTCTGGGAGAGGCAGGCATCACCTATTCTTTAAGTAACCAACCCTAGCTCTCCCCACACCGGCCACTCGGGATGGCCAGGCTGCAGCCGTGCCAGCCCAGATTCCTTCTCCCTCTGCCCTCTTGCCAGCCCGAGTCCCTTCTCCCATCCCCCACCAGCCAGGGTGCCTTCTCTCTCCTCTCCTCCAGCCGGCCCGGGCTCCTTCTCCATTCCCTCGCCAGTTAGGGCCCCTTCTCCCTCCCCACCTCCGCCAGCCTGGACCCCTTCTCCCGCCCCTCCCCGCCAGCCTGGAGCCCTTCCCCACGAGCCAGGGTCCCTTCTCCCGCCCCAACCCTAAACTCCCTCTCTCCTAGCCACACTGCGCACCAGGCCTGGCTCTAACAGCAGTGGCCGGGAAAGCACAGCAGTGCCTGTCCCGCATGTGGCGCAGTGAGCACAGGTAATGCCGTGTACACGCAGCACTCTGGGATATTGTAGCCTGCTGAAGTGGGGAAAGCAGCAGTGCAGGGGGCCACTGTCCCGACATCTCCCTCATACGGTCCTGCCTGTGCTGCTCACTGCCCCAGCCCTGCCTGCAGAGCCCAGGGCTGCCTATCTGCCCACCAGGAGCAGAAGGAAAGGAGCAGATAGGTCAGTGCAGCGGATCCCCTGGGCAGTTCAGGGGTGCTCTGGCAGCCACGGGGGAGGTGATGACACTCTGCGGGAGCAGCCAGACTCTGGGCAGTTGGGCACCGTGTTCCGGCTCCCCTACAGCCTGGCAATAGGGGATCCCCCAAGAGGCCGCTGCTGGCACGTAAGCCCAGCTGGGAGCCCTGCTCCTAAAGCCTGTCCCCGGGCTGCTGACCCAAACACCATACCCTCCCTCTGCCCCTGGGCTTTCACAGCAGTAATGTAGGGTCTGCCAGCTACTGTGCCATGTTTCTTGGCATTAAAAATCCTGTGGGGTGCGGGTGAAGAAGGGGAATAGGGGCTTGGTTTAAAATAGTAATTCCAAGTGGCGAGGGGAAGCAGTGAGATCTGGCTCGTGCTGGAGAAGGGGGTGGGGGAGAGAAGGAGGAGGCAGGTGGGATGCAGAGTGACATAACGGCATCACTGTCATCCCATTGGAAAAGGTTTTTTTTAATATATAGATATGCAATTAACAGCAAAAAACTTTGTAAACATAATTTAATAGAATAATCTTCTCACATAAGACTAAAACTACTTACCTTGCCCAGAATTGTATATTGCTTTTACAGATTTTTTCACTTTCTGTAGTGCAGTTCTGTCTTGATCTAATGCCTGAAATAAAAGAAAGATTGTCAAAAAAACCCACCTCTTTATGGCTTGTTATTGAATAGCATCAAGCAGTTTCACAGTATTTGTAAGTAAATAGTGAATAATTTCTGAATCTAGAAGCATGACAGATGCACTGTACTGAGCCCTCTGGGAAGGTCTTGAGTTACTCAACACCTTCAAGTCAATTAAAGAGCTAGATTAGACAGCTCTCAAGGGAGTCTTATCAGGGACAGCACAGCATCAGAAACACAGTCAAATGAACCAACACCTAGAGAAAATATTTTATTCTCTATTTTCACTGAGTAATTTTGGGGTGAGTTATAGTGATAGCAGCTACCACATTTTTACATAAAATTCCGACTTTTTATACTGACTCTTCCTTTTAAAATAATTTGGACACAAGAGCAGTAAAGAAAAAAAAACTAGATTAAGAACCTGATTTTTAAACATACACAAGTCCATTATTATTTCTGTGGAACAACATATAAAAGAGTCTTTAGAAAAGTAAATAATTGTTTTCAGGTTTGGTCCCTTGATTTAGAACACAGAAGCTTCTATAGACTGCAATACTTTCAAGGTACAAGTAATTCAATTTCTCTGATTAAACTCCTAACCCAGTTGTTTGAACCTCATAAAACTTCTAATGGGCCCATTCACAACCTATTGAAAAAGATGAAACAAGTTAATACACGTTGAGAAAGACCATCTCTGTGAATGTTCCAAATTAACAGAAAGTTAAAGAAATAAAAAGTTTGTGGCATACGAAATTTTTAAAAGTCACACTGGAGCTTCTTAGAACTTTCTAGGCCCACTCCCTTGTAAATTTAGGTATTGGTATTGCCCGATCTAAAATTACTTATGAATTTCCAGTTACCACCTATATGGTTGACAGGTCCTTTGTTCCAGGATCAGAGCTGTATTTAGTGATTCTCTGATGTGCACAGTTGCAACACTCATACTATAGGAACTCTGGTATATTTACAAATATAGTTTATTAATACATTTAGCACAGTCACAAACACCCAACTTCATAAGATAGATAGTGAATGTACATCTGTATCTCCCTACCATATATGTTTTCTAAGCAATGATGTACCTGGTAAGTTTAACGGTATTCTTGGAAGCCCCTATGCCATTAGAGATTGTTTATCTAGGTGAAAGGTCCCAAATATATGCGCATTGATTCTGATATCTGGGTTAAAGGTCCCAAGCATGTTCATGCTAGCTTTGCCTTAGTTCAACTTACAGGATGTGGCCTGTAAGTCCTGTGTGTAACAGACAAACTGTCAGTATAAACCTACTGTAACTTATTATAACAAACATATAACCAAAACCATAAAGAAATGATAAATCCATACATATATTGGCAAGCATGCAGGTTATCCCTATAGGCTACACTGGGAATACTAAGCACTTTCATTACGTTTGCTTACATAACTCATTGTTCATGACTGAGAGTATGTCTACATTGCAGAGCTATTTCGGGATACCAGAAGTATCCTGAAATAGCTACTCCGCATCTATTGAAGTAACCCATTATTTCTAAATAGATTTTGAAATAACGGGCTGCTTATTCCGATGTCACGGTAACCCTCGTTCCATGAGGGTTAATGGGAATTTTGGAATAGCGCATCATTTTGAAATTTGGCGCTTTATAGACAGCACCAAATTACAAAAGAAGTGATTTCAAAGTACAATAGAAATAAACTACGCAATTTGCGTAGCACAAATTGCATAGTTTATTTCGAGCTAAAGGTGTTGTGTAGACACATCCTGAGAGAATAGATACAAAAGTGTTTAAATTGATTATTTTGGACCATGAAAGACAAAGAGAACAACTTAATATCAGTGACTACGATGTTAGGTTTACAAATATTCAGTTATACCCTGCATGCTGGCAATACACCTTGATTCAGACTGTTACAAATGTAAGTGGCTCAGTTCTGACAAAGCAAAATAGTCATAGTTAAAAGATACAGAATACCAAGAGTAAAAGATAATATGTAAGTAGGGGGCTGTGCCCTCTGCTTGTGTAACCTCCACCAGGCGGATTTGAACCTGGGATCTCTGGAGCTGAGTATAGGAGCCTCTATCCTCTGAGCTAAAAGCCAGCTGGCTCCCAGCCCATGTTGTAGAGGTCTCTTGGTCTTATCTGTTGCTGTGGTCTAGGTACCACTGGCATTTTTTCAGTAACCACACTAGGTGCGTGGGTTACACTTGCTATGCTTGCCAATGCCCGTGTTGGCTGGGAGGGCCCATGGCCGAGGCAGCCCTGGCCCCAGCCCCAGCCCCAGCCCTTCCCTCCCCCACTGCCCGGAGGGGAGAATGACCTTGCTTTAACTCAGTGGTCTCCAACCTTTTTAACCACAAGATCACTTTTTCAATTTAATTGCAATGTAGGCTCTACCTCAAACCCAAATACCCTTGCCCCACTTCTTTCCCACCCCTTCTTCGAGACCCCACCCATTCTTCAAGGCCTCACTCCATCTCCCTTCCTCCCCCATCCTCACTCACTTTCAGGCTAGGGTAGGGGTTGGGGTGCAGGCTCTGGTCTTCGGTCAAGGGTATAAGAGTATGTGTTGGGTTAGGAGTGTGACGGCACGTTGGGGGTTCCCCGTCTCCTGCACCCCGAAATGGCACAAACAGACTGTACCAGCCAGTGGAATTGAGGGTGGTTTATTGCTCCTCCAGCACAGCGCAGCACAGATGTAATCTGGTTACAGGAACTGGGCTAGGATGCCTCAGGCCCCCTTGAGATGGGGGAGACTGGGCCCCTAAAACTCCAGCTCCTCTCCCTAGGCTGTCTCGTCCATCCTCCCAGACAGCCACCAACCAACTAACCCACTTCCAGCCCTGCCCCCCAGCCAGGGCCGCATTCACCTTCCTTTGTTCCTCTCCATGGGGGGTGTCTGGCCACTGGTTCAACAAGTTTGTCCTTATCTCTGCCTAGTGAGGTTTTCCCTGCTGGGTCTTGCTCCAGACAGCAGGGGTCACCACATCCCAGCAAGTACCCCCACTACGTCACAAGGAGATCATAGTGAAGGACAGTGTGTGTGTATGAAAATGACAGAGAAACACACAATGTGTGAGAGTGACAAAGATTTGCATTGCCAAGCTCTCTCCATCCCATTCTCTCTGTGTGGAGATAGGGTACAGAAGTGGGGGAAGTAGGGACATTGACATCAGAGCCCTGCCTCTTCTCTCTCCCACACCCTGCACAGCAAGCAGGGAGTCTCCAGGGGGGCAGCTCCAAGGTGGAGGACAGGAGCAGCATGACAGTGGGTAGAGGGACAATTGAAGTACCAGCACTTGATACTTTCCCAGCCAAACCAGTCAGGATCACCTGTCAGAGGCTCCAAGATCTACTGGTAGATCCCGATCTACTGGTTGGTAACCATTCATGGTAAGAGGAAGCTGTATTTGGTGGTCCTAGCTCTTGCAGTTGAGGAGGAATTCATGAACAGACTCACTTTCTCAAATATATAGTAGATAATGATCCAGCAAATACCAAGTTAAAATATACTATAAATTCATATAAAATAATATAAATATCTTATATATTGACTATAATTGATTATATACTGTACTATGCTCTAAAATCTAACCAATTTCTTCATATAGAGAAATCTCAATAAGGAAACACTTAATAGCATTCAAGCTAATATACTCAAGATTAACACAAATTAGTTTATATTAAGAAAAAGTCTATCCTGAAATTCTAAGATGATGGTGGGTAAATTGATATGTGAGATATTCCTTTCTAGACCTCAGAGGCTACACTGCAACTGTACTCCTCCAATGTCAAGCATCCATTAGTTAGGAAATTCCACAATCAAGATTACCTGTGCAACCTCAATTCATCTCCCATGTGCATATGCATTATCAACATGTCTTTTGGATCATGCAATTAAAGACTATCATAATGCATATTCACAAGACAGCAAATTCTGGCATTTCATAATGTTTGAGTGTTTGACACTATAATGTTAATAAAGTTCTTTCAAAGTATCTTTTTTATATGATTTCCCAGGGGTTTTTTTTTTAAACAAAAACATAATCATAAGGCATATTTGACAACCACGTGTTTTGAACCTCATATTCTCTGTTATTTCATTTAATAGGGTAACTGGAACCGTATTATTAAATACTTCTGCATTTAGAAATGAAATTTTCTGCATTTTGGTCAAATGTGATCAGGACAATGTAAAACAATCTAATGAACACTTTTCACTCACTAAAGCTGTTACACAAGCCAGCAAAAGAAGAAGGTAAACACCAGTGTAGGAGATGGTTAGTAATGAAATTTCTGGAATTATCCAATTACTAAGTATTTTAACATGTTTTTAACTATGTCATTTACTTGTGGCAATTTTCCCAGTTTTTAATTAAAATCAGCTTCTATCTGAGAATTTTTCTGCAGTTCCATTGCTTTCCTAATTAAACACATACACATACTTTATAAAAGCTTTTCTGATGCAGACCATTTATTTCAAATAAAATACTGGTTTTCTATCAGAGCCTAGGGCTTTAGAGCCATAACCAGCAATCAATTGTTTTAATATTTATTCTCTTGTGCATCGACTGTTTTTACTGCTGTTTCCTCTACCTCTGACTTACATACTGATTTTTTTAAAAGGAGGAGGAGCAGGGAGGTAAGTAAGGAATTTTTTAATCTCACTATTGAATTCAAACTTAATTGGGCAGGAAATAATCTGAAAAATGCATTTCAATCACCAATAAATAAAAACCTGCACAATATATGTATCAACTAGGGATGTAAATGGGTAACTGGTTATTAGATACTCAGGAGCAGTCTCCCTCCCCCGTGCTGAGCAGAAGCCTGCCTGACGCCCCGCATGCGGGAGGAGGGGAGGAGAGGGAGCCAGGAGTATAAGCCAGCTAGCCACCACTTGGGAGGGGGGAGAAAAAGAATGGGAGCAGAAGCCATCCCTCCCACTCCAAGCTTGGGGCTGCCAGCTTCTGTTGCCAGCCCTCAACCCCGCAGCCAGCAGTCCTAAGTGCAGGGGAATCAGGAGCAGAAGCCACACTTCCTATCTTCCACGTTTTGTACTGCTGACTCCTTCTGCCACTACCACCATGCAGGATCCCACTTAACTGGTTAAACCTAAGGTATCAACATTTATCAAATACATTTTTTCTTTATAAATCATGAGTGAAATCCTGCTCCACTGAAGCCAATGAGAGTTTTGCTATTGACTTCAATGCAACAAGATTTTACTCATTGTCTATCACCTTAAAAAATAAATGTACAAGTCCCCCAAAAATATTCACTACCTTTTCAAGACTTTCTTTTTATGTTAATATTGAAAATTTAAAAAATAGTGTCTCAGAACTCAAAATCTAGGCGATGACTTCTCATGGTCATGAGGCTTTTTAAATAGTTAAGTAATAGATACCTTAGAGCAGTGGTTTTCAACCAGGGATACCATATTCCCCTTGGTGTATACAGAGGTCTTCCAGGACGTACATTCATTCATCTGGATAGTTGCCTAATTTTACAATACGCTACATAAAAAGCACTAGAGAAGTCAGTACAAACAAAAATTTCATAAGGTATGTCTACACTACAGAGAAGATTGAAGCTGTCGCTGTCAATCTTCCAGGGTTAAAATTAGCAGGTCTAGTTAAGACAGCTAATTTTAACTGAGAAGGGCATTCTGGTCGATGCCAGTAGTCCTGCTTCTGTAAGGCGTAAGGGAAGTTGAAGGGAGAGTGTTTTCCCTTTGACTTCCTGCAACATGAATAGTACCAAAGATCAAGTTAGGATACTTTGACTTCAGCTACACAATTAACGTAGCTGAAGTTGCATATCTTAATTTGACCTTGTCCCATAATGTAGACATACCCATACAAACAAAATGAGAAAGTAAGCAATTTTTGATAAGTGCACCATGACACTTGTATTTTTATGTCTGATGTTGTAAGCAAGTAATTTTGAGTGTGGTAAAACTTTCAGCTATGGCAAAGCAAATCAAACTCCTGAAAGAGATATGGTAGTCTAGAAATAATGAGAACCACTGCTTTAGAGCTCTCAAGTAGGCAAATGTCATCTACTGGAGTGGACATAAGACTGAGAAGCCAGGTATTTTTAATTCTCAATCCAGATTTGCTCACTGTGATGCCTTTGCAAAATCCCTTAGTCTGTGTTTCTCCAGTTGTTAAAGAGAAATAGAGTTTAAAAAATTTTGAGGACAGTTAGATAATGTTTGCCAAGATCTCAGAAAACATAAAAACCCTTAAATTGAAGTCCTTTTTACTGAAATTCTCTCCATTTCAGCATTGCACAAATCCTTTAAAAAGCATTCTTCACTTTACCAACTCTCTGCTATTTCTGTAATTATTTCCCTGTAAACGTTTCACCAGTGAGATCTTCTGTTTTTGCAATCTGCATCATCCAGTCTCTGGGCAATTTTATTAAATCTAGTTTAAGGAAATCTGATTGCTAGATGTCTGGACCAAGACTCTAACATCATTAATATCAACAGCTAATTAAATTACCAAAAGTAGAGTATACGAAAATTTTAAAATACAACTTCAGTTGCCAAGCTGTATGTTGGTATTGCAAGAGTATGTGGATGCCATGGTTAAATTCTGTGGAACGAACTATGGAAAGTCAACAGGGCATTCTCTTAAGATGATGATAGTGATAAAAAACATTACCCTTGCTGGTTAGTATGTTGAATTGTTCAATGTTAACAGAATTATGATACAAAAAGAAAATAATTATGCATTAATGGTCTACAGAGATTAATTCCCTTCACAGACAGCAGCTTTTATATGACCAAATTAATATTTACTTGAGTTTCATATAATATTTCCACTGATACTTAAAACAGCAATTTGGTGCTAAAGTTTTAAGTAGCCCGGTGCCAGAGGCTTATGTCAGACTTATTCTTTAGGTTTAACGTTCATTTACTGATTTTTTTTTGAGCCCAGAATTTAACCTCTATATTACTGAAAATGTTAAATTATTATGCGTATTATAGGTTTAACTTGGTTGGAAAAGAATACTATTTGTTAACCCCAGTTCACTGTAAATACCAAAATAGTTAATCCCAATAAAAGTAATAAGTACACAAATAAATGTAACACTTTAAATCTCACAGCCATTGAAGTTCTCAGCTACCACAGTGCTAGAAGACATTACAGAAAGCCCAGATAGACTCAAGTATTAACAGTAATAAATTAACAAATTAAAAAACAACTTCAATCTCTGTCATTATACAAGTGGCAAATAAACATTTCTAAACATTCCTTTTAAATGTTAAAACTGCTATATAAAACAACCTGTTAAAACACAACGTAAGCAATGGGAAACCAAACCACACCCCACAACTGCAATACCTTAATAAGGTCACCTTACTTGTAAAGCAAAAGCTATTTTAACTAGAGATGTCAAAGGTTAACCAGTTCCAACTAACCAGTGAGGGCTGAAGCAGTCCCTGCTCTCTGTGGGCAGGGGGCTGCCCCAGCCCCGTGGGGCCTACTGGTCAAAGAGCTGCCCTGCTTGCAGTGGTGGGCCCCTCCAGCCTGGCAGCGGTGGGCCCAGCCTCCCTCTTAATTGTCTGTGGTCCAGAAGCACCAGGGATATTCCAGGACCAGAGAGTTCTGGTCAAAAGCTGGCAGCTGGGAGCCCTGCGGGCAGGGTCAGGAAACACGAAAGGATCAGCAGGGAAGTGGGGCTGGCAGCAGGGGCAAGGAAAAGCCAGCCAGGAGGCTGGAAGATGGGCCAGTCCTGGGGAAGCCAGTGGCAGGGGGGCCAGAAATGACCACCCTTGGTCCGGCAAAATTCTTCATCCAAGACCAGTCAGGTCCCCCAGGGTGCCAGACCAGGGAGGTTCAACCTGTATTTCATTTAACGCTGGTATGGGAAAAACTTGTGCAAAGAAAAGGCTGGTATTTTTGGCAATTTAGAGCAAATATAATTTTAAAATTGCAAGCAGAAAAATAAGAGGTTCTGCCTGTATTTTGCTTGTATTGTAAAATAGCATCTTTATAGTCTAACATAGAATGGTATACAAAGCACATAAACCAGCCTGTGTATGGAGAAGGAAGTATAAAACTCCTTTATCATACTCTGTTGAAAAAGACATTTTCACATGGAAGAGGAATGATTGTCAGATATAAGAGATGATTGCAAGAGTCCTTGACAAAATATAAATTTAATCAAAAGAATGGTCTTAAGTAAAGGCTAATCAATGCCCCTTAACCTCTCAGGGAAAATTGAAAATAGTACTTGAAAGGTTGAGATTCTAAAGTTATGGAGAAAAGATTATAATTTTAACTATAAAATAATGATTATGTTTACATATTAAAAGTTAATGGATACACATTATTAAATCCAGCTCAGATCTAGACATTTATTATTATAAGTAAAATATATTTACTATAAACAGGCATACCAGATTTTTTTTAAATTATATATCTTTACTTAATCTATAAAAGCAGTAAATTTTTATTTATTTGAAGTTTGCAGAAAACTGGTATTAGGTAACAAAAAGGTTTAGAACAGGCTTTATCTGAATAGGACTGTAATACTCAAGTTTCCTATTGTCTATTTTAATACTTCATTGGAATTTTACTTTTTCCTTTCCTTTTCTATGAGATTGTTACAGCAGCTCAGTGACTGTCCATCTATGGTCCATGCACTCTTAAGCAGCCCTTGGTCTGAGTTAGGGATGTATGTGAGTAGTCAACTAGTCATCTACCAGATAAGCCTGATCAGGTAGTCGAGTTGACTAATTGCTCCCTCCCGGCCCAGCTGCCTCTATATCAGAAGCAAGGGTGGGGTGGAGAAAAGCAGAAGCTGGTGCTGGGGGGAGCCCGCTTAAAAGCTGACTCCCCCCCAGCACCATCTCTGCTGTGCCGCCCTCCTCCCCCAGAATGTTTATTCCCCAGGTTTGGGCAGTGTAGCTGGGGTGAGGAGAGGGGGCGCTGGTTAATAAGCACAGGCTCAATATAAATCACAAAGCAAGGGGGGCTACAGGCCCTGTGCTCCTAGGGTTGCCAGATGGTTTCAACAACAATACCAAACACTCACCTCCCCCACCCCCCCAAAAAAAAAACAATGGGGAAGAAATTCTGTTGGGGGGGAAAGAAAGCAGGGGGGGAAGAGAGACCAAAGTCGTTGAGCCAAAAAACAAAACAAAACAAAAAAAAGGACCTCAAGAGTTATTAAGCAAAAATAAATAAATACATAAAAACAGCAGCAAAACAGTATGGCCCCTTTAATTGCATGCAGAGTCAGACTAGGGATAGGAAGCGGTTGACCACTTAAGAACCAGGAAAGAGGTTTTTTGCCAGCGGACATTTTTTTTTTTTTCTGAGCCACAAGGGAGTTTCCCTGCGGAACCAAGTAAGCAGAGGGGCCCCCGCAGGGAGGAGGGAGGGAACTGGGCCCAGTTGCTGAGTGTGTTGTAGGGTTGCCAACTGTCTGGGATTTTTGCCTCCTGGCTGGGAAAAAAAACAGAAAATACCGGACATGTCAGGTGTCCGGTATTTTCTTTTTTTTAACCGAACAGGAGGTGAAAATACCGGACTGTCTGGGTCAATACCAGACACCTGGCAACCCTATGTGCTCCCCAAGCTAGCCACACACAGCATGGAGAGGACTGCCCAACGCAGGTTTTGGACCCTGTGCCCTGAGTAGGCACAGAGCATTCCACCCCAGCATTTGCTTGCCTGTCATCTCCCCTTCTGAGTCAGTCCTTTCTTCCTTCCTTCCCATTCTGGGAGGTCGTGGTCCTTATCTTGTGGCTCGGGCTGGGGATGCTGCTTAGCTCCTGACTCAAGCAGGGTGAAAGGTGTCTGACTGCTCTCGCAGGGCCATTTCCTCTTGCCTCTGCTGCCCCAACATGGGTTTATTAATGGCTGCTTTGCACAGCACAATGATTGGCATTTCCTAATGGAATTGGTGTCCAAGTGTTCTGCTGGAGGTGGTGCTCCCAGCTCCCCCTTGGTTCCGCAGGGCTGGTGGGGAGAGGGGGTATGTCTACACTACAACGTTAATGCGAACTAACTTAGTTCGAATTAGTTAATTGGAACTAAGCTAATTCGAACTAACGGATCCAGACTAAGAAACTACTTCGAATTAGCGTTTTGCTAATTCGAACTAGCATGTCCACATTATGTGGACCCTGAACCGGGGTTAAGGATGGCCGGAAGCAGTGCTGGCAGGGCATCAGAGGAGGACTTAGAGCGTGGAGATGCTGTGTCAGGCTAGCCAAGGGCTGTGCTTAAAGGGTCCCGACCCCCACCCTGGACAGACAGTTCTCTGGGGTGCCCTGCTTGCAAAGCAGTCCTGGCTTGGATTGCCCGGACTACCCACACTGGGCACATCACACCACTCAGCCATCAGCCCGGCTGCACTTGCCGCAGGCTGCCATCTAAGGAGAGGGGGTAATTGGGGGGTTGCAGGAGAGCTTCCACCTCCAGAAGCCCGCAGAGCCAGCCCAGTCCTCCCCATCGGGGGATCGTGCCCCATTCCTCCCTCACCTCCTTCCACTTACCCTTCCCTAGCCCCTCTTCTTGATGTACAAAATAAAGATAACGTGTCTTCCAAAATGGAATCTGTCTTGATTGAACAAAACTGGGGGAGACTGGGAAAAGGAGGTGGGAGAGGGGAAGAGAGAGGCTGGGAGAGGGGAGGGCAACTACAATGATCAGGGGTTGGGAACAGGTCCTATATGAAGAGAGGCTAAAGAGACTGGGACTTTTCAGCTTAGAAAAGAGGAGATGGAAGGGGGACAGGATAGAGGTCTCTAAAAGCAAGAGTTGGGTGGAGAGGGTGCATACAGAAAAGTTCCCATAAAGAAGGACTAGAGGACACCAAAGGAAAGGAATGGGTAGCAGGCTTCAAACTAGTAACAGAAAGTTGTTCTTCACAAAGCAAAGTGTCAACCTGTGGAACTCCTTGCTGCAGGAGGCCGTGAAGGCTAGAACTAGAACAGAGTTTAAAGGGAAGTGAGATCAAGTCATGGAGGTTGGGTCCATGGAGTGCTATTAGCCAGGGGGTAGGAGTGGTGTCCCTGCCCAAGGTTTGTGGAAGGCTGGAGAGGGATGGCACGAGACAAATGGCTTGGTCACTGTCTTCGGTCCATCCCCTCCAGGGTCCCTAGGGTTGGCAGACAGGCTACTGGGTCCCTAAGGTCGGCAGACAGGCTACTGGGCTAGATGGACCTTTGGTCTGACCCAGGACGGCCATTGTAAGCTCAGGGCTCAGGGTCGGGGGTCTCAGTGGACCCCCTTGATTCTCTTGCACACCTGCTCCTGGGTGGCCAGGCTGGTAGCTCTCCTGCCCTAGACGGCCACTTTCCTGTGCCTAGTGCGGAGATCGTGGACGAGGTCCACGATGTCTGCACTAGCCCAGGCGGGTGCCCGCCTCTTACGGTCCCGAGCAAGCTCCCGGGAGCCTCCAGCCTGGTCCCGGGAAGAGGGGGAGGGCTGGGGGGCATCGGGTGGGTGGCTCGATCCGTGCCAGGTGCAGGGTCTGCTGGCTGGGTGCTGGCAGGCTTGCACCTGGCACGGGCACCTTAGCCAGCCTGTGCCCCTTTAAGGGGTCCGGGGCTGGGAGGGGGGCAGAAGAGTTTCCCTGGTGTTGGCCACCAGGGGAACCTGGAGAGGGCTAGCCTCCCTCTAGTTCGAATTAAGGGGCTACACACCCCTTAATTCGAACTAGCTAGTTCGAACTAGGCTTAATCCTCGTAAAATGAGGTTTTCCTAGTTCGAACTAAGCGCTCCGTTAGTTCGAATTAAATTCGAACTAACGGAGCGTTAGTGTAGCGCCTATGAAAGTTAGTTCGAACTAACATCCGTTAGTTCGAACTAACTTTATAGTGTAGACATACCCAGGCAGATTGGCATGTGAAGTGGCCCCAGCTTCAGTTTCCCAGAGTCAATCCATTTTAAATACATGTGCACAAGTACACACCGTGAATTAAAACGACCTGAATTAGAAACCAGACCTGGGCGTCCCGAGGTAACCTGGCACCCCCAGAATGAATGGCCTAGATCTTGCCTCTCAAACTGGCAAGCAAAGGGCTTTCTTTGGTTCCTCACACTTGCTGCAATTTTTAAATTATTGACTTTGCAACCAGCTAACGAAGCTGCATGCGTTGGTTTGTTTGCCCGCATTGGGGCATCAGGAATGAGACAACCTCCCGCCGTTTGCTTCCCGCTGGGCTTGCCCCCAGCAAAGTTTGCACAGAAGTAGAAGGTTGCAGTTCAGAACGTACAGGCAGCAAGCGAGCCGGGATTGGCAGATCTGCGAGTCTAGTGGGTGCAAGTCTCACCCTCCCACCACACACCCTGATCCATTGGGGATGCTGGGTTTGTAACTGCTGGGAGAAGTGCAGGAAAGAAAGCGTGTGGGGGTGGCAAAGGAGATGGAGAGAGGCAGGCAAGGTAGAAGAGCCTGCCTCAGTCCCGGGGAGCTTGAACCTCTTCTTCTACGCCTGGCTCTCTCAACACGGATTTTTCCCAGTGTGTTTCTCACTCTGCAGAGCTTGCAAGGTAAAGGCGAAATGGACAGGCTAGTGATTGAGACCTGGGGAGCTGAGTCTGGACCCTGCCCTTCCTACTTTACCCAGCCACACCTTTACTGATTAGCCTTCATTTATTTTTTCTCATCCCCGCCCACCATGGACCGTGGTTAAAGTGCAGAGCCACAGCGGAAGCGATCCCCTTCTTATCGACTACTCAAGTAGTTGATGGAAATTCCATTGACTACTTGATTAGATAATTAACCGGGAGCCCCCCACACTGTAGCTCTGCATTTTAAAAGTAGTAAAATGCCTGGCGGCTCTTTACTACATTTAAAATGTTGAGCCACAGCAGTCCCGGAGCCAGCGTGAGATGGGACTGCTGAGTCCTGGCTCACACTAGGTCCCCTGCTGTGGCTCTGCCTCTTAAATGTAGTAAGAGCCAGGAGTGTCTTTCCTCTGAGACCAATCTCCTTCTTTGGACAGTACCGACATTAAACAGAATCCTCTGCAAGAAAGCATGCCGCTTTTTCTTCTCTTTTGTCCAAGCTTCCTTTTGAAGTGGCTGATGATAGATCACCACTTCCCTTTTACAACTTCCATCCCCCTTTGTCAAGTGACTTCCTGATCAGCCTTGTCAGGTGATCAAAGCCCCCATCAGATTATCCTGTTACTAGTTGCAATCTTCCTGGATTCCAAACTTCAAAAATGGTTTGCCCTGCATGCCAGCCATTTCTTTGTTCATTTGGTCTTTGTACAGATTTGACCTCCCTGATCCGACACCCTCAGGACCAGACCAATCATGAAAAAAAGAATTTGCCAGACCAGGGAAGGTAAAGGCTCTCCCTCCAATTCTAGCCACCAGTTCCAATCAGTGGGCCAGCAGCCACTCCCAGTCCTTTGGCAGCTGCTGGCTAGGCTGTGCTCTTGGCCTTCTGGTGGCAGCCAGCTGTACTAGGCTCTGCTCCCAGTCTCCTGGCAGCAGACTGCTGGGTCTAGTCTGGACTCTAACAAATCTAAGCAAACAGGAGCAAACTGTATCTAAATGCACACACCCAGAGTCTCATTTTTTCAAGTTAGAGTGTTTCCCTCTTTTGAGCCATGTTAAGCACAGTCTTTCGTATTCCCACAATTACAGATATTGCAATTAATATTAAAACACAATTTGTGAGCCAACACCAGCCAAGTTGATTACAATGAGCAAAACACCACTCCATCAGCTGAATATTGAACAAACCTAAACAAAACAGAGTAATGGTATTTACATGGACACACCAAGGGTCTCTACCCACTTCCAGTTAGCTGTAAGGGGGACATATTCCTTCAGAACGGGGTGGGGAACCTTTTTTGAGTCAGGATCATTGACCAACAGAAAAATCAGTTGGGAGCCACACACTGACCCGGCACCTGACTGAGAAGCAGACAAGCACTCCTTATATTCCACTTAAGAAAGGGATAGAAAATAAGACACAGAATATCTTACTGCCCCTGTATAAAATTATGGTACGCCTACATCTTGAATACTGTGTACAGATGTAGTCTCCTCACCTCAAAAAAGATATTTTGGCCTTAGAAAGGGTTCAGAAAAGGGCAACTAAAATTATTAGGGGTTTGGAACGGGTCCCATACGAAGAGAGGTTAAAGCGACTGGGACTTTTCAGTTTAGAAAAGAGGAGACTAAGGGGAGGTATAATAGAGGTATATAAAATCATGAGTGGTATGGAGAGGGTGAATAAAGAAAAGTTATTTATTAGTTCCCATAATAGAAGAACTAGAGGACACCAAATGAAATTAATGGGTAGCAGGCTTAAAACTAATAAAAGAAAGTTCTTCTTCACACAGCACGTAGTCAACCTGTGGAACGCCTTGCCAGAGGAGGCTGTGAAGGCTAGGACTATAACAGAGTTTAAAGAGAAGCTAGATAATTTCATGGAGGTTAGGTCCATAAAAGGCTATTAGTTAAGGGATAGAAATGGTGTCCTTGGCCTCTGTTTGTCAGAGGCTGGAGAAGGATGGCAGGAGACAAATCACTTGATCATTGTCTTTGGTCCACCCTCTCTGTGGCACCTGATGCTGGCCACTGTCGGCAGACAGGCTACTGGGCTAGATGGACCTTTGGTCTGACCCAGTACGGCCATTCTTGCGTTCTTATGAAGTAGATTTAAAGACAGATTTATCCATAATTTAGGACTAAAGGCATATATTCTGTGGAAGCATACACACTCAATCACGGACTTACTTTTATAAAATACCAAATAAACACAACAATCAATAGGCCTAGTGAGGCTCAGGTTTAGCATGTAGCAGTGATATTCATAGGTGTTCACTTTCAGAAAAGGCAGAAGAGCAGAACATTACGGCACAACTGTTGTGTAAAATGAGATTAGCTTCCTTTGCCTCTTTTGATTCAGTGCTCTGATATGCTGTTCAGATTCAAGGTAGCTAAAATCATCAGTATTGAAGGAAGTTTAATCTCCAGAAATAACAAGACAAAGTCCTAGAATCTGGGGTAGAAAAAAAACAAACCGATCTCTTCTCGGCATCTCTTCTGAGGCAAGAATGGACCTGTAGAAAGTCATTTATTAAAAAAAGATGCAAAAATTATGGCTTGCGAATACAAATCCCATTACTTCCACATTTTTTTAATTATCTGCCACAAAATTCTGAACCATGTAGGAAAGCATTTAGCATTCCTTTGACAAGCTGGTTTCTACTTAAGTTAGAGGAAACCCTACGGAAACAGGTGAGCAAAGGGAAATGGAAAGAGGAACCAAAATGTTAACTGTTCATGCCTGGTAGATTTTATTATCAGCATACTTCAGACTTTGAAAGTGTAACTCATCTACCAACTACAGCTGTTTACAAATGAAAAACTGCAAAATGCAAGAACAGTTTCAGCCTCTGTACATATATTTATATGTAATACTCATAGAAATGTAGGGCTGGAAGGGACCTCAAGAGATCATCAAATATAGGCCCATAAAGTGATTCAGGACCAAGTAAACCTAAAAGATTCTATTTTAAACTGGATGGACTATTTCTGCTCTTCAAAAATATAGTCACTATGGTTTTTCTTCTTGTAACTAAGCCTCATATTATAAGCAAAGTTATGAATACCTTGTCTTAGCTATTGAATGCAGCATAACTGTGAATATTACCCAAGTATTACTACAAGAATTCTGTACTCATCCACCTATTGTCTAAATAAAGTTATTCCAAGGATAGCCAAGCTTAACACCAGTCCCTTATGTAGCAAAAAATATATATAACTGGAGAGCCCTGATTAACTTTAATTACAGTTCATATTAAGGATCAAAAGGTAGTGCAATTAAACTTACCCCAAAAGGATCACATTTCTATAAAACAGTAAAACATGGTTCCATAAAGCCCATTCAGTTGAAAGAATATTATGTGAGTACTCCCATCTCCAACTAGACAAAGCAGACATTTTAATAATTAAGGTTTACTTCAGTGTAACTCTCCTGGAGCACTGGTCTCCCTGAAGGCATACCAATGATTCATACTTCTACAGAAGCTTAGAAGAACCAGTACTGTATTTTAAAAGGGCTATTTCCATGACTGTAAAAAAAGTTCAAGCATTATACCTCAGTAATTAAACCTTTTTAAACAAAAATTTCAATTTAGAAGAAAAGGAGGAATAAACCACACATACTTAAATGGAAAAACAGTAATATGAAATAAAAAGTCCAGTTTCCTGAGGCCAGGAGGCATCTTGAAATTTTCTTCTTTTAAGTTTATAGGAATTATCCATACTTTTTTGATGCAGAACATGCATACCTTTTATTTCTCTGAGGTATATATTTTAATTTTTCACAAAACCCATAGTGTACATTTTATTGTCTTCTGGAAGACTTACATGGCATTGCCCAGGTTCAGCCCAGGAGTGAAGGGGAAGGGAGGGCTACGTAGGCCTCCCCTGCCAGCGCTCCCCAGGCCTGGGCCAGGGGTGCTGGTGGTAAGGAGAGCAGGACCATGCAGACCTCCCCTGCTGGTGCTCCTCAGGCCTGGACCAAGGAGAGGGGAAAGGGAGGGGACCACGCAGTCCTCCCCCACCAGCATTCCCTGGGGCCGCTGGGGAAGGGGGAAGAGGCCTCCCCTGCTGGCGCTTCCTGGAACCAGCTGGGGTGGGGGACATATAAGTTAGACAGGTGGCCACAATGGGTGACCTGGTGGGTGTGGCAGGCATTGGTGAGTCCTATGGGGGAGAGCTGGGGTTGTACTGCACAGCCCTGGTGGTACTCCCAGAGGACGCGGAAACAACAGGGGTCCCCCTCTCCAGAAGATGGGGCCGAGGGCTGAGAGGGCAGGATTTGGGACCACTTAACCTGGGCCAGTGTAGGCAAGATGGCAAGCTCTGTTCCCAGCTAGCTGCTCCTTCAGTAGTGTGGCTGCCCCCCAGAGGGCATTCTGCAGGATAGCTGTTCCCTGCACTTGCTGCCCCCAGTGATGACTGAGTATTGCGTCTCTCCTCTCTGTGGCCTCCCTTTCCATGGTATGGAAAACAATGGAATTCCAGGCAAATCCCATTTTCCTGGCACAACCAAACCCTGACCTTGTTCCCCATGCATACCAACTCCCACCTGCTCCTTCCCCCCCCCCCCCCCCGCCCCGCTGCTGATACTGAGGCAGCAACATGGGGGGAAAGAGGGCCTTGCATATAAGCGTGAAGGTTAACATTGGTTAACCGTTTATACTGTCATATCCCTAGCATGCACACACCCCATCCTGGACTGCTCCAGTCGCACGCCTCTCTCCCCAAAGTGTCTTTTAAGAAGGGGGGCACTGAAGCTCTCCGGCCCCAGGTTCATACAGGGACGTTGCTGGCTGTCCCCCTTCGTCAGCAAGTGAGGGGAAGTGCACAGTTAGCTGCATTCCTCACTGTGGCTGGATTGCACTGGGGGCAGATGAGCTATGCATGCTCTACCCCTGACAGGGACAGGAAGGAAAAGAGCAAGCAGCCCTGGTACGACTCATGAGGGCGGGGGAAGAGAGCAGGGGACCCTTTTCTCCCCATAGAGTCCCCTGCCCAAAGCCTCCTTTCACCTCCCGACCCTGACTCCTGTACCCCCACCCCATCAGTTCCCTGCCTTTTGCTAAATCTGGCGACCAGTTAGCCCTTGAGTACACGAACAAGATAAACCAGCCAGTCATCTAAAACAGAGTAATCTAAAAGATTACTATTGTGCATGAGGGAAAAGGACTTTTTTCCAACCCATTCAAATGGCCATGGGAAGCTCTGAAGCAGGAGAGTAGATTATAGTGTAGCCGAGCCGGTTCAGCTTCCCGGAGGGGTTCCTCCGCCTCCGGGTCAGTGGGCAGCCACTACACCCCACTACAATAGTCATTATGAGAATACAGAGCTACCAGAGTTATGAGGATGTTGCGGACAATGTAAGTAATCTTTTGATCAAGACAATGAAAGAAAAGAATGAAGTGGACATTTATAGATTCACAGATTCCAAAGTCAGCTCAAGTCAATACTACCCAACCAGCCCAAATCAGCTTCTTCCCACTTCGCCTCACATACAAGTCACCCAGCTTCTCTCTAATCTTGTTTAAATGACACCAAAAAATGGTGAGTCTGTCTCACACTATAAACTGTTCTGAAAATGCCAAGTACATTGTCAGTGTAAATAATAATAAAATTATGACTGAAATATAAAGGTATAAAATTCTGCTAATTCAAAGTTATGGATGACATTCACTTTAATTCCATTTGCTCAGCCTTGAAATAAATTTATATATTCTCATTCTAAAGTTACATTAGAAACCATGAACATCCTGTACTCAGATATCTGCACATCATCCTGAAAACAAAAAAACTTTCCGTTCTCTCCTCTGATTAAACAATTGCTTCGATACAGTGAAATATAATTTCCTACAAAGAAACTAAATCTGGTTTGCTTAATTTAAGACATGTAGCCATACATGAGCAGATATTCATTTAAGCCAAAAAATACAAACTAGCTATTCATCACAATTCCCATTAGCTTAGTCCTCCAATTATTCAAAAGAAACTTTGGTGAGAGCCCTGATTGTACAATTTGTCCAGAGGGTTAATTAAACAAAAAATGTTTTAGATAATAGTCAGTTGATGGACAGAGGAGCGAAAGAATAAGTATTGAATTATCTCCATTTCCCTGTGATGGTTGAAGACGTCTTAGGGATGGACGCTTGAACAAGTTCAGAGTGGAGATGGAAGTTTAAGAACAACCTGCTATTTCTGAAGGATGTGAACTTTCCGAAACTGCAAATTCAATTGTTGATGACTCCTTTTGTTGTGTTTCGTTTTCTTCAACCTCTTTCGCCAAGTTCAAATGTAGCAATAGATTTTGTTTTTCGAGTCGTCGAGCAATATCAAGGAGCCCTTCCTTTGCTTTTGGTATTTCCCTTGAGGTAAGAAGAATCTGATACCATGGGTCAACATAAACTCCAGCAAGGAAATGAATATTGTCAAAAAGCTTCTCTTCGCGTTTCTGCATGGAGGATAGAATTCCTTCTATAATTTGTCCACCATTTTCTTGCAAGAATTTTGACAGTTTTCGCCATTCCTTCACTAAAACTCCCAGGGTTACATCCATAGCTTGAAGATTCACAGTTGTTTTGTTTGGCTTTGCCAAGAGGTCTCACAGGTTCTTCACTTCATCCTATTCAGCTTTTGTTAACTTGAGTTCTCTTGTTCCAGCAGCAGCCACTTGTTCACAGTAAGATTGAAAAACGAGAAGCCGATCAATCATCGCAAATGTTGAAACCCAGCAAGTCACAGTATCCAATGATTCAAAACCCAGCAGGCTCTCAGTCACAGGCTCTAGCTGCAACACAACAGCTCCTGGACTGGATAAGGTTCCTCCACAGCAGGTTGGCTCCTTCCTTCCGAAAATGGAGATTTCTCACTATCTGTCTGTATAGCTTGGAAGAGACATCGTTCCCCCTTTTTCCCCCCAAGGGCTCATAGGAGTTGCAGTCTCTAGGGCTAGATTGCAGCACAAAGGATCCTCCCAGAAAAAGTGAGAGGGCCCTGTAGTAAGGGGACTAGACTTATTGACCTAACATAGAACTTTCCACATTGCATATTGTATAAAATATTTCTAGGAGGATTCCTTGGAGTTCTTTCAGTATATCAAAACCAATACATGCTATTATAACACAAATGGCCAAATGACTGACTATGTCTATTTAACACACATGGTACTAACAAAAAACAACAAATAGTCTAGCAGCACCTTAAAGACTAACAAAATATGCAGAGGGTATCGTGAGCTTTCATGGGTAGTGGGTTGTACCCATGAAAGCTCATGATATCATCTACATATTTTGTTAGTCTTTAAGGTGCTAAAAAACTATTCGTTGTAGTCTTAAATTTTTTTCCAGTTACAGATTAACTCTGCTACTCCCCTGAAGCTTTTTTATGGTACTAATATTTACCTTAAAGATTTTACAATGAATTATATTGAACGTGAATACATTTGGAATACACTGAATTAGCAGTGAAAGCAATAGCTCTGGATTTCATTAAAATGTTTGATTAACTATCATTAAGTGGATTTATAAATCAGATTCCCAACATCTCTTTTCACCGTGATTTTAGTGACTCCATCCAGTCTTCATTGCAATCAAAAGAAACTAATTGATTTAATGCATGTAACTTTAAGTAGTAATGGAAATATTTCCAGAAAGCCAATTTGTTTAGTTCTTCCATGAAGAATAATGAATTTTTCATGTAAAAACCATCATGTTGGCTTCTTCCCTGAAATAAATTGCATCTTTATAATATAGTTTCTCCTTGATATAAGTTCTAACACACACAGTTGGAAGAACCCCACTGTTTTCCAAACAAACATTAAGTTCAGTTCTCTATCAGTCCAACTCGTATTGCTAGTAATGCAGTAATGTCGCATTTTACCAATACTGAATATTACTTATACAGTTCCTATGATCTAAGAAACATCCTTGGTTGATGAGAAACAGTTTTATTAATATTATTGGTCCCCTAGAATATTCCCTTCTATGTACAACTACAGCCCAGTGGGTAGAAACATAATACAAGTCCACTTTGGATCCCTAAGAAATTAGATTTTGTTTGGAAAAAATTGTAGTCACAACTGAGGTTATGTTCCACTTTGGGCCTTAAAACAGCTCAACTACACAATATTAATATAATGTGGTCTAAACTTTTGTACTCTGTCTCTGCCTGTGAATTAGTGGTAGCCAATCTAGCCTTGCTATAAGAGTCAATCCCTGTTCATCTGGCCACTAATATTTATTATCTTTCAAATTCTTCATAACACAAACAGAGAGCAACATCAGAAAAGAACGCTGCGTGCAATGGTGCAAAAAATTCCTATGGCTGATTAGTATTCTGCCTAAACAACAGGGAAAGAGTAAAAAAAACCTAATTCAGTCACATATGAGGAATACAAACAGAGGATAACAAAACAGAACTGTTCAGGGTAGAAATAGGTCCATTCAGCAGAGCTGCAGCGGAGGTAACTCCAGAAGCCAGCTCAAGCCAGGACTGAGCAGTCGTGGTTCATGCTGGCTCCGAAAGCCATCCGTGCTGTAGCTCTGCATTTTAAATGTAATAAGAGCCACCAATCTCTTACATTTAAAATGCAGAGGGGCAGTGCAAGCTGGGACTGCTTACCCCAGTTTGTGCTGAGTCCAGCAGCCCCTTATTGGAGCAGCTAGCTCTGTCCACCGTGAACAGAGGCTGCGCTGGCACCAAGATATAGTAAGGTGACAAATATTGTGTTGTTTTAACAAAGGTTTAATTTTTTTTTATTATTACAGATTTATGAAACAGGTCCTTATTTAAAATTCACACAAAATAACATTCATAATAGCATCTAACTAACAGGGTTTCTGGAAAACTTTCTTGAATTATGGAGCTGTTTAATTACCATTTATAAAAGCTTAGATTTAACAGTAACAAGAATAATTAAGCTAGATATTTTTAAGCACCTAAAAAACTAAGAAATCCAATTCAACTAGTTAAATCATAGAAAATCAGCATTAGAAGAGATAGATTACCAAAATTTAAAGAGAGATCTTACTCAGGAATCTCAAATTTCATCATCTTTGGAATGAGAAGCAAGAATAGAGATTTCTTAAAACAAAAGGGAAATTAAACCCCAACTTACTGATATTTCCACCCATACAATCAATACCACTACCAATCTTGCGGTACTTTAACAGTTTCCATTTCTGGTGTAATAATGCTGTGGTTAGTAGAAGAAACAGTGAGTGAATAAAACAATTTAGTAAACAGCTGGTAAAGTAAAAAGGTCAACTGTGACCAAAAACTGAAACGTCCACACAGTTACAGCAGCTTTAGAACATGAATACCAGAACCAACACTCATCCGTAATAATTTTAAAAAATTAAACTTTGTTAAAACAACACAATATTTGTCACCTTACTATAGTCATGTCCTCTATTTTAACATGTTTTTAAATAACAATCAACACCTAGAACAAAATAAAATTTCCTTTAAAGTTCACCTTCTCAGCAAAATTAATTTCTGAAAAAGTTCTAACATTTGCCATTTTTACTTATGAAATCCATTAGAGAACTACAAAACAGACATCTCTGAATTCTCACTATGGAGAGAATACCATAATGTAATGTTCATAATGTGAGATCAGTGGCAGCAACTTTCAGTCAAATATTAATAGTGCGTATACATCTGATACATAATATTGAGATAGTTAAGTATAGATTCTTCAGTGTTTTTGTTTTAACATGTAAGAGAAATAGCAATTGAATTGTGGAACCATTATTCCTATTTCATTTAAATATATTCCCCAGGGCTCACCATTCACTTTGTTCACAAGGTACAGTTGCCAGACCTTCACATTCTCTCTGAAGTAGGAACTAGAAGTAGCTTCCCCAGAGCTACTCAAAAAAAGAAACAGGAAAATTCTTGATCCTTTCAAAGATCAGTCTGAAACAGAGACGGTGATCATGACAAAATGTGTTCACTGGTATTATTTCTCAAATAGTGTCAGTTCTTCAAGTAATAAAGTGATACTAGGGGGTGGGCCCCCTACTTGCTACGCTCGACACCCCCATCCACCCCCGCGCCCTCCTCTGCTGCAGCCACATGTGGCCTCTTCTCCTACCTGTGCCACAGCAGGAGGGGAAACACCACCAGCTCTTTCTGCAGCCAGATTGGGGATAGAACACAGGGCCTGCCCCAGGGTTGGAGCTATGGATAGGACGCTGCAGCCAGACAGGGGTTGGGCCCTATATTAGGGGTTTGTTGGCCAGGCTTCATTTTAAATAAAAGTAAAATATTATGTCCAACACAAAAAGGTTTCAGTATTGTCTTTATTTATGGCAAGGGTGGGGAACTCTTCTGGGTTAGGGGCCACTGGCCCATAGAAAAATCAGCGGGGAATAGGGTTGCCAGGTGTCCGGTTTTCACCCAGGGTGTGTCTAGACTACCTAGTTTTGTCGACAAAAGTGGACTTTTGTCGACAAAACTATACCAGCGTCTACACTACCACTGAGTTCTGTCGACATAACGTCGACAGAACTCAGCAGTTTTGTCTACGCTGGTATACCTCATTTTACGAGGCATAACACCTTCTGTCGACAGAACTCTGTCGACAGAAGGTGTTATTGCCTGTAACGTTGCGTCCAGACTACGGAGTTCTGTCGACAAAGCAGCTTGCTTTGTCGACAGAACTCAATGTGTCTGGACGCTCTTTGTCAACGGAAGTTTTGTCGACAGTATCTGTCGACAAAACTTCCGTCGACAAAACGCGGTAGTCTAGACGTATCCCCAGACAGCCCAGTAACTGCATCTTCTGTCCAATTAAAAAAAAAAAAAAAAAAAAAAAAAACAGAAAATACTGGACATATAAAATATCTGGTATTTTCTGTTTTTCTCTGACATTTTTTCCCTGCCGTGTCTGGCGGGGGCGGGGAGCACAGGAATTTAAAAGGCGCAGAGACTCCCCCCCCCCCCCCCCCCAACAAATTTGGTCTCTGTTTTGTTTTTGTTTTTCCTCAACAAGTTTTGTTTCTCCCCCCCACATACACACACTTTTTATTTTGGCTCAACCAATTTTTTTCCCTGCCATGTTCGGGATTTTTTGTGAAAGTATCTGGCAACCCTAATGGAGAACCACACTAGTGAGAAGAAAAAAAAAAAGGCCCCTCCAAAAACTCCCAAACCTCCTTATGTGGCCCACAACTGAAACACCTTACTCCCCGGGTGCTGCAGACCTATAAGGGTGGAAATGAGGTTCAAGGCCTCAGGCCAGATTAACTCTTCAAGGGTTCCAAGATTAGTTGCTTTTGTGGTTCCCCCTAAGACAGTGTTTCTCAACCTTTTTTTTATAAAGTTCCCCCTTTTTAAAAAAAATTATAAGTACCCCCAGTACCTACAGTTTTCAGACACACAATTTTTTCTACCATTGCAACACATTTGTTCAGACAACTTAATCGTAGCCAGACAGGTGATGACATTTTTGGCTGTAAAAAGTACAAAAATAATAACGCGCTGTAAACAAAAATTCAGTTCTCTCCAAATTTCAGTTGTGTTCATGTACCTCCAGACTTCTCTCAAGTCCCCCTAAGGGTACTCGTACCACTGGTTGAGAAACACTGCCCTAGGCTCTATAGTGGGGACAAAAATGAGGGGTTCAGTGTGTGGGACAGGGTTGCCAGTGAGTGGGATAGAGATGGGGGTGCAGGATCTGGGCAGGAGGGGGGATTTACGAGGGGCTGAGCATGCAAGGTCTGGGTGGGAGGTAGGGTAAAGGAGCAGGCTGAGAGGTAGGGTATCTGGCCAGAGGGAGGGGGCAGGAGCAGGCTGGGGGTAGAGTGTCTGGCCAGGGGGAGGGGGCAGGAGTGGGCTGGGGGGTACATGGTCTCAGTAGAGAGAGTGAGTGAGAGGGCTGGAGATGAGGGGCAGGAGCAGGGTGGGGGCAGGTGTGTGGCCAGGAAGGAGGGGTCAGGAGTGGATTGGGGGCAGGGTGTCTGGCCAGCCACCGGGGTCAGGAGTGGGTCTCGGTAGAGAGAGTGAGTGAGCAGGCTGGGGGTGCAGGGTCTCGGCGGGGGGAGTAGAGTGAAGGGGCTGAAGATGAGGGACAGGAGCAGGCTGGGAGTAGGTGTCTAGCCAGGAGGAAGGGGACAAGAGCAGGGTGGGGGTAGGTGTCTGGCCAGGAGGGAGGAGACAAGAACAGTGTGGGGGTAGGTGTGTAGCCAGGAGGAAGGGGGCAGAAGCAGGCTGGGGGAAGGGTGTCTGGCCTGAGGGTAGGGGGCAAGAGCAGGCTGGGGGTGTGTGGTCTCGACAGGAGGGTGACTGAGGGGGTTGGGGGTGCAGGGCCTGGGTACAACAGGTTGGGGAGCACTTACTTGTCTTCAGCCCCTGCGCTTGTCCCAGGCTCAGCCTCCCACTGCACCCATTAGCCGGAATTTGGCCAATGGGAGCACAGGGAAAGCCTTCAGACAGCACGCTGCTGTTCCCCCAGCCTGGGAGGGGGAGTGCTTCTTCCCTGCACAGCAAGGCTCGGGCTTTCTTTCCACCACCCCCCACCCTCCAGCAGGAAGCCAGCACTGGTGCTCCAACCGCACAAGGGAAGAGAAAGGGCAAGGCTGCAGAGCCAGGCAAAGGGGGCTCCGGACCACTCTGGTCAGTGCTGCCAGGCACCTGCTCACCCGCCTTGCAAAAGCACCACTCGCTGATGCAGCTCCATGCATGGCTGGACAGGAGGGAGCCAGTCTGGGCTTGGGAGACAGGCTGAGCTTGGGTCTCTCTGGGAAGTCGTGGCACAGGACACAGCCACTCAGGGCACACCAGAGGATGGGGTGGCAGGTGGCCAGGGACTTGGGGCATCTTGCTCTGTGCTTCTCCTGAGCCTTCTCCAAAGGCTGCAGGCACGGCTGAGTGGGCAGGACCCTTAGGAGGTGGAATCTGCCCAGGTTGGGCTGCCAGGAAGCTTTGACATCCCCTAACAGTATCCAGGCAGGGAGCCCATGTGAGGGCAGAGCCTGCAGACACAAATGACATATGGTGTCATTCTGTCATCCCGCAGGAATTTTTTACACACACACACACACACACACACACACACACACACACACCGGGGGGGGGGGGGGGAGAGAGGAAACAGCTGCTTCATATTAACTTTTTCAGAAATAAGCCAGTCTGTCATATACTTTTGTTCATGGTTGCGTGTTCGGGAATTAATCTATTTTTAAATGTGAATGTATGATATTTGGGATTCAATCCAGATCAGTGAGGTTCTGTCTCACCCTGTCCTGCAACTTTGGGGCGTCTTACAATGCCTTCTGCTGTAACTCTCATCTCGGCCATTCACAAACAGCTCGCCAGATGTAGGACACACCTTAAGTGTCTATGGCTACAGCTTTGAGTCAGCAACTCACCTTGGTTTCTGTAGATAATTTGACATAAATTCAGAACTTAAGTGTTATGCTGTCAAGATATTTAATAGTATAGACACGCATTATGTTAACTGCTACCAATCCACACTTTGAGCAAACATGACTATCAACATTAGCTAGGAAAACAGCAATTTAGAACACTAGCGCAATGCCCCTTTAACTTAAGACACGATCTTAAAAATCACCTAGAAAAGTTAGATGCCTGCAAATCACCAGGGCCTGATGAAATGCATCCTAGAATACTCAAGGAGCAGACAGAGGAGGTATCTGAGCCTCTAGCTATCATCTTTGGAAAATCATGGGAGATAGGAGAGATTCCAGAGGACTGGAAAAGGGCAAATATAGTGCCCATCTATAAAAAAGGAAATAAGAACAACCCAGGAAACTACAGACCAGTTAAGTTTAACTTCTGTGCCAGGGAAGATAATGGAGCAAGTAATTAAGGAAATCATCTGTAAACACTTGGAAAGTGGCAAGGTGATAGGGAACAGCCAGCATGGATTTGTAAAGAACAAAGCACGTCAAACCAATCTGATAGCTTTCTTTAATAGGATAATGAGTCTTGTGGATAAGGGAGAAGCGGTGGATGTGGTATACCTAGACTTTGGTAAGGCGTTTGATACGGTCTTGCATGAAATTCTTATCAATGAACTAGGTAAATACAACTTAGATGGGGCTACTATAAGGTGGGTGCATAACTGGCTGGATAACCGTACTCAGAGAGTAGTCATTAATGGTTCACAACCCTGCTGGAAAGGCATAACAAGTGGGGTTCCGCAGAGGTCTGTTTTGGGACCGGCTCTGTTCAATATCTTCATCAATGATTTAGATATTGGTATAGAAAGTAAGCTTATTAAGTTTGCAGATGATACCAAGCTGGGAGGGGTTGCGACTAATCTGCAGGACTGAGTCATAATTCAAAATGACCTGGACAAATTGGAGAAATGATCTGAGGTAAATAGGATGAAGTTTAATAAAGATAAATGCAAAGTGCTCCACTTAGGAAGGAACAATCGGTTTCATACATACAGAATGGGAAGCAACTATCTGGGAAGGAGTACGGCAGAAAGGGATCTAGGGGTTATAGTGGACCACAAGTTGAATATGAGTCAGCAGTGTGATGCCATTGCAAAGAAAGCAAACATGATTCTGGGATGCATTAACAGGTGTGTTGTGAGCAAGACACGAGAAGTCATTCTTCCGCTCTACTCCGCGCTGGTTAGGCCTCAGTTGGAGTACTGTGTCCAGTTCTGAGCACCGAATTTCAAGAAAGATGTGGAGAAATTGGAGAGGGTCCAGAGAAGAGCAACGAGAATGATTAAAGGTCTAGAGAACACGTCCTATGAGGGAAGGCTGAAGGAATTAGGTTTGTTTAGTTTAGAAAAGAGAAGATTGAGGGGGGGACATAATAGCAGTTTTCAGGTATCTAAAAGGGTGTCATAAGGAGGAGGGAGAAAACTTGTTCATCTTGGCCTCTGGGGATAGAACAAGAAGCAATGGGCTTAAGCTGCAGCAAGGGAGGTTTAGGTTGGACATTAGGAAAAAGTTCCTAACTGTCAGGGTAGTCAAACACTGGAATAAATTGCCCAGGGAGGTTGTGGAATCTCCACCTGTGGAGATATTTAAGAGTAGGTTAGATAAATGTCTATCAGGGATGGTCTAGACAGTATGTGGTCCTGCCATGAGGGCAGGGGACCGGACTGGACCTCTCGAGGTCCCTTCCAGTCCTAGTATTCTGTGATTCTATGATCCTGCAATAGGGTAATTTCTTGGAAGATGGAGATAAGGTAACAAGTACACTCACTACATCAGGCTCCTTTTGAGGATACAAAGACTAGGAAACAGCCAAAAGGAAAGAAAAGTGGGTAGGAAGAAATTAGAATACATGAGACCACTGAAATGAATATAAAAGTAAGTTAAAGAAAAAAATGGTATTTCACTAAATATACTATTATCTGTTGGAAATTATGATATTGCAATGCTAAGCACAAGACCAGTGAATGCCCTTCATATCACAGATTTGAAGCTTGAAGGCACAAGTAACAACCAACTAGCGAATATAAATCACTGCTCTCTGAATATTCCAGTCAGTTCCTTCTTCACCCAAGTGAACAAAGTAATTCCCTGTTCATGATGCTTCTGCATGGCTCCGGTTCTTCGCACGGTCTCTGTGTATTCTTTATACAGTGTCCCCACCGAGCACATGGTCTGTTATCTAAATTGTGAAGCCCTTACTTTGAATACTCCAGAGAATTTTTTTTAAAGTTATTGTCTCGGTTCTGCAACCTTTCATTAAAACTGACTCCCCAGCATCTCCATAAGGGTTGACCTGGTATAAAAGATTAAAAACAAAAGTTTTTGCTATTTGTTAATTTTCCTTTTGGAGATATTCTATGCCTCTCTAAACTACGGATGTAATAGTGTAGTCGATTAAATGATTAACCAATAAGCAAAAGCGTATAAGGTTAATGCTACAGACTACAGGCATTTCATCCCAACGTACCAGTAATTTTTTTAGCAGGCTGGCCACCAACCTGGCTCAGTCCTAGCTTGTGATGGGTCCAACACCTACCCCTGCTGCAGCTCTGCATTTAAAGTGTATTAGGAGCCGGGGGGCAGGCAGCCCAGCTCAGTTCTGGCTCATGCTGGGTCCAGGAGCTCAAACCCACCCTCCCCCCTCTCAGATAGGGGCTGCTGCCACCCCATGCTCCTGCCTCTTTATCAGAGGCAGCAGCAGCACAGGGTGACAGACCAACTCCTGCCTGGCACCCCAAGGCACAAGCAGCAGCGCAGGGTGTCAGAGGGCTCCTCGGGAGTGAAGCCGGAGCGCACTGGCTAATGGCCCTGGCCCCGGGGACTATAGAATAGTCGACTAACCGATAATTCATGAAGTAACTTTGACTATTCAGTTAACCAATACTTAACATCGCTATTCTAAGCCATTTCACTGAACAGATTATTACAACTGAAACTCATGCTCTCCAAGATGTTTTGATGGTTACTATTAGTAAAGTTAGCTGTAACATTCAATAAAGGATAGTATCGGTTTTCCTTGTTTCATAAATATGGCTTCTAAGTATTCAATGGAAAACAGAGAGACAAGTAGACCTTTAGATAGGGGAACGATGTTGCAAAATCTGGGAATTCTGTGTATTCATAGGAAGAGTGATGAGATTTATACAACAGCACTTCATCAGGCACTTAATGGACACGGACACACGGACACACACACCATGGTTTTCATGTTAATCAGCCATGAAGTGGTTAGCAGAGTCCCCCAATATCACTATCAATGAACACTAAGCAATGTTTATCTCCTTGAAGTTTAGAAAATAGTAGTCATGAAGGTCAAGCAATATTGTACTTTTATATTTTTCAACATGTTTATCTGGATCAGATCTGGGCAAAAGGCTATCAAAGGGGCTGGAAGTGGCCCACCAAGTACTTTGATCCAGCCCATGGCAGCTCCCAGCTCTGCCACGAATGCGTTACCTGGGAGCTGCTGGGGAGGCTTGAACCCTTTCAATTGCTGCTATTTAAATGGCTCATGCTGTCTGGGCGGCTGCCAGGCCACGAGGTAGCAGCTGCCCAGCAGGCGCAAGCCCTTTAAATTGCAGCTATTTAAAGGGCTCACAGCTTCTGCAACCAGAGTCCAGAGACCTTTAAATAGCAGCAATTGAAAAGGCTCCAGGCCAATCAAGATCAGGGACACGGGAGTGTGCAAGGTACACAGCACCAGAAACATAGTTCAAAACAGTTCAAACAGTTCAAACCAGCTGACAGTTCTCTTTAAGCGCTGCACGCCCTGGCAGGGCGAGGGGGGAGACTAAGACTTCATGTGCTCCCCAACTCCCAGGCCAATCATGATCAGTACGCAGTGAAGTCTCCTGGCCTCACTCCTTCCTCCTGAGGCCCCACCTCTTCCGAGGCTGCCCACAACTACTCCAGAAATTCCAAAAGTGGCCCCCTTCAAAAATTATTGCCCACCTCATATCTGGACCCTTGAAAGTTTAGGAAAAGGCCATATTCTGTTTAACATGCCCACCTTTTAATGGGTGCCTAGTACTCCCTATGTAATGATTTCAGATGTTTATACATTTATTTATGCAGTTTGTATAGCTATATATTTGGCTGGGAGAGAGGGAGCTGCCAATCAAAATTTGACTGCTAGTAGTCAGTGCTGCTTCCACTTTTTCTGTAATTTTTTTTATGTGGTTTACTCTTGTGGTAGAGTTTGCTAACTTGAAGCCAGTTTGCTTCAAGAGATATAAATAAAATTACTAAATGCTGAAGTAGATACCTACTTAAACTACGAACCCAAAATTTTGTTGGGCTAAAAGAGGTCAATTGTAGTATTGGTCTTAATATCCAGCCTATCCACTGACAGAAAAATTCTCCTTGTACACAATGCTCCTTTTATTTTAAGTATAATCCCCAGTACTGCACAAATATTATGGGAATAGACATTAAGTTTCCAGTCTTAGTAATGTTTCTTCAAATGTCTGTTTTTCCTCTCACTTCCAATTTTTTTCTCTGTTGATCCATTGAGTAGGTTGTAGCAATCAAGTATTTAGGCAGCAAGACATACAGTGCTAAAGCATGCCCATACAGCGGAAGCTGCTGCCAGGTTTCGTGCCCTTCAGCCCCTTTGATGAGGACATCATGACCTCAAGCATGATACAAAGCTGTGGATTTATGGAACAACAGTTTTATGTCAACAGTGTTAGATGGAAGCAAAGCATGGGCACTGAGGAAGGCTAAATAACACCGGATTAATGTTTTCAATTCTCATCACCTCTGCTAGCTGCTCTGTATCAAGAGGCAAAAGAGAACAGATCAGGAACAGAAACATGGACATTTGAAGTTGAGCCCACCTAATGCCTCTGTCAGCACTGATTCAATTTCAGCAGCTTTTTGGTATGGACATATTATAAGAATATAAAACCAACAAATTCTGAAGCATGTATACAAAGGGATGATACTAAATACCAGGCATAGAATGTCTTCTTGTTTCCCTTTATGCCTGTAGCTAGTTTGAGCTCATTTTGTGCCTTGCCTTTCTAAACTTGCCACTGCGTACCTGTATTGTTTGTCTATATTCATCCTTTGTAATTTGTCCTAGTTTCCATTTTTATAGGACTCCTTTTTTATTTTTAGATCATGCAAGATCTCCTGGTTAAGCCAAGGCGGTCTTCTGCCATATTTTCTATCTTTCCTACGCAGCAGAATAGCTTGCTTTTGGGCCCTTAATAACATCCCTTTGAAAAACTGCCAACTTGCTTCATTTGTTTTTCCCCTCAGTCTTGCTTCCCATAGGACCTTACTACCAGCTCTCTGAGCTTACCAAAATCTGCCCTTCTGATATCCATTGTTGCTATTTTGCTGTTCTCCCTTCTACTGTTCCTTAGAATCATGAATTCTATGATTTCATGGTCACTTTCACCCAAGCTGTCTTCCATTTTCAAATTCTCAACCAGTTCCTCCCTATTTGTTAGGATCAAATCTAGAACAGCTTCCCCCGGTAGCTTTTTCAATCTTCTGAAATAAAAAGTTGTCTTCAATGCAGTCCAAGAACTTATTAGAACATCTGTGCCCCGCTGTGTTAGTTTCCCAACATTTATCTGGACAGTTGAAATCCCTCATCACTACCAAATCCTGCGCTTTGGATGATTTTGTTAGTTGTTTAAAAAAAGCGTCATCCACCTATTCCTCCTGGGTAAGTGGCCTGTAGTAGACGCCTAACATGACATCACCCTTGTGTTTTACAGTTTAACCCGGAGACTCTCAACACATCCATCTCCCATGTCCATCTCCTCCTCAGTCCAAGTGTGAATATTTTTAATATATAAGGCAATACCTCCTCCTCCCTTTTTTCCCCTGCCTGTCCTTCCTAAGTAACCAGTACCCTTCTATACCAATATTCCAATCATGTGTATTATCCCAGCAAGTCTCTGTGATGCTAACGATGTTATAGTTGTATTTATTTATTAGCACTTCCAGTTCTTCCTCCTCATTACCCAGACTTCTTGCATTTGTATATAGGCATCGAAGATACTGATTTGATCTTGCCTCCCAGTTCTGCCTTGTCCCTCCTTTCTCTCTGCTATTATAGCCCACACTCCCTCCCATTTCTGATCCATCTCCCACTAAACATATGAGCCACTAAACAGTACTCAAGGGCTCTTTGGAAAGTGCCCCTAAAAAGGAACACACACAATCAAAAATTAGGGCAAGTTACTTTGCCCTACCTGAAATTTTGACTTAGATTCACTATATTTTCCCACATCAGACATAATCCAGTATTTCTGTTTCCATTGGCTCAAGGATAAAACTGATGACACAGTATATAGACATGCACTGCAGCTTGTAACTTTACAGAGCTAAGTACCCATCCACTGTATTTTGATGTGGCATTTAATTATAAGTATGGGACGGATTTAGCAGCCTCTTCCCTCCTCCAATATTTCTGATATCCTAATTAGGAGTCACTCTTTAAAAACCTGTATGAGCACTGTCCATTTCCCACTTGCTTTAGAGAAATCATATCCCTGGTTTTACTTATTTGGTGTAGAATTAGCTATATACAGTAAAACTCTGGTGGTCCAGCATCCAGTGGTCCGGTACGCCTGATGGTCCGGCACCAACTGCAACCCGGAAGTGCTCCGGCAGCTGCTTCAAGTTGTTAGAGTAATTGATTAACTGCGGCTGGATCCACAGCCAACACGCAGTTAATGTAACTTTCCTCTCTATTGCCGGGGGGGCAGGGGAAAGTAGGGGTCGGTGGGAGAGAGGGAGGGGGAAGGGGAGGAGGAGGAGGAGGAGGCGGCGGCGGCGAGGGTGTGCCAAAGCAGCCGCATTCAGGACGTTCTGGTCAGTTACAATCACTCGGGCATGATCCACAGCCGACACGCAGTTAATGTACTTTAACTCACCCCCTCCTTCTCCCCCTCCCCCTCTCCCACCGACCCTTACCTTCTCCTGCCCCCTCTCCCCCCCCGGCAGTAGAGAGGAAAATTACATTAACTGCGTGTCGGCTGTGGATCCAGCCGGAGTGACTGTAACTGACCAGAACATCCTGAATGCGGCTGCTTTGCCACACCCTCGGCCCTTCCTCCTCCCCCTCCCCTTCTCCCACCGACCCCTACTTTCCCCTGCCCCCCCCCTTCCCAGCAGTAGAGAGGAAAATTACATTAACTGCGTGTCGGCTGTGGATCCAGCCGGAGTGACTGTAACTGACCAGAACGTCCTGAATGCGGCTGCCTGCCTGTCACCGCCTCTCCTCTTCCACCGTTCGCAGGCTCTGCCTCCCTGCAGCAGGAGGGAGGGTTTGGCACACCCCCGCCCCCTCCCCCGCTTCCCCTCCGACGAGACCCACCCCTGCCAGAGTACCTCCTGATAGTCCGGCATTTCTGATAATCCGGCACCACCTGGGTCCCAAGGGTGCCGGATTATCGGAAGTCTACTGTAGTAAAAAATAATTACCCTAAACTTCTTTTATGAAGCAAACAGGCTTTTGATTTCCTGTGTGGCTCTTTTTGGATGTTTTGCTATCTAGAACATATGTACTAAAGCACTCATTTGAAGCTTAAGTATAGCTTAGTGTTTAAACTTAGCTCTTACATAACTGACCACAAGCACCGCCACGATGCCGGACTGCTACAAACTGCATAAAAGGCTAGAAAAGCTAGCTTTAAATTTTTTATTACTGGAATCCTTTATAGCCATTATCTGAAGAAACTTATTTTGGATTTCAAATTGGAACGAATAAGAATGTTATGATTTCTGTTGCAGTAGTGCAGGGGGAAACCATGTGCTTTAGTAGAAATAAAAGTCAAAGAAAAATAACTTTCCATTTTAACCAGTGGCTTAAAAATAGACTTCCCAATGGCTTCAAAACAGTAAACTGTAATCAATAACACATGCATCACAGAATAGAAGCAGTTGACTTAAAAGTTAAGCTTGGTCTACACTACCAGGCTACGTCTACACTGGCCCCTTTTCCGAAAGGGGCATGCTAATTTTCAACTTCAGAATATCCCCCGCGGGATTTAAATAAAGATGTCCGCCGCTTTTTTCCGGCTTTTCCCCAAGCCGGAAAAAAGCGTCTAGACTGGCCCGATCCTCCGGAATAAAGCCCTATTCCGGAAGATCTCTTATTCCTACTTCGAAGTAGGAATAAGAGATCCTCCGGAATAGGGCTTTATTCCGGAGGATCGGGCCAGTCTAGACGCTTTTTTCCGGCTTTTCCCCAAGCCGGAAAAAAACAGCGGACATCTTTATTTAAATCCCGCGGGGGATATTTAAATCCCCCGCGGATTTCCCTATTCTGAAGTTGAAAATTAGCATGCCCCTTTCGGAAAAGGGGCCAGTGTAGACGTAGCCCCAATGTATGTCAGCATGACTACATCAGTCAGGCGTATGGAAAATCCACAATCCTGAGCAACAATTCTACCAAGCTAAACCCACTCCCATCAGCATACGTAGCATCTTCACTAAGAGAAGATGTAGCCAAGCCCTTAGTCAACTTGAAAACAAGCACTTTGTCTCTCCTCCTCTCTCTCTCGCTATACCCCATAAGTTCTCTCTGCTCATCTGTGTCAACTACCACCTTTCATGTCAATACCTCACTTATGCCTAACACTCCCTCTCTCAGTCAAAACCCACCTCTTAGCCTACTTTTCTGATCTCATTTTTAGTACCTTATCATTATTATAAACTTACATGGACCAGGCTCAACTCATCATTTTCCTTCCCTCCCCATTGCATATCTAGTTCAGAAAGAACTAGATACATTCATGGAGGTTAGGTCTATCAATGCTTATTAGCCAGGATGGGTAGGAATGGTATCCCTAGCCTCTGTTTGTTAGAGGCTGGATATGGGTGACGGGAGGAATCAATTGATGATTACCTGTTCTCTTCATTCCCTTCAGCATCTTGCATTGGCTACTGTCGGAAGACAGAACATTGGGCTAAATGGACCAGTATGACCCAGTACAGTTGTTGCTATATTCAAGCCCTCACCGGTGCCCCCCTTCTCAAGAAGTGTTAATATCAACATCCTCAAAGTCACTCGTGCCTGCAACTTAGGTGTCATCTTGGACTCTGCCCTGCCTCTCAAACCACACGTTCATATGACAACTCCTGACATTTCTGCCTTAATTTAAAAAGATTAACTTTTTCTCTTTATCCATAGTGCCAAAGGTTTGGTGGACCCTTATACTGCTTCTTGACAGCAGTTGCCTGCTCTCCTTCAAGTTTATTTGATCTTTGCAATTGGGTTTTCTGTATTATATATACACACAGAAAAAAAATCTTCACAGTCCATCATTCTTACCATGTCATTCTTTCTAAGCCTCCCTATTGGCGTCCCTTTCTCTACACATCAAATAAAGCTTCTAATCCTTGATTTTAAGGCCCTCCACTAGTTAATTCCATTCTATCTGACCATTCTAACAGTTTATCTAAAAGCAGCTGCTGTGTTTGCTTTTTTTTTAATGTTTCGTCCATTGCCCCATATGTACTAGGGATATAATAGGATAACTGTGTACACAGTTAACCGATAAGTTACTGTGAACAGTTATACGCAGGCTCCCATCCCGCCAACACAATAAAATAAACTATATATATATATATATATATATATATATGCTGAAAAACTTAGCAGAGATCACCTCCAACTTTAACCTAGGGCTCTGGCAGATACTAGTCCCTTTAAACTCACAGTTGGGTTTCCCCCATGATTACAGGTTCATCTGTCTTAGATCCAAAATCAGTACAAAGGCTGGACATTTCTTTTTACAGATCAGGCCTGGTAATCAGCAGACAATCACCTTCTCCTCAAGGCTTACCCTCAAAAGGCTGTTTTTTGCGCAAATGAAGTTGGGGAATTCACATTAGGCTCTTCCTATGGATTTCCCATTAAATTCGCTTAACACTTAGGGTGCATCTAGACAGCACCCTAAACTTGAAATAAGATATGCAATTTGCGCTATGGAAATTGCATACCTTATTTCGATTCTACTTCATAGCTTATTTTGAAATTTGGCACGTCTACACAGTTCCAAATTTCGAAACACTCTGTTTCGAGACATCTCTTAACCCTCATGGAACGAGAGTTACTGGGATACTGAAATAGCGTGCCCATTATTTCACAAAATATTTTGAAATAACGGGCAGCTTGTATAGATGCAGTGTAACTATTTCAGGATACCTCCAGTATGCTGAAATAACCGTGCAGTGTAGACACACCCTTACTGTCACAAAAGTCCATACTTGACAAACATTTCAGTGTAATCTTTTTTCAACTCCTTTACACTCTTCAAGTCTCTCGTCTGTCCCCTAGGGAAGTTACATACAATCCCAATCCTCCTTAATACATAAACTTAATACAGGAACATCTCCAGGAATAGTGCAAGAAATTGACATATCTGTCACAACTACTACCTTACCTTCCTTGAAATGCTTCTTCAATCTCTACAGCTATGATGTCTACAGAATACTACCAGTTAATAATGGCTTAACAGGTAGCAAGCTGGAACTATTATTTCTGAATTGATGTTTGAAAAAACACTACAAATTAAGGATGTTAAAGACTAATCGATTATCCAATAAACATTTGCTTATCAGACAGTAATGTCGACTAGGCAATTCCCCCTCCCCTTCTTGCTGCCTCTATTAAATAGAGGCAGCAAAGGGGGAGTAAGGGGTACTTTAAAGTGGCAGTGCGGCACTGCCACTTTGAAACCCCAAGGAGGCAGCTGCACAGCTGATTCTGGGATCAGCTGTACGGCAGGCTGCCCCTTTAAAATACTACCTCTGCGGGTATTCAAAGGGGCAGCCCTGGAGCCTGGGGTCAGCTGGGGATTCCCAGCTGATTCTGGCCCCCTGCGCCACTTCCCTGGGACCCAGGGTCGGCTGGGGACTCCCCAGCTGATCCCGAGTCCTGGGGAAATGCCTCGGGGAGCCCGGGATCAGCTGGGGAGTCCCCAGCTGACCCCGGGCTCCCCTTCTGCCTCCCTCTGAATCACGCAGAGGCGACAGTTTCAAAGGGGCAGCCGCCACACAGCTGATCAGCTGTGCATCTGCTGCCCCTTTGAAACTGCCACCTCCGCACAATTCAAAGGGGCAGGAGAGCCTATAGCATGGAGCCCGGTGGGGACTCTTGTGCATTTCAAAACAGGCACCTGTGTGCAGCCCAGAGTCAACGGGACTTCCCGCTGGCCCCGGGCTGTATGCAGAGTTCCGTATTCCTGCTGGGGCTCTTGTACATTTCAAAGGAGGAATGCGTAAGTGCCTATCGACTAGTCGACAGAAATTCCATCAACTAGTTGAGTAGTCAATTAACCACATTTTAACAGCCTTACTACGAATAGTCAGCTGCTTTTCAAGAAAGTATCTTGGTATTACTTCTACTCTTTCCTCCTCATGCCCCAAGTCCCTCCCTTCCACTCACTCATGCATACAAACTAGGGATGTTAAGTACTGCTTAACTGAATACTCGATTAACCTCATGAATTCTTATCTGTTACTCAACTATTCTATAGTCCCTGGGGTTGGGGCAACAGCCAGTGCCTGTATCAGAGACAGGAATGTGGGGTGCCAGGCGGCTGTTCCCCTGTTGGTGGGCGGGGAGGTCTGAGCTCCTGAACCCAGCACAAGCCAGAACTGAGTCAGGCTGCCTGCCCACTTGGCAGGAGGTAGGTTCTGAACCTGGCGCAAGCCAGGAGTGAGTCAGGCTGCTCACCAGCCTACTAAAAAATTTACTGGCGGAGGAAGGAGGCAATGAATACTGAAACATGTATGTATATGAGTAGTCACACTGAACCCAATAGGTTTACTCACGGGAACAGACTAACACGGCTACCCCTCTGATTCTTGTCACGGGAACAGTTACTCATAAATGCCTGCATAATCAGGACCTCAGACTCTGGCTATGCCTAGATTGCAAAGCTTTTCCGGGACACCGGACACGCCTGCTTTTCCAAAAAAAATGAAAGAAAAGTGGACGCGTTTTTTCAGCATCCCTGTAAATCTCATTTTATGAGGAAGAAGGGATGTTCTGAAAGACTTTTTTTCCCTAAATTTGGCCCCGTGTAAATCACAGGCTACATCAAAATGGGTTTGTTTTTTGCTTCTCACTTGTGTGCAGCCCATGACTGATTTTTCTGTGGGGTAGCAGCCCCCAACCCAAAAAAGGTTCCGTGCCCCTAATGTAATACAAATAATTACATACAAAAGGCTACATTAAAAGAACAGAAAAGTTATATTAAGGCAGAGATCCGGTGGAAAAACATACGATCATGATAATTTAAAAGACTATATATTCTCTCTCTCTCTCTCTCACTCACTCACACACACGGAAACCTTAATTCTGGAACTTCCTAATGCTGAATGCTTAATCTTGCAAGCAACTACAAATATGGGTCTTATGATGCAAAGTATTAGGCAACCTGAACTACAGGCATTCTGTGTTTAATATAGAGTCACATTACCTATACTGTGATGAATTTAAAGTACTTTTAGCACTACATGAGCATTGGAGTCTTCCTGTCTGTTTTTTTATTTTACAATCCTATTTTTTAAATGTATTTTTAAACAAAAGCAGAAAGTGACCATCAAATCAGGGTAAACAAGTTAAAAAAATTCACTTTCCTTACTCATCTTAGATATTACATTTAAGTCTAGCAGAGAAATTTTTGGAACTTCACTTTCTTTAAGTTGTCTAATATTGTGCTGTGATCAAGAACATAAATACTCTACATAAGTCCCAGTCTATCTGATTAAATTTCTATATGCTATTTTAGTAACAGAAAGAGTATACGTTATATTTTATCTACAGAAGCAAAAACACGATCGATATTTCATATGTATAGCTAGATATGAAATATTCATAGTGTTTTTATGCTATCTATATATACACATAAAATTCTACCAAAGACTAGCACAGACAGCAAAACATGCAAAATAGAAAACCGTTTTGGCACTCACGTTTTGTAGATACCCAACATCATCTTTCATCCCATCTAAGCAGTTCCTAAATTTTCCTACAAGTATGGCTTTCTGAGATTACTACTACTGAAAAACCTTTCAGGCCTGAGAAAGTGATCACAGTGTTTAACTTCTCTTTAATTCTATTCAGTGAAATGTGATATTTAACTCTAAGAGTGCTACAGAAATTTACAGTAAAGTAGTCATTGGAAGAAACTGTTAGTGGTGAAGACTATGTCACAAGAGCTGTTTCTACACACACACCCTGCACCACAGCCTCCACAGCCCAGCGTGGCAGGGGGCTCCCCAGGAGTGGGGTTAGGAAGACACTGGCTGCCAGTCCTGCCCCAGGGGACCATCAAATAATTGTGTAACTGATAATTGTGTAACCACATCAAATCTTATTAAATCAAACAACATTTAACATTCCTAGCTCAAATATGGAGCAAATCAGTGGTGATAGAAGATCATAATCTGACAGCTGTTGAGTAGTCCATCTAGAGCAAGTTTGGAGTCTGTATCTAGTTTTAATATGCAAGTGACCATATGACAAACTCAACCAAAAACACATGTAGTGTGCCACCTGTCAGCCTTAAAAGACAGATTAAAGATCACAGGACATACCACACTAATACCAACCCTGGTACCTTCCCTTGCAACAAACCCCGTTGCCAGCTTTGTCCACATATTCATTCTGCTGATACCATTATTGGACCTAACCAAGTGAGTTATAAGATCAAGAACACATATTCCTGCGCATCCAGAAATATAATCTATGCTATCATGTGCCGAAAGTGTCCGTCTGCTATGTACATTGGACAAACATCTCAGACACTTCGCCAAAGGATTAATGCCCACAAAACAGATATCAGACAAGATCACAAAGAAAAAACAGTTTCTTGCCATTTTAACCAGAAAGGACACTCTCTCAATGACTTAACCACCTGCATTCTGCTACAAAGACCTTTTACATCTGCACTTGAAAGGGAATCCTCTGAACTGGCATTCATGTTAAAATTCGACACTTTCCAAAAAGGACTCAACAAACATTTGAACTATCTCACCCATTACCAAGATAGTTTCCCTAATTATCACCTCTAATACCATTAACTCACAAACATCCCACTCTCCCTACCTCTAATATCATCAATTCACAGACACTTACCTTCCTTCCTTCCCCCCCCCTGCATCCCCCTCCTGTTCTGCAATGTGATTTGTCCTTTTCATATGTGTTCATTTTTTTTAATTGTATCCTTTGGTATATATGGTTGTGACTATTTTCTTCCACTATTTGATCTGAGGAAGTGGGTCTGGCCCACGAAAGCTCATCATCTAATAAACCATCTTGTTAGTCTTTAAAGTGCTACATTGTCCTGCATTTTATTAAAGATCATGTGATCACAACGGAGTTACCCTTTCACAGAAGAGGTCTTCCTCCAGTTTAGGATGGAGGCACATTGGCAAGGTAGTGAAAAGAACCTTCTGCTGCTACTGCACATTTGGAACTTGTGCTATGAATAGTTATTTTCATTCCCCAAGATGCAAATAAGATGGCATTTTTCACAAGCACTGAATACACACATACTACTTTTAATGAGAGCAGATTAACTGTTTCATTAATTGGGTTCACGGAGCTATCTGATTTACAAGCATGTTTGTCAAGAACAAAACTGAGGGTATACCTACACTGCAATAGCTACCCCACGTCTTAACAAACCACTCGTTATTTCAAAATGTTTTTCGAAATAACGGGCATGCTATTTTAACGTCCCAGTAACCCTCATTCCACGAAAGTTAAGGGATGTCTCGAAATAGCACATTATTTCGAAATATGGTGCTGTGTAGATGTGCCAAATTTCAAAATAGCCTATTTTGAAATTAAATCAAAATAAGATACGCAATTTGTGTAGCGCAAATTGCATATTATTTCGAGTTTAGGGTGTTGTGTGGATGCACCCTGAGAGACTACACTTAAACAGATCAAATCACTCATAACTAGTACTTATATACTACCTATCCCATGTCTTCAACAACTGTGTATATTTCTTGCAGTATGACTACATATACTCAGTGTCCCAATGACCTATCAATTTTGTATACAATTTTGTTTTATATAGCAATTATGCAATAACTTCATATAAAAATAAAGTTACAATGATAGCTCTGGCAAGGATTTTTTTGTGATTTTAATACCATGACAAAACAATCTTTGTAGGAAAATACAAAAACATTTCAAGCTTTATTGAACAAAAACTACAACTATAAAATTTAATTTTCTCCCAATGGCTCTTACATCCTTCATTCTTCCATCAATACAAACATTTATAAATATCAGTAATGCCTATTATTTTAGCTTTAGTAGGAATTATCATATAACCCCCATTTACTGATGCAAAAATTACTTTAATTTAAAACATATGAAATTATCTAAACTACTAGAGTACATAAAGACTCCTGCAATTCTTTTAAGTGTTTGCCTAATAAAATACTTTGTTACAAGTATTTAAGATTCAACCAGTTTTGATTTAACAAAAATCATGCGATGGTCTAGCTGCACCTTAAAGACTAACCAAATTTGTAGATGGTATCATGAGCTTTCGTGGGTACAACCCACTTCTCACGAAAGCTCATATCATCATCTTCATGTTTTGTTAGTCTTTAAGGTGCTGCTGGACTATTCGTTGTTTTTTAAGTTTCTCCAGTTACAGACTAACTCAGCTACCCTTCTGAAACTTTTGAACATGAAAAAATCATGTGGTGTGTTTTAGTTCCCTGAAATTTTAAATATATGTTCCATTAATATTCTGTAATATTCTCTTAAAACAGATTATACCTTAAGAACATTCCTACTAGTAAACTCATTTACTAGAATATTGCAAAACACAAACACTCTTAAAGTGTATTTAAGAAGCTGAACTAATATGTGCTCAACTCAATGAACTACAAGAGTTCCATACACTGTACTAGTCAATGTGCACTTGGTGGCTTCCCCCACGGCCAGAGTCTCAAATTACATTTAGTTTTACTTAAATATGATTTACAGAGAAAATGAAGTACTCAAGAGTACTTTACAGAGTGCTTCTAAGATTCCTGACATTCTCTTCTGAAGAATATGCTCACATTTTTGGTTAGGAACTAGGGATATAACCAGTCACCCAGTAAGCATGCGCAACCTGGCATCTGCTAAAAATGTACCAACTTATAGCATATAACTACTGGTGTCGTAAAATAAAAAATTATTAATTTTCCATTTGAAACCAGTTTTAATATTATGATACTATTGAATCTCCAATGAAGAGAGCTTCAAGAATTTACTTAAAGTAATACTATGGGGCTGCGCCTCTATTCACTATGATCACCAACCCTCCTCTCAGCCAGGGAATGCCCTGGGCTAAGGCTGCCCTGACTCTTCTCCCACCTCCTGCCACCAGGGAGGATCTGAGGCCTCCCCAGCCCCAGCTCTTCACCCCCAACCTCTGGTTCTGTGCCCCCACCAGCCAGCTCTGGCTCTTGGGCCCCCTCCCAGACCTTTGTCCCCCCCGACCTCTGGGGAAAGATTATGAGGTGAGGTCGCACGCAGCTCCTCCCTGGCCACTGGGCAGGAGGGTGGAGTGAGCCCAGGCCACGTCGTCGGGCCATGCTTTTCCCCAGCCATCGGGTGGGACTCAGCCGAAGCCGCTCTGGGGGCCAAGTCAAGGCTGCAGCTCTTCCTGCCCTTCCCCGGGGGCTAAGGTCTGAGGCCACCCTGGCCTGGGTTCTTCTCCCCTTCCCTCGGTCACCAGAGAGGGCCCAGTCCCAAGGCTACTCAAGCCCTGAGACCACCCCGGCTCTTGCGCAGGGCCTGGCTCTCCTCCGGGCTGCTGGGAGGGACTGAGCCGAAGCCACGCTTTTCCTGCCCCCCCCCCGTCCTCCAGGGAGGGCTGGGCCACCACTGCGGTGGCTCCCACCCAGCTGAAGGGAAGGGGAAAGGAGGGCTGGGATGAAGGCAGCCCCAGCTCTCCACATGGGCCTGGGAAGGGCCAGGCTGGGAGTGTGTGGGGCTTGGCTCATGTGGACACATACTGACATGTTATATATTTGTTTTATATAGTGAGAGAGATGAGAGGAGTCACAAATGAATATGTGTCGGTGTACTAAGGCAGCTGAATGAGCTACACTCTGGTTTCTTCTATGGAGAAAAAAAATTAATGAGGAAATCCTAGTTAAGCCAGCCAATAAATACCACTACCCTTTCTCCCACTTAAATATAAAGGCCATCAGTTATGACATGAAAATGAGGAATTCGTGTTTCAAAGATGTCTTGGCATTGATTGTGAATGTGGAAAAAATAAAATCAGAGCAATTTTGTCACTGTCCCAGTGAAGCAGAGTGCTGATGCAATTGTTGATTGGAATGAAGTTAGATATTAAATTTAATTTGGGGAGGGCACTACACAGCTGGGTCAGGCTATAGGTTCACTTCTCCTACCTACAGTATATAAGCCAGGTTTTTAAACAATCTCTTTTTTAAGTTTCCCTACAAAGTCTTTATACAAGGCAATCCACCCATCTCCGATTTTTCACTTCATCTGCAAGCCACTCCCACCTCCCAACATCTATGAATTAAAAATCAAGTTAAATATATTTTAAGAACTCAACAGTACAATTTATTGGTCTGCCTTCTTCTCACTCTGCCCCCTCACTGTAGGCCTGCCTAAAATTTTAGTGAAACTTCAAAAGTAACTAATTTTTTAGTCTAATTTACTAATATATAACATAAAGGTGAAGAATATATGCAGTTTCACAAAAAAAAATCTCCAAAAGTATCAAGGCAAATATAAGCAATGCTCACTGCTGCTGTGCCTCTTAGAAAAAAACCCTCAATTTACAAAGCAATAAAAAAACACCCTCAATGTACAAAGTAATGTATTTTGCCAAAACAGACATTATATATTCCAAAGGTCCAAGATATGTAGGATAACTACAGAAATGATGCAACATATGTTATATTTAACTTACTTATTCTGACTTCTGAATACAGACTCCTATTTTGTTTTTAATTGGAAAGTCATAACTGAGACTGTATCTTTTCCGAGTTATATAAATGTATTTGAAGTACACCTATACTTAAAAGTTGGCAATGAGAAAAGAATACCACTGTGGAATTTAAGCAGCTCTATGATATTTTACTTTAACTCCCTCACTGTCTTTGAAGATGTAGCTTTCAAAAACTATCATCTGTACTTGCTAAACCTATAATGGCTGTCCCTATTTCAAGCTGTTGAAAACAGAAAGGTGCATCACTGTCAAATACAGCCCAGAACAAACTTGATTTCTGACCATTGTAGAAGTGGGTATGTCTTATGAAATGACTCAACTTAATTCTCTTTTGAAGATGTGTTGGAGGATGATCAATGCCACAAATGTAAAAAGAAATGGGATGCAACAGTATTTATCCAGTAACTATATTACCATTCTATTACCTACTAAGTTATTATAGAAAAGAACAGATGAAAAGAAATCATTCTGAACACAGGGAACATCCATTCATGGTAATCCTATGGAATTACATTTAGGCTACCAAAAGAATATAACAACAATTAATACTATTCCTTTACATACCACACAAGACATTTTGTCTCCTATTAGCTTTCAGCAAAACTTGGTAATATAAAGAGAATCAACACAATCTATTTTCTAATCTGTATGTGAATGAAAATATTGAGAAAATCACCACAGGGAACTGAGAGCTGTGAATTTTCAAACTAAGGTAAAAATGTTTCACTTTCTTTATATGACAATATACTATCAACACCGACCCTAATATAGGAAAAAAAGAAGGTTTAGCATTGTCTTCTTTCATTAGTCTCGTCTCTAAAATATCTACTACACTTGCCCCATTCATTATACAACAGAGAAAATCTCTATGTCACAAGGGGCAGATGCAGATCATAAGATGCTACAATACGGTCTCTGCACAGTTACACAATATATCTAGTTCCCTCTCAGCACCCTTTCTAGTCGCAAAAACAGCAGAGTAGGTTTAAATACCAATGATGTATGTATTATCAGGCTGCTAGGCTAAATGTGATGAAACCAAACTGACAGTTCAATTGCATCATTTTGCTTTCCTTAAGACCCATGGTTTCTTCCAAACTTATCTTCTCACCCTGCCTTCATCACTTCACCCTGCCTCACTTCTGAAGCAGAATTCCTCAGCAGTTCCCTCCCATCATCACATTCCTCGCCAAGCAGACGAGATCTACCACACTACGCTGCCCAAGAGAACACAACCTCCATTCCTCCAGTCTTCTGCCTGCTGCCGCCACCTTCAACGAAAGGCAAAAATCGGAGGAGAGGGGTAAAGAAGCTCACGCAACCATGCCTGTCTGAGACCTCCCGGCTTCGGACCTCAGAGGTGTAAAAGGGGCATGGCCAGGCTTCCACTATTACAAGAGCGGTTTAAAGGACAGCGCTGCGCGTACACCGCCTCTTCGCCCTGGCTTGGCTCGGGTGCCCCTTTCCCCTGTCCCACCGCAGTTTCTGCGGGGCGAGGCGGGGGTTATTTACCTCCTCCAGCAGCGTGACCGTATTCCTGCAGTTCTGCAGCCGGGTAGTGAAGCTGGACGTGGTCGGCGAGTTGTAATCCTCCGTGGTCTCTGCGATGAACTCCGGCACGGTGATCTGGTCCGGCATGATCCTGCCCGGAGGAGACGAAGGAACACAGGGGGGGGGTTAATGAAATACACCCCGGAGAGACACGGAGCAGCCACCCGCCGAGCAGGGGCAGCGGGGACTCCGCCGCCCTGCGCCCCAGCTCAGCCCTCGCCTCCCTGCGGGCTGGGGCTGCCTCCGGCCGACACAGCCCCTGCCCGCCCGCTCCGGGAGGAGGTGCTGCCCACGGCCAGCGCTGCCGCTGAGGCGCCGCCGCGGGGACCCCTCGCTCGCCGCGGTCCCGCCCGCCCGAGGAGGGGGCTGGGAAGTTGAGCACTAACTTGTGCGGGCTCCGGCTGCGCCCCCGGCCGGGCGGGAGGGGGGGAAAAAAGGGAGGGGGGCGGCGGCGGCGGCTGCTCCGGGGAGTCGCTCGGGCTCCAGCCGCTTCTGACAGCCGCTGCGTGAGTGACACTCGGCGCCGCGCAACCCTCCCGCCCGCTCGCTCGCAGCCGTTACGTGGGCAAACGAGGAAGTGCTCTGCGCCTGCGCCGCACCCGGCCGGTCACGCGCACGGCGGGGCGCGCTGCCACCCGGGGCTGCCCCGCGCCCGGCCGGAGCCTCGCGCTCCTGCTGGGGAGGGGGGGGAGCTGGGTTAGGTCCTTGAGGGCCGACGGGCGGGTGCTGAGCCCCGAAGGGGGAGCTGCTGCTAGCCCACCCGGGCTGGCCTCGGCTTCTCCAGCCGCTGCTGGGCAGCACCGGCATCCTCCCCTGCCCTTCCGCGCAGCACGCAGGGCTCCTGGCTCAGCAGCATTGGCCTGTGCTGCTGGAAATAGGCATCGGAGTGAATGTCTGCGCAGCGGCTGGGAGCAAGCAATGAGTTGAATTGTACTTGCCGTCAAAGCACAAACATAAGGACGAGGGTACGAGCTCGGGGGGGAGGGGACCGAGGTAGGTCTGATTTCAGCAGGGGAAGGGCCCACACCTTTCTCCTGTTCTTCTAACACGACAGATGGTCCGTTCCCTCCTCCCCTTTACCAGCCTGACCCCGTGCTAGTTATACACATCCATATAGCCGAGTCCCCTCTTGGTAGAACGGAGCAATTCTTTAGTAGGACTTAAACCGCTCCATAAGACCATTTCCTAAAGAATGTCATCTAATGTTAATATTTCTAACCAATTGCACAAGTTTAAATTCTAGCAACGTCTTGGCTTCAGTTAATGATTGTCACCCAACAAAGCACAGATCGATGAATTGCTAGTCTAGTTCCTGGATGAATCCCAACACATCTAATCAGCTCAAGATAAATCTCAAGGGCACGGCTGTAGATTTTTTTTTCTTTAATGTCCATCACAGTCATCCAATTAAAATGCTTGGACTGGTTTTGGCACTCACAAATCCTTGTATTGCAAGCATTTTGTAATGGGGGAGGGGCAAATTAAGTTATTTCATATCTCAATAAGATTACATTTTAGGCAAGCTGATTCTCCCACACATTCCACTTTTCATTGTAGGGGGCTCCTGTTTTTATGAACACAACATAAACAATACATTTTAAATAAAATTACGTATAGACAAATAATTGAAAATTGTGCTACTTTCAAAGAGTTATTATATCTGTATTTTTTATGCTGAAACGACGATTGTATATATCATCATTATTCCCACCTGGATGAGTTAAAACAGCAGAAAAAGTAGCCTGGCATTTTCCATTGCCATACAAAGGATTCCTGGGATGGATACACTCACTGACCTCATATTTAAGATATATTCTCTATAATCCTAAGTGATTATTTTTAAAGTTAAATTTAATACATTTTCTGCATTGTTTTTCCATGTAAATTTAGGAATTAACAAGCTGATGAAAAAAGGTGCTTATTAAAATGTATCTGTTAAAAAAAAAAAAAACCTTAGGCTCAGAAGGCCTGAATAATCATCAGCCACATCTGCTGTTTCAGTTACATTTGTATATTATGCTGGGTGGTGCCCCTCTCTTTCTATGACCTGCCACAATAACAGCTGAATATAGAGAACTGGATAAATTCATGTATTCTTAAAAACTTCCCCACAACGTACAAAAGTTTTGTCACCTAATACTCTATATTGCAATATAATTGCAATTTTTGGCTAAATTTTAAACCATAAGTAATAGATTTGTGCCTACCCATAAATATATGTTTTCAGTAGTGTTTGCATCCTTTCTGTGCCAGAAGAATATGAGCAGTGCTGAAACAGTTGCCCGTCCTGAACAAGTCTCTTTCTTTGATCATGGTACCTTAACAGCAGCCCATCCTATGCCCATGTGACTTGTATTTGTTCACATGACATAGCTTTCACCTACATAGATGCAGGGCTCAGTCGTACAGCCCTTACACTGAGGAGCTTTCACAAATAAAGGTGTCAGGGTCAGGCAGCTGGCTAGCACAGCCTTGCTGGAAGAGGGCTAACTATGAAAACTGAAGTGATGATATAAGCTTCTGAAAAACTGCAACCACTGAAGCCATGAAGTCAGAGCCCTTGGGACAGATCATCCATTCAGCTGAGGTCAATGAATATTGAATTTGTGCAATTGACAAGATGATTAGGTTTTGGTTATACGTTACAGAGGAAAAAAGTAAAAAGAAAGTGAAACGGAATAAGAAAAATAGGGTTCCAATTTTCCCTGGAAAAGTGACCTATTCACTAAGATATAGTGTTCTCGCTCAACTCCCACTGAAGTCACGGGAGCTGCTCTGTATTTTGCAGGGTGAGGCCAAGACTACTCATAAACCACACACACAACAATGAACTAACAACAATGGAATTGTAATAAAATAAAAAATAATGGAGCTATTTTGTAACCATGTTCTCTTTGCAGGTGACCAGCTGTTATCCCTTTTATAGAGTCCTGGGACTTGCTCACAGATGGATTACAAGTAGCACATGGATCATAGCTGTCTGCTGTTTCTAGCCTTTTTTTTTAACATTTTCTTTTGCAGTCTAAGGCTTTTAAACTTTGAATATCAGCTTTGAGATGCTTGTCACAGTTGCCCTCATGGAAAGTCCCTGGTGGGTACAAAAGGCATTAACATTTGTCAAAAAAAAAAAGGCGCTCCTGCTTCAAATGCTATAATTCCATTGCTTGGGTGCTTTCTGAGTCCATGTTTAATTAATGAACTCTCTTAATAGCTATTCTTAATAAGACAGAAAAAAAAGCAAGTAAATCAACTACAGTATCCCTGGTCTGTTCTTGCAATCAACATGTCTGTGTAAATCGTAGGTGTTTTATCACTGATGCTATTCTTATAAATAATTTGTATCACCATAGTTCCTGGAGGCCAGTGCCCCACTGTATTAGATACTGAACAAAAATACAACAAAGAGATAGGCCCTGTCCCAAAAAGCCCCATTTTAAGACAAAAGAAAACAGATAGCATGAGGACAAGATTACAGTGAGGCAGTTATGACCAGCGTAATAAACAGCAGTCTCAGCATGCCATCTGTATTGCCATTGTGGAAACATTATGACATAGGTTGGTTTTTAGGAGAAATTGAAAGGAGGATAATATAGCATGTGTTACAGATATTTACAAGGCGTTCTTACCACGTCTGAAGTAGTGGCATCAGAAAAAGCACAAGACTTTATCCAGGATTTTGATAAACGGGGCTATTCAGGAGGGTATTGTTGGTGCCGTGGGAGTGATGATAGGTAGGGCAGGAGAAGACTAGAAGGGTCTTAAAGTGAAAGACGGTACAGAGGTGATGACTACATGATGTAGTGGAGGGAAAATGGAGACAAGATGCAAGGAGGGAGGTGATGAGATTGAATGAGCCAGGAAGGTGATCTTTATTTTATAGCAGTATTTTGAATAGCTATAAGTAAGGTATGAATACATTTGTCAGGGTCAGAAAGGAAAAGGTCAAGATACAAGAAGAGGCCATGGATAAGGGCTTTAACTGTGTGGATGGAATAGAAAGGATGGATCTTGGGAGATGTTACACAAGAAGAAACTGCAACATTAGATACAGTGTGCATATGATGTTTTTAGAGAGAGGGATGAGTCAACAATGATGCCGAAGTTATAAAACAAAGTGACAGGGAGGATAGTTGTGTTCCCCAAACTGAATGAGAAATGTTGAGGGAAAAGAGAAGAAGGGAGGGAGTGTATGGGGAAAAAATAGTTCAATTTTGGCCATGTTGAGTTGGAAAGACAAACTGAGATTTTGGTTTGGATACATGGAGACAGTTCCAGAGTGGCAGCATAGATCTGTGAGTCATCAATATTAAAAGGACAGTTAAAGCCATCTTTATGAATGACTTCATAAAGAGATAGATTGGAGAGGGAGAAAAAGAGAAAACCACACTGGAACTTACACAGAAAATAAGAACAGGGAAGAGAAGGATCCTCCAAATGAAAACACCAAAGGAATGATAAGGAAAAGTAGGACGGAATGATGTCATAAAACCCTGGGGGAGAAAAAGATATTAAGAAGATGACTATAAATGACAATGTTGAAGATAGCAAACAGATCAAGGAGGAAAGAGTAAGGAGTTCTGAACTTTGACCAGGAAGTAGTTGTTAGAGGACTTTAGTGAGAGCTGTTTCAGCGGAGTGGTATGAGTGGATGCTGGACTAAAGAGAATATAGTCTCTTTAAGAATGTGTTTAATACATTTTTAAAGCCAGAAAGGGCCATTATGATCATCTAGTCCAACTTCTGCTATAGCACAATGCATAGAATTTCACACATTTATTCCTGAATCAAGTCTTTAATCTCTGGTTTAGCAGATAAACTCTAGCATATATTTTAGAAAGACAGCCACTCTTGATATAAGGGCTACTTTAAAGTGTGGGAAATCTACCACATTCCTATATAAACTATTAATTATTGTCACAAGAGCCTTCCCATCCATCCGACGGTTCAGGTTGTCTGCCCTGAGTCCTACACTTTGGGGGGCTCCATGGCGGCAGCCACCCCAACCATCCTATGGATGGGATGGTCCCCCATATAGATATTAGCCTGCAGGGTTCAGGACAGCCTAGAAGATTAAGCGCCTGGCCTAGGGTGTCAGCTAGGGTCATATCCCACCCCACTCACCATGGAGGAGGGAGCTGTGTGAAGCATAGCAGCGCAGTAGCTTGCACCGCTCCACTGCCATCTACCAACTGAGCCTCTTCAGTTGTGGTAAGTGGAATGTGCTGGAGTCTGGCAGAATGAAGCAGGCTTCTGCATTTCTCTTCTTTCCGTGGCTCCTGCCACAGCAGTGAATGCAGGTGGGTCCAGCCGCTACTGCCACCATGCACCAACTCCCCCCCCCCCCCCCCCATTAATCCGCCAAGTCGCATTGCTTGGAAGGAGGAATCTGGGGGAAGGGATTTAAAGGGGGAGTGAGAGGACAGAGGAAGGACTGGAAGAGGCAGGGTGGGGGTGGAGCAGGGACAGGGTTTGAAGAAAGGGCCTGGGGCACTGGAGGGAGTTGCCCCTGGTTCTGTACCTCTCTGGGAACGGCCCTGACTGTCAGTTAAAAATTGTGTCTTACTTCCAGACTGAATTTGTCTACCTTTAGCTTCAGTCATTAGATCATATTTTGCCCCTGTCTGCTAGATTAAAAAGACCTCTACTATCAGAAATCTTTTCCCCATGTAGGTAGTACTTACAAACTGTGCTATTATTTCAATATTCTCTTTGTTAAGCTAAATAGAGAAAGCTTCTCTGCTCTCTTATTGAAAGTCAGATTTTCCAGGCCTTGAATTATTCTTGTAGCTCTTTTCTTAATCTTTTCCAAATTATCAACAAACTTTTAAAGTGTGGATACCAGAACTCGGATACAATATTTAATAATGGTCTTGCTACTGCAACTTAGAGAGGTAATAAAACTGGAAGAAAGGAATTCCAGAGAGCAATTGTAGATGGCACATATAATGGGAAGGAGGGACAGGCCAGTAATTGGAGAGGCAAGAGGAGTCAAGGGTCTGTTTCATCCTCAGACAGAGATGCAAGTCCTAGAGGTATGCAGATGTTTTGATATCTCTCAGGGAAAAAAATCTTTATATACATAAAATATTATGGTTATATATGTATAGGTTTAGTCTCATAATAACATATAAAGAACTTCCATTACTTTTAAGACAAAATACACATATATATCTATATGCATTGGAATCCATTAATATGTCTAAAACTGCCACTGATATAATTTTGATTGAATGTTGAGCCTACAAAGAACCATCTGCTAAATGAATAAATTTAAAGCAAGGATGAATTTGGCTTGTTACTTGCAAGTGTGGCTACAGCTGTACCAAGATGTAGTACATTTTATTTTTTTTATTTTTTTATTTTTTTTGTCATTCAGTCACACATAGCTTGAATGATCTTTTTATTTATTATTTATATATAGATATGTAATACTAAATACTCCACTTTAGCTTGAAGTGTTTGTTCAATTCAGGAGCAGTTTCACCTTCAGAAACAGTGTCCTTGCAGCAGCATGTTCAAGCAGCTGACTCAACCTTGTGTGACAGGTAACAAAAATGCATTTTAAATGCAGAATGTTTATACTTTTAATCTCACATGAAATGCATCATGTACTCACAGTGAAAGGCTAAATCTATTGTAAATGTTGAAGCCTACACCATGTATTGACCTCAGGGCTAATTTGCTATAAGAAGACCTTTATGATACATTGCAAACTGCCTTCACTAAAGAGACTATGGGATATGACATTTACAAACAAATCTTTGAAATTATTGTTATTTTTGGCCCCTGGCAGTTGGGTGCCTTTACAATCAAAGAAAGCAGCTGTCATTCTACCTCACATAAACTCTGTTATATCTGAAAATCAAATTTCTTATCAGCTATATACAGTATTCTGCTTGTCATGTGTTTTTAAGTTACAGCATCCAGCAGCTTCCCTTAGATTCCTGTCTCAAGGATTTTTTGTTGCTCTTCTCTGGCTGTTTTTGATACAAACATCAGCTGATTTCTGTTTTCAAACTGGCAACTTCAAGTATTTTTCTTTACTTGGCATTTAAAATTAGATAAGGAAACACAGGCAACTATTTTGGAAATTACTGTTTCAGTTTCAGAGCATTTCAGTTGTGTTTTCAGAAATAGCTATCTAAACAAAAGGCTCTTTTTGCAGTCTTTCATATTAATATGATAGGGAAAAAAGATCCATTGTTTTCCCATTATAGATGACATGTTACTAACATTATGTTCTGTCAGTTTAATTCTATGTGAAAAAGATCAAATAAAACATTATTTAACTGACTACATATTTTGCTTCTCATCCACTTTATCTTTAATGTCCTATGATAGGCGCTTATACTAATATTGAATGCACTCAAATAGCTGTGTCAGAGGGCAGCTGAAAGCAAAACCCCTGAAAACTAAGTAGAGCATTAAGTTACATGAGATTAAGTAGACTAATTTGCTGATTCAGTTGTGCCTTTGTTTTTGGTGTTGTCATGCAAGATCAAGAGCCATACAGACAAACAGCATAATGGCATTCCAGACTCATAGTAACAACAACAAGAAATGATCTATTCTTTGGGATCTCTGTATCCTGCCAAAATAAAAACAAAGCAGACAGGAACTAACACCAACTGGTACTAGGACAATACCATAGAAGATGTTCCCTTCTTATTGCTATAGGTGTGCTGAATTTTGTATTCTTTAATTGAAGATGCTCCATTTAAGAGACTTTCTAATTTGTAGGAAACATAATTGTGGTATTGGGGGGAGGGGGCGGAGAGCTTAGGAAAACAGGGCTTTCCCTTACCTTAAAAAGTCTATACAAGATAAAACCCCAGAGTATATTCAGAGAATTTATAGAGGAAAAAAATCTTGTTGAAGTTGATTGCCAGAAGACAAACACACCAAGGACCTCATCATGACTGTTTTCTTAGCAAACTTGGCTTTTGTGTGGACAGGAGTGGAGATAATAAACTGGAAAGGCCACCTAAGCAGTGACAAAGTGCACCATGGGAAGTGGTGGAAGGGTGGAAAGACTGTCCCCATTGGAACTGTTGTGCCTGTATCTGCCACAAACTTCAGCCCCTCTGCACTGGCAAACACTAACACAGCAAGGAACTGAAAAATGGTTACTCTTCCTTGAATCAAATTTGATCTAGACTCTTTAAGGTAAGGGAAAGCCCTGATTAACTAAGCTCTCCCCTTCCCCCCCCCCCCCCCCCCCCCCCCGCCCATACCACAATTATCTTTCCTACAAATTAGAAAATTCTTAAATGGAGCATCTTCAGTTAAAGAATACAAAATTCAGCACCCGGTGATTAAGGGGTTAAACTCAGGTAGCTAGCAAGGGTGTTGGCAGGGGACCGGGAGAATCAATTACGATAGAGGGCTGAAATTTGAATTGTGTAAGATTCCTTGCCTGCTTTCTTTATGTGGCTATGTCTAGACTGCAAGCCTCTTTTGAAAGAGCATCTAGACTACAACCAGTACTTTTGAAAAAGCACAGTTTACATTACATAGCGCCTTTTTTTGAAAGAGCACTTTCAAAAAAAGGTGTTATTCCTTGTAAAACGAGATTTTCCGAGGTTGAAAAAACTGCCATGTTCTTTCGATTTACTTTCAAAAGACCACGGCAGCTGTCTAGACGTAGGGGAAGTTTTTTCGAAAAAAGGCCACTTTTTTCGAAAAAATCCTGTCATCTAGACACACCTTGCGGGAGAAAAAAAACCCCATGAGTTGAGAGAGACAGAATGATTTAAACCCAGACAGGACTACCATGCCTCCAAGGAATTTGGGGAATGGAAGTAGACTGAACAAAGGGAAGACTGGAAGTAAGTAAAGGGAATTTAGCTGCGTTCAGGGTATTTTTTGTTTATTTTGTGGTTTGGTTTGAACTGCTCTTTGTGAATCTATGCCTCCCTTCCCCATTTATCATCTCGGATTGTGCCCAGAGACTTTTCTCTGTCTTTTAATTTGTTTTCCTTAGTTGCTCTGTAACATCTAGCAACCATGTATGCTGTATCAAGTTTGTCTCTTTTTTTATAATAAAAATCACCTTTTTTAAGATGATGATTTGAGTCTTGTGTCCTGGAAGGTCTGTGTGTCTGTGTGCGTGCGTCTGCATGCCTCAGACTAAGAGGTTAGCTACTAAAGACTGCAGCTTGTTTTCTTCTTTTCTTTTTTCAAGCTCTTTTAGGGCAAAAGAGCTTGAGGTACCCCTGGAGGCAGGTTCAAGTGTTCATCCCTGGTTTTTTAGGGATAAAAATCATTTGATGGTGACAACAATTCCCCACAATCTATGTATTGTGATTCGGGGGGGAAGGTTTTTGTAACCAGTGTCTGTAGAGTCAAGGGTGATTTTTTTTTCTTTTTGAACTTTGCGTGGGCCCCCACCTTCTGCACTCAGAGTGTAAGAGTGGGGAACAGACCTGACAGTCTGCCTGGACATTTGTTTGTGGCGTGTTACAGAACTGCTTGGGCTGGGCAGTTGACAGGATGAAATGCAAATACAGGCATCTGTAACAACAAGGCCAGTGAATGGCATTTGCATAACAGCAGAGGAAAAATAATATAACCATGAATTTAGAACATTTCCTCTTTGTATTAGAAAGTGATAGTAACAGGTCTTGAAGACGGGCAGAAGTAACTAGACTGAGCTTTTAATATGACAAACAGTGCTGACTGAAAAGAGAGAAAGACTTTGCAAAAATTAACAGGTTGCAGGGCAGCTGGTGCAGTAGGCTTCTCCAGAATAAAAAGATGAAATAGTGCTTCAAACCATATTGAAAACATTTCAATATTTTCTGTCTCTGATAGAGGAAGTGATTTTGCTACATCGCTACCTAAGCAGATCTGCCAGTTCTATCAGGACAATTAAACTAACACTCATGATCATAAGTCTCAGAAGGGATAGCGGTGTTAGTCTGTAACTGAAAAACATTCACAATGAATGGTCCTGCAACACCTTAGAGACTAACAAAAAATGTAAATAGTATCATGAGCTTTTGTGGTAGGGATGTTAAGAAGCGAGTAAATAGCTAATCATGTAGTCAATAGAATTTCTATTGCCTACACAATTAGTCGATAAGGGATGAAACCTCCAGGAGTTACCCCCCCACTACAGCTCTGCAGTTTAAATGTAGTAAGAGCTGGGCAGGCGGGAGTCGGGACTGAACAAGCCCGATGCAGTCCCGGCTTCCACCAGTTTGATACCTACCCCTGTTGTGGCTCTGCAGTTTAAGTGTAGTACTGTAGAAGCTGTGCTGAGTCCAGCAGCCCCTGTCTGCAGGCGGCACTGCGGATATGGTGCTGGGGGGAAACCAGCTTTTAAGCCAGCTCTCCCCAGCACCGGCTCTTGCTCCCCCCTTTGATACAGAGGTGGGTTCCAGCCCACATAGGGAGATAAAGGTTAAAACTCTCTTAGCATGGATGTTGCAGGACCAGAGAGACCTGGTGGAGGGCCAGCAGTAAGGATCCCTGGAGGGCCAGCAGAGCAGTGGGCTGCCCACAGGGAGCTGATGGGGGGACCATCTAGTGCAGTGGTCCCCAACCTTTTTAGGTTGTCGGGTGCCAGGGGGCGTGGCCGTTTGCCCGCCGGGCGCCAGGGGGCAGGGCCCGGGGGCGCCCCCCCCATCCACACGCCCGGGGGCCGGGCCCCACCTAGCCGCACGCCCGGGGGCAGGGCCCCCTCCAAGGGCCACGCGCCCGGAGCCGGCGCTCCCCCTCCCCCCCCGCCGAGTGCCGAGCGCCCGGAGCCGGAGCTCCCCCTCCTCCCCGCCGAGTGCCGAGTGCCCGGAGCCGGCGCTCCCCCCCTCCCGCCGAGTGCCGCGCGCCCGGGGCCGGCGCTCCCCCCCACCGCGCGCCCAGGGCCGGCGCTCCCCCCCGCCGCCTCCCGCCGAGTGCCGCGCGCCCGGCACTCCCCCCGCCAAGCGCTCTCTCCCCGCAAGCGCCCGTGCGCCATGTGCCCGGGGCCAGGCCAGCCCCGAGCACCTGGCGGGCGCATTGAAATGCCCCCGCGGGCGCCATGGCGCCCACGGGCACCGTGTTGGGGACCACGGATCTAGTGCGTGGCAGTGGGGCTGGGAGACCCGGCATGTGGCTGCCCCATGGGGCTGGGCACACTGGTGCGCAGAGTGCATGGGATTACCCAGGGAGCCCCAGTGCACAACACACAGGACTGCTCAAGAAACCCTGGTGCAGCACGTGCATGTGTTCAAGAAGCCCCAATGCGCAGCACTGCCCAGAGAGCCCCAGGCTACCCAGAAGAGCCACAGCAGCAATGGCTGCCCAGTGAGTCAGCAGTGCAGCACAGCCAGCAGGAGCTGGGGAGACGGCTGGGAAGCCAGTGGCCAGGCCAGGGGGGCCCGTGGGAGGGGTTAAATATGACCTTCCCTAGTCTGGCAAAATCCCTCATCTGGGACTTGTCAGGTCCCGAGGGTGCCAGACCAGGGAGGTCCAACCTGTAGTATGCTCACTGGATAGGGAATTGGATAAGGGTGTGACTACATGCCAGCTGGGAAGTGTAATCCCAGCTCAGGTAGATGCATGCTAACTCTGGGTGAGCTAGCACACTAAAAACAGCAGTGTGGCTGGGAAGGCACAGGCCGTGCCTCCTGTGCAAGGTCCTTCTGCGGTTAGCTTGAGTTCTCACCCATGCTGCTCTGGCCACACTGCTATTTTTGGCAAACACACATACATCTACTTGAGCTGGAAATTATACCTCTCAGGTGTCATGCAAACACACCCTAAGGTTACATTCTGCATAGCAGCTGGCTGAATGCTTTTCAACACACTAAAAATAGTGGCGTAGCCAGAGGCGATATGGGCAACAACTCAGGTAAGCTGTCTGAATAAAAACCCACTGGACTGCTGGGTACATATTCGGGGGGACCACGCAAGTTGCACTATCTCTGGCTAAACTGTTATTTTCAGGGTGATAGCTCAAGCAAGCCAGTGCTTGCTTGTCTACTCATATTGGGAAACATGCTCCCAGTTGCAGCATAGACAAACTCTAAGGCTACGTCTATACTAGCCTTTCTTGTGCAAGACAATATGCAAATGAGGTGAAGCGGAGAATATTGCCGCGCCTCATTTGCATACTTAATGAGCCACCAGTTTGCGCAAAACCCCCTCTTGTGCAAGAGCCATTCTACTGCTTTTTTTTCAGGAAGAACAGCTGTTGCGCAAAAGCCCCTTGTGCAAAAATGGTGCCCGTGGCGAGTAGATTGTATTATTTGTCGAGCCCTGATCATGAGAGTTAGCCAGCAGCCTGGAGACTAAGGGGTTAACTATACCTAACCCAGGTAGAGTTGGCCAATAGGAATGTAGCTAAGAATTTCAAACCGGGACAAAGGAATTTTGGGGTTTTTCCACCTTTGTCTCTGGGGCAGTTTCTCTCCAGCTGCTGAGGGAGACAGACAGAATGTCTCCCTCCAAGAAAAGACTCTTCACTGAATGTAAGTAGGGTAAAGTTTAGATACCTCTGTTAGGTTTTATTGCTTATGGTTTGGGAAATGGGATCTGATGTCTGTGCATGTAGAAATGGATTTTTCTCTCCTTTGTAAGTAAGCTCCTGGCCCATGGTGGGGTTCTCCCCCCATGAGTATATTACCTTGTGACTTTTCCATCTAGTCATTATGCTTGAAACAGGAATATTGTGTTGATAATAAAAATTCTTTCTCTTTTCTTTTTATTAACCTGGCATTGGTTAACTTTTGTGTCCTGGTTTTTACTTTAGGAGTGAGATTTCCCAAGTGATCTCCCCCCTGATTTTCTTATCCTTACTTGGGTGGTGGCAGTGGATTTTACCCCCAAAATCTAGGTTTTTAAGATTTTGGGGAGAAGTTTTATACCAAAGCCTGGAAAAATAAGGTTTTGGGATACTTTTGCGGGCCCACACTTTTGCATTCATCGTGCCAGAGTGGGGAAGAAGGCTTGATGGACTCATTTGCATATATTCTTGCACAAGAGAGGGCAGTGGAGACAAAGCCTAAAGGTATGTCTACACTACAGAGTTTTGTCGGAAAAACAGTTGTTTTTCTGACAAAACTTGAGGAACGTCCACACTGCAATTGCATTCTTCCAAAAGTAAATCAAAAGAACAGAGGGGTTTTTTCGGCATTGGTAATCCTCATTCTACGAGGAAGAAGCCTTTTTGCAAAAGAGCTCTTTCGCAAAAAGGTGTGTGTGGACGGGGAAGAAGGAGTTCTTTCTGAAGAAGAGGAAAGAGGAAAAAGCATAGGTGCCCTGGTAGCCACTCCGTCCATAGCAATCACAGCTTACATGTAAGAGAGCGTCCATTCAGTCTAGATGCTCTCTTTAGAAAAAGCAGATTGCTTTTTTGATGCACTTTTGCAGTCTGGATGTTCTCTTTCGGAAGAAGTTTTTCAGAAGATATCTTCCAAAAAAAGCTTCTTTCTAAAGAAGCCTGTAGTCTAGACATAACCTTAGAGTCAGGAGGCCTGATTCTGTTACTGGAACTGTTATTTGACCTGGGCAATTCACTAACTTATGCCTCAGTTTCCTCACCTGTAAAATGGGGATATAACAAAATTTGACTCTTCAGTTAAAGTGCTTTGAAATCTACAGATGAGAAGTACTATAAGAATTAGTCTGCTTATTTATTCATTTTATTATAATGTTATCATCTATATAGTAGCCCAATGTCTGAGTCTGTAATGCTGAAATGCTGGCTGTTCCCTCTGGGGAGGTGCTGTTGCCTGAAATGCTGGCTGTTCCCTCTGGGCGGCCCATGCTGCATGGGTGGACGCGGGGCCCAAACAACTGCTTGCGCCACTTGCTCCCCCTTGGTGGCCCGGCTGAACGGCGCAGAAGTCAGCCGAATGCCACGGCGGAAGGGAAAGGGGGCGGGGCGGTGACGTACATGCCCAGGGGGTGGGGCCTGGCCATGTACATCACCACCTCGCCCCCCCTTCGCCTCCTGCCATGGCACTTGGCTGACATCTGTGCCGCTCAGCCGGGCTGCCGCAGGGGAACAAGTGGCACAAGCAGCCGTTTGGGCTCTGCGCTCCCCATGCAGCATGGGCCGCCCAGAGGGAACAGCCAGCATTTCAGGCAACAGCATCCCCCGAGTGAGAGGCAGGAGGGGGAGGAGAGCTGAGAGAGGGGGAGGGTGGAGGCAGTAGGAGGAGGAAAGAAAGAGAGAGAGAGAGATGGAGCGAGAGATCGGAGGCTCAGGAGAGAAAACTGACGTGGAGGAGAGATCTGAAAATCCCATCTTATGACAGGCTAATTGTCTAGTTTTTAAATAATACGCAACAATGATACGTTCTCAGACCACAGCCTTTAAAATCAAGGAATAGTCCTGTGGCATCTAAGATAACAGTGGCAGGACCTGTGATAATGTATAGTAGTTTAAGGGAGATCAGGGACCCATTGTTACATAAGAACGGCCGTACTGAGTCAGACCAAAGGTCCATCTAGCTCAGTAGCCTGTCTGCCGACAGTGGCCAATGCCAGGTTCCCTGGAGGGGGTGGACCGAAGGCAACGATCAAGTGATTAGTTTCGTGCCATCTGTATCCAGCCTCTGACAAACAGAGGCCAGGGACACCATTTCTATCCCCTGGCTAATAGCCTTTTATGGACCTAACCTCCATGAATTTATCTAGCTTCTCTTTAAACTCTGTTATAGTTCTACCCTTCAAAGCTTCCTCCGGCAAGGTTGATTATGTGATGTGTGAAGAAGAACTTTCTTTTATTAGTTTTAAACATGCTACCCATTAATTTCATTTGGTGTCCTCTAGTCCTTCTATTATGGGAACTAATAAATAACTTTTCTTTATTCATCCTCTCCACACCACTCATGATTTTATAGACCTCTATCATATCCCCCCTCAGTCTCCTCTTTTCCAAACTGAAAAGTCCCAGTCACTTTAGCCTCTCCTCATATGGGACCTGTTCCAAACCCCTGATTATTTTAGTTGCCCTTTTCTGAATCTTTTCCAAGGCCAAAATATCTTTTTTGAGGTGAGGAGACCACATCTGTACACAGTACTCAAGATGTGGGTGTACCATAATTTTATACAGGGGCAGTAAGATATTCTGTGTCTTATTTTCTATCCCTTTCTTAATAATTCTTAATAATTGTTCTATGCTGTATACAAAAATATAAGATGTATCCTAAAATACTTGTTTTTAAAAGAGATTATCCTGCTAAAACCCCAGTCTTGCAAACATGCACATCTGTGGTTCCAAAGAATTTTAGCAGATGAAATCCAAGAGATGGCTTGTTTCGAGTGAACATATTTGACTGTTTATTGCTTAATTTCTTGAATGGTATTTTGTTATACTGATGATAAAATGAGTCTACAGATATGATATAGTATTGATAAAATTAATCTACAGATATGAGATAGTATAGGAAAGGCCCCTGGCCCTTACAACTATTGCATTTAATGATATGTTTGAATTGCCTTTATAAAAACTCTATTTCCAGGCATATATAACTCACCCAAAAATAATCACTCCAGACTTGAAGTTGGCATACAAAGTTTCAGCTTGGGAGCAATTTTGTTCTTGCTGTTATAAATTTTAAAAAAAATCCATTTTGTCTGTTTATGTGCAAAACTTGAAGCATTTGAAGCATACTGATTTCAGGATGCAAAGGTCTGGAATAACTCAAAGAGGTTTGGTTTGAAAATGAAGTCAGGGGTGTTTACAGTCTACAGTGTAGATTAAGACCTGCTTCTATTTCTAAACTAGAACAGGGCAGCTGGATATAGCTTAGGGTATGTCTACGCCAGTGGTGCTTGAATACTTTTAACAGGGGGGTGCTGAAAGTCAGCACCCTATTAAAAATGTTCGAGCGCCACTGGTATAGACATAGCTGGATAGCTCAGGATGAAAGTCAGCACCCCATCCACCTCCTCCCAGAGTTGGGTCCAGGAACGGGACCGTGCCTCTGGGAGGAGGGGAGCCCGCTAAGGAGGCCAAGACTGGGTCCACAACAGGAGGCAGGCCCAGGCAGAGTGGCAGCTGAGCCCCAGGCACAGGGCAGTAGCTAGGACCTGGGGCCAGAGGGCAACCAGGACCTACATAGAACATGGTGGTGCTGCAGGACCCCCTCACACCTCTAGTTCTCATGCCTGTGGTCTGCACTGCAGCTTGGCTGGCTGGCCCAGGTCTATCGACTCAGGCTTGTAGGGCTAGAATTTTGGACTACTTCAGTGTACTCAATGGGTTTAAGCTAGAGCATGGCCTCTGATCTTCTGGAAGGGTGAGGGTGGCCTTTGAAACACGAATTCAAGTTTTTATGCCTTAATTGTCCTAGCTTTTCATGAAGGTTTTTTTTTTTTTTAATTAGGAATGGTATGAAATGTGTTTTAAAATTAGCCTAAATCTATATACAAATGGGTATTTTTAAACCATGTTGTTTACTTGCTAGGGCTAGGCCATGCCAGCTGGTTTTTTAAAATCATATGCAGTAGCAAACTTAAAAAATAAATTGGCATGGCTTAGCAGACAACTTACACATTTTTAAAAGGCCTAGATGTAAAGCTGCAAGCTAATAAAAACAGAGATTTAGTGTGATTTTTAGGCTATTCTAGTTTATCTATATGATATGATATCAATTAACCCCTCTCAGGACTCTAAAGTAGGCGGAAGCATCATGTGTCACAATAGATGGATCTAGTGAGTCAGGGGAGGCTCAAATTTCAGTCCTGACCCTGAATTTTGTAGTTGCTGTGGGTTCAAGTCAGGATATCCTGGCAATCTGAATGTAGCTTTTTGTGGTCTAATGAAGTACAGTGCAAACTTTAAAACAGTATTCACCATTCACAGACGGAATAAACAAAAGCATATTTAGACAACTGTGTGCTGTTCTTTAATCACCAAAACGAATAAGAGTCTGCTTTTTAAAGCCCCCACACCAAGTCCTAGCAGGACTGCAAATGCCTTACAGGCTGATTTCAAATGTGTGCTATTTTAAAAGTTAAATGAGCATTATTTACTAGATCTGCATGCACTTCACAATGGTACAAACTGCTGCTTTTTAGATTTCTTTTGCTAAGAAGCTTTGAAACATATCTATACAATACAAAATGAAATATTTAATACATATTAGTATTTGCCTTGTTCTGTGTTTAGACAATTATGACTTTAAAAGGAATGATTGAGTAGTGCTTTTTGCCTTCCCCTGCACAGCATCTTTTGTAATTAGTCCAAACCCAAATCAAAACAGAAAGGGAAGAATTGGCAAATATTGCATTTGGTATTTTTGTGAGAGAGTTTTTTTGGTTTGGTTCTTTTTTTTAAAGGTGGCAAATACTAGAAACCAGCAACCTTTTTTTTTTACCTAAAATTTCATTTTGCTTTCTTACCGATTCCATAATGAATCTCTTGAAGAAAAACTTGAAAGCCTGGAGGCTGAAGATCTCATGTCTCATCTGTCACCACAAGAAAACTACCTGCAACAGGAGAAAAAGTGAGAAAAGTAATTAACAGGGAACACAGCTGAAGAACTTGTAATGTCCTTTTTTTAAACTTTAGTTTTGAAACAATGTCCAAAATCTATAAAAGCCACAGTATCAAGAATAATTGTAAAAAATTCAACATAAATTACTTAAGTTATTTTTTCAATAAGAAACTATACTTGTTTTATTGTACTTCATGTTGCAAGGGTCATCATAGTGCACAGAACTTAGAACAGTGTTTCTGAAAGTGGACCATGGGGTGCTTTGGGAGAGCCACTAGCAGGTGTGGCCCGGGCCACCACTTCCCGCAGCTCCCCTTGGCTAGAACAGCAAACTGGAGCCAATGGGAGCCGTGAGGCTCCATGGCAACAGACTTTTAAGGTAAACAAAGTGGTGTGGATCCGCTAGCGGCTTTTCCTGCAGAACACTTTGAGAAACATTGTCTTGGATCATAAGATAATCTCCCACCAGAAGCAGTGGTGGTCCTAGCTTTTGAGGCAGTTATATTTGATAAAGCGGTAGAAAATACGGAGGAATTATAAAATTGGAATATATAACTTGAGAGGCTATGTATCAGAGGGGTAATCGTGTTAGTCTGGATCTACAAAAGCGACAAGGAGTCCTGTGGCACCTTATAGACTAACAGATGTATTGGAGCATACGCTTTCATGGGCAAAGACCCACTTCGTCAGATGCATGTAGTGGAAATTTCCAGAGGCCGGTATAAATATGCAGGCTAGAGATAACCAGGTTAATTCAGTCAGGGAGGGTGAGGCCTGCTTCTAGCAGCTGATATGGAGGTGTGAACACTAAGAGAGGAGAAACTGCTTTTGTACTTGGCTAGCCATTCCCAGGCTTTGTTTAATCCTGAATTGATGGTGTCAAGATGACTGTGAATAGCTAGCGAAGTACAAAAGCAGTTTCTCCTCTCTTAGTGTTCACACCTCCACATCAGCTGCTAGAAGCAGGCCTCACCCTCCCTGACTGAATTAACCTGGTTATCTCTAGCCTGCATATTTATACCGGCCTCTGGAAATTTCCACTACATGCATCTGATGAAGTGGGTCTTTGCCCATGAAAGCTTATGCTCTAATACATCTGTTAGTCTATAAGGTGCTACAGGACTCCTTGTCGCTTTTGAGAGGCTATGCCAAATGTAGCAGTGGTGGCATGAAAGGTTTGGGAGTGGGTGTAGGAGAGAAGAGGATCAAGAGGCGTGTTTCTACTCTTCAGTTACAGTATGTGTATTTGATATTGTTTACAATTCATGTGTTACCATCCATAGGTAATTTAATTACTCGCTTTGGATTTTTTCTCTTCAAAAATAATACACAGCCCGAACAACATGTATACTTTGCATCTCTAATTAACGTTTTAGGGAAAATATTAACCAGCCTATTTTCATGGAATGTATGAACTAAGTTCACCTAAGCAGAAAAACTAAAAGAAGCAAATGTTAATATTGTTTCTACACTCACTGATATAACAATAATAGTAGTTGTACACCACGGTGCTGAAAATCAACTCCCTTTATGTCCAAACAATGGAGTGAATCACAGAACTCTGACCTTGATATATAATGTATGTAGTAATTATAGCCCTTGTACCTTCTGTATAAACAGACTACATTATCAGTAAATGCTGTGAAGTATTGCTTCCTACTGCAATTTACAGAAAATGGTTGGGTGATAGTATAAAAATGATGAGACTTTATACAAGAGAGAAACAAATCTGATTGTCTGCAAATAAAACAAAAGCTGGTTATTAGACCTACATGGGATCACCTTATTGTTGGCATCTAGATTCTGCTGAAAAGCATGGCTTAGAAATGTAAAGATTACAAAAATATATAGATTGAACTTTTGTGGTCTGGAATTCTCTGGTCCAGCAACATTCCGGACCACGGATGTTGTGGGACTAATGCGCCCCAACAGTAGAGCTTGCTGGTGGCTTGGAGAAGAGCTGGCCAGCAGGGCAATGGCCATGGGGCACAAGAGCCCATGGTGAAATAGAGAAGCCTGCATGGGGAGGGGAGGGTGAAGCTTATGAGGAAGCAGAGCCCACAGCTGGCAGGAGTTCTTGGCAGGGTGGTGGTGGCAGGGATCCCATGAGGCCGGCGGGGCTATGAGGCGCTCCAACAGAGCGGCGAGGCCTCTGTGAGGTGGGCAAGGCTGCCAGGGGCTTTGGTAGGGCTGCCGTGAGGCTGCCGAGGCTGCTGGACCAGGGGGGTCCAACTGTATGTAATTCAGGGTGGGCAATTATTTTTGAAGGGGGAGCCTCCTCATGAATTTCAGAAGTGGTCGCAGGCCACCCTGAAAGGGACAGAGCTTAGGCAGAAGGAGTGGGGTCAGGAGACTTCATGTGCTCTCCTGCCCACAGATCCCTATTGGCATGAGGGGGAGCATGCAAAGTCTTTGCCCCTCCCCCCACCATTCTGCCAGGGGCAGGTGGCACCTAGAGAGAACCTCCAGCTGTTCCCCTCTGGTGCCGCATGCCCCTGGCAGAGGGCAGGACACTTCGTGCACTCTCTACCCACAGGTCTCACTTGGCCTGGGGACAGGGGAGCAGCAGAGCATCTGCAGGGTGGATCAAAGGGCTTGGCGGGCCGGATCCAGCCCACGGAGGCTGTCTTGCCCACCACTGGAGTACAGGGTCTGGGAGCGGGTCATAACCCGGGCAGGGGAGAGGTGCAGGGTCTGGGATGGGGTTGTAACTAGGGATGTAAGGGACTAGTCAACTACCCAATAGCCCTAGGCTAGGAAATTCCATCGGCTACTTGATTAGCTTCCTAACCACTATTTAACATCCCTAGTTGTAACCTGGAGCAGGAATGCAGGAGGGAGTACAGGGATTTGGGCTATGTCCAGGGATTGTGGTTTGGGGTGCAAGGTCTGGGAGAAGTGTGTGACCTGAGAATGGGCTTAGGAGGGGGTGCAGTGTCTGGCAGGATGTTTGGGGGCTGGAGCAGGGGTGCAGAAAGTTTGGGTTACATGGGATAGGAGTACAGGAGGGGGACAGAAGGTTTGGGGAGGGAGGGGCTGGGGTGCCAGAGGCAGGCTCTGGCTGGGAGACTCTACCTGGGTGGCTCCCAGCCAGCAAGTACCTGAACCAAGGTCCCTGCCTTCCACACCCCCGTACCGCTCACTACAGCTACAAGAGCCATGTGCTGCAAACTTTGTGAGCAGGGGAGATGGGGGGGAGGGACACTTAACATGCTGCCTGTCCTGTAAACAGGCAGCTGCTATTGTCCGGAAACTGACCAATGGGAGATACTGGAGGCGGGGAGCAGTGTGAGAACCCTCTGTGCCTTTCCCCAGGTTCTCAGCATTCACAGAAGCACATGGTCCTGCAGTAGCTGGTTTAACTGAGTGCCGAGTGGGGGTGGGGCAGGCAGGGAGCCAGCTGAGGCTCCTGTGGGCTGGTTCTGGCAGCTTGGCGGGCCACTTTCAGCCCGCAGATTATATTTTACCCAGGCCTGATATAATTCATGAAGGTGAGTGCTGCTATTTTCATGTCCAAAGCACGACATTAAATGACAGTGTAATGAAAGAAAATTCCTCTTATTTCATGGCAAAATCTCCCATAAATTTGTGATGTTTGTGCTCCTTTGGTGCAAGCCAAACTAGATGCTCTTCAGCTGCACCTTGGTCTTTGGTTTGAACAACATCACTAATATGCATTTTGATGTACAGGTTGAACCTCTCTAGTCTGTCACTCTGTGCTCTGGCAACATCTGTGATCCAGCATGATTTTAGTTAGCCAGAAGTCCACTTATCGTGGGTTTAGCCAAGTTTCCTGCAGTCCCATAGGCTGTGTCTAGACTGGCCAGTTTTTCCAGAAAATCAGCCTCTTTTCCGGAAAAACTTGCCAGCTGTCTAGACTGGCCGCTTGAATTTCCGCAAAAGCACTGACTTCCTACTGTAAGAAATCAGTGCTTCTTGCGGAAATACTATGCTGCTCCCGTTCGGGCAAAGTCCCTTTTGTGCAAAACTTTTGTGCAAAAGGGCCAGTGTAGACAGCTGAGATTTGTTTTGTGCAAAAAAGCCCCAATCGCGACAATGGCGATCGGGGCTTTTTTGCGCAAAAGCGCGTCTAGATTGGCCACGGCCACTTTTCTGCAAAAAGTGCTTTTGCAGAAAAACATCCGTGCCAATCTAGACACTGTTTTCCGAAAATGCTTTTAACGGAAAACTTTTCCGTTAAAAGCATTTCCAGAAAATCATGCCAGTGTAGACGTAGCCATAAAGTTTCTTGATAGCCACCAGTCCTGGCTCTCAGTGTTCTGTGCTGTTATTTGATTCTAATTTAACCCTAAATGTCTTCTAACATGTCAGTAAGCAGTGGAAGTGTTGGTAATTCTGCTAGACACTTTTGCCCACCCCTGGTCCAGCAAACTCTCTGGTTTGGCACTGGTCAGGTCCCGAGGGAACCAGACTAGAGAGGTTCATACTGTATTTCACTGAGCAGAGACAGGAGTATTTGTGGCGAGTTCAAATGACATTGGGCCTGATTTTCAGAAGGCCTTGGCACTCAGCAGCTCCAGTTTGACCTCAAAAGGAAATGTGAGTTCCCAGCACTTTGTACAATCAAAATCTTCAAATAATTTTTATGCTGCTAAATGCTGAATAATTAAAATAAATAATAATACAATCATCCTAATCACTTTCCTTAAAATAAGGAAACACATAACGTTCGCAAACGAACAGGAGTCTTGAGGATTGAAAAAGTAATAGAAGCTGCTGTAATACACAATCTCTATATGTCCTTTAGGACTAAACCATGCTAAAAAACTGAAGACCCCTTGCTTATGTTTAGAAGTTTTGCCCTCTCCTGAAAGTCCACGCAGCATAAGGTAATAATATCTTCTTGACAGGGACTTTTATTCTATTTTTACAGAGCTCGTGCTGAAAGGAGTAGTGTTTGTGCATGTCTCCTCTTCTGAGCTGTTGGGGAGCAATCAACAAGTCTTTCATCCATTGATGTTCCACAATGGCTTCTCTGCTGTGCTGTTTGAACAACTGTTATGGTGGGAGTGTTGAGCTGCATCCCCTCTTTACCTCTTTCTTTGTCCCTCACCAGCCCAGGCTAGGACTACAGCTGGGGGTGGCTGCAGAGCCCTGGGGTTGGGGGCTGGGATTCTGGCCTGCACTGGGGTCAGCAGCTGGGACCCCAGGTGGCAGCAAAAACCCTGGGCAGTGGTGGAGTTGGTGGCTAGGATGCTGGGGCTAGCATCTGGGAGCTCAGACAGCTAAGGTCCTGGGGGAGGGGCTAGTGGCAAGGATTCTGGGTGACAATAGGGCCCACAGGCATGGGCTGGGGGGCATGATCCCAGTGCTGGGCCTTGCTGGGACAAAACTTGGGGGGGATGCTGTATTGCCCTCCATACCTGTGTCTACCACACCTATCCTCAGGTGTCTATGGGCTTTCCTTTGTTAGAGAGGAGATGATAATTCTTGGGCAAACTAATATTTCATTGTTGGAAATGCTTCTCTCCTGACTGTGGGGGTGTACGATTTTAAAGCAAACACTTTTATAGTTACAGAGCAAACACTTTATCTTACTTAGAACATCTGTACCTCACGTTATCAGGTTATATTTAAACACATGCAGCATCCTACAAGCATTTCATAAAGACTAAACACAGTCTTATAACTCTATCTTTTTTTAACAGTATTAACACTCAAGTGAGTTAGACTGGCTTCCAGCTATGCATTTATCAGTGTTCAGTGAGGCCTAAGGATCTTGATAAGAGGTGACACCTGCTCTGCCAGTATCACCCTCCACCACTGTTAGGTCAGTAATAGTATAATAATAGTCTATTTCTTGAAGGGTCTGTAGAAAATAGGCCTGCATTATAGATGAATCACATTATTTGGCTTAACGTCCTCTGCTATCGATTTGTAATATTAAAACAGATATTGTGGGCTGAATTGTACGCAGTAATTTCCTTATTGTCTTTGTGGGGCAGACATTATAAAAATTAGAGACAATTAGAGCTGTCTGCAGCCACGTGCAAGGTAATTTTGCTTCCTTATGAAAAATTAGGGAAGTCAGAACTGCAAGTTCCTGTGGTCCTCCTGCCGTGAGTTTCTTACTCTGTGACCACAGCTCTGCATTGAAACAAACTACATATTTCTACACTCGGTTCCCACTATCTCTCAAGGTCAGGAGTGGGCACATACTGGGCCATGGGCCAGATCCGGTCTACCAGGGTTAGCCCCGGCAGGCTCCCACTGCTATATTTACCTGCGACCACAGCTCCCATTGGCTGTGGATTACCATTCCTGGTCATTGGAAACTGTGGGAAGCGGTGTCTTGGTCCATGCCACTTTCCGCTGCTCCCGTTTGCCAGGAATGGCAATCCACAGCCAACGGGAGCTGTGATCACTGTGGAGGAGCAGGTAAATATAGTGGTGGCAACTCACCAGTGGCTAACCCTGCCAAACTGCTGCCATTTTATTGCCTACCTTGATATAGGTCCTAATTAGGGATGTTAAATATTGTGTGTTTGTGTAAACATGCAACCACTGAATTTTTTTAATGGTTACATGTTTACACGCAGGGGAACAGGCGGAAGCCGGAGCTATCAGGGGCAGCAACACAGTGGGGCAGGTGGTTCGGCAGGAACCAGTGTTTGTGAGGAGCCGGCTCCCATGAGCACCTCTCCTGCCTGTTCTCCCTGTGCTGCTGCCTCTGTGTGTAGCCATGGGTGTGGGGGAGGCTCTGTGGGAGCCAGCACGCATGGGGAGCTGGCTTAAAAGCTGGCCCTCATGGGCACTGGCTCCTGGCTCCTCTCCTGAGACAGAGGCAGCAAGGGTGTGTGTGCATGTAATTACAATATTAAGATTGACCAATAAGCCTGGGCTTATTAGTTAATCATGTAAACAAGTACATGCTAACATCCCTAGTACTAATTCAGTTCCCACATCGATCCAATGTATGAATACCTCACAAATGTTAATCAATGTCTCCTCACAAAGCCCCCTTTGAAGTACAAAAGTATTATCCCTAATTAATCTCCAGGATTTCAAGGTCACACAGGGAGTCTATAACAGAAACAGAACCCAGATTTCCTCATATTTAGGCTGTTTACACTACAGCAGTTGAAGCTGTGCCGCTGTAATGCTTCTGGTGAAGACACTAAGCCGCTAGGAGAGAACTCTCCTGTCTGCTTAACTCCTACCTCCATGAGAGGCTACAGCTATGTCATCAGGAGATGCTCTCCCACTGATGTAGCCCTGTCACCAGCACTGACACCAGCATTTTGGTAGGTATCACTTTATGTTGCTCAGGGGTATGGATTATTCACACCTCTGAGCAATGTAAATTATATGGATGTAATTTGTAGCGTAGACATTGCCTTAACCACAGGACCATATTTTGACTGCACCCATGCTTGTGTATTAAACTCTGCCAACCTATTCTACCTCACTGAGCCCTTCTAAATCTTCTCCCTCTAGCATCTCTCTCTTTTTCATGCTGCCCCCTGGATCTCTCTCCTCCTGTGCACCAACAAATTACATGCTCCTACTTGGAATCTCTCCTAGAATCTCACATATTATGGCTAGCTTTGCATTGTGGATTATCCCCTTCTTTAATGAATAGTTAACTACATCCTCTGAAGTCCTGTAGAGTTAACTATAGCCCCCTTCTTCCCTCCCCTTTGTGTCTGTGCCAAAACTTACACTGAGTTTTACCTTACTCAGTGACTAGTCCCCTTGAAACCAAAGTGACTATTTGCACAGTAAAGAGGACATAATGATGATCTTAGAACTGGATCCGGACTCTTTTAAAGTCAATGGGAACCTTTACATTGATGTTCATCAACTTTGAGTCAGGCTTTTAGATTATAAGCACCAGGACCTCTTAAGTTTGTCTGTAAAGAAGCATGCACATATAATGTAAATAAATAAAAAGTAATAATAATGAATCGTAATGCATTATAAAACAGGTTTCAAGTGCCTTTAGACATTCCTTAATCTCTAGCAGTCCCTAGCTCTACCATCCTTGCAATCTTCAGAACCACTCCAAATGGCTGAGAATGACATGAGAAGCATGTAATGTTTTCACAGGAGACCAAAGGGTATTAAAAATGAAAATTAGACACCTTCACAGAATTTCCGACTGCAAGCCAAAAATAAATTGTTCAGTGGCAAATAACTTGTTGTCTTCACACTTTTATATCAACTGATCCACACAGGAATCAATTAAGATGATGTTTGAACTATTAGCAATTTACATTATTAGTCTCCCCCTGCAGTAGAAAAAAGTATGTATTGTGACAGGCTGCTAGGTAAGCCAGAACTCTGCCACTACAGCTTGTCTGAAAAGGGCAATTGAAGCCAATTTAGCAAACCCATGCCTGAGGGGCTAATAGGAAACAGCAGAGGGCCTCATTAGCCAATGGGCTAAATAAGGCAGCCAGAGGGGATGCGGAAGGGGAGGAGCCAGAGAGTGGCTGAGCAGTGCTCCCCAGCCAGAAGGAGAGGCTAGCTGAATTTGTATTGAACAAAGCTCTGTAAATAGACAGGTGTGGGAAATTGGCATGGACAATAAAAGGCATGGGTGATTGCACCAGAAGGGGTCTCTGGGTTGATTTTTGGATGAAGAAGGGTCCCAGGATGAGGAGCCGGGGCTAGGACCTTGTCACAGTATATATTTAAAGTAACCTTTGGACTAAGATCCAACACTGAATGTGTCAACTCCCAAAGAAAATCTTTTCAGAACATTTTGGAGAAATTAAAATAGAAATTTATAATGGAATGTCCATACCAATCTTATCTATAGGATACACTACCACAAATGCTATATTATGCATCTCCAGCTGAATATTATTGGGAGGCTTAGTTTATTAACATTTGGAAGAGCTTTGATCTTCTTGGATGAGAGTTGTTACTTGAATATAAAATATTACAGCGTAATATACCATAGTATTATAATGGCATCCTTTTTTGCCAAGGGAGTAATGAATTCCATTATTTTCATGGTTTTGACATTTGAGAGTTTTTGAGGGTAGGTGGATGAGATAGTAACAGCTGAACTAAATATCACTCAGAACGTTAAGAGCTGTGAGGTTAAATCTTGGGCTTCATGGGGTGTGTGGGTGGGAGTGGGGGAATAGAAAAGATACATTTTTCAGGATACCCTTACTCACAGCAAGTAGCTCACTGCTGCTGTACAAGAAGTCCCACTGATTTCAGTGAGATTTCCTCTGTGAGCCAGTGTTCATCTGCATCACTAGAGGGATCACAAAATCTGGACCTTAAGGGGACCTGCATAAGCCCCATTTTATCAGCGTACTAACGCCTAGCTTTAAGCATGCAAACAGTCTCACTGAGGTCAATGAAAGGATTATTATAATACACCGGGGTGGCCAAACTTATTGACCCTCTGATCCACATAAGTCAACCTTTAGAAGTTTGAGAGCCAGGATACATCTGCTGAGGTAGGTTCAGGGCTTCATCCCCACTCCTGCTCATGCAGCTGTGGGGAAAGGCAGCAGCAAACAGCTGGGCACTGCAGGGAAGGGCCACTGAGGAAAAGACGGGGACATGCCTGGATGGAGTGTAACTCTTGCTGTGGCAGGGGATGAACATTTAAATTGTGTCCCCCATTCTCAGCAGGCACCAGCTATCTGACAGAAGCCCCTAACTCTATCATCCTGCTCCAGGCAGGCACCCTAAGTTTTCCCCCTCTCCTAGTCTGGTGGGTGGAGAATGGGGGAGCTAGCCATGTTTGTAGAGTGTATGTGGTGGGAATCCCGTAGGCATCCCTAGCCCTGCTGTGCAAGTGGAGCCCAGCTGCATGAGCTGAATCTGTGCAAAGCTGACCAATGCCAATATTTAAAAAAGAAAAAATAATCTTGGGGTGGACACAAGGCAGAGCAGGTCAGATAAAGCTAATTAGCCTTATAGGCTGCATATGGAGGAAAGCCAGGGACTGACAAGGCCAAATGGGATATGAAGTTCAATTTGAAGAAGCAGATTGGGTCTGCATAAAAAGATGATGCTGTGACCAGAAAGAAGCTGAGGGTTGGCACTAGCACGGCTGACCAAAGTTGGAAACACAGGATGAGAATAAAAGGTTAGAGCAGAGGTGGGCAATAATCCAGAGGCAGTTCACCAGGGTTAGCCCTTTAGCTGCTGCTTTATTTATCTGCAGTTCCCCATGCTTGCAGTTCTCATTGGCTGCAGGTTGCTGTTCCTGGCTAATGGGAGCTGTAGGAAACAGTGCAGTCCTGGACACCGCTTCCTGCAGCTCCCATTGGCCAGGAATGGTGATCCATGGCCAATGGGAGCTGCAAATGCCCGTACCTGCAGAGGTGCCGGTAAATAAAGTGGCAGCGGCCTGCCAAAGGTTAACCCTGATGAACCACATCCTGCCCACGGGCCAGTTATTACCCACCACTGGGCTAGAGGGTTTCGTGTAATATATTGGAAAATCAGAAAGGCACAAGTTGTGGCTTCAGATCTGGAAGAAGAAAAAATAGAAATGTCTGTAGTTGAAGACTACATGAGTCTGGGAAGGAGAACAAAAGAGTTTGGGCACAAATGGTGTTCTGGTCCATCCTGCCTATTCCAGGAAAAGCCCAGGAAAGGGCCATTGAATCGTGGAAGTAAATGCCTATATTTATGTCTATATTGTATGTCTATATTGATAAGGAGAGTTTTAAACCATGAATTATAGGGGATGATGCCAAAAATCCAGGCAATGCGCATCTAAGCTCAAATAATGAAGTCAAAGGGAAGGAGCTAAGTTCTGGAGGAAGGACTAGAAATCACAATCTCATTAAAAAGGCAAGAAGAAAAGCAACAGGGCAAGCTTCAAAATATCTTCAATGGCTATATACCAATACAAGGAGTGTGGGAGGAAAAGCAGGATAAATTGTAAGTCATGGTATTTGAAGAAAATCAATTATCACTTAATTGGCACTCCAGAGAGTTAGTGAGACCACTCGCATGATTGGAGTACCAGTGTTGTGAGAGAGAGCTTGTTTCAGAAGGATACATATGGGAGAAAAAAAAGAGGAAGCATTACCTCATACATTAAAAGTGTATACACGTCTTCAAAGGTCCAAGAAGAAGTGAATGACAGACCTACTGAGAGTCTCTGGGTGAGAATAAAAAAGAAAAAAAATAGTAGCAATGTCAGGGTGGGGGAACTATTATAAACTACCAAACCAAAAAGAGGAAGAGGGTGAGGTAATCTACAAGCAGGTAACAAGATTAGCAAACACACATGAGTTAGTGTAAATGAGGGACTTTAAATTCTCTGATATCTGTTGGCTGGCTATTACAGCAAAATGTATTATGTCCTGTGTGGGGAACAACTTTCTGATTCAGAAAGTTGAGGAAACAAGTAGGGAGTCATCGATTTTGGATCTGGTGTTGACCAACAGGGATGAATTAATTGCAAACATGAAGACTGTCAAGATTCTTTGGAAAGGAGGACATAAGAACAGCAAAACAAGGACACTAGACTTCAGAAAGGTAGATTTCAACCAACTGAAAGAAATACAAGTTGTAACTCTATTCTGGCACTCTCTGGTCCAGCAAAATTCTTGGTCTGACATAATTTTAGTTAGCCAGATGTCCACTTAACATGGGTGTGGCCAAGTTTCCCACAGTCCCATGAAAACCTCATTTTATGAGGAAGAATGCCTTTTTTCGAAAGTGCTCTTTCAAAAAAAGGTGCTATGTAATGCAAACTGTGCTTTTTCGAAAGAGAGCACCCAGGCAGTCTGAGTGCTCTCTTTCAAAAAAGTGGCTTGCTTTTTCAAAAGTACTGGTTGTAGTCTAGACGCTCTTTTTTGAAAGAGGCTTTTTCGAAAGTATCTTTTGAAAAAGCCTCTTTCGAAAGAGGCTTGCAGTCTAGACATAGCCTAAATGTCTTCTAAGAGCCCAGTAAGCAGTAGAAGTGTTGGTAATGCTTCTAGACAATATTGACCTCCCATGGTCCAGCAAATTCTGTGGTTCAGCACCAGTCAGTTCCTAAGGGTGCCCAACTAGAGAAGTTCAACCTGTAGTAGGCTCTGGAAAGACCAATTAGGAAGAAAAGGAGTTGAAGGGAGCTTGAAGTTTATGTAAGATGTAAGAGTAGAGGCTGAACATCAAGCTATTCCTATGCAGAGGAAAGATAAGAAGAGCCACACAAGACTAATGTTGGCTTTTAGCTATCTAAAAATGAAAAGGGATACATACAGGAAATGGAAGGGTGGCATGTCATCAAGGAAGTATGCACAGTAATAGCGCAAGCGTGTAGTGACAAAAATCAGGAAAGCCAAAGCAGAGAACAAGTTACAGCAGGCAAGAAATGCTAAAAATTACAAAAAGGGGTTCTACAAATGTGTCAGACAAAATAAAAAAAGATCAGGGATAGTGTGATTCCACTACTCAATTGAAAAGATAAACTTGTAACAGAAGATGATAGGTAGACAAAGCTGCTAAATGCCTACCTTGCTTCGGTCTTCTTATAAACAATAACATGTGACTGGATGTCTGGCAAACTTACCATAGACAATAAAGGGGAAAGGAAGCAGATTATTATAAGAAAAGAACATGTCAGCGATCTTCTTCTGATTAATCCGAATGAATTTAAGTCAAGGGAGCCTGATGCTGTTCACTCCAGGGTGTTGAAGGAATTAGATGAAGAAATCTTGGCGTCACTAGCAATAATATTTGCAAACTCATGAATGACAGGAGAGTTCCTGGAAGACTGGAGAACGGCTAACATAGTGCCCATCTTTCAAACAGGGGAAAAGGGAAGAGCCAGAGAATTACTGGGAAGCAGAGCTGTCCTGTTCAGGGCAGCCCCATACTTTGGGGGGCCCCATGATGTCCACCCTAAACTTCCTCTGGATGGGACAGTCCCTCATACTGAGTTTAGCCCGTGGACTCAGTGCAGTCTGGGCGATTAACTGGGGTGCCTGGCATTGGGTGACAGCTGAGGTCAGACCCACCCCCCCGCTTACCGTAGTGGCAGGAGTCATGGGAAGCATAGCGACACAGCAGCCTGCTCTGCCCTGCTGCCATCTGATAGCTGGGTTGCTCCACTTCATTAGGGCAGCAGAAAGTGGAGTGCCACAACCCCTGGCCCTAGCCCACTCCCCTCCCCTGAGAAACCTGGCTAGGAGATGATGGCAGAGTGGAGCAGGCTGCTGCATCTCTCTAGCTTCCACTCCTGTGGTGAGTGTGGGGAGGTCCCGCCCCTGCTGCTGCCCTGCATCAGGCCCGCTGGCAGTCCCTCTGGTCACGTCTCTCATGGGAGGAAGCTTTGGCGGAGGGGTGCAGTGGGGATGAGAGAGCACAGAACAGAGGCAGGAAATGGAGCAGGAGTGTGGCTTGGGCATGGATGGAGTAGTGGTGGAGCAGGGGTGGGCAGAGGTGGAGTGGGGGGTGGGATCTGGAGCATGGGGGGTTTTCCTCAGCCCTGTGTCCTCTTACTGGACCTGGTAGCCCTGATGGGAAGCTACTAGATGTGTAAGGCATTCCATTTGTGAATACCTGAGGGTATGTCTACACTGCCATCCTAGTTCGAACTAGGGTGGCTAATGTAGTCATTCGAACTTGCAAATGAAGCCCGGGATTAAAATATCCCGGGCTTTATTTGCATGTTTCCGGAAGCCACCATTTTTAAATGCCCGGTAGTTCGAACCTCCCTCATGAGGAAGAGTAACGGTAGTTCAAATTAGGAGCTTTAATTTGAACTACCTAGCCCGTGCCGCATGTAGCCGCGGGCAGGGGGTTTGAACTACCGGGCATTTAAAAATGGCGGCGCCCGGGAACATGCAAATAAAGCCCGGGATATTTTAATCCCAGGCTTCATTTGCAAGTTCAAATGACTACATTAGCCACCCTAGTTCAAACTAGGTTCTGTGATTCTAAGAGGAGGGAGTATACAGTGATGGAAAAGAATCAACATTTTACAATTATCAAGTCACTAGGGGTACATTTACACAGCACTGTTATTTCGGAATAACTGATGTTATTCTGAAATGATAAAGTCCTACACTACAAGCAGTTATTTCAACTTAATGTCAAAATAGCATCGAGTTGGAGCACTTCCTACTGTAACCCTCATTTTACGAGTAAGGGTACGTTTACACTACAGTGTTATTTCAAAATATCTAATTTCAAAATAACGCAGCTACACACAAAATGCATTTTGAAATAGCTTTTTGCTATTTCGAAATAGAACATCCACGCTGATTGGACACTGAATCACATTTAAGGAGAGCTGGAACTCGTTCTGGCAGGGCATCAGGTCAGAAGTTACCTTGTGGCCAGGTCAGCCAGCAGCGCACCCTGGAAAGTGCTGGAGGCCTCCTATTTCAAAATAAGCATCTACACAACACTTATTTCGAAATAGCAATTTTGAAATTGCTATTCCTTGTGGAATGAGGTTTACCAATTTCAAAATAAGCCCTTATTTCGAAATAGCAGTTGGCTTGTATAGACGCTAGGAAAGTTAGTTCGAAATAACTTTGCTGTGTAAACATACTCTAAGGAAAATAAGAAGAAGAGGTCTCTGTTTAGCACTTCCTGCTGTGTAGATCGCACCAAAAGCTGAAATAAGTTATTTCAACTTAAGCAATTGGTATAGCTCAAGTTGCGTAGCTTATTTCAGCGTTAGCCTTGGTGAGTAGATGTGCCCTAAGGGAAGATGTAAAGATAGAAGATGTTAATCCATTGAAAACAGTAGAATTGATTAGGCAAAGTAGCGGAGCTATATTAAGAGCTAAACGAATGCAAGCTGGAAATTTATTAGTAGGATGTGCACAAAGGAAACAGGCTGATAAACTTCTTCAAGCTATGCTTTTAGGCAAAATAAAAAGTAATTTGCTAGCAACCTACGTTTGTGACTGAAGAAAGATGGGTAATCTATGGGGCTGTCCCAAATATGAGTGAGGATGAATTAAAAGAGCTATAGGCAAGGACCAAATGCTGTTTGTTAAGTGACTGATTAGCAAGAGAGAACACAAACCTTGCATTTAAAGGTACAGTGAGGTTACTGTATGACAGTGTTTCCCAAATGATGTTCTGCGGAACCCCGGGGTTCTGCGAGAAGATTCCATTACAATAACATTTTATGATTTAAAAAATAATAATTAGTATTTAAGTATTTTTGAGTTTTATTGAAAAAAAATTTCATTTGTGTTTGCCACGATAAGTGTCCCTATGTAATGCCAGCTTAGCCAGAGAGAAGCGATGACGATGTCACTACTCAGTGCTGCGCGCGCAGTCAATCAGTGGTGCAAATCCCTGTTATGTACCACCGTAAATCCCCATACTCACTCTCAAGGAGCGTGGAGCACGCGGGTGACAGAATACGAATATACTAGCGCCGCGTTGGACAAAGTTGAAGCTTCAGCTGTCAAACCAGTTGCTTGTATGGGAGTGCGTAGGCAGTGCTCTTGCGAATACTTTATTTCAGTATAGTTGCGTGGTTTCTTGTATTTAACCATGACAAATATAAATTGACTATGAAAGATTAATCTATGCGCAATTAAACTAAATGTTGATCTCATGACCTTGTTTAGCATTTGTTTATTATTATCCTTATTTATCTGTGGTCTACTTTTTCAGCTCCATATATAAGACTGTTATTAGGGGTTCCGCAAAATTCTTTCAAGTTTAAAAGGATTCCGTGGTCAAATAAAATTGGGAAATCAACCCTGCTGCAGGATACCAACCCTTCTAGGTTAAACCACATATCCTGGCCCCTCTGAGATTCTATGAAAGTCAAAATTTGGGTGACTGTCTGGGGGAAACGAGGTGTGGTAAATGTAGCAGAGAACACTCATGTGAGATCTGTATGAAAGGAACAGAAATACAATGCAGCCATTGTAGGGATAAGCCCAGTACAGCATACAAAAGGTTTCTAGCAGCAGAAAAAGCTAGAGCTACAAAAAGCTAAAACTATATATAAAAAAAAATACTGTGCAGAAGCTACCAAAATATATTCACAGCAGAATATGGAAATCCCAGTGGGGGAAAAGAGCTACTGGTACAAGAAGACACAGCTTAGAGCAGAAAAGATAATGTAAAAGTAACAGATGAAGATATATTGCTTGTGGGTAAAGAGAAATTTATTGCATTTATGATTGGAAATGATAAAGTGCACTTTACGGACAGGGATGAGACTGAAAATAAAAATAGTAAGAAAAGTAGCAGAAAAATATTTGCATATTGGCAATCTCTTGATAGACTGCATACGTGCAATTTTAAATGAAGGCAATAAATTAGTTTAAACAACAGGATTCTACTGTTTTCAGCTGGAATGCAGATAGTTTAAAAACACATGGTCAGGAATTAAAGAAAACTGGTTTTGAAATGGAAAATAAAATTTATTATGATATGTATACAAGAAACACAGTTAATGAAAATGTATGTTTAGGCTGCCAGGGTATGATGCGATAGGATGTGACAGAGAAATAATAAAAGGAGAAGGGACCTGTCTACTTAAAAAGAAAGCTCTTAGGGTGTGTCTAGACTACCTAGTTTTGTCGACAAAAGTCCACTTTTGTCGACAAAACAATACCAGCGTCTACACTACCGCGGAGTTCTGTCGACATAACGTCGACAGAACTCCGCGGTTTTGTCGACGCTGGTATACCTCATTTTACGAGGCAAAACACCTTCTGTCGACAGAGTTCTGTCGACAGAAGGCGTTATTGCCTGTAACGTTGCGTCCAGACTACGGAGTTCTGTCGACAAAGCGGCTTGCTTTGTCGACAGAACTCCATGTGTCTGGACGCAAATTGTCGACGGAAGTTTTGTCGACAGTATCTGTCGACAAAACGTCCGTCGACAAAACGCGGTAGTCTAGACGTACCCTTAGTTATATTGACATAGAACTACAGAATGTAAGTTTTGAATATAATGCTCTGCAGAATAATAGCACCCTTTTACGAATTTTTAATATTTACAATCCATGTAAAAAAATAGGCAGCCTGGAATTGGAAGAGTTAATTAATGGGGTCAAAAGATCGTATGTTATTTGTGGAGACTTTAATAGCCATAATGAATTATGGGGAAGTAGGAAAACTGATTATAATGGCAAAAGCTTGGAACACTTAACTGACATCAGCAACCTGCTACTGCTCAAAAGATGGAACCTTTTCATGTTTAAATCTGGGAATTGTAACAGGCAATCTAACAAGTAAATGAAACTGAGAAACCTATAAAGAAGATGGAATGGGAAGTGATCATTTCCCTATGCTAATTACATATCAAGGCCAAAATATCATTGAACACACTGAAGGAATTCCTATTTGGACCCTTAGAAAAGCAAACTGTAGATTCTTTAAGAGTAAGTATGCAGAGTATCTAAGTACCAATTGTATATATGATAAATCTAGAGTAATGTTACAATCTACTATATATTTGAGAGAGTTTGTCTGTCAGTCCGTTTGTTCAGGAACTCCTTCTAAACTGTAAGAGCTAGGACCACCACATTTGGTAGACAGCTTCCTCTTTCCATAACTTAAAGCAAGGTAAGGGTTTTGTTGTGCCAGAAAAATGGGATGTGCCTGGAATGGGATTGCTTCTCATAAAACGATACAGAAAAGAGACAGAAGCAGCATGCAGGTGAGAGGGGCTGGCTGGGGGCATGCCCCTCATCTGAGACGGCCCCAACCCTGAGCCTCCTACCCCTTAGGTGCCCTTTATTTGTACAGGATTGTTGCAGATTGTTCCCCTTAGTCAGAGAGTGAGGGGAAAGTGCACAATTTGCTGCATTCTTCACTCTGGCTGGGGAGCACCAGGGGCAGATGAACCTGGACCTGCCATGCACCCCTTCCCCAGCTGTGCCTGCTGGAGCTGCAGCAGCCAGAGAGGTGCTTCTCACCTGGCCACACGCTGCTACAGGGAGAGAGGGCTGGGGCTATCCTATCTCCCCAAGGCAGCCTGGATACTGAACCCCCCATTCCCATCCCCACCCAGAGCAATGACTCAAATGGAACATGTACATTTACATTTTATTTTCCAAACAAATAAAAATTAAACTGAATTAAGGACCCGAGCCATGCCAGGTAAATCTTCTAGTAAAGGGAGAAGGGATAATAAAGGGAGTTATAGCAACAGCCAACCTACTTATATGTGAGGGTATGTCTACACTACCACCCTAGTTCGAACTAGGGTGGTTAATGTAATCATACGAACTTGCAAATGAAGTCCAGGATTTGAATTTCCTGGGCTTCATTTGCATGTTGCCGGACGCCGCCATTTTTTAAATGTCCGCTAGTGCGGACTCCGTGCCCGCCGCTACACGTAGCACGAACTAGATAGTTCGGATTAGGCTTCCTATTCCGAACTATCTGTACACCTCGTTCAGGGGGACACGGTGCAGTGAAGTTGCAGAACCCTGATGTGAGAGATTGAATTGTCATAACTGCAGATATCTAGTTCCCTGATGGCATGAGGATTGTAAAGCAGCATTTAAAGAAATAAGTAAGTCAAATAAACAAAAAGTACAATGACTATCAAGAACTTAAGGAACTGTAAACGATGTAGTGTAGTGGCAAAAAGAACAATTCAAAGACAGAGCATTATAGGAAAATGAAGAAAGAGTTTTGACATCTCAGAGAACTATATAAACAAGTATAAAATAATGAATGGGATATGAAGAACTATAAAAACAAATATATACCTGTTCTTCTAGTAAAGGAGAAAGTTGGAAGTTCTAACTTTGGAAAAAACAGACATTTTAGCAAGAGTCCAAAAAGTTAGAGGTGATATAAATGAAAGTAAAACAGTTTAGTGAATAAAAACACAGGTTTGCTCCCTGCCTAAAGGTCCCCGTCAGACGACCCATGTGCCAGATCCAGTGGCTTGGTGGCTGGATCTGTCCAGTGTACTGTACCCTTGGTCTAGGCAGTGAGTGCAGTTACCATGGTAGATCTTCTCTTGTCCTTTAACTTGTCCTTGAGAAAAATGGAATGGGTTGCTTCTATCCATCCCTATACATAACTTCTTAAACATACAAAACAATGATCACATTAATCTCATACTTATTTTTAAGGACAAGGGTTCTGATTAAAATCTCATTTACCATTATGGAGTGACTGTACTAAAGTCATACCAGTTACTGTACAGGAAAAGAGATAAGAATTTAAGCCATATGTGTCTGTAACTATTTAAAAGCTGTTAATTCAGAATAAACATATAGTATATTGTAGGAATGATAACAACTGAGTCATTTGTCAAAGCGTTTTAAGTATAGATACTTTTTATATGGATTTATAAATACTGAGTTGTGCTAAGATCAGAGTCTGATCAGCTTCACTGCATACTTGGCTACCTATAATCTTGTCTACACAGCAGGGTTTAACTTGAAATAAATGACGCAAACAGCTATATAAATTGCGTAGCTTATTTCAAGTTTTGGTGCTGTCTACACGGTGCTTATTTTGAAATAGAGCACTCACCTTCCAACATTCCTTTCTCATAAAATGAGGGTTACAGGAGTTGGAGTAAGAAGTCCTCCAGCTTGACAGTATTTTGACATTGTCAACATAACTGCCAGCTGAGTAGACGTGGACTATGTTATTTTGAAATAATGTTGCTGTGTGGACATCGCCTATGACTGTTATTGGTATGAACAGAGATGAAAAGCACCTGCTGACTTGTTTAATTATTAAAGAAAGTACAACGAAGATATGCATCTGATAAGATGGATGGACCGGATCATTCACATCAGCTGAGAAGCTGACAGTTTCATGAGAGATTTTTACATAGTTACGTAATGTATAAAGTGCTTTGGGTTGTTAGTGATCTAACAGTGATTTGAGTGCAAGGGAGAAGCAGCAGTTAGTCACATCACACATGCTCCATTTATGACGACACACACCCAGTGTTATGGAGGAGTCCAAAATGCAAAGGGCTGCTCGTTCAACTGATTAAAACATTCAGCCTTTTCTGAGGGAAGGACTAAACTGGCTGATGCTCACTGAGCAAGGTACTGCACGGCAGGTGCATGCATAACTGGCACAGCGAATCTAGCATGAGCAAAAGGACTCCCTTCCTGCTTGTTCCACTGGCATCTAACAATATATGGAGGATCCACCACCTATTTCATACACACCCCTTCCTTCTTCACACCCCTCCCCACCCTCTTGCTGCTGCCTCAGTAGTGCACAGGGAAAAAGACAGGAGGCAGAGCCAAACTGCTGCTGCTCTGATATTTGTGTGCCCAGCCCCATCTGGAGTCTGAAGAACCAGAAATGAAATGGAGCTGATTAACTGGAGCTCTGCTTTTCCCCATGTTCCCCACTGTCCCACAGTGGAAACATGGTTCCTCAGACCACCTAAAGAAGACCAGCTCTGTCATGCCGGTTACAGAATACCTGATCCCACACACTAGCTAATAGCAACTTCCAGCAGTTAGACAAGACCAATCCAACTTGATAACCAAAGGAGACCTGTTCCCTCCCCCCAGCCCCCGTTAAAGAACATTACTATGCAAAAATCCACAGCCAAAAATCCACAACCTGCCTGCCTTCATGGGTGGTGGGGGAGGGAAAAGCATGGTAGATTGAGGGATACTGAGCTAGGAGTGGGTGTGGAAGGATTGATGGACGGGGGGGAAGACTGTTAACTTTATGGATTATGAGGAAAAGGAGCATGGAGCTGATTGTTTTTTGAAAACTGGATGGGGAAAAACATTGTTGAAATACCACTTCTGCAGGCTGTAAGTAATATTACTCCCATTTTATAGTTGGGATTGTAGAACTTTGCTCGAGTTTCCTATGCCACAATAAGGTTAATCTGGGAATCCCAAATCACTTTCCTGTGGTTCAAACACTAGGCCATAGTATAACTTTCTCCACCCCATCCCAGACTGGAGAATGGATTTTAAGAAACACATGTGGTCTAGTACCAGCTGATCTGGAAGACTAGTTCTCTTCTCATGCCACATAGCCACAGGTGTGTTCAGCAGAAGTGCCAGAATTGGAGACTATAACAGAAAGGGAGCAGCTTGCAGGGCTGCCTCATGAGGCTCAACTAAAACAGTACTAGTTAGTCAACCTTTGTCATGATTATGAGGGTTAGCCAGCAGCCTGGGGATTAAGGAATTAATTACACCTAGCCACGTGGAGTGACCAGTAGGAATGTAGGTGGGACTTTCAAACTGGGACAAAGGAATTTGGGTTTTTTTCCTTCTCTCTTTGTCTCTCTGGGGGAGTCCTCTGCAGCTACAGGGAGGGACAAGCATGTCTCTCTCTCTCCAAGAAACAATTCTTCACTTTCTGTAAGTAGGGTAAAGTTTAGGTAGTTTCGTTAGGCTTTATTGTTTTAAGGGTTGGGTATGGGATCTGATATCTGGCGCTGCTTAAGAGATGTTTGGCTTTTCTTTTTAACTAAGTTCTAGCCCATGGTGTAATTCCTCCATGAGTATACTTTGTTACCTTTCCATCTGATCCTTATGCTTGCAACAGGAATATTGTTGTAATAATAAAAGTTTTCTCTTTTCTTTTTATTAACCTGGCATTGGTTACTTATGTGTCCTGATTTTTATAATAGGGATGAGATTTCCCAAATGATCTTCCCCCTAATCTCGCTGTTAATTTGGGTGGTGGCAGCGGAAGTTTTTATTCCCAAAATCTAGGTTTTTAAGATTTTGAGGGAAGTTTTATACCAAAGCCTGGTAGATAAGGATTTGGGGTACACTTGCTGGCCCCCACTTCTGCATTTGTCATGCCAGAGTGGGGAAGGAGCCATGACAACCTTAATGGCATGCTTCAAGGCACATTTACCGAGGGCATGTCTACACAGCAGGGCAAAACTCGAATTAAGCTACGCAGCTTCAGCTACGTCAATTGTGTAACAAGTCAAAATAGCTTAATTCGGCTTTTTGCACTGTCTACACAGCAGGAAGTCAAAGGAAGAACACGCTACCTTTGACTTCCCTTACTCATAGAATGAGAGTTACAGAAATTGGAGTAAGAAGTCCCTCAGCTTGACATTATTTTGAAATAAAGGCTTGTGGTGTAGACCTGCACTATGTTATTCTAGAAAAATGTCAGTTATTCCAAAATAACACTTCTGTGTAGACATAGCCTTAGGGACTGAGCTGAGAGATGTTGGGGGACTTTGGTGGGAGACCATATAGGTTGGAGACACATTTTTAGCTGCTGAGTTATTATTGGGTTATTTTAAATGCTGAATTCCTTGTTTGGCAAAGGGAGATTACCAGTATAGCCAGTCTGTATGGCTGATTTCTTTAAAGTGTGCCTGCAAAATGTCACCTAGATTCAGAGCAAAGGATAGGCAGTCCTGTCTATAGCATGTGTGCCTGCATTACAAATGGAAATCTCCTTTTACAGTAGACTAGAGTAACCGCCACATGGGCTATGTCTAGACTGCAGGCTTCTTTCAGAAGAAGCTTTTCTGGAAGAGATCTTCCGAAAAAACTTCTTCCAAAAGAGAACGTACACACTGCCAAAGTGCATCGAAAAAGTGATCTGCTTTTTCGAAAGATAGCATCGATTCAGTCTGGACTCTCTCTCACAAGCAAGCTGTGATTACTATGGGCAGAATGGCCACTAGGGCACCTGTGCTTTTTCCTCTTCTTGTGAAAGAACTACCTCTTCCCTGTCCACACACATTTTTCTGAAAGAGCTCTTCTTCCTCATAGAAAAAAGGCTTCTTCCTTGTCGAAAGAGGTTTACAAATGTCATAAAACCCCTCTGTTCTTTCAATTTTCTTTCGAAAGAATGCTATTGCATAGTGGACATAATTGAAGTTTTTTCGGAAAAACCACCCCGAGTAGATGTGGTTCACTGCCCATGTAGTGGCATTTAGGCAACTTACAGCGAGAGATAAGAATGAGTGAGCTCTACAGCCTAAACTCAGAACCAGCTGGCTTTATAGCTCAAGTTGTAGAGGCTCCTACATTAGGCTCTAAAGGTCCCAGGTTCAGATCTACAAAGTGATGTTTATATTAGTTACAGTCGCTGATTGTAAGATTTCTCATGAGTTGCTCCACTGAGAGAAATTTTACAACCTTAAGTTTTAGGCTACAGCTACACTGTAGCCTTCTTCCGGAAAAGCTTATGCAAACAAAGAGTGGATGGAATATTGCCGTGCTTCATTTGCCTAATTAATTAGCAACCGCTTTTGCACAAGTGGCTTTTGCGCAAAAAGGAGCAGTGTAGATAGCTCCTTTTTGCGCAAACCCCCCCTCTTGCGCAAGAGCCATTCTTCCTGAAAAAACAAGGAAGAACGACTCTTGTGCAAGAGGGGCTTTTTGTTCAAAATGGAGCCATCTACACAACTCCTTTTTGCGCAGAAACGGCTGCTAATTAATTATGCAAATGAAGCGCAATGATATTCCATACCATGCTTCATTTGCATAAGCTTTTCTGGAAGAAGGCTACAGTGTATCCGTAGCCTTAGTGTTTTATCTAAGTTCTTTACAACCTGGATAGTAGCTGTGCGACTGAAGCACCATGCAAGTGTATGAGTGTTTACCCCAAAGTCATGTGTCCAGCTACAATATTTATGTTTTGTTTGCACTCTGCCCCACCAATTAATTAGAAATTAGTGATGGAAGAAACCTCGTAGAGCATTTAGCTCACCCCTTCACCCAAACAGGAATGCTTCCTGCTTTTGTGGCTTCCACTAGAGACTATTCCACAGCCTCACCTTCATTAAGCTTTGTAACAAATATTCTTAAATTTTAGTTTGTTATAAGAGGGAGAACGACTTCAGAAAGGGTGTAGGAGGCAGAGTAACAAATACTCTTCTTTCTTCTCTCCTAGTTTCATTTCCTGTTACGTGTTTCACTGTGAGATGCCAAGCAGAAACACAATATAGCTTTGACATTGGAGAGCAGCTGGGCCTTGCCCTAGCGGGCAGACGGAAGATAGGTTCCAAAGGATAAAATGAGTTCATTTTATCAGGAGCTTTGTCGTGGGATGTGTACAGCTTCCTGGTGCAGTATTACAGTGCATCTAGCAGAACCAACAAACACTCCTTTCCTGTTAACATAATTAAAGGCTGCAAATGTTAGAGATGGGTTTTTTTGAGTTAGCCAAATGCTTCAAATTGTTCAGTGGTTAACCACTATGTAGAGCCCTCTAACCTCCTCTTTCCCTCTCCCCCAGCAAATACCTATACCGGCTTGGTGAGTGGGGGGAGGAAGTTTTCTTTGTTTGCTTTTGGTGATATATAGAGAGGGCAAAGCAAATCAGTAGATTCCTCCTGACTTTTAGAAACAGCGAGCAGCCATTGAAAAGAAAACACTGATTGTTGTGATTGACAGTTTGTTCAAATGTAATGCTGGTGAAAGGTGCTTTGTTCAACAGCTCGAGCTATCAACATCCTGCGCTAGATCAGCTGGTGTAAGTTGGCAAACCTCCATCCTCAATCCTAGTTAGCAGCAACCAATTAGCTGCTGTCCACAGGACATATACTGTCAGCATGCACCTGCTTCTTGATAGTGATCTGCCCATGTCCTTCTACCCTGACTTAAACAGGCCACCTATCAGGGAGAATGACAGTTCATTCTTTGTCTCCATTCAGTATTTGGTTCCCCAAAGAGAATGGCAACATGAGAGACAGTGATGGCATTGTGGGATTTTGGGTGTGTGATGTGGACATCTATCTGTCAAAACTATGCTGAAAACACCCACAGATCCCAGGAGGCCAATGCCACCTGAGAGTTATAAGATTGTTGGTAAACAGCCATTAAATGGTGTGGCCACTATGGGCCTGATCCAAAGACCACTGAAATCAGTCGCAGTCTTTCTACTGACTGCCATGGCATTGGATCTGGCCCGGTGTGCCCATGGGATCAGGCTCTGTGAGACAACAAGTATCCTCAAGTGCTCTAGAAGTTGGGGGTGGCACTTCACAAAATCAGACCCAATCAAACTAGGAGAATTTTGGGCTGGTGACCTATGACATAGCTGAAAGATTCTAGCTCCTATTACCAATTCTGTGTTGTCTGGGTCATCCGCTCTCCCTTTAACACAGTGGCAGGGTCTCTGAATCCGCCTAGGGATACAGCATTCTTCTAGAAACTCATCCTGTTTCTGGGTGCTACTCTGCATAACGATGCAGAGTAATTTCTGCTGACTCACAGTGGTAGATTTTTTTTTTAACTCCAGCTAAAATAGAAGAAAATATAATGTCCGAGTCACTCTTTCTAGGGAGAGGGAACTAAACATAGAGACGCACAAATCCTACAGGGAACCCTAGAAACAAGCCCGTCTCATGTAGGAGGAGCTTAGTTTGTGGGGCGAATACCAAGACTGAACTTATTCCAATCTGAGTGCTAACTCCATTCCTTTTATTCTGACACATGGTATGAAGACTGTATATTGTGTCCTCTCCTACCTTGCATCTGAGATACCTTGGCTTCCTAAAGCCAGAAAGGGGATTTTGAATCAAAGGGCAAGTGCAGAAGCAGAAGTACACTGATATATTTAAAACTCTCCACTCAGCACCACTGAGCCTACTTTAAATCTGGGCCGATTCTCATTGAGGCTACATCTAGTCTACGGGGTATTTGCGGGATACATCTGGTATCCCGCAAAAACCCCGCCGCGTCCAAGGAACGTGTTTGCTCTTCCACTTTTTTTCGCGGAAGAGCAAACGTGCTCTTTTCACGAGGCATATGGGCGCTGCTGAAAGAGGGGGCTTTTCTGCTATTTGACCCCATCTAGACTGGGCCAAATGGCAGAAAAGTCTCTTCTGCAAAAGTGATCGGAAAAAGCTACACAAATTGCGGAGCGCAATTTGTGTAGCTTTTTTCTTCTTCTTCTTCTTCTTCTTCTTCTTCTTCTTCTTCTTCTTCAATAAAGCCCTGTAGTCTAGACCTAGCCTAATCCTCTTCAGATATTCATGCAATGAACCTAATTGTACAGAGAGACAGTTTTGCAACATCAGCTGCCTTATTTCTCCATTCAGATTCCCCAGTTGCACCTACAAGGGCATGTGATCACCTACCCCCTTTGTGTGCCTGAAATGCCCACAAGTGTGGGAATTTCACTTGAAGTTTGTGTGGCCATTTAAAAACAATAGGTTCCACAATATGAAAATGAGAAATTGTAGAAAACTGGTTGAAGATAAAAACGATCTTCAGGCCAGAAGAGACACAAAAATCATATCCTACTCTTTTTCCATAAGACAAAGAGGACAGAAAGAGTTAGAAGCTTTTAATATGAGAAACAATTTAGTTGGAATAGTTTAGTTACTCTGGCGCATTGATTGTCTGAGCAGAGAGACATCATTGTATGTATTAAGTTGACTCTCCAGGACTCTGCCTGTCAAAACTGTTTATTCGCTCTTGCCAACAACAACAAGAAAAGCAGGATTGGCAGGCACAACAGTGAATGAGAGACACAGAATGAGTGCATGAGTTGAGGAGTGCCTCATATATGTAAAAGTAGATTGTTTATAACTGTATAGTATTTTGGTGGTCATTAGAATAAATTTAAAAGACCATGACCTGATGGAAATATCTCCAAGGATAACAGAATGGTTTGATCTCCGCTCATTGTCACTTAGGAATTTTCAGAGGCTGAGTTACTACAGTATGATCCTTATTGTTAGGTTGGCAAATGGCCACTGCTAGCTGGACCAAGACCACAACACAGTTTTTGTTTTTTTTGTTTTTTAAATAAAGCTAATGTAATAATCACTTGTAGTTAAAGGAAGATGGTTTGGTGCAGCTAAATAAACAAAGCGCTGAACAAATTCATGAAGTCCAAACCAAACTGAATTTTAAAACTTTGTAAGGTTTGAAACAAACAGACAAAAAGTCACACAGAGAAAAAAGAACACATACACAAATAAATAAAGTTTGTGCGTCTGCATTTCCTCTTTCTGGGTGTGAGCAAAAGAGGAAATACCAAAACACTATGAGACAGGCTGTCCCACAGTATTTCCAGCTTAATCAAAATCAGAAATACTAGCTTTTCTACAGAAAATCCTGTTCTTATGACACTGTCCACCAGATTTTCAAACTCAAGACATTTGAATGGGTTTGTAAAAGTCCCCATTTTCAATGCTTATCTCCACTCATCCTATGAATTTTCTGAAGATCATCTATCATTAGTGACATCATTAGTGGGGATTTAGTATTGCTTTGGTATTGCTAGGAGTTTTGCTGACAGAACATCATAACAAGGAGATGAAGATATTCCTCTTTATTCTGCTCTATTCCCAGTCATGCATATAGACACAACCAAAATAGTGTATAGCCTTCACTGCAGAGTGGAACCCCAAAGATCAAGTTCTGCGCACCATTTCGCAGATGAGAAGTCCTTACTCATACCTCTGTTGGCTCCAAAGGGCTACTCACATGAGTATGGGTTTCTGGAAAGGAGTTAGCTCAACGCACGCAACTTTGAAAGAAAATCTCAACTTCTCATGTGTAAAACTGGCTACTTTCGATTCAGCATCACAAGAAAATAAAAATGGCGTTCTTTCCAGACTGATGAAAGAGAAGATCCTAATCCTGACAATCTCATTTACACAAGCCTCACTCATATTGAAACCAGTGCATTACAGAAAAACTGCAAGATCCGGTCTAAGGTGTTTCACAGGCAGGGGAAGCACCAATTTAAAACAAAACAAAACAAAACGTGATTAGACTCTTCAAGGACTCCACACAGTAAGATTTATAATGCGAAACTTGAAAGGGGGTGAGTGCTTTCTTTCAGTTTGTAAATGGGAAAGTATTTTCTCACTAAAACAGCCAGAGAGTTTTAGTTTTGAAATGGCTTGACTGCCCCAGACCTGCAATACCATATCTTAAAATTCAGGGACATTCCATTATTCCAATGTGAAAACAATGCTGAGCTGTAAATATTTCAAGTAAACATATTACACATAATTCCCTCTAGCACAGATGCTTCCTAATATCCAAGCAATTTAAGGCACTTTCATCCCCCATTCCCACTAAAAGATTTTTGAACTAATTCACATAACCCAGAAGCATTCAGTGTAACTATAGCACTTGGTTAAGGACAAAGTAAAATACACTTCCAATAACACAGCATTTCTATGGGTCTGATTTGCCCCCTTAGTGCAGGCTGAACACCCACTGGATTTCCTGAGGAGATTTGCCTGAGCAAGAAGTACAAGATTAGGCCTTAAGGTTTCCTTTCAGATGCTGACTCACTGACTTTGAGACCATGGGCTTGCTGAATTTGCAAGCTGGGTTTAATTAAAAATACATAAAACTAATAAAGCTGCTATGCAACCTCGCATTCTGAAATGAAGTTTAATCATAAGCTCCATATTACATGGCACAACTCATTTGCTACAGACAAAAGGAAGCCCCCTTTTTGCCCCTGCAATACAGCTTCACTAAATACATTTTTGCTTCTATTACAACATTCTTTGAAAAGACAACAGGAAAAAAGTGTCACCTTGGTTCTTGTTGATGTTTAAAACCAAGTTGGTATATAACATGCAGATGATTTATTAGGAATATAATTACAAATACATCTATCTAATTCTTATTTTGAACAAAAATCTCCTGAATCACACTATGCAAATATCAAAACATTATGCTTTTCTAAGTAACGTATACATGGATGAACTCCTTAAAGCCCTTGTTTATCTGTGCAGTTCTTAAAAATAAATCACTCTACTCGTGAGTAAGGGTTTCTTGCAAAAGTAAGGACTTGCAGAATCAGGCTCTATATATATTATTCAGCATGCATATATTTCCAGGGAATTAAAAATTGGACTTCACCAGTATACCCTTCACACCCACTTCCAATCCAGAGAAGTACTATCTCCTCAATGTCATGGATCTGTTTGTTGTAATGCGATTAGCAGTCAGATTCAATGGACACACACTCACACCTTGTCTTTGTCTAAGTACTGTACAGTACTAACCACACCTAAACATAGCATACTGCAACTCACCAGCACTTGTGCAGTTTGAATTCCCATTCCAAATTTGTTCCACAAACCTAAGGCCATTATTCCATTTTAGGCTAAAACATCCTCTCGCATGGGCTGCCGAAAGAAACCATGTTTCTTCAATTGTTATTTCCAGTTAAAAAAAAAATCCAATTTCCAATGGTCCACAGACTTCTGGAACTAAAAGTTTTGATTTCGATCCATAAATGTCCTGAGCAGTGAGGACACACAGGCACTATAACTGGGAAGAGAGCAGGAAGGAAAGCCTGCCATGTGAGCACAAAGAAAAAAAAATCCACAAAAGTCTGTTCAATGGACAGCACTTGGGTCGATAGCAAGGATTTCAGGAAATCCAAACACTTAACAGGAAATCTGATCACTGGATAAACATTCCATAATCTCCACAGATACAACTAACATGCTGCGTCTCCAGTTAACTCTTTCCCTGACGACTGGTAACACTGAAATCTGACATTCCTTGCAATGTAATCTGTTTAGTTGGGTTCAAAAGTCTAAATGGCTCCTCATTATGTGTTTGTCTGAGCAAGCAGAACCCTGTTGAGATTCTTTTTGAGCCTGTTGCTTTTGAAACTACATGGAGACATTTTAATTACATTTTTGTGCAGTTTTTGTTAGGTTAATATTCCTTTTTGAAAAATAAGTTATATTGTAGCCTTAGAGTGCAGCAGCAGGATAAATTTGTCTGGTCTATGCTGCTATGTTCATTTACTAAGTTCTCTGCTTTATCGCCATCTGTATTTTTAGTTTTTCTTTTCTTTTGCTGTAACGTTTGATTATACAGCCTTCTATGTGCTACTTTACAGGTATCATCTTATGATTTTATTATTCTGTTGACTGGAGAAAGGATAGTTTTTTTTTTTTAAAATGAGAGAACTCTTAAAAGGAATAGGGGATATTTAAAAAAAATACCTTTACTATATTTTGTCAATTTCTTCAAAATCAAATTCTGCAGCTTCTAGGATAAAGTATCAATGAAAGCAGGGGAGTTTTGCCCAATAAATACTTTGATCTGTCTTTTTTGGTTTATTTTCCTATGCAGCACATGAAAACAGCATGTGGTACAATTTTCTCATGGGATTTTTTGCTGTTTCTTATAGTTGCGTAATTTTATTGGCTACAAACTTAATTAGGACCCTGAGCAATTGTAGCTTTTAAAGAACCATTAGAACGTTGTGCAAAAGTAGGCGCATAATGGACCTCTGATTCTACAAATGCTTATAGTCAAACATTTCAAATGTGAGTGGTCCCATTGTTGTCAATGGGAATATTCACATGCTTTAGGATAAACACATGTGTGTTTGCACAATTGCAACCATACTATGTTTTCTGAAAGCAGCCAGGTGCAAATTTAGGTGACTTTCTGGTGTTAATTGTAAAGGCCAGGACCTATTGCTAAGAATGCTTTGTCCCCATCTCCCTTGAATCTGTACAGGGCATATGGCATGCTAGAAAGCAAAAGGTTGTCCTTGAGGTAGCTGGACTCCCCTGTGTCTTTGTGGGCTTATAGGATAACTAGCATCTGGATATCATCCAGCCAGTGATGGGCTTTGGACATAGGAGTAATATGCTTTCAGTAGTTAACCTGGCACAGAGGGTGGGTACCCACTTTCTGCACTAGCTGAAGTATTCTTTCAGAGAAATCCCAGGTATATCTGTATGTTTATATAGTGAAGTGCTGGTTTCCCTCCAACCCAGAGGGGGAGAAAGCACTCTCCTTGCCTAAGTGGGAGGAACTAGGCCTGTCTCCTCCCTCCCACCAGAACTTTGCCTCCTCTCCTGCTCAGTCAGAACTGGGACACTGAGGGAGGCGGAAAGCTCCTGCTTTCTCTTGGCTGCTGACCCTGCTGCGAAGCCCAGCAAGGCCCTGTGTGAAGCTGTATGGAATTTGGGGGACACTTTAGGACGGGGTGGCCAACCTAAATCAGAGAAGGAGCCAGAATTTACCATTCCCATTGCCAAAGAGCCACAGTTCTATGTCACTAGCCCTGATCATCTCCCCACCACCACTCTCAGCACATCCCGTCCACAGGCAGCTCCACTGGTCAGCACTTCCTTCTCCTTTTCCTCCTGCCCACTGTGACCAGCTCTCTCTTAGGGGGAAGACACTGAAGGGGGGAAACATGTGCTCAGTGGCAGGATCCTAGGGGAAAGGGTGGAGGGGGACAGCACCTAAGGCAGAGCTGGAGGTTGCACAGTGAGCACCTGCCAGCCCAGTGGAAAGTTGGCACCTGTAGCTCCAGCCCTGGATTTGGTACCTATGTTCACTTCTGAAGAGCCACATGTGGCTCTGGAGCCTCAGGCTGCCCACCCCCGCTTTAGGATATTATGAATATCAATATTGTAGCGTGGCACTGAGTGATGCCAGATATGCCATGTAAGAGACCTGCATAAATGTTATAACCTGGCAAGTATGATAATCACATTGATATGTTTGTATCACCTTTGTATTTTGGGGTGTGGCTATGTATGTATATCTGCATTGTATCGCTTGTGCTTTGCTTCTGGGTGACACTGCCTAGCCTGCTTGGTGGCCCAGCAAGAACCATCAGCTATTCAACTGACCCACTGAAAAAAGGCGAGGGATAGGCCTTATGACTCAGCAAGGCATGGTAGAATGCAATAAAAGGCATGGTAGAATGCATGGTAGAATGCAATCTTTATGATTAAGATTAAGCCATGTGATGTCTGTTTTGCTTCTTGATAACCAGTGTGGAGGATCAGAAGCACAGTTTGGGACTGGTTGGGAGGTTTGACTTCAGTCTTGGGAGTATCTGTTCTTCCTTTTGCAGCCTCGACTTTGGCATTTCCAATGATTGCTGCCCCGGGCATGCCCAGTTACACCTGGCTCAAACCTGCAGGGAGATGGAGGACCCCCTGCTGACTGACCCTCCAGCGAGGGAAGGAAGTGGCCCAGGAATAGTCAGTCTCAGTCTGGCTAGAGCTTGGCCTGAGCCATTGTCTGTATGTTGTGGTTGGGATCCTCACTGACTCAATGGCAGACCATTCCACTACTGTTAGGGCCCTGAGTTGGGATCGAGTGGAATAGGATGTACCGAGACCACCAAGTTTGCTGAATTTCCCGAAAAAAACCCAAAACAACAACCATTGTACAAGCATGGAAGCAAGAACTGAGTTTGTTTACAGAGCTGATCATGAGAGATACAAGTGAACATAAAACTAGAGTTTTACTATCTCATTGGGGTGGGAGGAAGGATGACAAGTGAATAAGACCTTGTTGGTGAAAAATAACGTTTTCACACAGAATGGCATTTTTTCAAAATCAGAATTCTCAACAAAAACATTTTTATTTGAAGACTTATACCCTTCTCTAGTAGGCAGTGGACTGGGGGAGGAGAGAAGGCCTATAATTTGCTGCGACAGTTCTGTCAGAGTTAGACAAATGTCCTTTTGCAGGACATAATTCACTCAGGATGAGAAAGGACAAAATAATAATGAAAGAGACAAAATAAAAGATGCCAAGACTTGAGCCAATTTCATTCTTCCCTACCCACAAATGGGATTGTAGCCACCTTCATCTTTGGGGCTGACTAGTAGGGAACTTTGGGAATAGGGGGTAACCTTGTGAGAAGCCCCAAGTAAGGGGAATCTAGACTCTTGGGGCCATGCCTCAAACCTAAGGGCTTGAACAGAATGGTTCAGAGTTAATGGGCAAGGAGCACAGAGGGCCAGTGCACTCCCCCCCCGCACATGCTTACTCAGCAACCTAACCATGAAGGCTACTCAGCAATCGGGGACCTGTCCACATGGACATATAACTGCTGACAGGAAGAACTGAAGCCTCTACAGCTTGAGCTATAAAGCCAGCTGGCGCTCAGCTAAACTGTAGCACCGGTGGGGAATCTTCTTTGGGTTGGGGGCCACTGACCCACAGATTCTCACTGACATGCTTCCCTACTGAGAAAGAGAAGGACACTCCTTATATTCCCCTTGAGCCCTGAGCTTCGGGGCCCCGATCCAGGCAAGCCAGGGGCCTCATCTGGACCCTGGACCTTAGGTTCCCCCATCCCTGCTCTTTATAATTGGTCTAAGTGCCACTACATGGGACAGTGAACCACACCCAGTAGGTACGGGGGTTATAGACAGACATAGAAATGTTTGGAAAATTGCAACAAAACTGAAGAATATAGTTTTCCTTGAAGTTTTCCATGGAAAATTTTGCCTTTTCACCAAGAAACCCAAAATCATCATATTTTCAGCTGAAAACTGCCAAACACTGGTGGCAGGAGGATTGTTTTTTTTTTTTATTAAAACTTGGATTTTTTTTGTGGAAAGCACAATTTTCTTCTGTTGAAAATGCAATAATCAATCTGGAAAAGTTTTGATTGAAATGTTTACAAATAGGCCTAATCAGATGGAGAGGAAAGGGGAAGAAAGCTGACTGAATGATAAAACTGATAAAAAATAAATCACGAGGAAAAAGTCTGTATGTTGGAAATAGAGCAGAACAAAAACTTGAAACCATTGCCAGCCTAATTACTGTAGCTGAAAACAGGGTAAACTTCCTAGAAGACCACACTGCTACAAGCCATCCACTATCACAGACACAGAAAAGCCGAACGTTTTATTAAACACAGATGTGAAACTCCTTTCCACTACGTTAGAAAGTATCACATACTTTCAATAACATGCCTGGATTATGTGGGCTTTATACTTGGTTTATTCCACCATCCCTAGGTCTTAATATGTTCAAATGCTAATGAGCTGGTGAAAAGGATTAAACATTTTCAACAACATACTCTAAAAACTATAAACTGAAGTAGACAATTCTAATGTAATGACATTCAAGATGGTTCAGCTTTGTATCTGACACAGAAAGAACAACTCTCCTAATTAATTATCACTGAAGACTTAACAAAAGTAATAGAAATTAAAAAAATTTAGTTAAGTCAGCAAAGTCTCCAAATTCTATCATTTTCAGGATTGAAACTGCGAGACATATTAGTACAAATAGTTGGAAGATCATCAATTTTGGGGGGAAAAAAGACTAAAAAACCCTGTTTGCTCTCCTATTTTCATCCAAATTCTTTGAATTTTGAGGGGGTTTGTCAAAAGAATGAAAATCTAAAAATCAAAAACACACTATACTTTTTTTGGAGGGGTGATGTATGTTCATCACCAATCAATTATGATATGGTGTTTCCACTTTGAAAACTCCTAACTTACAAATATGTAATTATTTTACTCTCTTTTTCAGACCTCTGAATTTGGCCAGGCATATTTAGTTGGTGATCTCAGCCCACTTCATGACTACTAGAAGAAGTCCGCTCGAATACTATGAAGTGAAGAAATGGGGTTCCACATTTAGGGCACATCTACACTACAGCGTTATTTCAAAATAACTCATGTTATTTCAAAATAATAATGTGAGCATCCACACAGAAAGCCTGCTATTTCAAAATTATTTTGAAATAACAGGCTTTTTATTCCAGAATTATAAACCCTCATTTCATGAAGAATAACACCTATTTTGAAACTGCTATTTCAAAATAGCGGCAATATGGATGCTTCACTCATGCTATTTTGAAATAGCTCCTTCCCAGGGCCATTCAAAGTAATTACTTCCCAGTGCTTCCTGGGGCTCTAAATCCAAGTAGCACATCCATTTTAGGGGCGTCTGCCTTGGACTAATTTCGAGGCTTCCCTGTAGTGTGGACGTACTATTTCAAAATAGTTATTTTGGGAGTTATTATTCTGAAATAACTTATTTTGAAATACACTTGTAGTGCATAAATACACTTACTCTGTGACTGTATACTGGATTTGTAACACCACACACCAACTCAGGCAAACCATTACAGAAGATTATTAGAAAACAGACAGATTGCATGAACACTAACATTGCTTAACGGAAGCCATAAACAGTATTTGGATCACAAAGTTCAGCAATTAGCTGCTGTACGGATTTCTTACTGTTACAATAAAATATTTGTACACAATGTCTTTCACTTGCTAAGATGTTTGCTTAGCAATCCCTGCCAGTTCTACTATGCTACTCTCTTTCCTAAATGAGCAATCAAGGAGGTTTAGGTTTAAGATTAGCCTCCCTGCTGGCAGCATTTTGCGTTAACAAAAGCACCAAATCCTCCTCATACACCAGCACACCATGTGCTTTTATATTAAACAACAAATGTTACTATTTGCCCCATGGTTCAATCAATGAAATAAAACAGAAGCAGTATTCTAACAGGTTTAACAACATGTTTGTACATTGATTAATTAAACAAATATTAACTCTCAGTATTATGGAATGGCAGGAATTAGAAATTGATTACCAAATGACATTTGATCCTTGGTGACTATTGCAAAATGCACCAAGAAAATAAGATAATTTGTTTCACCGTTACAGGTTTCACTAAATATCATAATTAAAGATGACCAAAATGGTATTTTTCATGAAAATATTCAAAATGTTTCCTTTCCAACTTATTTTTTCTCTGTGAGATACAAAGACTGAATTTTTTTCTCCCTTCCCCCCCCCCCCCCCACCCTCCCTTTTTCAAAGGAGAAGCGGAAGGGGTAGAGAGAGAAGAAAGCATAGTGGAAACTCATTTCTCTTCCCGTATACATCCTACAGTTTTCAGAGGATTTATCTTTTGGGAAATTTCAAGATACCATGAAACAATTTTCCATGAAGAGGCAATTTTTCAGAGAAAGTTTCAAACTAAACATTTTAATGATCTTTACTGTAATAATACATAGCACAGAACCACAATCTGTCTGAAGTAGTCTTGCTTTTTTTTTCTTTGATAAACAGCTGCCAACTAAATTTTCACAGACTTCCCCACAACTTGAGTTCCAGCTTTGTCTGCCAGGGATCACAACCTGTCTGGAACTCCACACAAGATACAGAGACATGCAGTGGTTGAATTATATATTGTGAACAAACATATCATAGTACAACATATTACTAAATGCTTACTAGTAACAGAACGTAACTTTTACTTTAGGAATTTTTAAAAGCAGGGTACAGTCACTGTTCTGTTGTATCATGCACTTTGGACTTACAGCTATGCAGAAGAAGGAAAATATTTCATATGACATCCTGTGAATCTCAGGCCACGTGTGTGTTTTCATTTTGCTGTCCCTCACAGGAACTCATAGAAAAAATTGATTCTTGTCATATAGCCATTGGCTGATTTTAAAGAACATTTACAGTATTGCAAAACTCTAAGCATTCCAAAATCAGAACTCAGGCCCTACACAAATAATGAGGGTTTTAAAAAAGCTAATAATGTTAAAGCCAAACATTGGGGTTCTCTCTCAGTCCTTTGTGGTGCACTTAGCCAGTGTTTCTTAAACTTTTTGAGACCACGGAACACCAAACAATAATATTTTTTTATGCGGAACACCTATGAAATTTTTTTTTCAAAAAAATTGTTGTCAGACAAAAAAAAAAAAGACAAAAAGAAAGAAGTAACAAAAACAAAGAAGAGGTTGCGAGTTGTTTATGGAACACCAATGTTCCACAGAACACAGTTTAAGAAACACTGACTTAAGTCATGTTTTCAAGGCTTACCCCACAATAAGGCAAAAAAAGGCTTGAAACTTTTAAAAAACAAAAATTAAAACTAAGATCCCTGGAGCAGAGGCTTTAAGAAAAATGCCTGATATTATGAAGCTTGCCTTGAAGTTGTAAAAGTTGGCAAATATTGAAGTGTCACATGACTGTGTTTCACAGCAAACATACAATATAGAATATCCCTTATCTTAGAGAAGTTCAATGGACAGGCAGAAAGAATTGCCTCTAGAAATGTGGATAAGGAAGATAATATGAGCAGTGACTTTATACATACAGCTAGGAAGTTTATACTTAAAACATAAAATAATTCATTTTGCGTGGTTGCAACAATTTTTGATGATCAGGTTTACATATGTGTGGAGTGCATACATATATGTTTAGGACCCAAAGCTTGACAACCCAAGAGTGCACTAAAAGATACTCTATGGAAAGAGTGCTAAAAACAAAACAGCCATGAAAAATACCGAAGTAGTGTATTGCAAAGTTGCAGACAACTGTGACAGGAGCTTCAGGGGCCTAGGGCTGTCATGTAAGGAGAACAGGAAGATAAAAAGTCAAACAGGAAAAACAGCATTGCAGCACCCAGCCAATTCCTCTCCTGTAATCAAGTGCTTGGGATGAGGGACCAGCCTGTAGAGGTATGTGGTGCTCCAGGAGAGAAGCAAAATAGAACAATCACAGGGGCTGTCACAGGAGAGAGCACTCACTCAGCAAGATAAAAGCTAAGGTACATTCTGAGAGCCTCTGTGCCACAGGAATGTGCATTGATAGCTCCTCCTGTCTTTCCTCCTGTCTTTCCTGTCCTTATTCGTTGTACCTGCACGATAAGAATCTGTTACTTAGACTACAAAAACCAAAACAATTTGGCAGAAGCTGTTTGTCGCTCAGGTCCTCAATGTGTCTCTGTGTTGATATACATGTGTTCACCAGCTGAAACAGTGACACTGGTTTAGGAGAACTGCATCCCCATTCCTTGTGCAGACACCCTCTGCTGAGTTATAGTCTGAGGCTTTCAAGCACTGCAGTGTAGTATGATGAGGGCACATCTGTTTTAGCTACACAGCACATGCATGGACGAGGGCCATAGGACACAAAGCGAGAGTTAAAGCTCTCTCTGTCTGCTTTACCTCCGGCTCTTTACTCTCTGGGCTAGCATGGCTGCTAGTGAGGGAAAGACATGCCACGCTCCTCCTCTCACTGTGCACGCCCCTTTTCAGATAGCCACTCTAATTTCCTTACAAGCATAATGCTTTATAATAAAAGTTCCTATACACCTTTGTCTGTTCCTGAGAGCAGCCATGGCCTTGGCACCCACACAGGCCTTCTGATGCAAGTTATCCTCTCACTTTAATTGATGCATCTTGTGCTTTTCCCCTCAGTCACAGGCAATACACTTGAATGGATAATTGGGCTCCATTTAGTGCCATAGTAAGCGAATGTCATATCACACCCTAGCGTCCATATCCTGGGAAGGAAAAATAGTCCAGTGGTTAGGTCACTGGCTAGCACTTAGGTCCAAAATCTTGCTCTTCTACAGGCTTCTATGCAGCCTTGGGCAAGTCACTTAGGGTACGTCAACATAGCAGTGTTATTTTGGAAAAACTGACGTTATTCTGAAATAACATAGTCACTACAAGCAGTAACAATAATGCTACAAGCAGTTATTTCAACATAATGGAGGACTTCTTACTCTGACTTCTGTAACCCCCATTTTACGAGGAGTAACGGAAGCTGGAGGAAGAGAGCTCTTTCTCAGGCTTCCTGCTGTGTAGATGGTGCCAAAAGCCGAAATAAGCTATTTCAACTTAAGCTATTCAATTGATGTAGCTCAAGTTGCGTAGCTTATTTTGGCTTTAGCCCTGCTGTGTAGACGTACCCTTAGAAAACTGACATTAAGCGAGATTAGCTGTGAAATAAGGGAAATAGCACTCCCCTGTTCATGAGAGTGTTGCGAGAGTAAATACATTTACAGTTGTGTGGGGCACTCACATACTAAGGTAATGGAGAGTATGTACATAAGCAGGAAAATGAGATGTTGTCTAGAACATCTACACTTATAGTAGTAAATAGTCACATTAGATCCTTGACTGTATGATCGTTAGAAAATGTATTGTAGCGGATACATAGGATATTTTCCCCCTCTCTCGTATTCTTTGCATGACTTCAATCTGAAAACTTCATTTTGTCTCATAAAATGTGCTGAGAGGTTAACAGCTTATAAACTCTTCTCTAAGAGATTTTTAAAGTGGTTTCTTGATTAAATAAAATGAAGAATGGTTTTAGAATCAACAGCCATTGCTATCTGCAGCATAAGGAGGGTTAACTTCTATGGGAGGAGGAGCTGTATCTAAAAAAAGAGTTTGCCATTGAATACAAAGGGAGTTTGAAAGACTAAGATAATTGGAAACACATGTTTGTGGCTACATAAGTACAGCACAAACTGCATGAGAGAAAATGATAATAAAAAGACATGGACTATTTCAAAGCATAATCAGGAAGGTCAGCATTTTACAACAATCAGAGTTACTGTACCTGAAATATTGTTTTGCTTTGTTAATGCTTTTAAAGTGTAATTTTCTATAAACTTTCTAGTACAGTATTAATGTATAATAAAATGAATATGGCAGATCTATTAGAGTTCACAATAATATTCTTCTTATGTAATACTATTTGAACAAAGATGACTCAGAATGAAACAGTTGGATACCTTATTTTAGGCACACAGTGCTATGAATTAACTAACTCCTAAACATAATATACCCTCCCAGTGGCTTTTCAATGAACTTTATTGATACTACCTGGATGTGTAACTTTTTTCAGTACAGCAAGATTTTTTTTTTATAATCTATTAATGCACCTATTCCTTGTCAGGGTAAAGTTTCACAAATAAGACAGGCAGAGTTCCCTTCACACCTACACTTTTGTTCCATTTGCATTCTTACAGTTCTGATGCTCAGATAAGATCTAAATAGCACTTCTTATGTAGCTAAAACCAGAGAAGGCAGCAAAATGTGTGAAAAACTGTGCAAAAGAGTGACGATTCATATATACTGTGACATACATTCAGAACATTACAAAGCCAACATGCCTCAGCCCTGCAAGCATAGCTGTAAAACCCACATTGCAGAACCTCCAAAGCTTAAATATCTTGTTACACGTACCACATTCCAGCACTTGCCAGAATACACTGAATTGTATCAAACAATCCAGAATCCCTGGAAATCAGAGGTGAGCTGTACACAGCTACGAAGGTAGGAGGAAGTCTTCTTGAACTCCTAAGACCAAAAGCAACACCACAGTAGAAATATCGACCCCATGCTAGTGTTGCCTAAGACTGCATGAATGCACAATGGTGCTTCTGTACTGACTTATGCTGATTTTGCAGGGAAGCACGCACATATTCTTTGTCGGATATGCTGACTAATTCCCACATTACTGGCCTGCATTTTTACAGTTGCGCTTCCATTGTGGAGCTAGGACCTTACTGAGGGGGTGCTTTGCCATTGGTTTCAGTGGAAGCAGGAGGAGGGCCCTGATGCATTGTATACCAATATTTTAAAATGTTGAAAGAATATTATTAGGGTTGCAAAGCCAGGCACAACCAATTAGATTATCCCAGAAGTAAACCATGGGAGCTGTAGCAGAGATTCTCTTAGGGTCCAGAAGGCCTAGTGGGCAGGCCACGGTTATCAGTCCTCAAAGTCCTGGGAATAGGGTTGCCAGGTGTCTGGTTTTCGCCTGGACAGTCTGGTAATTGCATCTTCTGAATGGTAAAAAAACCCAGAAAATACTGGACATGTAAAATGTCCATTATTTTCTGTTTTACTCGGATGGAAGGCCGTCGGGGACATTTTTCTCCTATCACGTTGGGCGGGGGAGTAGGGAGCGCGGAAATTTAAAGCTCAACAAGTTTGGTCTCTGGTTTTTGAGTTTTTCTCCCCGCCATTTTCGGGATTTTTTCTGACGGTATCTGGCAACCCTACCTGGTGATGGCCTGGTCAGGCAATCAGGGAGTCAATTTACAGTCCATCCTTCTCCAAGTTGCCCCAGCCAGGAAAGAGGCAGAGGAAGGGTGCCTCTCCACCAGCTCAGGGCCCAAGAGGGAAGAGTTGAGGAGTACCTCAGGCCCTCTAACTCATGCCTCAGGCCAGCTTTCCCGGGCCACTTCCTACCAATACATCTCTCCTCCCTTTGGGGCCAAGGTCATAGTCTGCTTCCCTCCTAGAGGAGAGTTGGCTCAAGCAGTCTCAGAAATTCAGATAGTCAGTCAAGCTTCCCAGATCCCTCCCTGGTGTCCAATGAGTCTCCCTTGTAGGGGAGAGAAAAGGGGTCAGGCCCCTACTGCCCAGTCAGGCCTTATCCATGGTCTCTCCTCGGTAGAGTCCCCGCTCTTAGTCCTCTCCAGTGTGGAGGATGCTCTGCAGCTGCTGATGGGTGTGGCTTTCTTGGCTTGATACAGCTGCACCACTCTTACTGAGGAGCATGTAAACCCCACAACAGGGCACATGTGAACAACAAAGTGAAAGCAAAATAGGAAACAGCTGCTTCCTGTATGAGCACCATCCACTCAGTTGCTGTCAGGGATGGCCAGCGTATATTTGGTTCCCCCCACATTTCTGTGAATGTCCCTTCAAGCCTTATGTTTCTGCGATGATGCACGTGCACGAAGGAGTCAGATCAAAGTTACCCAGACAGCCTTAATTCTGTCATTTCCTAACTTCTATTACACGTGCAATAATGTGGATTTTTAATAGTTTTTTTTCTGGGTATTTTTCTGGGTATTTAAAAAAGCTGACTGAACCCCCTCCTGAAATTCAATCATGTGGCACCATATTGAGGCCTACTTGATTATTAGCAGGTAGATCCGTGGCTCTGACCTCTGCCGCTTGAGTTAACGGTATAACTGATAGCAGCAGTAGGTTGTCATCTTCAGTGTGAACCAGGGCTAGAGAGAAATGGGATTTTTGCCAGACGGTTTCAGAGAGATTTTCTGATAGCAGAGGAATGGTGAGACTCAGGAGTCTTGAGTTCCAGTATTTTGGAGAGGAAGATTTCCATTACCTCCAAGTGTTTCCTCTTCAGTCTGTGTCTTCCAAACCCTTCCCCCCCTCATTTTCCTCACCTGCCCAATCCCATTCTCCACTCCTCAGGCTTCTCATCCCACTCTTGGTCTCTTTACCCACCCAGGAAACATTGGCAGATTTCCACGGGGATGGCAAGAGGCACATTCTTGATGAAAAAACCACCTCCTGCCAAATTTCAAATCCCTGCTTAACACACAGAGGCACTTGACCTTTCTAGAGAGAAGGTCACCTGAACTTTTTTACATTGAAAAACAATGTATTTTCCCCTGGCCTCTTTTTCCAAAAACAGCTAAACTACTTTGGCTGAAATTTTCCAAAAAATCTTTTACACGAGACTGTTACCGAGCATAGGAAATTTGAGCCTAATTGTAAAAGTTCAACAAAGTTGTGTGACAGATATGGCAATCTCCTGACACATCTTGGTGATCTTACTATGTCAAGTTGCCATGTCATTGGGGGCCAAGGACTCTATGTAATTTCCTCGGTGAGGATGAGCACAACTTGTCCAGGAGCTAAAAACAGTGGCAAGTGATTAGACAAATTCACTCAGCTGGTAGTACACCAGGCTCACTTGGAGAGGCTCATCTATACTAGTTCAGACTGGATTCTCCGGAGACCAACATACAAAGAAAGTGCTTTTGGATAAATAGCCTGAGTTTAAACTGAGTCAGGGCCTTCTTTCTGACACAGCACATGGGCTGGACTTACTGTCCGAGGAGGGCCCCAGTACTTCCTGGGAATGGTTTGAAGGACTTTGGGCTATGAAGGCCCCATAGAAGGAATCAATAACCTCTGATAAGTTTATGAGCATGTGAGTAGGTTCTGTTACTGTTTTTGATATACTTTCTTTGCACCCTAAGAATAAATGTGCTTGCTTAGAAAGAGCAGTGTGGCAGCTTATAAGCGTGGGCAATTGCAAACTGTTTGTAGCCTCTGAGAAGACAGAAACATGCAGATGCAGGCCTGTTTAGGCAGGATGGGGATAACACAGTGTAGGCGAGGAAGTGTGCAGCCTCACGAAAACTTGGTCAAGAGGGAGAGAGATGCGGGTCTTTGGCCAAGAGAAGTGATGGCTGAGAGATGAAAGCTCAAAGCTGCATGTCCTTGTGGGACCATAGAAGAGGTGCAGTGTCCCTGAACAGTGACTTAAGCAACTTAAAAAAGGATCTTATAATGGGAAGTTTTAGGCAAATGTAATACTAGACAGTGTAACCAGCACCACCTCCAATAGAGGCTAATCCAAAGCCTATCAATGTGAGTCCTTCTATGGACCTTAATGGGCTTTAGTTAAGGACCCCAAGTCCTTCGCTGGAATAGTTCTCATTGTAAGCACAGGGGATCTCTCAAACACTGTGGTGCAGTATATATCCATGTTTAATTATTGGCATAATCTCACTTAGTCACATTTGGCACATGTCAAACACTGTTAATTCGCATGGCTTTTCTTTGACATGTGGCACATTAGCCGAGGGAGCATATGGTACTGTATGTTTTGTCCTATGTTTGTCTTCTGCTAGGGTCTGGGTAAATCAATTCTCTCATGAGCAATATGAAAAACACCTGTATGTAGGACAGATGGAAGTTAACATTTTTCTCTTTTGCTTGTGGGATCTGTGAAAAAAAATCTGCTGAAATTGACAGGCTATATTTTACTGTGCTAATAGGACAGGGAAATCTATTTGCACTCTGGCAGATGTTCTCAAACTTTCCTATAACAGGCACCACATCTTACTACTAAGATTGCCTCATGGGCACCTCCCATGATTATATAACATCCCTGTGGCCACTTATGTTACATGGAAAAGTCATATTTAGAAAATATTTTGTGCCTCTCTTTAACACTGTCTTTACTGTAATAAGTGTATTGACCTTTTCTGAAAAAGTTAACCGCAGTAACGTTTTTTGCTGTTTTGTTCATCTCTTCCCCTTCCATTGGCTGTGTTTCATTCAACTGGAAACCAGGAAGAAAGCCAGCACACCATCTGAGTAGCGAGCTCTCTGGGGGTATGTCTACATTACAGGACAAAGTCGAATTAAGATACGCAACTTCAGCTACGTTAATTGCATAGCTGAAGTCAAAGTAGCTAAACTCGGCTTCTGGCGCCATCTACACTGCGGCTGAGTCTAGATTACATCCCTTTGTCGGCAGAAGGCTGTAAATGAGGCACTTTGAAAGTGCAAATGAAGCAGGGATTTAAATATCCCATGCTTCATTTGAATAATCACGTAATGGAGCTCTTTTGAACAAGCGCCATTTTGAAAGTAAAACCATGGTCTAGACGTGGTTCTTTCGAAAATGGCAGGCTTCTTCAAAAGATCCTGTAAACTTCGAGGTATAGACTGCGGTTTTACTTTCGAAATGGCACTTGTTTGAAAGAGCGCCATTATGTGATTGCAAATGAAGTGGGGATTTAAATATCCCACGCTTCATTTGCATACTTTCTAAGTGCCTCATTTACCTCCCTTTGCTGACAGAGGGATGTAATCTAGACGTAACCTGCAGGAAGTCGAAGGAAGAACACTCTTCCTTCAACTTCCCTTACTCCTCGTGAAAGCAGGGTTACCAGCATTGGCTGGAATGTCCCTCTCACTTCAAATTAGATTCTAACTAGACCACTAATTCGAACCCTAGAAGATTGAGAGTGGCAGCTTCAATTTTCCTCTGTAGTGCAGACATACTCTGGTAGATCAAACAAGTGGTCCAGGGGCCACATTCTGGGAACCTGTGTGTTTGTAATTTTCTGCCTTAATTTGTTGGTGTTCTGCTTTATCAGTTGCTCACATGCAAGTTGCTTACAAGGTCACACATTTATACTTGAGGCAAAATAAAAAATGTTAATTCAGCACTAATGCTTATCCACCAGAGCAGGGGTGAGGAACCGTTCTTGGGTGAGGAGCCACCCACCCACAGAAAAATCAGTCAGGGCCACACACAAGTCAGAAAAAAGCAAAAAAAAAAAAAAAAAAAAAAAAAAAAAAAAAAAAAAGCAAAAGCAAAACAAAACTCTCACTGACATGGCCCCTGACTGAGAAACAGAAATACTCCCCACGTTCCCCTCACACACCAGAGCCTGGGGGGGGGGGGGCAACCTAGTAGATTTTGTGTGTTCCAGCCCCATGGTAAAGTAGCAGGGGGACTGGAGCACCAGTGTGGGCTCCCTAATAGTGGGGGTGGAGGGTGGGGTGGGGTGGGGTGGGCTATGAGCCTTAGGGGCTAGATCCAGGGAAGCCAGGTCCTGCATCTGGCCCTGAGGTTCCCTATCCCTGCACCAGAGGGATGTTCAGGTGATTATAATGCCTTACCCTGATGTATCTGACTATTTTTCCAAATTCTTTACTTCCCTGATCACATATAAACAACAGGAAGGATAGCATTGGGAACTGAACTTTGACATCAAAGTCTGCTGTGACTGCTACTTTGGATGCTGCTGCTCTTGCTCCGCAGCTGGGTTGGATCCCAGATGGAAATGTTTAGTATCTCACATTGGAAGAAGAAACATATTAGCAGCTCTATTTACAGTGGGAAGGAACATTTTTTGCCTGTTATCAGTATGATAGATGGCATAATATTCACATATTCTAATTGTGCTTGGAAGTATCAAATGGTGTCTTAAGGTACATAGATTTACACCAGAGGGTATTCACTTGAAATACATTCTATCTGAGCACTTTTAAACACCTGTGAAAGAAATGTTTGAAAAAAGGCAAGCTATAAATAAATATAATGTAAGAATGGCATACTGGGTCAGAGAATGGTCCGTCTTCTGATAGCGACCAGCGCTAGATGCTTCAGAGGGAATGAACAGAACAGGGTAAATTCCAGTGATCCATTCCTCACTATGGTCCCAGTTTCTGGAATCGGGCTATGTCTACACTCGCGGCTTCTTGTGCGAGAAATATGCAAATGAGGCTAAGCATGGACTATCGCCCATCCTTATTTGCATACCTAATGAGCTGCCATTTTTGCAGAAGAGGCTCTTGCGCCAGAAGGAGCTGTCTACACTGCCCCTTCTTGTGCAAGAAAAACCCTCTTGCGCAATGTCATTATTCCTGAAAATAATCAGCATAGCGGTATTGCGCAAGAGTGTTTTTCTTGTGCAAGAAGGGGCAGTGTAGACAGCTCCTTCTGGTGCAAGAGCCTCTTCTGCAAAAATGGCAGCTCATTAGGTATGCAAATAAGGCTGGGTGATATTCCACGCTTAGCATCATTTGCATATTTCTCATGCAAGAAGCTGTGAGTGTAGACATAGCCTGGAGTTTCAGGGACACCAGAACATGAAGTTTCATCTCTGATTGCCTTGGCTTAGCCGTTGATGGACCTATTCTCCATAAACTTATTTAACTCTTTTTCGAATCCAGTTATACTTTCAGTCTTCATAACCTCTCATGGCATTGAGCTCCACAGGTAGACTGAGTGTTGTGTGAACAAGTAGTACAAGACGTACTTCCTTATGTTTATTTTAAACCTGCTGCCTATTATGGGGTGGGCTTTGAATTACTTACAGCAAATTCTTTCCAATGTATCTGCCTGGTGGGTCTTGCCCACATGCTCAGGATCTAACTAATTTCCATTTTGGGGATTGGGAAGGAATTTTCCCCTGGGTCAGATTGGCAGAGAGCCCCCCCCCCCACCTTTGGTGCTTTTTTTTGTTTGTTTGTTTCTGCAGCATGGGGCACAAGTCACCTGAAGGTTTAAACTAGTATAAATGGTGAATATTGTGTAACAAAGTCTTTTAACCATGATTTGAGGGTTTCAGTAATGTACACAGAGGTTAGGGATATTTTACAGAAGTGGGTGGGTGAGATTCTGTGGCCTGTAATGTGCAGGAGACCAGATTAGATGATCATAATGGTCCTTTTTGACCTTAAAGTCTATAAGTCTATTTTCATCCTCTATTTCTTGTGTTATGTGAAAAGGTAAATAACACTTCCCTATTCATTTTCCTCACAACAGCATCATTTTACAGACCTCTATCATATTCTCCCTTTTAATAATCTCTTTTCTAAACTGAACAGTGTGTCGTTTTTTCTATAACCCAACATTTTCATTGTCCTTCTCTGCAACTTTCCCTATTCTAGTACTTTTTGGGGGGAGGAGGGGGCAAACAACATTGCAGGCAATATTCTAGGCGTGGATGTGGCATGAATTTATATCGTGGCATTATAAGTATTGTTTTATTATCTATCCCTTTCCTAATGGTTCTATTATCTTCTTTGACTGCTGCTGCATGTTGAGTGGATGTTTTCAGAGAACTTTTTACTTGTGGAAAATGCAAATGGACACATTGGAACTTTCAGAATGAAACAGTGCAGAAATCTGACATCAGCTGGTATTACACAAGCATGAACATTGTAATCAATGGCAATGCTACTGAGCACTCTGTATAGAGTGTACTTGTCTGAAAGCAAAGGCAAGATTTTAAAATCTTGGCCATCTCAGAGGACTTCAGTAGGAATTTTCTACTGTCTGTCAATATCATGTTTTATAGGACAATCTGGCAGAAGGGACTAATGCTACAGTGGCTCAAAACAGGACCCTAGTAACAATAAGGAGTTCCAGTCATGATACCTTCCCTTTGTGGGTATCTTGGCTCAGAATTTTGTCAGAATTTTAATGGTAATTCATCATTACAGAAAGAAAAGCAGCATGGGAGAGCTAAAACAATCAAACCATCGAACTCAAGATCATCTCATCTGAAGAAGTAGGTTTTGCCGATGAAAGCTCACGATACTATATATATATTTTTTAGTCTCTCAGGTGCCTCAGGACTACTCGTTATTTTTCAAGTTATAGACTAATACGACTAGCCCTCTGAGACATTCAAAGCATGTCTGCTGTGGTAGAATAAAGCCAAACCGTATGTGCTATGAAATAAACAACCTAGAAGTAAATTCTTGGGAGAAAAGCAAAGGTGTCTTTTTCTCATTTGGGACATTCTGAGCCATTAGAGTCTGTTATTAATGGAGCACTGAGAAAGGTCACTTCAGACTCTTCTCTGGTGACAACTACTTTATGTACCAGAAGAAGAAAGTTATCAAAGGGGATAAATAAGGTCTTAATTAAAAGGTAAGCTGGACGTAGTTTTTCCTACTACTCAAGTTCCCAAATCCTGTTCTAAATGTGATCCTGACGTTCTTGGGTGAATGTGCCACATAGCAAAGCGTGAGAGGGTGGCTGGGCAGTTTAAAACTTCACATAGAGGATCCAGGCAAGCAGGGAGACACATTAGGCCCCTGGGCAACCCCCCCCCCCACCTCATGTAATAGGAGACTAAGGTGGGAATTTAGGTATACAGAATGTAGTTGCATAAGTTGGACATTGGCCAGAGCTCTGGGGCTAAGAAACCTCTACTCCCACAAGAAATGCTGTGGGGTTTTTTTTGTGACCGGAGTGGACAGGATGTTTGATTTCCACCTCCTCTGAATGACAGCAAGTCCAAAGGTGCAGTTCTCCTAACACTATGCGCGGGCTTTTGTTTAGGACTGACTCAGAGGAAAGGATGCCGCTTAGTGAATCACATCATCACTTCCTTCAGCCCTTGGGTTTTCTTTAGAGTTTTCCCAACCTAGTATGGAACCACTCTGCTTAACCAGTGAAATCTCACAGGATTGCAGCATAAGGCAAGTGCCTACCAACCAGCCCGCTGACTGGGAGGAGGGGCAGCAAACAAGGCAGTTGCCCTGGAGCCTGGTGTTTCAAAGGGATGTGGGGCTCCCAACTGCCACCACTGCTACTGCAGCAGCAGTCAGAGCCCAAGGCCCTTTCAATGTTTGTGGGAGCACAGCTCAGCATTTTCCAGGTGGCTCTAAGGCAGGGGTGGGCAATAATTTTTTGCAGGGGGGCCACGTCAAGAATTCTAGTAGTGGTCACAGAACCGCTCCACCACCCCCAAAAAAGTGGGGCTTCAGGTGGAAGGGGCGGTTCCCTCTAGGTGCAGCACACTCCTGGCAAAGGGAAAGAAACTTCTCATGCTCCCTGTAACCCCAGGCCAGTGAGGAGCGGGTGGCAGGGGAATGCGTGAAGTCATTCGCTCTCCAAAATGGCTGGCACCTTCCTCTACGCACTGTGTTCCCCTTGCAGGGGGAGGGAGCTGCCAGCTGCTTAGAACAGCGAATGACTTTGCACACTTCCCCGTCTCTGGGTCTCCATTGGCCTGGGGGCAGGGGAGCAGCAGGGTGGGCCACGGCCCAGATCAAATGGCTTGTCAGGCCGAATTTGGCCTTCAGGCTGTAACTTGCCCACCCCTGCTCTAAGGCCAAGGCAGGGCTGGCCCACAACATTTTGGCACCTGAGGTGGGGAGCTCAAATGACGCCCCCATGTCCCCTCACTTGGCCCAAAACTTTGAAAGGTCTCAATTCTGCCTTCTTCCTGTTCTACTCCTCTCATGGTGCTGCTCCGCTACCTATGCCAATAAAGGAGAACTAACAACTTAAAATGCCTTGTTCAGAAATGTTAACCAACACTTAACTTTCAGAGCAGAGAGAATACATATGCACCAGCAGCAGACACAATTTTCTACACTCTGGGTCCTAGTGGTGCCCCTCCATAGTCTGGCACCTGAGGCGGCCGCCTCAGTTCGCCTCATGGTAGGGCCAGCTCTGGGCCAAGGGGAGCATCATGCTCTGGGTGGCACGGAACACTAGCTGGCCCCAACCCCACCTCTTCTGGCTGAGTTCTAGGGGCACAAAACCAGCCCTCCCACAGATCTTGTCCAGGGCCCAATGCAGGCTGTTTGTTCCCCTTGCTACAGGCATTGCAGTGGGACTGCTTCCTCATCTATGAGTGCAATATCACTTAGGCCCTGATCCAGCTCACACTGACACACGTCGGCTATGTGTACACTCACGGCTCATTTGCATCCCTAATGAGCCGCCATTTTTGCAGAAGAGGCTCTTGCGCCAGAAGGAGCTGTCTACACTGCCCCTTCTTGTGCAAGAAAACCCCTCTTGCGCAATGCCATTACACCAATTATTTTCAGCAGTGTAGACAGCTCCTTCTGGTGCAAGAGCCTCTTCTGCAAAAATGGCGGCTCATTAGGGATGCAAATGAGGCTCAGCGATATGCCACGCTTAGCCTCATTTGCATATTTCTAGCACAAGAAGCCGCGAGTGTAGACATAGTCATCCTGAGCTCTACATGTATGAGTAACTTCACTGAAGTCAATGGGATAACTCATGTCTTTAAGGTTCTACAGAATCAGCACTTTTAGCCTGTAAGTACAATTGCCTGAATTCCCACTAGAAGCACCTTCCTGGAAGCCTCTCCCTTTCTTCTCCCTACTGCATCAGATGCCCTCTTATAGGAAGGCCCAACCCAAGGCTGCTATTGATCTAGGTCACCTGACTCAGCTGCCCTGTTCAGCCTCACCTGTGCTAGATAACTAGGCACAACACCTTAAAAGGATCAGCCCTACCTATGAAAGTCTGCCTTTAAAATTCTTCCTACATTTGGTAGTGTTTTGTGCAGTAGCTGCTTTTCGAACTGAAATCACCTTGCCATGCTTGCTTTAAAAAAAGAAATAAAACTTTGAAGGCTGTGACTTTGTTATTTTAAATAGTTATTTGTGGGCAAAGGGTATTATATGCATCAAAAATAAAAAATATGTAATTCTCCTGGGGGAATTCTGCATCACTGTGCACGTGTAGAATTTATGTCCTTCACAGATTTTTTTGCTTCTTCATAGCAAAATGATTTCTAGTGGAGAAGCAAAGAGAAGTCTGCAAGAGCAGTCATGTGCCTCCTCCCCAGCAGAGCAGGCTGGTTGGTTTGGGCACCTGGAGCAGCAGGTAGATATGTGTGTGGGAGTTCAGGGACTGGGCAGTCATATGTGAGTGAGAAAAAGACCCTCTGCTCCTCTTGCTTGCTATTGTGGCACGCTCAGCATGGAGAGGCAGGGCTTTGAGGTATTTCTGTGAATGTAGACGTGGGGCAGAGCAGAATGTAGCAGCCTGCCTGCTTAGTACATTTTTTCTATTGTCTTTGTGAATTCCCCAGAAGTACATAAAAGGGGTGAAAGTTTTAAGGCTCCTTTACATTGCCAGGATGGTATAGAGGACAGTATGGTATCATACATGGTTGTGGTATTTTAGTGGCTATATAACTGGTCTAAATTTTTTGACTGAAAAAAATTGCTATCAAAATGTGCTACATGAACTATTTGGTACTGACCTTTCTGGAGAGGATCAGTAGCCAATATAAAATATGAGTTTGATTCCTGAGCTCTCCTTCACTTGCTCTTCAGTTCTCTATGATGTAATGCTGAGCACATGACTGCATATATTTATTGATTAATAAGGTCAAACCTATCTAGATTAATATTTAGCGGGGGGGAGGGGGCTGGGGATTTCCTCCAATACTCCCCATCCACTGTATTTTAATTTAAATAAATTACCAAAATAATTGAAACTTGTGTGATTATGTTGCATTACTTTGACAAATAAGATATGTAGAATTTTAAAATACTGTGCACAGAATTATTTTGGCACAGAATGTATAATATTTTGGCACAGAATTCCCCCGAGTAATATAAACTTGGAAGAAACCGTCTCCAGAGCGATAGTGAATTTCTTTTGTTTAACTATTCATTCTCCCATTAGAGACCATTTATGCCAAGTCTGAGTTTGGAGTGAATTTTTATTGCTAAGTTGCAGCAAGTCCTTGAAAATAGGGGTTTATAATGGAAACTCTGACAAACCCATAGCTAGCACTGTGCTAGCAGCTGTTTCTGTAATGAAAGGACTGTGCAGAGCAGTGAACAGCATAACGGGCTTTGAAACTTGCAAATATTAGAAAAAACCTATGATGAGAGCAGTCATGTGTGCATACGCAGCACAAATACATGCAGTAATATGTGAAAGGTATGTTACCAGATGTTAAATGGAACTTACTGCCCTGTTACAAATAACAGGGTAAAAAAGGCAAGTTACTTAGCTCCTCAGATTGAAACAATAGGAGTTTGGGGATATTAAGTGTATATGCTGGACTTCAAAATGGCAAGAGGATTTCTGCAGACAGCTAACTAGTCCATCAGTACCAGGAGCGTCTCGAGGAGAGCTGCTGGCAACTTGCGCCCTAGGCAGAATGCGCGATTGGCGCCCCCGCCTCCATAGCCATCAATGGTATGGCGTCATCATTGGCGTTAAATGCGGTGCCCTAGGCAACTGCTGAGGTTGCCTACATCCATGGGTCGCTCCTGATCAGTACATTTAATCAAGCAACTGACCTGAACTGAAAACCAACCTTTACAATTAATATTAGGATATAGAGTAGTATGTTTCTTCCTCCCAGAAAACACTAGGCTTGTCAATTCTTTGCATTCATGCACCTTGCACACAAATGCAAATGCTATCCCAGAAAGCTTTGATACTTACTCCTTCAATAGTATAATTACAGGTATTTGTATAGTCTCTCACAGTGAATCATAGGGTGTGTCTAGACTATGGGTTTTTTTTAAAAAAAAAGTGGCCTTTTTTAAAAAAAAAATTTCCCCTGTGTCTAGACTGCCGCTGCATTCTTTCAAAACTGAATTGAAAGAATGCGGTAGTTTTTTCGATCATAGAAAACCTAATTTTATAAGGAATAAAGCCTTTTCTTGAAAGTGCTTTTTCGAAAAAAGGCGTTATTGAATGCGAACTGTGCTTTTTCAAAAGAGAGCGTTCAGACTGCCTGGGTGTTCTCTTTCAAAAAAGCGACTCACTTTTTCAAAAGTACTGGCTGTAGTCTAGACACTCTCTTTTGAAAGAGGCTTGTAGTCTAGATGTACCCATAGGGTTGGAAAAGACCTCAGGAGGACATTGAGTCCAACCCCCTGTCCACAGCAGGACCAACCCCAACTAAATCATCCCAGCTAGGGCTTTGTCAAGCCAGAACTTAAAAATCTCTAGGGATGGAGATTCAACCACCTCCCTAGGTAACCCATTCCAGTGCTTCACCACTCTCCCAATAAATTAGTTTTTTGTAATATCCAACCTAGATCTGCCCTACTGTAACTTGAATCTGTTGCCCCTTGTTCTTTCATTTGTCACTCCTGTACTGAGAACAGCCTCTCTCCATCCTCTTTGCAACCCCCCTTCAGGTAGTTAAAGGCTGCTATCAAATCCCTCCTCACTCTTCTCTTCTGTGGACTAAATAAGCCCAAATCCGTCAGCCATTCCTCATAAGTCATGTGCTCCAGGCTCCTAATCATTTTTGTTGCTCTCCACTAGACCTTCTCCAGTGCACCCACATCCTTTCTGTAATGGGGGACCCCAGGACTGGACACAGTACTCTAGATGTGGTCTTACCAGTGCCGAATAAAGGAGAATAACAACTTCTTTAGATCTGCTGGAAATGCTCTTCCTAATGCACCTTAATATGCCATTAGGCTTCTTGGCTGCAAGGGCACACTGTTGACTCATATCCAGCTTTTCGGGCATTATAATCCCAAGATCTTTTCCTGCCAAATAGCTGCTTAGCCAATCAATCCCCAGCCTGTAACAGTGTTGGGAATCTTCTATCCCAAGTGCAGGTCTCTGCACTTCCTGTTGAACCTCATCAGATTTCTTTTAGCCCAATCCTCCAATTTCTCTTGGTCACTCTAGACCCTATCCCTGCCCTCCAGAGTATCTACCTCTCCCCCTACCTCAATGTCATCTGCAAACTTGCTGAGGGTGCGATTCATTTCCTCATCCAGGTTATTAATAAAGATGTACAAAACTGGCCCCAGAACCAATCCTTGGAGCACTCTACTTGACACCAACCAACCACCAACCATACATTGAGCCATTGATCACTACCCATTGAGCTCAACAATCTAGCCAGCTTTCTATCCACCTTACAGTCCACGTATCCAATCCACACTTCCTTAACTTGCTGGCAAGAATAACGTGGCTCACTGTATCAAAAACTTTGCTGAAGTCAAGGTATATTACATCCACCGCCTTCCCCATATCCATAGAGCCAGTTACCTTGGCATAGAAGGTAATCAGGTAGGTCAGGCATGACTTGCCCTTGGTGAATCCACGCTGACGGTTCCTGATCACTTTCCTCTCTTCCAAGTGCTCCAAAATGGATTCCTTGAGGAGCCCCTCCATGATTTTCCCAGGGACTGAGGTGAGGCTGACTGGTCTGTAGTTCCCTGGATTGTCCTTCTTCCCTTTATTAAAGATGGGCACTACATTTGCCTTTTTCCAATTATCCGGGTCCTCCTCCGATCTCCATGAGTTTTCAAAGATAATGGCCAATAGCTCTGTAATCACATCAGCCAACCGCCCTCAGCACCCTCAGATGCATTAGTTCTGGCCCCAGGTGATGTGATACAGACTGCAAATGCTGTAGGTGAGAGCTAGGTTGACCAGATAGCAAGTGTGAACAATCGGGACACTTTCTATTTTGGGGGAAGAGGAGGGATAGTAATAGTTGCCTATATAAGACAAAGCCCCTGATATTGGCACATTAGTGAGAGCTGAATCCTTCTCTCGTTTAGATGTGGGCAACCCTTTTGGGGCTAACCTGCTGTAACAGAACAGAAGTCTGACTCACTGGGAAAGATCTCCTACCCTATTCCAGCCCCTGTATTCGGTGGGGATGAAGACTGCATGCAGATTCCATCAGGGCAATTCCCCTTCATGGAAAAACTGACTCCATCTCTCTCCCTGGTGGTGGGGGAAGGGAATGGTGTAGCTGGAATGCCATTCCCAGCTGGCAGATGGCCTTCTGAGGACCATTTTCTGCTGGCACAAGTCAGAGCAGGTCATAGGGGTCCGGGTCCGGGTCCGGGTCCGGGGTCAGGCAGAGAATTAGGGAGTTGTAATTAGCGTCTCGACAGCTTTCCTTTTACCCAGTAGGAGCAGAGAATT